>NC_067474.1:34325087-35032087 GCF_947179515.1 Apodemus sylvaticus
CACTATTTGCAGATGATATAATAGTATACTTAAGTGACCCAAAAACCTCCACCAGAGAACTCCCACAGCTGATAAACAACTTCAGCAAAGTAGCTAAAATTATAAAATCAACTCAAGCAAATCAGTAGCCTTCCTATACTCAAAGGATAAGCAAACTGATAAAGAAATTAGGGAAATGACACCCTTCACAATAGCCACAAACAACAATAGCCACAAACAGTTAGACTCCATAAAACTAAATAACCCTATTAAAAAAATAGGGTAGAGAATTTTCACTTGAAGAACTTTGGATGGCTGAGAAGCACCTTAAGAAATGTTCAACATCATTAGTCATTAGGGAAATGCAAATCAAAACAACCCTGAGATTTTACCTCACACCAGTCAGAATAGCTAAGATTAAAAACTCAGGAGACAGCAGGTATTGGCAAAGATGTGGAGAAAGAGGAACACTCTTACACTGCTGGTGGGATTGCAAGCTGGTACAACCACTCTAGAAGTCAGTCTGGTGGTTCCTCTGAAAACTGAGCATGACAGTTCTGGACGACCTGGCTATTCCACTCCTGGGCACATACCCAGAGGATTCCCCGGCATGCAATAAGGACACATACTCCACTATGTTCATTGAGGGACCCTCAATGGAGGAATGGATACAGAGAATGTGGTATATTTACACAATGGAATACTATTCAGCAATTAAAAACAATGAATTCATGAAATTCATAGGCAAATGGTTGGAACTGGAAAATATCATCCTAAGTGAGGTAACTCATTCACAAAAGAACACAGATGGAATGCAGTCACTGTTAAGTGGATATTAGCCCAGAAGCTCAGAATACCCAAAACACAACCCCCATATCAAATCATTCCCAAGAAGGAAGCAGAGGGCCCGGGTACTGGAACGGCTTGATGCAGCATTATAGGGGATTCCCAGGACAGAGGAGTAGGAGGGGGTTGATTGGGAAACTTGTGGAGGGAAGAGGACTTATGGGACATAGGGGAAGGGGGGGGGGATCTGGGAAAGGGAAAATCATTTGTAATGTAAACAAAGAATATAGAAAAAGGGGGGGCACACGCACTTGCCCCCACAAGTGGACACGAGCTTGCATATCTCAGTAGCAAATGGAAACAGAGGCCATGAATTTGAAAGCAAGTAAGAACAAATATGTGGGAGGCTTAGGAGGAAATGAGAGGGGGAAATAATGTAATCAGAATATAATCCCCAAGATAAAACAATTTAAAAAATAACTGAGCTCAAAATTTCTGAGCTCAGATTATTTTCCTAACAGCTGTACGGGTTTGATAATGTCTATCTAAGATACAATTTTAATTTCATAGATGTTTTAATATATAATGATGTTTTAATTCACATGAAGAATGTACCCTTATTTGAAAAGAAACCGTATTTTTTAAAGTTGAGAAATTTCTATAAAGTTTATAAAACTCTACAACCATACCACTTCACACACAAGTAGTAATTTTTAAATTCTTTTCCATACTAAGTTCCTTTTGCAAATTAATTCCTACACAGAATCCAGTGTCTTATAAAACATATATTTTCTTTGTCTTTATTCTTTTTTGTGGGGTGAGCATGTGTGTATTTATGTGTGACTATTATGTAAAGTATGTGTTGTGTATGTACACATGTATTCTGATGCATAGTCCTGGGTTGGTACATGAACTTTTGCATGTATGTACACCACAATCCTGCTAGTGGTCTCAGAGGCTAGAAGAGGGCATCTGATCCCCTGGAACTACTGTTACAAGTGTTTATGTGCCACCTGTTGTAAGTTCTAAGATCCCTGGTCTTCTACAAAAGCAAGTGCTCTTAACTTCTGAACACACAGAATCTTAACTCACCTGTTCACAATGCACTGAGCCTCAGATTTTTACAGAAAACTCACAAATGGAATTATAGACTTCTGACTCGAGGTCCCCTTAAACTTCCCCTATAATGATCTTAGAGGACACTTGATGGGAATATAAGATTACTAAGATCAGAATATGCAAAGAAGAAATGGACCAAGGAAAGAAGGGCTCAGAAGAACTGGCTCCCTCTGAAGCATAGCACAGTTAAATTTCAGTCAGCCTGTGGGCTATGGAACGTCCTGAAAGCTACATGCCCAAAATGGGGGTGACCTACTTTCTACATGAATTCACCAACATCCAATGTCTTAGAATGAACTCCTCTGGAGGGAAGTGCTGCACGTTGTTTCAAGTTGAATTGTTTCACAGTTTCATAGTGCATCAATCTAAGGATCACTGATGAGAACATCAGCACAGAGCCCTGTCTCCATGTAAGAGCACTAAACGATTGCATCTCCAGGAATTCCCTCCCCATTCACAGCTTTCTACTCCAACACTGAGTAGAAAACTTAAAAGTTTTTAAGTGATTAAAAAAGTAGCCACTTGAATGCATAAATAAACAAAATACATTTAATTTCACATCTGAATGCTCTTAATTATTCAATTCACCTCAGAAATGTGTAAATATCAGAATGTTTGATTTACAAATTGGGGACACTTGTATGAGAGTATAAATGTTTATTGCATGCTGTCATTAGTAACAATTGTTTCCTTTTTGGGTTTTCAGGATAAGCAGATCTATCATATTATATTTTGTAGATCACCATAGAAATAGTTTGCCAAATCATTCACAAGCTAGACAACACACCTTGTTCAGGCAGAACTGTGATAGAATTTGGTTATTCCTGCTATTTTGTAGGAAAGGATAATTACAAAGTAGCCACCACAATGAACTTACAAGAAGAGAAAGTCAATGGAGTTGTAGAATGATGCATGTATCAACTCCAAGCCCCAGGTAGCAATCTTAAAATAATTAGATGGGAGGTTGACAATTAATAGGTGATCGATCACTTACACTGTGAATTAATGCCAGACTCTTTTTTTCTGTAGTAGCATCTTTTATGCACCCGTTTCATCTGGGACATCCATGATAAGTTATGGGCTTTTGATGCCACTTTTCTCAAAGAAAACTGTTGGTACTGAAATTTATACAGTCTTTCTCTGCCATGTGGGAAGGAAAAGACAGATCATGAAACACTGCTGCAGGTGGCCTTGAGAGCCCCCATTAGAATGTCACACTCAAGAAAATCCAGAGGATAAGGGAAATCCGAGGGAAGGCACAGCCAGGCTGCTGCCACCTGAGCGCGAGGATCCATGCCATGAATCTCAATGAACCAGTGGACATATCAAGCCACAGCTGGCAGCTGTAGGATGAGAATGAGTACAGGAAAATGCAACACAGGCACCTGTGTGTCTGCACTCCTTTCTGCAGCAGGAAGCTATGCGGAGAGCAGCAGGGCAGGCAGAGCTAAACCTGGTGCAAACATATCTTCAATTGTGCCTTATTATCCTTCTATTTGTATTGACCTATAGCATAGAGTGGAATCACTACTTACCAGCTGTCAAAGCTTGGGGAGTGCTAAGGAAGCTGGGGAACCCTGTTGGTAAAGTGAGAACGTGTCCTAGGTCCTAGTCAGCCTTCTACAGTTTCTACTTTTCATTCTCCCTGCTTCTGGGGGAAGAAATTAAGGATATTATGTAATGCCTCACTAAAAACCAGTTGACAAACTACAAACAACAGATATATGCTCTTAACTCTGGAAAAATTGCCATGAATCTCAATGAACCAGTGGACATATCAAGCCACAGCTGGCAGCTGTAGGATGAGAATGAGTACAGGAAAATGCAACACAGGCACCTGTGTGTCTGCACTCCTTTCTGCAGCAGGAAGCTATGCGGAGAGCAGCAGGGCAGGCAGAGCTAAACCTGGTGCAAACATATCTTCAATTGTGCCTTATTATCCTTCTATTTGTATTGACCTATAGCATAGAGTGGAATCACTACTTACCAGCTGTCAAAGCTTGGGGAGTGCTAAGGAAGCTGGGGAACCCTGTTGGTAAAGTGAGAACGTGTCCTAGGTCCTAGTCAGCCTTCTACAGTTTCTACTTTTCATTCTCCCTGCTTCTGGGGGAAGAAATTAAGGATATTATGTAATGCCTCACTAAAAACCAGTTGACAAACTACAAACAACAGATATATGCTCTTAACTCTGGAAAAATTGGCTTAGCAATTTGGTTCGGCCAGAACTCAAAACATGGGACAGTCATTCCAAGGGGTAGAGCAAACAGATTGAAGCAAAGTCTGGAGGGAGATGTTTTCATTAGTGTTCTGACCTATTTGCTTTCAATTTTAATACTTCACCCTTAGCCTTCATGTCTGAGTTCCTTCATTTTCCTTCTCAGCTACAGGTGTTTCCAAAATCACTTTTCTAACTAAGTTTGACTGAATATTTCATAATACTTCAATGTGAGAAATAGAAAGTTACCCCTCCTTTGTGGAGAATGCATTGCTCATTGCTATATAGGTCGCTGGCAAATTTGCAATCCTATATTTTCTGCTTAAAATATGATATTGCTGACTCATCGTTTGTCTGTGGTTCATTACTATCCAGATCGTCACAGCTAGATTGCTCATATAAATACTACCACTAACCATGCTGGAGTTTATATGTGAGTATATAATGGGATGCAGCCCCAAACACCATTCCTGAATACGTGGGAGGCACAGAAACCAGAAATCCTAAATATCAAAGACAGACTATGTTCCCTAGGTATGCAAATGAAGTATATTAAATTTGTCCGACTTTACTGCACTCTCTCCACTCATAGTTAGTTCAACCCAGCCATCTACTCTTAACCTATTTCTATTATCATGTGACTATTCATGACCAGTGGTAGCATTTTCTGATCTGGTCTCTGCTTACTGAATTGGTGTTTCAGTGTTGTTTTAGACCACCCACATCACAGGTGGGTGCTGCTCGACCAAGTCTGGAGTGTGTGGTACACATCAGTTGACTATTTCTTCAGGTATACTTTGGCTTACAGAGAAAGATTCTCATTGTCTTTCCTTTCATTCATGTCAGGGAAAGTAGCTGGTCACTCCAAATCTAAATATTTGATCACTTCTTAATTAAAAATGATGCAGAAGGATGAAGAAGTGATGTTCTATTCATAAAATGGACACTCCTCTAATAGCATTTAAACTTTTCATCAATAATAGCAGATAATGTATATTTTGTTATCAAATTTGTTTGTGACAATTGGAAATTAAAGATGTAGCATTTATAAGTCTCTCCATCCAATTCCTCCATTGAGGACCCCCACGCTCAGTCCAATGGTTGGCTGCTAGCATCTGCCTCTGTATCTGTAAGGGTCTAGCAGGGCTCCTCAGGAGCCAGCCATATCAGGCTCCTGTCAGCAAGCATTTCTTAGCATCCACAATAGTGTCTGGGTTTGGTGACTTTTTATAGGATGAATCCCCAAACATAACAGTCTTTGTATGGCTTTTCCTTCAGTCTCTGCTCCATACTTTGTCCATAATTGTTCCTGTAAGTATTTTGTTCCCTTTCTCAGAAAAAAACAAAGTATCCACATCAACCAAGGGTTACACATGGTTCCAGCTGCATTTGTGGCAGAGGAATGCCCTGTCAGGCATCGGTGGGAGAAGAGGTCCTTGGTCCTATGAAGACTCGATAAATGCCCCAGCATGGGGAAATTGAGGGGGCATAGGTGGGAGTGGGTTGGGTGGAGGAGCATCCTCATGGAAGCAGGGGGAGGGAGGATGGTTTGGGCGTTTTCTGGGAGGAGGGATACAGGGAAAGTTAATAACATTTGAAATGTAAATTAAGAATATATTCAATAAACAAAAAAGAAAAAATAAGTCTGAAATGCCTTGGCCTGGTCTTCAATACATGAAAATGACCCAAATGTATTATAACTAAATTATCATGAAGTGAAATTCATGCAGCTCTGTTTTCAAATGTCAAGATAGTTTATTTTCATTATAGAAAAATATACTAACAAAAATCAGTATTCTACACTTTGGGTGGTTCCGAAAGAAAAAAACGAAACTATTGAATCATACTATTTCTTACACTAAAGTCCCCACAACATCTGCATTCTAACAAGATCATCACTAGTAATGAAGGAGTTAAAAATAATAACGTATAAAGACAATCCAGGTCTAGCCAAACAAACACATGAATAATACATGACCAAGGATCTTCCTATGATGGAGGGTCTCTGAAATGTTATAAAACATTAAGTCTCCTACTTGTGAAAGGATTCAACAAGGCTCCCATGGAAGCATCCCTGAGGACAGCTCCATCTGCACACTTCCAACCACAGCTCTCTGTGAGATGAAAAGGCTGTTAGGGGATCTTGGCAGGCCCTTAATGGTTCCAAGTCTTCATCTAATGCCTCTCTCTAAGAGGCCCTGAATTTAAGCCATCCTTTCAATACTGAGGTTACAGCATTCAGATAGCTCAGTATGTGAGCTATCCAAGGCCAAGGAAGAGTTTCTTGTCAGACAGCAAAAAAGGATTAGTGACTGAAACACTTAGGAAGAGAGAAAACACCTTGAGTTCAGGTCCCAGTGGGAAAATGGGTTATATCGGGCAGCAAGAGAGCTTGCCAGAAGTGGTTCATCTGTTTAAGAAAGTGGAGCATGCAAAAAGGGGAGAGTTCTTGATCTCAATCTACAGACTACTTGTATTTTGTCAAACTTTTGTTTCAAATGCACCAGGGTATGTCCTGAGGAATCCTAAAAAAAATAGGTATCATTAATGAGAAAAGCTACATTCTACTGAAATCACAAACAAAACTTGTTCCCGAGAACCCAAACATCTCTACTTGGAACTGAAGTCGCCTACATCACACTTTAAAAGTCACCTTTCCTGTGAGGAAATAGCTTCCTCAAAGAATTACTTTGTAACTAACATCTTTGGCATGAGTCTATTTATTTTAATGCAGACACAACATTCCACAGAGTTCTTTTCTTACATTTCTACATGTTATAATATACCTCAAAACATTATATGTCTAAATGCATTATAAATGTACAAATGAGAAAATATATTACTTCAATACACTCTGTAATTTTCTCACATTTCTGCTTTTCTGCCTGTCTCTTGAAGACATCTCAAAGAATGAAGCAAAGAAATTTTGGATACATGTGGGTTTAGGATCCTGTTCTATCAGTGACTCCTTCTAAAAAATATTAGACAATGAATATTATATAGGAAACACCTTTTAGTGCATGCTTAAATAAATAATGTTTTTATTTATATAAGCAAGTCTGCTTTAAGATTGAACATTCACTATTTAATGTGGAAACAATGGAATATAGTACTTCATTAAATAAGTCTCCTTTAAGGTTGAACATTTACTATTTAATGTGGAGAGAATGGAATATAGTAATTCATTTGAGCCTGAAAAGCCAGATGTGGGTATAAAAAGACATTTGAATCCTTTTGATGTTGATTCTTTGACATCCTCATGGGAAGAACTAATTAGGACCAATAATGCAGGCAGGTCACTAGGTATTGGAGTTAGCCCCTGCTCATGGGAGCTAGTTGATACAAAATAAGCAGAAATGAGTCTCTCATGGGGGAAAGAGTCTTGTTTTAGCCAGTTTCTTAAGAATGAAACCTATGAGCTGTTATCAATTACTAACTTACTTAGAGAACTGCCAAATGTATAAATACTTTACAGAAACCAGAAAATGACTATGCAGAAGGAGCAAGAAGCACAATTTTTAACAAGAAAAGTTTGTCCATTATTCTTAGATAATTTTATGGATGTCTATAATGTACATATTTATATTACACATTATGTTTTCTCTACATGAATAAGTTAATAAATCAATTAGCAGATTGAGGAATTAATTAAAGCCTTCTTAATCAGTAGCTACTCACAGGAAGAAAACTGGCCTTCTGATGAAAGACGTTGCCTGGTGTGCTAGTAAATGTTTAATAACTGGCTCTAGAATACAGCAGGGCAACCTGATTTGTGAAAATACTTCTTCCATAATAGAACTTTTGCTACCAAAATGATTTCAGTGGATGTAAAAGTTGGACAAAATGTTCTGTAAACTGCACACTTTTATGTAAAAGTCCCACCCAACAGCACCGTAAATGTAAAATAATACCCAGATGGTAAATATGTTGACTTCTAAATATGCATTGCTTTTCTTTCCAAATAATTTATTTATAGCTCATATAGTTAATTTTTAAAATAAAACTGTATTTAACAATTGGCTCATAAAATTTCTAAAACCCTCATTGTAAACTCTTCCCAGATGGGACATGCTGGCTCTAGAATACAGTGCCTTAGCTCACTGTTAGCCAATTAGAAAAAAGCTAATGTGGAGAAGAAAGGGTAGAAATTGGGATAAGAATGTTTGAGAAAGAGATCCCAATGCTAGAAATGCGTGTAAATTTCTATGTTATAACTAAAGATAAATCCAAAATAAGTTTCTTCTTATAAATGGCAAGTTGAAAGATTTCCTTCATTAGGTACTTAGGTTTAAGAAGCTTGGTGTAGTGATGCTACTCATAAAGGAAAGGTGGATTGCCACAAGTTGTGTAGTCGTCCTAGACTACATAGTAAGACCTTATCTGCAAAGATAGACAGACAGACAGACAGACAGACAGACAGACAGACAGATAGATAGATAGATAGATAGATAGATAGATAGATTATAGATAGATGATAGATAGATAGATAGATAGATAGATGATAGATAGATGATAGATAGATAGATAGATGATAGATTGATAGATAGATAGATAGATGATAGATAGATGATAGATAGATAGATAGATAAATAGATAGATAGATAGATAGATGATAGATAGATGATAGATAGATAGATAGATAGATGATAGATAGATAGATAGATAGATAGATGATAGATAGATAGATAGATAGATGATAGATAGATAGATAGATAGATAGATAGATAGATAGATAGATAGATAGATAGATAGATAGAGACAGACAGACACAGAGATAGAGACAGGCAGAGACAGAGATAGAAACAGAGACACAGAGAGTAAACATTCGAGGAAGAACTGCCACCAATGAAAATTTTGTATTTCACAACATCTTAAGATCATTTCATTTGAAGGTACTTACTAGTGGAAGAACCAACTCAAGCACAATGCTTTCTTTTGTACCTTGATTATTTTACCAATCAGTCTGCTTAGCATATAGTTTCCTACTTACAAACATTTACTCTTCTACATACTTATCAATACCAAAATATAGATATGTCACTTCTTATTGGGAAAGAGAGAAGCTGTAAGCTTTATATATGCCTTAGCATAAGCTGGTTGGGCTCAATTCTCTTACAAGAAGATAACTCCTACAATCTAGTTTCCTTAAGAACTTGTTCTGAGACGTGTAACTAACAAAACAACTGAACACCTGAAGCATTCAGTGTAGAGTAGGTTGAAGTTACCCAACATTTAATTCCACTTAATATTTCAAATGTATATGTGTATATACATATATATGTATATACATATATATGTATATATACATATCATTAGTCATGGGAAACATTCTAATGAATGGTCCTTGCATTTTTTAAGAAAAGAAAGAAATCACTGAGGAGCAAATGTAAGATATTTAGGACCAGCCATCTATTTAATTACTGCAATGGGATCCATCACCAACCCCTCAGTTCTGAGTCTCACTCACCACTCTGTATGGGTAAATCTTTCTGCTCCAAAGTAACAGTTTTTGGTTTTCTTGCTGTATCAAGGGTGTCATATTCCACAACCCGTGTCATTGTATCCAGCTACATTTATTGTAGTTATGTTAATGTCTCCTATACACTGTGTCTATAGCCAGATGGTATTTCTCTGACAAGGCATCCATAGCACATTTCCCATTTTATGGTTGAGGACTTTTGAAAATTTTTCCAAATTTAAAGCACAGACTACTTTGTTTTATGTGTTAACATATTTATGTTACCTTAGCAGCCACTGCTAATTACTGCTAAAGAATGATCCTTGGGGGAAAAGGGTGTTCTATGGATGCATGTGTGCACCTGTGAGATTGAAACTTTGCATCTTGCAGGGAGCGCTCCTTCAGCAAAAAGTTAAACAGCTCAAAACAACTTCAGAAAGTACCTGAAACTGAGCAGATTCACTAGGCCACTCTCTGTCAGGGTAAACTATCAAAGCTGAGAGTCTTTCTGAAGAAGGTGAGGCATAGGACTTCAGTAATGTTAGCTATTAAAACACCGGCTGCATTGTCTGTCATGTACCTTTCCCACACGTTTTACCTGTGATATATCAGTGTGTCTATTAGTCTTCCAGAAATGACGTGATTATATAAAGAGAAGAATTTCCCAAATTTATGATGAGGATTTACTTGTAAGGGAAAACAAAAATCTTATATACCATATATATATATATATATATATATATATATATATATGGTAATAATACCATATATATATATATAATCATTTCAGTGAATGTTATTCATTTCTATTTTCTCAAGCTTACAACCCTGAAATTCAAGGGAAGAGACAGGAGTAAAAAAAAAACACAGGTGGTTTTTAGTATGCTGGGATTTGTCCCTGTGGAACAGTGGGTACACATTTGTGTAAGTGAAAAATGATTCTGTATTTCTGGGTTGTCAGGCAACTGGTAGCTTAAACAGAAATGTTATGATCTTTTGATGGAATAATGCTAATATCATTGTAGTATTATTAAGAATAAGCAACTACTTAGAAGACAAAGGCAGTGCATCCATGGACAGGACATGGAAGCTATACAAAGGATTTGGGAAGAGAAGAATCATAAAATAGGTTTAAACTAAAAGTATTACAGAAAGTATTAATCAATGAAATAAACATTTAATTAGCAGATGGAGTTTGAGAAAGAAAAGATCTGACAATATAAATTGTTTGCCAAAAGACTGAAATTATGAAATGTTCAGAACTTTCTGACAAGTACCCATCAGGGAGATATATCTGAATTAATCTCCATCAGTCTGGTATCACGTAGGCCTTAGTTTGAGATAAATGGGCCACATGGTGACTGTAGTTAATGATATACACAAAGTGTTTAAATATCGAGAACCCCAATTTTAAATGTTTGAATTTCAAAACAAATACATGAAGTGATTATGCTATTTCGGTTGTTTGAAATCATCCCATCCTGTACCTATATCATAATATCAAATTGTTCACATACATTGTAGAAAGTATTATTTGACAATTAAAAAATAGTAAAATAAGGACTTCAGTTTGCAAAGTCAAAATAACTTCATACAGAGGGTCTGAACCATCCTAGTGAATATTGCAGAAAAATCTGGAGCACATTAACATCAAGTAAACCTTTACGCCATGTATTGTGAGACCTGAGGACAGTTACTGAAAGAGACAGAGGCACAGAGAGAGACTGAGGCACGGGAAGGGAGACCTCATACCTACCACAGCAGCAGTCCTGCCATGTAATAAGCCATCACTTACTGGCCTGCTGTCTATCTGGGCTCCTTCTTAATGGATATAGGTCAAATGAAATTGCTCAGACTGCACAGAGAAAGAGCACTGAGCTCTACTCACACAATCTGGACGCCATGTGTCTCAGTAATAAACCTGTCCAGAATGGAAACACAACGCTCTAGGAGTCCTGAACACTGACTCCATTTCTTGATAGTCAGCAAGCCTCCAAGGGAGAGAATCACATCGCAAAATTTAGAGTTTAAGAACTCCATAGGGACAGTTCACTCAGAGTTGGGCAGTCAGCCTAGGAGACCCAGCTCCTTTCTGTTTACCTTCAGAAACAAAGCATCTGATTAGCAGTCTTGAGAAAAATCCAGTCTTTCCAAGGTTTTTTTCCAACCCTAAGAACTTACCTAATTTGAATGACAGCCCATCCAAATCTTGGTACACCTCAGAATATTCAATCAAATTGCTCCTCATAGATCGTTTGTATAACTCAAGGTCCAACCACACCTATGAGGGAAGCACCTGAGATAGCTCCTCAAGCCCAGCTCTTCACAACCAGCAAGTTTTAAAAACAGAACGTTACAGGCTTACAGTTCAGATAGACCAAAAGCCCATGACCAAATGTTTAGCAGAGTTCAGTGCCCAGGCAACTGGTCAGAAGCACTACGTCTCTTTCTAGCTCCTTGTGGATTGTCTGCAGTGTATGCATGTGCTGGCCTGAGGTGGCACACGGTCATGGCATCCCAGTGAGGTTATCTGTGGCCATTCCCTTCATCCTCCTCTGTGTTTGCATGTCCATTTTGTGCAATTTTCCCATAGTTCTGTTCTTCTAGAGAACTCAAACTAAACGGGACTCATTACATTTTCATGCATAGAATATATTTGGACCATATTCAGGCCCCTATTATCTATTCTCTCTTGAATCCCCTCACTCCTGCTGCTCTTTTCTCTTCCCAGACAATCCCCCTTCTACGTTCAAGTGTTTCCTGTGGCCTCATATATATTAACAGCATGGCTCGTTCTTCAGTATTTGATAAGGAGACCAGCTCTCAGCCTTGACTTATGAAAGGTGATTTCTACATGAATTCCAATGTTTCTTTATTAGCCATAAATTAATTTTCCTAACCTAAAGTTTCACAAGATGAACAAGAATATTGAAATAAAGACAACAAAAATTAAGAATGATATTGCAGGACTGGAGTGATGGATCAGCAGCTAATAGCACTAACTATTATTGCAGAGGAACAGAGGTCAATTCCCAGCACCCCTGTGGCAGCTCAAAACCATCTATAACTGCAGTTTCAGGGAATTGTTGGCCTCAGTAGACATTGTATGCATCCGATGCATAGACATACATCAGGCAGAACCCCAATACATATAAAATAAAATAATATTCAAGAAGTAATTTTTCTATGCAGAAAAAAGAACTATTTAAATTAAAATAGTGTAAAAGCAAAACTATCATTATACCTCTTTTATAAAACAAATGAGTTTCCATACTGGCTGTCCAACATTTCTGCAAGATAAGCAGTACATTTCACAGGACTTAATTCAAAACTCACTCACATATATCACTATCAATCACACACTTTTGAATGTCACAGGTATCCTGCTCTCAAGATAGTTAGAAGGTAGAATCTAAAGCCTTGAAGTTTTTCTTCCACTGTCTGTCAGCAAATAAATGCTGATGTTCTTTAAGTGGGGAGGATGTTCTCCAAAATAAAACATACAACCCATCTATATGTTAATAGCTGCTTGTTTAGGTAAATCTCTTGGGTTTTCTGTGACTATAAACATGCCATCATAGTTTTGACTTTTAATGGGCTGATTACCAGCCCTCACCATAAAAGAATATAAAATACAATAACTTATCCAAGTAATGACATGTCGAGTTTTATTGAACATGCCTTAGAGTCTGATGCCTGCATGGTGGAAGATGTCTAATTCTTTGTAGGAACCATGTCTGCCACAGTGATCTCAACCCTTTCTTGAGGCATCTCAGAGAAAATGTTTCTGAAATGCCATTCGGAGGTAATGGCATAATATAATACACATATTCAAGGCTCATTTAAATATGGTGACTAAAGCTGATTTGGCAAACATATGCTCAAGTGTTTGTTTGTTTTTTTTTTTTTAAGCTCTGGACTCACACACCTGATAATAGAATACTTGGTATTATACAGACATATAGCACGAAAAGTGTCCTTTGGTAAGATACATTTAAGAGTTTTTTTGTGGACTTGAGAAATGGGTAGGGTGGTAACCAATTACCTTTCCTAGGAAGAATCACTTCACAAAGTTTTCTGTGCTCCTGTCTTTATTCTTTACCCTTTCTCTTTAATCTGATCCGAGAGTTGGAGCATAAACATAAGTTATGGGAAAGCACCTAAGTTTGCACGGAGAAGAGGCAATAATGGAAAATAGGCACAGTAAAAGAAAGAAGATAGAGGACAGCTTTTGCTAATCAGAGTTCATCAACATTAGTCACCTAAAAAAATGGCAAGTTCATGCTTTTTCATTGTGGAGAGAATGAAGTTCATGTGCAAAAGAATTAGGTCACTGAAGCTCTTCTCCTGGACTGTCTAGGTAGTGGTCTGCAGATGACTCTATTGTTACTGTGTGAATTCCTGGACTGTCTAGGTAGTGGTCTGCAGATGACTCTATTGTTACTGTGTGAATTCCTGGCACCAAATCTGAGTAGCAAATGGAATCCTCTCTTCATTGCAGCACTTGTTAAGGTTTTATAATCCTCATCTTCCAAGAGTTCACACAGTAGACAAACCCGGGAAAATGGAAGAGGGAGCAGCTGTTTTCAGTGGGAGATGCACGAGGTTTCTCAGAAGCTGGAGTCCTTCGCTCAGCATGCTGGGGCAAGCTTACAAGGGCTCAGAGGGCTTATTTCTTAAATGCTCATGATTTCTGTGAGCTAGTTATCAAACATAACCTCTCCTGTAAACTCAATAATATAAAATTAAATAAATCATACTCAGAGCAGAAGTGCTAAAATATCTAAAGTTCACTCATTCATAATTACTTTTCCACATTTTTCTTTATCTGTGGTTTTGAAGTTGTTTAAGCCTCCTATTTCAGGAAAAATATTTCAGTGATACATACTAAGACTGCAAGGATGTGCTGTAGGTAGCCTCTGATTTGCCCAAAGAAATTCATAAACAATCTTTCAGGGCTTGAGAATTATTATACAGTTCAGAAAAAGAAATCTGGTCATAGCAATGATGAATTCCAATTTTGTTTCAGTGTCTTCTTTCCCCTTAAAACAAATAAAAGCATCAAACAGTATTCACATCAAAACTATAAAGAGCTTGTCAAATTCAACAAAAGAATTATACCAGAAGTAATTTAGAGTAAGAATTATTATTATTTTCAAGGCAGTACTATTCTTTATATAAGCTATGCTATCATACACTAATGTAATAATGTGGTAGAGAAGTATGCAGGCTCTAGTTTTTCTTGTCAACTCAACACAAGTTGGAGTCATTTCAGAAGAGAAAAACCTCAGTTGAGTAAACTACCCCCAGCAAGATTGGCCTGGGGGAAAGCCTGTAGCACATTCTCTTAATTTCTGATTGATGTGGGAGGGTCCTGCTCACTGTGGGAGGTGACAGCTTTGGACTGGTTGATTCAGGCTTGTGTAGGAAAGCAAGTTCAGAAGACCATGGGGGAGAAGCCCATCATTCCCCAAGGTGTCTGCTTCAGCCTTGACTTTCAGCTTCCTGTCTTGAGTTCCCGCCCCTGATGTTGATGATGGACTGTTATGGATTTGTGTCTTAGTGTCTTATCATAGAGATAGAAAGTCTTACCCAGACAGTACATACACTTTCTTTTGTTTAGGATCCAGTTATGAAATTCATATGATCATGTCTCTGCCTCTATCATATTACAACTTACTTTGGGGGAAAAAAAACTTTATAAGTTCCTTATAGGCAAATTAGTGAAATTGGTGAATTGAATTATGATCGTATTGATAAATGTGTGTGAAACCCTTATGTGTTATATGAATATAAAACTGAAATTATGCCTTTATGGGTCACAGGATCCAGTGTGCTTACTAGCAGCTTTAGAGAAACAAGGGTTGACCGAATTTATTCTATTTTATTTTATGTTTTTATTATTTTTTTTTATTTAAAAGCCGCGTTCTTTTTTTTTTTTTTTTTTTAAATCACTACTGTATAAGTTACCTTTTGAGGGATTTTTCCTCCGGGTAAAGAAAAAAAAATAATGCTTATGTGAAAGTTTTAAATTATGTATTTCAAACACAGTGTGGACTAGGCTATCCAGTAGCCTTCCGTATTTATCTGTTTTGTGTGGGTGATTACAGAAAAAATTAGCGCATGTGCAGTGACGCTTGGGGAGGGGGCAGGACTGGAAAAGTGAAAATGTTTAAAAACCTCCAGTGAACAAGGATTAACTACTGATCAGCACTATTACTTCTCCCGATTAATGAGCCCTGCAAGAGCTATCACCATTAGGTAAAGTTCTCTGAAAGGCTTGTCAAAATACACCACTTACACCTTTGTGGTACATGACAAAACAATTGCAGTGGTTCAAAGAAAGGAAGTGCGGCGGGGCGCCTAAAAGGTCTGGTCCCTGAACTAGGAGGGGAAAAAAGACTGAATCCCACTCACAAAAGTCTGGCAAGGGAGATTGCAGCCTTGACTTGGGTGACCAGGACACCGACCAGAGTCAATCCTAATAACAAAAGGACCCAGAGTATTTGCATAGAATCAGAAAGGTCTTTTCTCTTTCCACCCGGATTTCCAACTTCCGATTCCACTCACTCCCTGGGCAAGGGGCCAAGCCAAACAGAAGCCGCGTTCGCTTCTTTGCTCTGTTCACTCCAAAAGGACAGCTGTCAGCCCGTCGCATCCCGAACATGCAACATTTCAAGAAAATCAAAGCGGAACTGAAAAGGCAAAGGCTGAACTTGTGGTTCCCAAAAGCACCGCCACACGTTCCTGGAGTTCCACACACCCTTCCCTCTATGATTGCTTTCCAGATGCTGAAAGTAAGAACTACCAGAGAGGTGAGGTCGCAGCTCTCTCAGTAACTGGCTGCCCCCAAGCACCTTCTAACAGAACAACAACCTGTCTCCAAAAAACCGTCCGGGTAAGAGCAAGCTCCAACCCCAGGCATAACTTAAGCAGAATTGCACAGGGTGCCAACGCCAGGTGTCCAACAGAGGGGCGGGGAAGTCGCTCTCTCCTGGAGCGCCACCCCAGCTGCCCCCCGACCGCGTGGCGATGCCGGGTGGGGGCGCAGTGAACCCCAGCGCCTGGGACCAGAAGTGAGACCGCGCCCTCCTGCGGGCAAGAGCTACTAAACGGGAGGCACAGATATCCTGGAAGGGACAGAGAGGGTGGGGAATCCCTCCGATGCGCTCCGCCGGCTCACCGGTCTTTAGCCGGGAGCTTCGGATCCAGGAACCGAGCCCTACCAAGCCAGTCCGAAATGCGGACTGGTTCCAAACCCGGACGCACTGGGCACTTACCAGCTGCAGTGCGCAGAGACAGACGAGCGAGCAGCGCCCGGTGCAGCAGCCCATGGTGCGGCCAGCGTCCCAGCAGCGCCGCTTGAGAGAGATCTGGGAGCTCAGGCAGTGTCCTGCGACTTCAGAGCAGTCCGCGCTGCTCGCTCTCCGACTGGCGCAGGCTCTGGACCCCGCGGCCGGCTATCCGCTTTCGGACCGGGGCTCGCCGCCGCCTTTGTTAATCTGCGTGCAGGGCGGGCGGAGGTCAGTGCGGCGCGCCCGTGCAGTGCGTCTGCCGGGGGTCCCTACCTCCTAGCGCGAGGGTCGGCTTCTTGAGGAGGGGGAGCCGGGCGGAGGGCGGGGGATGGAAGAGGCTACAGCTGGTGAGTGGGTGAATGTCTTTTAGGGGAGGGGAGTTTGCAAGAGGTGGGCGTCTGGAAAGTGCGGTGGGCTGTCAGGGTCGGTGTGTGAGCGTGTGTGCTCAGGCGAATGTGTGTGTGTGTGTGTGTGTGTGTGTGTGTGTGTGTGTGTGTGTGTGTGTGTGTGTGTGTTGGGAGGGGATGAATGAAAGAGAGTGCCTCTGGGGAGGATCGTCTTGTCTTGTTAGGAGTCTGGGGAGAGAGAAAGAGACTGTGAGAGGATGAGAATGAATGTGAATGAGCTTGAATCTGGGAGGCCACCAGGGATTTGAATCCCAGGCTCACCGAGCAATTGTGGAGTCATAAGCTGTAGGTTTTCTTTCTGGGTGTGAGGAGGGAGGGGGGAGGGGGGTGAAGCGACTGAAAAACCTGGAGCTAGGTTTATCGAAGCTGCCCTGGGGAGGTACGTGTTCTGTTTGGTGTATGGGTAGGAAGGACCCAGAGACTTGAAACTCAAAGTCAAAGTGTTCTACATAATGGCCAAGGTAAGGCCATGGACTGAGCCACCAGCATGGCGCTAAGAGATGGTTCAATCAATAAAGGTCTCAACCCAAGATCTGGGTCCCAGGTTGGTTGAGATCACATTCTTCGCCCCAGGAGTCTCTGCTTGCATCTTCTAGGAAAACTTGTCTAGGGTCACAGCAGAGCATAATGTTTCCCCCAAGAGCTCAGAGACTAGAGACACTGCAGCACACTGACTTAAGTGGCGCGCCCTGGGAGTCTTCATAGAGACACTGACAAGGAAAAGACAAGGGCCTTTTAATAATAATGAGATGTTTCTAGAATAAATACAAATAGGATGTGTGACAGAGAAAAAGTGAGAGGAGTCTTGGAGCAGAACCTAATTGTAGTTAGTTAAGATAGCAAACTCTCCACGAATTCTAAAGGAACTGACTCCTGCCCGGAAGGAGCAGAGCCCAGGAGTTCTGTAGCTAAATCACTCCTCAAGAATCAGGAATAAACTCTTGACCGACCGAATCCAACGAGGAACAAGGCTGGAAACAACTGTTTTTGACCTAGTGCTGCTCTCCTGGTAGATTCTTGGCTTATAGGTTAAGAAAGGGTGAAGGCTAGGTCAGGCGTCTCATGCCTGTTATTTTAGCACTCTGGAGGCTGATCTGTCTGAGTTCAAGGCTAGCCTGGTCTATAAAGAGAGAAAAGACAAGAGAGGTTTATGTTGCCAGTACTCACCTCATTCAGACATTAAAGTTATTTGGGTTTTTGTTTCTCTTGCAATTATATGTCCTGCTCTTTGAAATTTCTGCAGTATACATTTTATTCCTAATTTGGGCAACGTTGTTCCCAAGAAAAATAATCTACTCATGTTATCGCTGGAATTATAGTAAGTACAAAATAGTTACTCAAACAGCTGTCAAAGAAAATGTCAAAAAATCATGGATTCTGGAAACTCTTGCTCATTCATGTGAGAAGGGGCAAGCGCAGTAGGAAATATTTTTATTTTTATTGTAACTTTATGAAGGACTGTGAGAAAGTATTAGTTTGATACAAATAAAATGCATTCATGGCCATCACTGCTGAGTGACATCCATAAAAAGCTAAAGACTGACACATAGTTTTCTTTCTGCAGATCTTTCCCTATAGTCTTAGCCATTGACTGCTCTAGTAGCTGAAGTAAATGGTTGCAGAAGTGAACACAGGAAAGTCTGTCTGTGTCTTCCACAAACTACAGCAAAGCTTTATGTCCTGAGGTTATAATGAACCACTCTTGTAAAACCAGGGTTCCCTCTGTCCAGGTCACATGACGTTTACCAAAGTGTATTTTGTTTGTGATTTAATTCATCGATTTGGGAAGCACTATGCAACAACTAAACCCACACAGTGCTGGTGAGATCCCAGGAGCCAGTCTCCTCTCGGCACACTCATTCCTTGACTCCCCTTCTTACAGAAGTAGGTTCGTGGACACCTGTGGAGTCAGGTAGAGAGAGTGCTCTGATGACCACAGGGAGGCACAAACATACAAAGTCAGTCAGTGACTTGAAAGTTTCTGGACCCCAGTCACCTGGCTGTCCCTAAAACTTAGGGCACAAAAGTACTTAGATACAGTTGTATGGAAAGTCCTCTCTCAGAAGAAGCTGTAGTGAAGTGTGTCCCCAGACACAGTGTTAGCAGGTGGAATGGTTTGGGAAAACCTGAAGCCCGCTTGTGCTTCTGACTTACCTCCCAAGAGACCCCAGATTTGGAGATTCCTCTTTAGATAATTCAAGCATTTGAAAATACATTGATTTCAAATGCATTTTAAAAACCAAAACAACTGTAATAACAAGTCTGGAGGTTGTATGATGCTTTAGTTCTTCCTCTTTGTATCCGTTCTTCTTTTCTTCTAACTGGTACTAGAAATGCCTAGCTGCAGACATAGCAGTTATCAAATGTGTATACGTATGTGTGTACAAAGATTTTATTTGATGTTCATTTGTTTTTTGTTTTTGTCTTCTATCTTATCTGGTTTTTGATAGTATTCTTTTAAGAAGCTCTAATTCTTTCTCCCCTACTACTATGATCTTTGCAAGTAAAAAGGCACATGAGGGGAAGACAGCACACACAAAAAAAAATAGGTCTGAAAGTGAAGATTACTGAATTGTTTTAATTGAATTGCAGTTATTTGAGAATCTTGGGACCCAAGGCATTTGGGAATATTTTCATACGTATAACAAGATACTTAAGGGATAGGAGTCAAGTCTAAATATAAGATTCTGTTATCTTCCATGCACATCTTAGACATATAGTCTACAGTCAATTTTTAAATGTGCTCAAGCTTTGACTACAACAGAAAAATCAGGTGTGTGTTGTAATGCTTGTAATATCATTTCGACTCTCAAATTTCTCAGAATTACAGTATTTAATGTGAGGCACTGATTTCCTGTTTCTCCTTAAATAAAGATGCAATTCTGAAGTTTCCTTTCAACTCTTACATGCTCTTCATATTTTTTTTGGTGACTTTTCTTGGAGTCTGAAATACATGATTAAAAATGCAAAATGGCAACATAAAATGTGTCATGTGTATTATTCTGGAGACTTACAATTCTAAATAAATTGCACATGAAAATCATTTTAGTTATTGTCTTAGCCACTGTTGTATTGCAGTAAAAAGATATCAGGACCAAGGCAACTCTTAGAGAAAACCATTTAATTGGAAGTTACTTGCAGTTCCAAAGGGTTAGACCCTGATTATTTTGGCAGGGATCATGGCAGCATGAAGGCAGGCAGTAGCTGAGAGAGCTTTACACCCTGATGCACAGACAGTGGGCACGGGCTGGAGGGATGGGGTGGGAACCGCTGGGCCTGACCATGGGATTTTGAAACCTCCAAACTTACTCCCAGTGACACATCACCCCCAAGAAGGCCATACCTCTTAATCTTTCCCTAAGAGTTTACCAATTAGGGACTAAGGATCCAAATATGGGGCCATTTTTATTAAAACCATCATAGCTATCATTTTCCTTCCCTAGTCTTTTAATATACATAAAAACACAAGTACACCAAAACATACTATTTGTCTCATGTTTTTAAAATCATTAACATAAACTTATAATTCATAATGAATACTATTCTGTGTTTTTCTGTGTTTTAAAATGTCTGTTTTTCTCTATTTGATATAAAAGGTGGAATGCAGGTCTTGCTCAATCTCAGTATATGCTGCATGTTCTGTGTATGTTCTAATTTTAGAACATACTCACTGTGCTATTTACTCACTGTGCTATTGCACATTTTTATGCAGTTGAGAAGTTTTAAATAGCCATTAAAATTTGCAAAAGCAAGCAAGCAAGAAAGAAAGAAAGAAAGAAAGAAAGAAAGAAAGAAAGAAAGAAAGAAAGAAAGAAAGAAAGAAAGAAAGGAAAGAAAGAAAGAAAAGAAAAGAAAGAAAGAAAGAAAGAAAGAAAGAAAGAAAGAAAGAAAGAAAGAAAGAGGCAAGTGTAATGTTCTTCCATGTTCTTAAATGAGAGTGCAAGGTAAGTAAATTAGTAACAAGAGAATGAGCAATCATTTTTTAAACTGTACTGTGATATAATAACTAATGTCTCTCAAGAGAAGAAGAATTAGCCCCTCTCAGGAACGAGTCTCTAATTAGTTGTCTAAAACCAAATACTTGGTCATGAAACCATATATATATACACACAGACACACACAAGGAGGCGTTGCTGAGAAGGTTGTTTTTATATAGTTGTGTGTATTATGCACAAATATACATGTGCAGATATATAAGTGGGATTATGTATATATACATATATGTGTAGCGATAATCAAAAATATATCAATTTGAAAATAGAATGGCATGGAAAGAGTTGGAGGGAAGAGACTTGGAAGGGGCTGGAGAGAGAAAAGTAAAAGGAGAAAGTGAAATTATTATGCTTTATTTTAAAATTTATAAAATCTTGAATCCAAGGTAATCTACAGATCACAGGAGTGAAAAGGAATCCTGTTTATGAAGGTTTGATTTATCCTATGAAACACTTTGCAGAAGTAATTCTCTTATTTCAAAATATATTCTGGGAAAGAAAAGTGGCATTTGAAGCAAAACTGTGTCTGTCTGTAATGGGCTCCCTTAGCATTTATGCCATCATCAGTGTTGGTTTATGAGAAAGAAGTCTAGCTCACCATAGCAGAGCATGTTTCTACATGATTTTTTCAACCAGTGTCCTTTTTTGTAATGTGCCTACGTTGAGAGACAATGAAGAATTGATGGATTTTTGAGAGAGAGAAGATAGAAATGAAGCTCAATTATTTTATTCTAACTCAATACAAAGATTTATTAAAATAAAAGCAGGACTGTACCCAAATCCAACTTCTGGTTTAAAAACAACCAAGACACCTGCATATAGGTATCAGGTGTGTAGTCAACTCTATGCTATTATAAAGTAGAAGAAAATACATAAAGCATTTGACCAAGCAATGAATCCAGCCAGGGTAATGCTTTGAGACATCCAGGAGGGGTTGGTAGTGGGTACATACCATAGTAGATGAATTCATCGGGGGCTGTAGTAGATGTCCCATCACACTGCCCTCATTCTTCTACTCTTACACAGTTCATTACACAAATATCCAGTTTCCTTCTGCTAGCACCAATATCTCACATCCAAGTCAAACTTCAGTTCCCAAGAGTAACTTGATCAGTGACTAACAGCTATGTGGACTCTCAAGAAAATACATCTGATGCGGTAAGAGATTATCAGTAAGACCAGTAAAAGACATAGAAGTTTCCATATTACTCTTGAACCTGGAGGCTGGGCTACCTAGGATACAAATGTAAAGTGCTTGCCTAGCTTGTTTGGAACCTAAGACTCAATTCACAGTAATATCAAACTACTGAAGTTTCTCAGAGTCAGCGGCCAACAGTGGAGATGTGTTGTATGATCCAATTTCCACAAGCCCTCCCCTTTGTGAATTCACGTTCTCATCCTTCTACCTAATGTGCTTCCAGGGGCCATCTTCCCTATAATTTGCTTGTATTTTAATTCTTGTGTCAGACTTTTCATGAAGCCTCAAGATAAACATTTGGTTAGAATTACTTATATCACCCATTCCTGGAAACTAGAACTTGAATAAATAACCAGTCAGAACCAGTCTCAATTTAATATGAGAAAATATAATGTGTATCATAATTTAATATGAGAAACATAATGTGTATCATAAGTATACATTTTCATAAATCCAGATTTTACAAATACAATGAAGATATTAGAAGATAATAAGTGATCTCAGTGAATAGACTCACAACTCTATATTCCATAATCACTAACCAAAGCATCAAATACACTACATGGTAGGAACTTTCTCAGTCTCCAATTCCTATTCTGTGTAGATTCTGACTGTGCTTATCACAGAATCTTACTAGATTCTGCTAACTAGAATCAACTTTCAGCATTAGTTAAGATCAGTTATGGCACCCATATAATATCAATTCATACCATCTCTCTCTTTTCTCTTTTTCTCCTTCCTTACCTCTCCTCCCCAGCCTCATCGCTGTCAGCTATCAACAAACACATGTAAAGGAAAGTAGATAAAATAAATACCCTGAATTTTTGTAGCTGAAACAATGACAATTTATATCTTAGGCATATAAACAGTCTTAGTTGATATGGACTTTCTATGATATGTCCAGTGTCTTCCTTCTGTGAACCACATGAATGGTACCTCCATCCTTCTCCTGATTAGCAGAGGTCTAGAGGAAAGTAATATAATCTTGTGTGTGTGTGTGTGTCTGTGTGTGTGTGTGCACGTGCACATGCGCGAGCGCGCACGCGCATTTGAAAAGACAAGATATGGAAGAAAACACGATTTCTGACCTTATATAAGAGTGACAGTTACTACATGATCACAGGCAATCACAAGGAGACTGGAATCTGACTCAGCCAAGACTAAGAGGAAAGGGGATGGATTTCAAGGGCAGATAGGATCTAAGAAAACTTATTTGCTTCTAAACTCATTTTCTTTGAAGTCTCATTTATTGAACTTGTCCCCCTCTTCATGAATGTACCACCTCCAGGGATCATCTTTTAATCATGTCCACTAAGTTCTGAGGCTGTCTACTCTGTAAAGACTCTTTGTACCAAGTACTGCTTTTCTTCTTTCATTTCTGCCCTAATAGTATTTATTGCATTTAATTTACAAATTGTAATATAATTTTTATACAATTAGTGCGATAAATACTGGTGAATTAGTACACATTTGTGGGGCTTCTTAAAGAACTGAAGTCATTATTCCTATGCTATGACAAATTCTTTAGTAGCACCAAGATGATAATCCTTCAAATAGAACAACATTGACAACTAAAGTAACACCTGCTTTCCTACTTTAAGAACCTGTCCCCAGTTGATCATGTCTCCCCTCTAGGTGACATGATCAACAGAGGTATATTGACACAATATACCTCTCTTCTATATTGATTTTAGGTTGGCTTGTGTGACTCAGTTTGACCCTAGAAATGAGAACAGATAGATTCTAGGGGCCTGTATTAGTTGTGTTATTTCTTTTCTCTTATCACTGCTGTGACCAAATACCTGACAGAAGTAACTGTTGGGAAGATGGATTTCCTTGGACTTACAGACAGAGACAATCATTCATGATGGTGAGGAAGACCATCATGAACATGGTATCTGGAAAGGGATTGTCCATGGTGCTGAGCTTTTGTAGTAGGGATCAGAGAGAAGACCCAGAGTACAGCTAGGCTATACCTCAATGGCCCATCCTCAAAGACCCATCTCTACCAGACATACCTTCTAGCCCAAACATTCAACAACTTCCTAATGCAGACTGACCATCTAGAAACAAATGAACCTGAGAAATATTTCATATTTAAGCCATAACAAGCCATATAGGGAACTCACTCACCTTGATAATGTTCCTTCCATGTGCCCTGAAGAATATAGAACCTAAATTCCTGCTGTTCTTTCTGTATTCTAGAAAATGTCACAGGGGCAGACCTGAAGCCATGACCACTGATGTAATTTCATCTTTTTTTTTCTGCTACAAAGCACAGTGACCAAAAGAAACTTAAGGAAGGAAGTAATTGATTGATCTAATGCATCAGGTTCACAATTCATCCTTGAAGGAAGTCAGTGTAGGAATCAGAGCAGGAACCTGAAGCAGAAACCATTGTGAGCTTGCTGACTCACTGGTGCTAATGTTCAGCCAGTTTCCTTATGTAGTTCAGAGCCATCTGCCCAGACAGTAGCATTGCCTAGAGTGGACTGGACCCTCCTATCATCAATTAAGAAACAAGACATGACCACAGGCCAATCTAATATGCATAATCTTTCAAGTGAGACTTCCTTCTCAGGGGACTGTAGGCTACGGCAAGCTGACAGCTAAAGCTAACTAATGAACTCACCTTATCCTTGCTCCCTCATTTAGCCAGGCTGCTCTAACATTGACATTGGCATTATACAGTAAGTGACATATAAAGAAAAAGAAGAGAAAAAATTTTTTTGGTGTTCTGCAGGTGTGAAAATCAAAGATAAAAACACCAAAAGATTCAGAGCCTACCAAATTCCCTTTCTCGATGGCACCTTCCAACTGTATCTGAACACATTAGTGTTCAAGCTAGTGCAGGAGACTAGCAAGTACTCTGGGGCCTTGTTTGTGATGAGGCCTCCATCTCTGTGACTCATACTCTTAAACAGCCGTCATTCACTAGCATGGTGGATCTCAAGGTTCCTAACGTTACAACCCTGTAATATAGTTCCCCACATTGTAGTGACCTCCAACCATAACATTATTTTTGTACTACTTCAAAACTGTAATTGTGTTACTATTACAAATCATAATATAAATATTTGATATTTCAAATGTTTTTAGGTAACCCCTGTGAGAAGATCATTTAACCCTCAAAACATGGCAACCCACAGGCTGAGAGAGAGAGACGGAACTCCAGCACAAACACTTTGATAATATGGATGTAATATATGAGTTTGGAGAATATGCATTTATAAAACAGCAGCATTCATCTGTGTAATCAGTTTCTTGTAAAAGAAATATGTGGAAGCCCATGGGGTGTTTGTCAGTGTTTGTTTTAGAGTATATATCCCTAAAGCAGGTTGCAGCATGGAAATTTGAATAAGAAAAATCTCCAAAGTAAATGGATGAAACATGAGCCCAGCAACAGCAGGGGACTAGGAGGGAAAAGAAGTGTGGCTTTAAAGAATTATGAAGCCCTCCAACCTCAGTTTGGGTGATACTACTATATTCCTCTATGCAAGTTGTCAGTTGGGGTGTTTCATTTTGAATTCATTATTTCATTTTCATTTTCATTTTTACGTGTATAGGTGTTTTGCCTGCATGCATATGTACCATGTATGTGCAGAGGCAAGGGACTAACAGAGGGCTTTGGTCCCCTGGAACTATAGTTTCAAACCACTGTTAGCCATCTACCATATGAATCCTGAGAACTGAATCCAGTTCCTCTAAAAGAACAACCAGTAGTCATACCCCTGAAACATCTCTTCAACCCCAAATTCATTACTTTATTAGAGAATTAAAATGGGGCTTATAAGAGTTAAACCTCCCCACCAATGAGATAATGTAAGTAAGTGATAAGATAGTTATATAACTATTTAGTCCATAGAAATGAGTGCCATAGCTCAGTATGGAAGCACAATTACTGTTCTATATGTCTAAATTGTTGACTCCCAACCTATATTATATGTGTATAATACCAATGGGTGACCATTTCTTGTGCCAAATGCTAAAGCAATTTTTTTTTACAAAAGACAAAATACAAGGCTTAGTATGAGATAGAAATTTGTATTAGACACCACAAGTGATTTTCTTCATCCCTCATTTTCTCTTTACTGACATGATCACAAACAAATTATCCACTGACATTTGCTTTTTGTGTCTACATAATAATTGAAGGCTTGTGTGGACGACAAAGGACCTGACTCATGCTAGCTTCTATGAGTTATGGTATAATGAGAGACAAAACAGTGCATCGTGCTGTTTCCTTCTTGGATTACAGAAGCTATGGAAGGGAGAAATGTGTTTTACTTTGTCCCTTGCAGAAAAAGAGATGGTGGTGGATTAATTGGAAAAATGCCAAGAAACTTATATCCTTCCAGATTAGGAGACTAAATTTCTTTTATTTGTAAGTGATTGGCAATAATCTTCATTTTAAACACAGAACTATAATCAGAAGGGTAGCCATATTACATCAGAAGTTACCAGGATTCCTCGAGAAATCCTCCCAGGTAGTATTGGCTCATACTATGCATTTTCCATACTCTGAGAACAGTTTGTAGTATATTTTAGGGCCTCAATAAATGCCTCTTGAATTAATGTTCATGTTTATGGACAGTGGTGATGACAAAATTCTAATGAACAAAAAATGTGAGAATTGTTGAAGATTTTTAGCCAAAGCTATGTACACAATTACACAAGCCTAAGCCACCAGGCACTTTTTTCTCTGCCCCCAAAATATTTTATTCTATGGCTTCTTGAAATACCCACATGGGAATACTGTGGCGATTGACCCCCATCATCTGGCCCCATGTCTGATAGGAGTGTTTGAGAACATTTCTGCCCACTATTATCATTTGCATGAACATTATTAGAATTCTTAGTATCATTAAAGCTTTTAGTAAATCCTTATTTCAACACAGCCTCATAGTATCCAGCAGGTATTTATTCCAGGATTCTGTTATAAATAATAAAAATCTATGGATCTTAAAGTATAGTATTTGCAAATAACCTATGTTGGAGATTTGTTCTAATGCTCTGAGTTAATCCAGCTTCCCAAATCTGGAAGGTCCAAATGCTGTAGGTCCAATTGGTTTGTGATCAATCAAAAAAGACTCAAGGACCAATGACAGAGCAGGTAGACTGAGGCAGGACCTCTAGATTTGTGCAGACTAGGAACTGGGAGAAAGGGAAGAGGAAAACCACCATGATTTGGGAAGGAGATGGATCAGATTAAGAGCTGCAGAAGGAAAATCATCCAAAATGTAACAGAGAGGGAATGCAGCCCCAAGAAGGGCTGCCCAGAAACATTTTTGGGCAGCCAAGACTAAGGGGCTGCCCAGAAGGTAATAGGGCAGCAAAGATAAAACGTAGATTTAGAAGGTGTTGAGCCAGGAGTACTAGAGGAAAATGAATGCTAACCGGACAGAGGATTAGAACTGCCCAACCTTTGAATGAGTCAAGGTATATTAAAATTATCTGCCATGTGTGTGTGCCTTTCATTCATGAATCCAGATAACCCCTGGACAGGTGTCCATGCAACCTGCTGGGAGTCAGAACAGTCAGCCAACTACCACTCAAACCTAGACACAACTTCCTATAAATTCGAGCTCATCTCTAGGTTATAATACAAAGTAAATATTATGTAAACAGATGTTAGGCTATATTATTTAAAGATACAAAGCAAAACACTTGAGTACATGTGCAGTACCAGCACCTTTTCCTCTAGTAATTTTTGTTTGAGACTAAGTGACTCTGGTTATGGAACCCACAGAGGGCCAGTTACACATTCCCTAAAAGACAGACAAGAACATGAGCTAATTTTAAATGTATCTGCTTATATCTGACTTGAGGAATAACATTATTCATAGAAATTGAACTAGTTTGGGAGAAATGTTAATTATCCTAAGTATTTGTGAGAAAAGAGAAAGCAGGTATAGCCTTACATAACGCTTAGAAAAGAGGAGAGACCGTTTTTTTCACAGCCAACATGGAAACCTATGTTATCTGGGTCAATGTAACCTGTTCTACATAAAATATGAGTGGATCCTCTTGATACTTTCTTTTCTTCTTAAGTTTTCTTTCTTTCTTTCTCTCTTTCTTTCTTTCTTTCTTTCTTTCTTTCTTTCTTTCTTTCTTTCTTTCTTTCTTTCTTTCTTTCTTTCTTTCTTTTGCAACAGCAATACTTGCTTTTTCCCTAGGTTCCTGTGCTGTCTCTCGGGTTCTTGGTCATCTGGGCAGCCTCATGTCTGTGTCCCATCTCATGGAGTGGATCTTTATCAAATCAGATAATGGTTGGCTATTCCACAAGCTTTGCCCCACTAGTGTATTAGGGAAATGGTTCTCAACCTTGCCAATGCTACAACCCTTTAATATTAGTTTTTCATGTTGTGGTGACTCATAACCATAAAATTATTTCATTGCTAATTCATTATTGTAACTTTGCTAGTTATAAATTATAATGTAAGTATATGATATGCACAATATTTAAGATGTGACCTCCTAAGGGGTCTCTGTAACCCTTAAGCAGCAGAAGCCACAAAGTCACTTCATGTAACAGACCTCATGGAAAGAGTTTATTGAGGAATGCGGACATGCAGAGGCTGCCGCTGAGTGAAGATGGGAGTGGAAAGAAAATGAAGAGAGAAGATACAGACTTTTCATGTGGGGATAAAGGACAAGTGCATAGGGATATGCAACTCATGGGGACAGTGAAAATATGCTGCACCTTGATGGCTAGTGATGACATATCCTGCTGTTGCTAGGTTACTGAAGATAACCTAGGGAAGGCTTAGGGATCAACTTTTTAAACATATCTTTTCTCATTTATTATAAAAGATGTAGACATATTTAGGCATGACTGGTGAATCAGGCTTAGATTTTTCTGTGCTCTTTAGACTATTTTTTTACTAAGTATGTCACCACCTTTGAAGTACCATTGATTCTTTCTATCAAGGATACTGGGTAGTCATAAGCCTATGGCTCTGTGCCTAGCAATTGGTAGTCCTAAAACAATAAGTGATTTGTTGTTTGATTAGAAAAATTTGAATTTGACCATATAGAAACATAGAAAAGAAATTGAGAAAAAATGTGTATATTTTGTAAAAGCAGGAAAATGAAGAAAAGGGGTCAGGAAGTTTCCACTTCCATATGGGGTTCTCAAAGGTTCAGGGGCTGGAGGCAATGAGCTTTTCCTTATATTTTTGGAGGTCTGTGTGGACAGTGGATCATCTAGGAAACTTGGTAAGGCAGAGCTGGTTTGATCTCCCAGAAACTCAGGGTACACACCTGACACAGTAGGCAACTCCCTGTTCTCTACTAGATTCCTAGCCTGGAACACATGTCACAGTCCCAAAATTGGTCACATAACCCAAAAAAGAGTTCTCCATGCTAATGAGGCACCTAGAAGCCCCAAGGGTTTAGCCAATAAGCTTCTCTTCCTGGATGTCCCTCCCTGCAAAAGGCATGTAATCTCTGGTATACTCTGAGAAGTTGGTACACATCCATTTTCCATGATGAACAATCAACAAACAGTTTGAAATTGAGGACTGTCTCTTTCATCAAGAACAACCATTGGGGAGCAAGAAGAAGCCCTTCATCTACAGATAGCTCAAATATTCCATAGAAAGCCCATCTGGCCTCCAGACAACTGCTGCTACTTTTGCCAATGAGCTAAGCTAGAACTCCATTTCCCAAGCAGTGAGCTAGTTGTTATCCTTAGCCTTCTGTTCTTAACTCCTCAAGACTCAGCAGTGCCTGAATGTCCAGGAATTTGGGAGAGCCTAGACCTGGCCTCATTGAGGGCCCATGGACACCTGACACTTCGTTCCTGACTTCTCTTTGTGATTCTCCAGTGGCAACTGAAGACTGGAAGTCCAGAAGTCAGGGAATCCCAAATCGGCTGCTCATATCTTATACTGCCCAGCACCCAAAGGCAGCAGCAGCATGGAATAAATTCAGACCAGCTCCTGAGTTTAACCTCTTTAGCTACTTTGCCCAGCAATAGGACAGAACACAGCTCTGCTTGAAGTTGTTGGATTTTGTTTTTTATTATACCCAATTGACTGACATAGAGACAGCATTCCTCTTAGAGAAGAAGGCAAAAATTATTTTTTTCAGCTGTAAGATATAGTCCCCATCAGTTTTGGAGTACCATTGCTTCCAAGAAATCAACTTGCCTTTGAAGATACAAAGTCACAGAGATGATTAGTCCTGCTGATCTAGTAATGATACCCACACTTCTTCCTTTGACAGCCAGGATTTGAAATGTCTTTTCATTAGGTTGGGGACTCATTGAGTCCCTGAATGGAATTAGGAGAGATCTTTTTCATATATCACCCCAATTTGGGAAAAAGAAATATTAACAGACAAAACCCTGACCAACTAGCAGGTAGGATACAGGAGAATTAAGTACTATAAAGAATAAATGTGTTGTGGATGGTAGCACTGAGGCTAAGAAGGGGACGTCAAAAGTTAGGGTTTTGTTGTAGTCTAGGAGAACTAATGTTCCTACAAAATGCATTCCCAATACCTTAAAGCAGTTTGTCATGCCAAAGAGGTAAATGTGGAAAAGGTAGGAAGTAGTGGCAATACCAGGCTCTGAGAACTTTGTGACTGGCAAGGTAAGGTTATTTGTCTAGGTTATGGGAGAAGTTGTGAGCTAGTTCCAGGAGGAACACACAGCCAGCAATCTCCAAAGTGGCCCGGTTGATTGACATTAAGGAGCCAGTGGGCAGAGGTCAGAGTCTGAAGCCCAAGATGAAATGACAAGTTTATATTATTTACGAGAGGGCGTGTTAAAGAGGCAGTGATCTTGAAGGAATGTTGCATCACCTCCCCTACCTTCCTAGCTATCTCCGGGAGTTGAGGAATTGGAATATAGTCTCTCCGGCTGTATTAAGTGTGCTCTCTGGCTGCTGAGAGTTGAAGAGCTGAAAGAGCTTACTGACAATGTCCATTTCCCACGCGGGATCACATGGGTCTAGGATATAGAGGGAAAGGGCTCCATCTTGTTGATAGAGAAGGATGAATTGAAGTGAAAATTCACATGTGTCAGATGGTATTGTGAAGGACAGTATGGGCAGCCTCCATGTCTGTCTCATCACTCCCTGAAATAGTGATCTATCTGGTCACAGAGGGAGCAGGGGGAAAGGTTAATAAATGAAGGAGGAGGGATGGATATAGGAGCGATGTAAACTTTAATTGGCTCCTGTCAGTCTGCTATAGCTTAATTTTTCAACCTTATTTTGTGGGACTATTTGTTATAAGTGAGGGTTTCTTGGACCTCATATCTTCATATGTAACAATTACCCTGTATAGAAACAGACAGTAGGAAAAGGAGGAAACTACCCAGTAAAGTTGAGCATAGCTGTTGAGGTAAAACCTCATTCTTCCAGAACCAGAGACAAAATGGTTGATCTACATGTCCTTTGAAAGTTAAAGGAGCAGAATTCTATTAGGATTGATATGTAGAAAGGAAAGTTATCTGGAGATGGGGGAGTAAGGGCTTCAGGTGGAATAGCTGAATCCAATGGGGGAGACCCTTAACTTAGTGACTGTGAAGATTACATGAATGACCTTGAAGGGCCCTAACATTTAGGAAAAGGGATGCAGGGCAGTGATCTGCACAGCAGTGATGAACCTGATCCCCAGTGCTGATTGGAGAAATATGGAAAGCAGCCAATGGCAGAAACAGGCAAGGGTCAGTAAAGTTCCAGCAGAGAGAGCAGAGATGACAGAATAACTGGGTAAGTACCTCATCAGGGAGGCGAGGGTTTCAGTAAAAGACCAGGGATCAGAACTAGTTGATCTTAGGTGAGCTCTGCACATGAGATGGAAAGAGGTTGCTTTGGGAGAGGCCATTACCTGAGAAGGGTCCAGAACAAGGCCTTTACCGAACTGAGATATTCTTGTGACAGTTTGGCAAGGGAGGTTTTTTTTTTTTAAAGAGCAGTTAGGTTTTTTCCCCCCTCTTTTCTGAGGACTGGGGTTGCTGTGGTATATGGAAAAGTCAAGGTATATTGAGGGCTTTGGAAGTATGGGGGTAGATTCAGGGCTACTCTCTGGCTGGAAGGAGGCAGGGATTCCAAAGCAGGGAACAGTCTCTTCTGCCAGAGAAGGAGGTTGGAGACTGAATGCTCTTTTGTTGTTGTGAAATGCCTATACCCACCCTGAGAAAATCTTCACCAAGATCAGGAGGTGCCTATGCATGTAAACAATGCCAAGTTGCCAGTAGGTTCCAAGAAGGAAGCTTCTGGAATAAATATAATTTTTATTGGACATTTTTTATTTATTCACATTTCAAATGTTATAACCTTTCCTGTTTTCTCCTCTGCAAAGCCCCTATCCTATGCTCTCTCCCCCTGCTTCTATGAAGGTTCTCCTCGACGCACCTACTTATTCTGACCTCACCATCCTGGCATTCCCCTACACTCGGGCATCAATCTTTCACAAGACCAAAGGCCTCTCCTCCCATTGATGCCAGATAAGACCATCCTCTGCTACATATGCATGCACCTGGACCTATAGGTCCCTCCATGTGTATTCTTTGGTTGGTAGTTTAGTCCCTGGGAATTCTGGGGAGGTCTAGTTGGTTTGCACTGTTGTTCTTCCTATGGGGTTGCAAACACCTTCAGCTCCTTCAGTACTTTCCCTAACTCCACCATGAGCGTCCTGGTATTCAGACTGATGGTTGGCTGCAAGCATCCACATCTGTATCTGTTAGGCTGTGGCAGAGCCTCTCAGGAGACAGCTACATCAGGCTCCAGTTAACAAGTACTTCTTGGCATCAGCAATAGTGTCTTGGCTTGGTGGCTACATATGGGATGGATCCCCAGGTGAGACAGTCTCTGGATGGCTGTTCCTTCAGTCTCTGCTCCACACTTTCTCCTGTTATTTCCTTTAGACAGGAGGAATTCTGGGTTGAAAAATTGGAGATGGGTGAGTGGCCCCATACCCTAACTAGAGGCCTTGCCTAACCTCTGGATACAGTCTCAACCAGCTCTCTCTCCCCTTTGTTGGACATTTCAGCTAAACTTATCACTGTTGGATCCTGGGAGCCTCTTGCCTTCCTGGCATCTGGGACTTTCTGGTGGCTACCCCTACTTCTCCATTCTCCATTGCTACACACCCCTGTTCAATTACCTGACCCTCTGTTTATTATTCTTGTCTCCTCCCATACCTGATTCTGTAACATTTCCTCCCTCTCTCCCTCTTCTCTTCCTCCAAAGTCCCTCCCACCCTTTACCTCCTGTGAGTATTTTGTTCCCCCTTCTAAGAAGGACTCAAGCATCCACACTTTGGTCTTCCTTCTTCTTGAGCTTCATATGGTCTGTGTATTGTATCATAGGTATTCTGAGCTTTTGGGCTAATATCTACTTATCAATGAGAACATACCATGTGTGTTTTTTTGTGACTGGGTAACCTCAGTCAGGATAATATTTTCTAGTTCCACCTATTTGCCAAAGAATTTCATGAAGTCATGGTTTTTGATAGTTGAGTAGTACTCCATTGATTAAATGTGCCACATTTTCTGTATTAATTCCTCTGTTGAGGGACTTCTGTGTTATTTCTAGCTTCTGGGTATTATAAATAAGACAGCTATGAGCATAGTGGAGCATGTGTCCTTATTACATATTGGAGCATCTTCTGGGTATATGCCCAGGAGTGGTATAGCTGGGTCCTCAGGTAGTATTATGTCCAATTTTCTGAGGAACCACCAAACTGATTTCCAGAGTGGTTGTTCCAGCTTGCAATCCCGCCAACAATGGAGGAGGGTTTCTCTTTCTCCACATACTCTCCAGCCTCTGCTCTCTCTTAGTTTTTGATCTTAGCCATTCTGACAGGTGTGAGGTAGAATCTCAGGGTTGCTTTTATTTGCATTTCCCTGATGATTAAAGATGCTGAACATTTCTTTAGGTGTTTCTTAGCCATTTGATATACCTCAGTTGAGAATTCTTTGTTTAGATCTGTACCCCATCTTTAATAGGGTTATTTGATTCTCTGGAGTCTAACTTCTTGAGTTCTTTGTATATATTAGATATTAGCCTTCTTTCAGATGTAGGATTGGTAAAGATCTTTTCCCAATCTGTTGGATGTCATTTTGTCCTATTGACAGTGTCCTTTGCCTTACAGGAGCTTTGTAATTTTATGAAGTCCCATTTGTCTATTGTTGATCTTAGAACATAAGCCCTTGGTGTTATGCTCAGAAAATGTTCCCCTGTGCCCATGTGTTTGAGGCTCTTCCCCACTTTCTTTCTATTAGATTCAGTGTGTCTGGTTTTATGTGGGTGTCCTTGCTCCACTTGAACTTGAAATTTGTACAAGTAGAGAAGAATGGGTTGATTTGTATTCTGCTGCATGCTGATCACCAGCTGAACAAGCACCAACTGTCTTTTTCCACTAGATGGCCTTAGTTCCTTTGTCAAAGATCACGTGACCATAGGTGTGTGGTTTCATTTCTGGGTCTTCAATTCTGTTCCATTGATCTACCTGCCTGTCTCTGTGCCAATATCATGCAGTTTTTATCATTCTTGCTCTGCAATACAGCTTGAGATCAGGAATGGTGATTTCCCTAGAACTTCTTTTATTGTTGAAAATAGTTTTCACTATGCTGGGTTTTTGGTCATTCCAAATGAATTTGCAGATTGCTTTTTCTAACTCAATGAAGAGTTGAGTTGGAATTTTGATGGGTATTGCACTGAATCTGTAGATTGCTTTCAGTAAGATGGCCATTTTTACTATATTAACCCTGCCAATCCATGAGCATAGAAGACCTTTCTATCATCTGAGTTTTCTTTAATTTCTTTCTTCAGAGACTTAAAGTTCTTTTCATACAGAACTTTCACTTGCTTTGTCAGAGTTACACCAAGATATTTTATATTATTTGTGACTATTGTGAAGGGTGTCATTTCCCTAAATTCCTTAAAGTAGAGAAAGGCTACTGATTTGTTTGAGTTAATTTTATGTCCAGTCACTTTGCTGGAGTTGTTGGTCAGGTGTAAGAATTCTCTGATAGATTTTTTGAGATCACATCAGTATACTATCATATCACTTGCAAATAGTGATATTTTGACTTCTTTTCCAATTTATATACCTTTTACCTCCTTTTGTTCTCTAATTGCTTCTTGAGGGCTTTTCTTATGCCTCTTTTCCTCCTAAATAACTGTAGTTTATTTCTATACATGCTTTAGCCTGTTTTATCTCTGAATAAATAACACAGTGACCTGTATTTTTGTCAATCCCAGCTTCAAGAACTAAGCTGGGCAGGTTCTGAGCTATTCTAACCCGACTAGGATGTTAATTCATAACCACATGTATCTTGTACTGGCTTACTCTGGTTCACTTGTATCTTCCTTCATTTCTACTCTATCATCGCAACCTAATTCCAAATCCTCCTGGTTTATCCATAGACTCTCTTCTACTCTTCCATCTCTTTATGAAACCCAGTGACTGGGATCAGAACTCTGGTCCTATTCACTTCTGCCCAGCTAATCAGCTAGCCATCTCTTTATTAACTATTCAGAAGTAATAGGAAAACATTTTTTCATAATTTTGAGACTGAAGATTCTTGACTGTGCCATCAATAGGACTGCAACCAGTTTCCTGGGAATAGAAATCAACATCTAAATACATAGTGCACAAAAACATACCCAAACACTACACCCTGTTGAGTAGGAAAAGTGGGGCTCTAATAACTAGAGTTGGGTTTGATATTTGACAGATTTTACAAGAAGTAGTAATAGCCCTTAAGAAATACAAATACTCAGGGGATGGCTGCAGATGGGTCTTAACCAAATGAGACTAGGCTTGCCTATTAGGATAAAAAAACCTGGTGTAGATAGGACAGAATTTGTGAAGTGTCCAAGGGTATTATTAGGGATGTGAGCTGAAAGTCATAGATGTCCTGCAGCAGGTGAAATGTGTCTGTGCCTCCAAGGACCAGACTTTAGTTTCCTGGTTGGCTTGGCCATTTCTATTGGAGTTAATGGAATGTTGGTCTGGTGGGAGTGAAAGTTGACAATTCTATAGCTGTGGGGAGTTGGGAGGCTTTTAGTATGGCCATGATTTGGTTTGAATTGTTTATTGATCCTTTTGTGTTGTAAGAAAGTAGTCAATGCTCTTTTCCAGTGGCAGTATGGGACAGGAAGATGTGAAAAACATACTTGGAGTATGTGTAGATAGATGGTCAGGGTTTATCCCTGTGCCAACTGAAAGGTAAAGGCGAGAGCTATTAGTTCAGTCTGCTGATTAGTGTTATGGGCAGGGAGGATTTATGCCTCAAAAAATAGAGTTCAGTGTAACTTTGACTATCCTTTTATTCAAAGAAACTTGCTTTACAATAACTGATCATGGTGATCAACCACCTGTGTCTCATGGTGGAAGCCTGGATACAAAAGAGTATAAGTTTATGTAAGGTCTGAGGATAAGAAACCTTAAGTTGTGAGGATCTAAGAAAATGTAAACTTAAAAACGTCTTATAAACATCAGGGGATGTACTTGAGTCCATTTCTTACAGGTCATAGGAGAAGGTGCTGAACATCCTACCAGTTGAACTGTCTATTTCTGAACTTTGGTCTAAACCTTAAATTTTAGTCCTTTGTCCTATGTTGTCACATAGTCGTCAGAACTAGGTCACTACTGGAAGACAAGGGACATAAAAATTTGACCAGTCAAGACCTGGTTGAATTTTGTCTTATCTACAGGGAATTAGTAATCACAGGTCTTTAGGTCACAGTGTGGGACCCAAGGCCTATTGCAAGCTGGGATGAGGGCATTTATCCAAATACAACTTTCATTTATTGATAATATAAGTCAGAAAATACTTTGGTAAAAGGTCAAAACTTCCTATTCTCTGGAGATAGACTCAAAAGTTCACCTTCTATTGAAATATATCTGTAATTCTCCAATCAGTACTCACAGAGTTTTATGATAGTGGGTAGATGTATACATGGCAGGAAATTATGAGAGTCTGGTGCATACCTGTTCAGTTCACATCAAACAAGGGGATTCCTTGCCTTTTAAATTAATGAATGTACAACCATATATACATAATTTTATGTTCTGATGTGCGCAAACATTGTATGATTGAATTAAGCTAAATCATTCTTTCTCTCTCTTCAAAGTGCTATATTCTCTCTCAGTAAGTTTCGCATGTATAGTTCAATAATAAGTATAATTATTCTACAATGCACTCACTTTCCAAAATTCATCTTCCTTTTGTAAGTTAAACGCTGCTCTACTTGACTGAATCACATTGTTGATCCTCTTTCTTAATCCCTGGAAACCATTTTAATTTGTGTTTCCCTCATTCTAGCTGTTTAGATTTTACTTGTAACTGAAGTTGTACATCCTTTGTACAAACGCTGCAGAATGCCCCCAGATTTGCTCAGATTGTTTAAAATAAGTTTTTTTTTTTTACTTTAGAGTAGACTATTATGCCATAGTATGCAATACTACACTTATTTTTTCTACACGTATATACCTTAGTAGACAGGTCAGCTAAGTCCATGCTCTGTTTATTGTGATGATTGATCCTGGTACAAGTTCCAGAATCACTTAAAAGACATATATTTAGGTGGGTAATAGAGAGCAATAACTGAGGGAGAAATTGTTTTCCATAATTTTTTTCAGTACTGTATTTAATTCAGGGCCTTTAATCCATTATCGTCTGATTTTTATATGATATGCGATGAGGATACACTTTTGTCCCTGTGTATTTAGCATTCTTATTATTCCCAAAAGAGCTGGGGCCTCCAGCCAGTGCTCTAACTGTAAAGAGAGATAGAGCAAAGCAGAGCTTCCTGAGGTTTTCATGTCTTCCAGAGCCTGTGGCTCTATAACTGCTGTTGCTGCTGATACCAAACTATGATGTGTGTTTAGCTTGTCAGTGTGGACTATGAGTGGGTCTTCAGGAATCTTTATAGAATTTTTATATACACTTCACTAGGGTTCTGAACATATAGAACTTTGTCTGCCTTTGCCTCCCAAGTGTTGAGATTAAATATGTGTACTGCTGTTCCCAACCTACATAATTTGATAAATATAGGTATTTTGTCTGGTCCTCATTATAACCATTGGCTTCATATCACACATCATAAGCATATACAATAAAATAAATATGCATGCTTATATTAGCTAACAAAATGGTATATTTTTTCTTTTGAAATAAATTATGTAATAATATATAATATATTATATTATATATAATACATTTATATATCATGCATCTCTCACACACATGCATATTCATATACATAGTCATATATATACATATATATGTATATATATATATATACATAGAGAGAGAGAGCGAGACAGAGAGAGAGAGACACAGAGAGAGAGCAGTAGATGTTTAGAAATGCTTGAAATGAATTTCTCTGGATTCAAAAACAGAAAAAAAATAGATGGGAACCTTCCTTCACTTTACAGGATGACTTTATGCTTTTCACCTGAGGAATATATGGTATAATAAGAAAAGAATAGGACTTGTTTACAAATGACTCTAGTCTAGTGGGCACTGGGTATAGTGTGGAAATAAAGAGCAAAGTGTTGATGAGATGAGTCCAGGGTGAAGGAAAACCACAGAACGTGACTAGAAGGATAAGATTTCTGGGTTAGGATCCAGCACAATTGCCAAGATAAGAGGAGTAGAAATTTATAAGCTGAGATACATTTTTATATAATGTGCATTTTAATAGTGGAACCTGGGAGGTTAGGACATGTGCAGTGCCCTGGTTTCCCCCTTCTCTGTATTTTTCTCTTACCACTTCTCGCTCTTGCACATATGCCTGTTCCACAGAGAGGGCACTCCTGCTTTACTTCTCCTCCTGACCATATGGGCACTAAATCCTGCAGCTGCTCAGCAGAAGCTGTACAATGAAATGTGTTCAGGGCTGTAGCAGAACATGACTCATTACTTCCACTAGTGGCGGCCAGTTTTAAGACTTGACGTCTATTTATTAGTTAGCAGGCTGCTGAGGACAGCATTTGTGGCATTCTTTCCTGGAAATCTTACTAGCTCAACACTCACCGATCCATCATGGCTTCACAAAGGGAACCGTGAAAAGCGAGCCTGTCTCCTGCACTTAAAACTGAAATTAGTCCTGGTTGGACTATACTTTTGGAGTCAACTTTGGTCAACTTCAAAGGACCCATATTTGTTTTGTATGGGCTTTTTTGCTTCTTTATTTCTTGTTAGTTTGTGTGTGTGTATGTGTGTGTGTGTGTGTGTGTGTGGTGTATACTGTATGTGTATGTGTTTCTCATTTTATTTGTTTCCTTGTTTATTTTTAAAAAGGAGAGAGAAAGAAAGAGGTTAAGTAGTAATAGAGGTGGTGGGGACTTGGGAAGAAATGGAATAGGAGAAAAATATGATCAAAATATATTGTAGAAAAATATTATTTTTAATATAAAACTACAGATAGTTCAGAATCTGGCACAAACAATACTAGAAGCACGAAGCTGTAAATGGATTTTAAATTGAAGGTGACAGTTACAGAAAATTTCAACAATTATTGAATTTATTTGATCAACTTCTTTGTTATGCCCTAGCTGCCAGTGGTTTGAATATTTTTCTACTTAATATCTTCATGTGGCATCTTGCATTAATGAGTAAAGGAACAAGATGATATTCTTTAAATTCTGTTATGCTAGCAGCTTGTCCTTTACATTAGGCCTGATAATTAGAAATATGTGGAGGCTTGGGCAGGTGATGAAGTTGTTTAGTTGGAGTCAGGCCCTAGGGATAGAGGGCCCGGGAAGTCAGTGGAAAGAACAGCAGTCTCTTAGTGTCAGTAGAGTGTGGCTTTTAGAGGTGTCTAAGTCAGTGCTGTCAGGCCAGATCTGAAAAATATTATGAAAGAATTGACAATAGGGGAAGCATTTTCTTAATTTATTATATGTCTGTGGGCGTTTTGCTTGTACAGTAAGTATATGCATCATGTTCAAGTCTATTATTTGTGGAAGTGATGGATTCCCTAAAACTGGAATTACAAACAATTATTATACATTGTGTGGGTTCTGGGGACTGAGTTTGGGTCCTCTGGGAAAGTAGCCAGTGTTTTTAACTGCCGATTCACTTCTGATTTGTATATGGTCTGTTTCAAGTTTTCACAGTTGTGATTAATTTAAAAACTCAAAGCACACTGTAGCTCAACAAAGAAAGTGAATTAATTTATTTTAGAAATCATTACTAGCATCTTTGTTAAGTGGTCTGTTTCACAATTAGAACTCTAAAGAGCAATCTTGGACTTCTGTGTTAGTTTTTGTTTTCAGTTTATTTTTATTCTTCTGCTACAATACATCTGACAACCTGGAAAATATTCTGTCACAGTCTGGGCCCATAAATAACCACTCAGCGATATGAACATCAAGGTTTGCAAACTTGTCCCCATAGATGCATCCTTCCTCTTCCTCCACCTGTTCTCCATCCTCTTGCTCCTTATCTTGCTCCACATTTTCCTGTAGAAAATAAAGAATGGAGTTAACACCAAACATTTACTTATTAAGTCAGATAAAATAGTTGAAATCACTATCTGTTATAGGCAGAGCTTGGTTCTTTTCCCTGTTCTTCCTTGCCTTCTTGTCCTTCCTTCCTTCCTTCCTTCCTTCCTTCCTTCCTTCCTTCCTTCCTTCCTTCCTTCCTTCCTTCCTTCCTCTCTTCCTTCTTTCCTTCTTTCTTTCCTTCCTTCCTTCCTTCCTTCCTCCCTTCCTTCCTTCCTTGCTTCCTTCCTTCCTTCCTTTCTTCCTTTCTTGTATTGGATATTTTATTTACATTTCAAATGTTATCCCCTTTCCCAGTTTCCTCCTACCTGGAAACCCCCATCCCATGCCTCCTCCCCCTTCTATGAGGGTGTTCCTCCACCTATTCACCCACTCTGCCTCCCCACCCTCAATTCCCCTACACTAGGGCATCTATCGAGCCTTCATAGGACCAAGGACCTATACTCACATTGATGCCTGACAAGGTTATCCTCTGCTACATATGAAACTGGGGCCATGTGTACTCCTTGGTTGGTGACTTAGTCCCTGGGAGATCTGGGTTTTGGTTGGTTGATATTGTTGTTCTTCCTATGGGGTTGCTAAACCTTTCAGCTCCTTCAGTCCTTTCTCTAACTCCTCCCTGTGCTCAGTACAATGATTGGCTGTGAGCATCTGCCTCTGTATTTCTAAGGTTCTGGCATGGCCTCTCAGGATACAACTACATCAGACCTATTTCAGCAAGCATTTCTTGGCATCCACAAAAGATCTTTACCAATCCTACATTCAATAGAGGGCTAATATTCAATATATACAAAGAACTCAAGAAGTTAGACTCCAGAGAATCAAATACCCCTATTAAAAAATGGGGTAAATAGCTAAACAAAGAATTCACAACTGAGGAACGTCTATGGCTGAGAAGCACCTAAAGAAATGTTCAACATCCTTAGTCATCAGGGAAATGCAAACCCAAACAACCCTGAGATTTAACCTCACACCAGTCAGAATGGCTAAGATCAAAAACTCAGGAGAAAACAGGTGCTGGCGAGGATGTGGAGAAAGAGGAACACTTCTCCACTGCTGGTGGGATTGCAAGCTGATACAAACACTCTCGAAATCAGTCTGGTGGTTCCTCAGAAAATTGGGCGTAGTACTACCTGAGGCCCCGTTATACCACTCCTGGGCATATACCCAGAAGTTTCTCCAACACATAACAAGGACACTTGCTCCACTGTGTTCATAGCAGCCTTATTTATAATAGTCAGAAGCTGGAAAGAACCCAGATGTCCCTCAACAGAGGAATGGATATAGAAAATGCGGTACATTTACACAATGGAGTACTACTCAACTATGAAAAATGATGAATTTATGAAATTCTTAAGCAAATGCAAGAAACTAGAAAATATCATCCTATGATGAGGTAACCCATTCACAAAAGAAGTAGATATTAGCTCAAAAGCTATAAATACCCAAGATACAATTCACAGACCACATGAAGCTAAAGAAGAAGGAAGATCAAAATATGGGTTTTTCGGTCCTTCTTAGAAAGGGAAACAAAATACTCACAGTAGCAAATATGGAGACAAAGTGTGGAGCAGAGATTGAAGGGAAGGCCATCCAGACACTGTCCCACCTGGGGGATTCATTCCATATACAGTCACCAAAACCTGACACTATTGTAGATTTCTTTTTTCTTATCTTTTTTCTTTTCTTTTCTTTTCTTTTCTTTTCTTTTCTTTTCTTTTCTTTTCTTTTCTTTCCTTTCCTTTCCTTTCCTTTCCTTTCCTTTCCTTTCCTTTCCTTTCCTTTCCTTTCCTTTCCTTTTCTTTTCTTTTTTTTTCTTTCCTTTTCTTGTCTGGTCTGGTCTTTTCTTTGTTTCTTTCTTTCTTTCTCTTTCTTTCATTCTCTCTCTCTTTCTCTCTCTTTCTTTCTTTCTTTCTTTCTTTCTTTCTTTCTTTCTTTCTTTCTTTCTTTCTTTCTTTCTTTCTTTCTTTCTTTCTTTCTTTCTTTCTTTCCATTATCTTTTCCCTCACTGTCTTGGATCTTCAATGATACTAGGCAAAGCCTTTATAATTGATGCAGTACTCTAAACCTATTTTATTTCAACATATTACTTCTAAGTTAAACAGCCTCCTCCTCCTTCTTATTCTGCCTCCCCACCCTCCTCTACTTCTGAAGCCAAGGCATGTGCATATTAGGAAAACACACTTCTGATGAGCTGAATCTCCATCTTAGGAAATATGTTTCTTATTGTATTGGTAATTTAAACAAATTGCCACTCACCTGAGTACTACAAAGCAAAGAGAAAATGAGAAGCTAGCATTAATATCAATCTAAATCCAATAAACTCTACAATTTCCTGACCTGAAGATAGAAACAACATACAAAATACAAAACCAAACAAATTCAAAGCACAGACATGAAACTGAAGCAAGAACAAGAAGAAGGCTTTCAGGAGATTGTGACTACCAAGACAAACAGCCTGGCAGTGTGCTGATTACTAGTTACAAACATTATCTGAGATACGCAATTCTATTCTTTCATTCAGATTCTTATGGCAAATGAGATGGTGTATTAAATCCACCAGTTATGCAGCTGGGAGCCCACTACCATATGTTAAGAACTGTGATATGAATTCTTATCATCAAAAATAATGTTTTATGAGATGCTAAGATGATGAATATCAAGTTTTAGATCCAGTCATAATAGTTCTGGCAAAGGAGTTTCATATTCAGGAGATGCATTATAAGTACTGAATTAAGTACCCATTTCATTGAGGAAAAAAATCAGTGGTCAATAAAATTTCAATTATCTGCAAAGTGTAAGGCTAGCTAACTAAAAGAAATTGTCACATTGAGAAAGGTCATCGTACATTGGTCCAGCTACATCCTGTTCTGAATACCTCTTGCCTATCATGCTATGTCACCTTGACTGTGTTCTGATTAAATAAAATATAGCTGACTAACAACATCAGCACAAGTCTGTGCATCTGATTACTAAGAGTGTTCTGCAGTGGGTTTCTTCAGGTAAATACACATTTGGGGGGGAAAGGCCTGTTTAATATCTGCCTCAATATCATGTCTACTTAAGAGGTTATATTTTATATTTTCTTGTCTTGTATCCTTCAATTGTCCATCCTTATACTTTTTAAACCTTATACTTTTTAAATCTTTTATCAAGTATTCAAACATATGCACACTCTATCTTCCTCTCTGTCTGTATTTCTCTGTATCTCTGTCTCTATCTCTATCTTTGTCTCTGTCTCTCTATTTCTGTCTCTGTCTCTGTCTGTCTCTCTCTCTCCCTCTCTCTCTCTTTGTCTCTTTCTGAAGGAAGAGGAAGAGAGGGAGAAGGAAATGGGGAGTTATTAGGAATATCAAAATTAAGCTAAAGTTGGGAAATTTCTCAAATTCCATGAAAATTGTATAATCACTAAAGGCACTTCATCAATTGTGTAATGATAGCAGGACAGCACTGTGATGTAATCATGTGATCACCATAAGGTGGAATTGTTCTGACTTTTATTAATGAAAAACCAAATACTCATTCTCCATATACTCTCCATACAACATCAAACAGTCGTAAAGCTAGATGAGCTAACATTTTGTATTTGGGAAGCAGAGAATACAAAATATTAGTGTCTCTCTATGTTCAGTGTCTAGGCAATCCTTAGTGTTCAGACAGTTTCCTCTCCATGACAGAATCTTTGTGTATATTGCTGTTTATCCTATAGAAAGACTCCTTTATTTTCTATATATTTCTTAGAATACAAGTAGCATAACTGAGTTATATACTTTAGAAGTTTCTTTTATTCCTGTTTCCATCTGGGTTCAGGAAATAGACAGCAGGAAAATGATAGAAAGCAAAAGAAAAGAACATACATGTATCCCAAATCTTCTCCTCTATGGCACTAACACAGGATTATCGATATGCTTGCTGAAAGTTACAGCTTTGTCTGAAGGCTTCCCTTCAAGGTCAAAGTGCCTCTGGGTTCAGTGACTTCTCTTGTCCTAGGAGTCAAAAATCAATGACTTATTGCTAGAAGCTACAAGCCAGAACACTGTTTTTTCTAGTTACTCTGTACCTGCTGCACTGTGCTGTAATTAGGCTGTTTTAAAAAAATATAATAAAATTTGCAATTACAGATAGAGGAATAGATGGCCACCAATCTAATACATTTTCTTGGCATCAAATAGGTTTTCTCGAAGAGCCCTGAGAGTCAAATATCCAACTGGCTCTGATATCATTCATTAGAACTTGTTTTCAAAAGTCATACTGAAAACAAAACGTAATCAAAATGAAAAGATAAGATTATTTTAAAAAATGATGTCTTAGCAAATGCTAAGATGTATTATAATATTTATTCATGCTTAGTGATACTGACAAGCCAGTCCAATGAAGGAAAATGGGTTCAGCATCGAGAATAAAATCCATGGATAAGCTGATTGACCTGTAATTAAAGATAAAAAATGACAAAGCAGTAGAAAAATCTTGCTGTTCCTTGCAAGATTCTAGAAAGACTATCCATTCATAAAATGTTTAATTTATTCTATGTCACCAAAACTTTTATTTATTTCAATTAAATACTAATATTAAAATCAAAATTTTAGAATGTTTGAAAGTACATATAGTGTTAGTTTTTATTTACTGAATGATTTAATAAGAACAGAAACAAAAATATAAAATATCATTAATTTCTCGTACAATATTTTAAACACTTGCAATATCAGAGATGAAGTTTAATACATGCCAGAAAACTGGATAAAATTCAGTTACAAAGTATATATTTGAAAATATCTTATTGATAGGATTTGGTACATCCTAATAAATGAGAAAAATAAATGTAATAGAAAAAATAAAAAATCTGAGACGATATTCATCCATTCTGAGAAAATAATGAGTTTGAAACTAGCAAGACACTATAAGACCACTAACTATAAAATTCTTTGACATTTTTAAAAATGAAAATGCAGAATTCTTACAAAGGTTTTAGGAGCCAGTAATTCACATACTGCTGCCCAACATTTGTCACTTTGAGATTCCTTAGGATTGTATATAACAAAGCTGAAGAAAATACACAGTATATCAATGTATTTGTTTATAAGGAATTTTGCCAAGTAAAACTTCTTTTTGGGGAAATACATCTGTGAAGCGATAGACATTACTGGAGTTATGTAGAGAACCATTTTGAGGTGCTATACCATCAGGCCAGACTTGAAGGTGACCAAGGTGAAGTTCCTCTCCCAGCAAGAATTCCTGTGCTAACCAGAATCCCCTCCACTTGGTGCAGTGCTCAGACCAAGGTGAAGCCCATTGTTCTCCAAGGACACTAGCAGCCACTTAATACCAGCCTCCTGCAGAGCAAGCAGAACCAGTTCTGGAGATCTGTTTCCAGCTTTTGGGGGAAGGGTGTCCCCCGCCTATATATATTTGGAGACCTCCATTAAACTTTGAGCCTTGAGCAGGAAATCTTGTCTTGACTCCATGTTCCTCTCACTACCCTGTTCCCATCCTCAGCTTTCCTTCCAGGTGACCCAATAAGTCATTCCAATGTAGCCGCGTGCAGATACAGAGATATTTGTAGGTTCTTTTGGTAATTGATAAATATTGAAAATGGAAAAATGAGGAAATAGAACAATAAATTAAGGTTTGTGTACAGTTTTGAAAATAGTTAAACAATAAAAAATAATGATTAAGTGTTATGGATCTACTCTGGTATATCTAGGAAGCAAGCTGACTGAAAATAGAAACACAAATATGTAAAATATGAAATAATTTTTGTGAACAACAAAGGCAACTTAGACTTCTTATGGCTGCACAGTATGTGGCTATAGAATGAAATATGTCCGGGATTGGATGGCAATAAAAGCTTTTGTTATATTTATAAATTTTATTTTTATACAGAAAAATTCTATATCCAGATGTTAAATATATTCTTTAAATACATTAAGTAAATATTTAGAAGAAGTATGACTGCCTTACTATTTTACTTTCCTGTTTTCTTCTGAGTTATAATTTCTTTCTTTTATATTTTCTATATTCTTTCTTTACATTCTGAATGCTTTCTCCTTTCCCAGTTCCCCCCTCTCCATGTGTCCCATAAGCTGTCTTCTCTCCATCCATTCCCCAGCCCCCTCCCATTTCTCTGTCCTGGTACTCCCCTACAATGCTGGATCAAGGATTTTCAGGACCAGGGCCCTCTCCTTCCTTCTTCTTGGGAATCATTTGATATGCTAATTGTGTCTTTAGTATTCAGAGCTTCTGGGCTAATTATTATCCACTTATCAGTGATTACATTCCATGTGTATTCTTTTGTGATTGGGTTACCTCACTTAGGATGACATTTTCCAGTTTCAACCATTTGCCTAAAATTTTCAAGAATTCATTGTTTTAAACTGATGAGTAATATTCCATTGTGTAAATATACCACATTTTCTGTCCATTCCTCTATTGAGGGACATCTGGGTTCTTTCCAGTTTCTGGCAATTATAAATAAGGCAGCTATGAGCATAGTGGATCATGTGTCCTTATTGCATGTCAGGAAATCCTCTGGGTATATGCCCAGGAGAGGTATAGCAGGGTCCTCAGAAAGTGTCATGCCCTGTTTTCTGAGGAACCCCCAGACTGATTTCAAGAGTGGTTGTACCATCTTGCAATCCCACCAGCAGTGGAGGAGTGTTCCTCTTTTTCCACATCCTTGCCAACACCTGCTATCTCCTGAGTTTTAAAACTTAGCCATTCTGACTGGTGTGAGGTGAAATCTCAGGGTTGTTTTGATTTGCATTTCCCTAATGACTAATGATGTTGAACATTTCTTAAGGTGCTTCTCAGCCATCTAAAGTTCTACAGGTGAAAATTCTTTGTTTAGCTCTGTATCCCTTTTTAATAGGGTTATTTGGTTCTTTGGGGTCTAAGTTCTTGAGTTCTTTGTATATATTGGATATTAGACCTCTGTCGGCTGTAAGGTTGGTGAAGATCTTTTCCCAATTTGTTAGTTGCTTTTTTGTCCCTTTTGTCGTTTTTTTTTTTTTTGTTTGTTTGTTTGTTTGTTTGTTTTGTTTTGTTTTGTTTTTTTTGGTTTTTGGTCTTTGGTTTTGGTTTTTGGTTTTTGGTTTTTGGTTTTTGGTTTTTGGTTTTTGGTTTTTGGTTTTTGGTTTTTTTCGAGGTAGAATTTCTCTGTATTGCTCTGGTTGTCCTGGAACTCACTCTGCATACCAGGCTGGCCTCAAACTCAGAAATCCGCCTGCCTCTGCCTCCCAAGTACTGGGATTAAAGGCATGTGCCACCACTGCCCTGCCCAGTTTCTTTTTTATTAGTTTCAGTGTGGCTGGTTTTATGTGGAGGTCCTTGATTCACTTGGTGTTGCGCTGAGTATAAGAAGATTAAGAATGGATCAATTCGCATTTTTCTGCATGCTGACCTCCAATTGAACCAGCACCATTTGTTGAAAAGGCTATCTCTTATGCACTGGATGGTTTTAGCTTCTTTGTCAAAGATCAAGTGACCATAGGTGTGTGGGTTCATTTCTGGGTCTTCAATTCTATTCCATTGATCTGCCTGCCTGTCACTGTACCAATACCATGCAGTTTTTAACACTATTGCTCTGTAGAACTGCTTGAAGTCTGGGATACTGATTTCCCCAGAAGTTCTTTTACTGTTGAGAATAGTTTTCACTTTTCTGGATTTCTGTTTCAATATTAGCATCTATTATTTTCTATGAAGCTTGTAATATAGAGAACTAACACAATCAGGTTTTCTTCTTTAGTTTTCAATTTTCTTCTTGTTTATTTTGATCTAGACTTTAAGTTTTAAATGATTATTATACACAAAACTTGGTAGTCCTCACCAGAATCACATATACATAACAGAAAAAGCATCATTCAGTCGTGGAGCATTAACGAAGCCTTTAGACACTCTCTGGCATTTCTTCTCACTATCATGGCTCTGTTAAAGGTGCCCAGCATTTGAGAACAGCCTAACAAATAATAGACATGAAGTTCTCCAGGATGTTCAAGCTTGTCCCTTCTGCAGTGAGCTGAGGAATTTTTTTTTAATGGATGTTTTATTTCCAATTTGTTTGTTTTCTCCACAAAATCTTCCCTAGATTTTAAATTTTTCTCAAGTCTACTTCCAGCCTTTACACACACACACACACACACACACACACACACACACACAAGCTCAAACACGTGCATACACACACATATCCTGGTGGGATTTCCTGCAAAGGAGTCTACCAAAAATAGAACTATATTAACTTCAATATAACCACTTGGCTGAAAGTGCCTAGAGAATGAGGATTTGTTTATCCTCATTGCAGAGATAAGAGAACTTGGCCTGGTACATGCTTGGTATAGCATAGTGACACGCAGAAACATGTATCTGGTTCTTAAAAGTGCTACTTGTTTTCAATTGACACATGTAAATTCTATTTATGGCATGCAATATGTTGACTTGGTACATAGATTAGATTTGATTTTTTTTAAATTTTAGGTATATGGATATTTCCCTGTATTTATGTGTGTGGACCAGGCACAAGCCTCATGCCTTCAGGAGAAAAGGGGATCAGGTTCTCCGGATCTGGAGTTACAGGTGGATTAGCAGCCATGTGTATAATGGGAACTGAACTCAGGTCCTCTGAAAGAGCAGCAAAGGGTTTTGGCTCTTACTCCATATTTTTTACCTCACCATTCCTGTTATTTAATACTCAGATTGGCTTAGGCCTCTCTATGTCCTCAATAATTTATACTTTCTTTGTGTTGTGAAAATCTGGAATTCTCCTAGCTTTGTAATGAACAGAAAACATTATTGTTGTAAGTTGGTCCCATGTCAGGATGAAGGCAAGCTATGTTTTGCAATTCTATTGCTCAATGGAAGATTTTTACATCCCCATACTCCAGTCTTTTGTACCTGGAAGTCCACACCAGTGCCTTGTACTGACCTAAAGCCATAGCCATGGTTTTATTGCACAACCATTTTCTCAGAAAAAACAAAACAAAAACAAAATCAAAATAAAGAACATATGGTAGATGATTAACAAAGTATCAGCTTCATGAAATCTGACAGATATTCCTTTGTCAGTTTATTGGTGTTTTATGAATTACCTAAGTCATTTGACATAGGCTGGCAACTTAAGAGAATCATCTTATAAACAGCTATAAAGTAAAGCCTTTTGAAAATTCTTCCTTGAATGAGTAGGTGTTTTTTTAATGGTTATATCTCAAATACTTTAAAGAGGGGGAATAACAAATTCACATGCAAAAAGCACTCATCGCAAGCCCTCATTGGACTCATATTTTCTTAAGACCAGCTGATAGTTAATGCAGGCTCTTTGTATTCACAGCAGGTCCACAATCCGTTGAGAGATACAAGTGTCTTTATGACCCCATGAGTAATTAGCCAGACGAAATTTAACATCTGAACCAAATTTTCCAGAGCATAACCTTATTCTTGGAAGAAAATTAGCTACCCAAAAGATTTGGATCCATCTTTTTTTATTATAAAAGTATCAAATTTATTCTCAAGTTAAATATAATGAAATAAAATAATATAAATCAAGAATAAGAATGCTCCCCTAAGCCCTTTCCAGTAAAGATAATTTCCTGGTCTGTTTGAAGTCAGAATTAAAATACTAGGTTTTCATGAACAAAAATTAATTAATAGCAAGCAGAAAGTTAAGGAGAAACTCCTAAAGAAGAATGCTTTCAAAGGGGCTGGATGGTAATAATTTCTAAATAATAAGATGGATTCTTTTATATTTTTATAAATCTAGTTCTTAAAGGACATAGGATGTTCTACTCATATAGGAGAGCTAAATGAAACTAATAAGATTTGTTTTCCTTTCTGTATAAAAATTACTAGTTATTTGGCCAATAATATGTATGGTTAAATACCAAGGAAAAAGAGGCATGTAAATGTTTAGTTTCTTTGTGTATAATTTTCCACTGAAATGAAAAGACACTTAAGCAAAATAGATCACTTGTTTTAAATTTTTTCATTGATCAAAAGGAAAGAACTGAAGGTAGAAGTTTCTCAGTCTACGGGTGCTCTCAGTCCAGAAGCTTCTATGTCCTTATTCTTTAAGACACAAATGATGATGAATCTCAGCATCAGGGCACACTTTGCCCTGGTGTTCCCACACAGTTTCCCAAGCACTGTCCAAGTAACTAGAATTTAACCAGACATACAGAAATCTGGCCCTTTGATCTCTACTGGAAAAGGGCCAGAAACCGACTACTTTAACTATTATAAACTATGTGGAAAGTAGTCATATATTCTACATGTATTACATGTTCTAAGACTTATATATTCAATAGTATATGATTTCTATATTAACCAAAGCATTTAACTTGATACTCAAGAAAATTTGTCAATTTAACAAGTCATAACATAATTAACCATTTATTCATCTCTCTTTTCTCTTTTTTCATCTCCATCTTTCATTATTTCTTCTCTCCCTCTTTCCTTCCTTTTCCTCCCCTCCTCTATCTCCTTTCTTCCTTTTTTTCTCTCCTATATGAATGTTAATATTTATAACATGAAGCAAATTAAATTACTTTATACAAATGAGGGTGTCAGTTGATAATATTTTGTAGTTAAGAGTTTATAGTAGTTTAAGAAAATCTAAACAATTTATAGTCCAGATGTGAAAATGTCTTTGATTTTACACACAAAGATAACATCTGAACCCATCTGCTCGGTGCCCAGCTCTTACAGGCACTGTTTTCTGGTGCGAAAGCTTTGCTTCTGAAGCCTCTCATTTCTCCCTTTCTCACAGTGCAAATACCTTTCTGGAAAAAACAGAAAGTGGTTCTGAGGCATTCCTAGCACCCTCTCTTGGTTTTCTGGGTACTTATCAGTTAAACTGTGTGCCTTTTGAGGAATAGAGCCATGTCAAACCCTTCCCTGTATCCACCACGGCCAATCCCTAAATTCAGTAAGATTAGGAAAATTGAATTCTCATCTTCCAAGCAAATCCTCTGTTATATTTGTTATTACTGATTTCTTGGTAGTTTGATAGTCTAGAGCATTTTAGACCATCCAAATCTCTCTTGGGAAAGGTCACTCAAGGTCAGGAAGCCAGAAAATAAGGTTTATCCTTCCTTTCCAGAGTGACAGCAACATCTCTATTCCCTGTCTACCTCTTGCTTTATTTCACTGTAACAAACATTGTAGCATCTTCATTTATTTCATAGGGAAGATGGGTGTAGATACTAGAGACTAGCCAGGGTATAGCTCTCAGCAGCATCCAAGTACAAAGCAGGGAGGTGATTAACCATTGGAGCTAAGGTTCAGCGCAGGTGCCTTAAGGGAGTGTATCTAAATGGGGGGGGGGGGTTCAAGAGGTTTCCCTTTATCCTGTTGAAGCCATGACTCATTTTGCTACTACCATCTACAAAAGATAAATAATTTCTTCTAAATAGAGATGACTTCTTCCTGAAATCAGAGATAGGTAAGGTCTCTTGCTGCCAGCAACATGAACACTGGAACCAGAAGTGATTTCTCTTTTTTGGATTCTTTGGGACCCTTGTTAACCCACCAAGGATTTTCTTACTCAATTCTTAGAGCAAGTCACTCAGTACAGAGAGTGTCTATTCATGCATCTCTGCTGTCCACCGCCTCAAGCATGTGTGTCCTGGAAAACTCTGTTTATAATTTGACACTTTCTGTCTTCCAGATGTGGTCTTTCTACCTCCCACTCCCTACACCACAGTTGGATCCTGAGTATCACTTGGTCCAAAAATCTTCATATTAATGTTCTATATCAGCTAAGAGTGACACATCCTTGATTCCTTCCTGATTATTTCCTTATTGTTGCAATTCAGTGCTTTATTATATTGGACAGGATTACATCACAAGTGCCACTTCTAAAACATTATTGTAATTCTTATTTTAAACTAACAAATTTTTATCAGATTGGAAGAGAGTAAATGGCTATATATAAAATCTCATTCTTCTCTCCTTTCTTGTGAAAACTTTTTAAAAATAAAATCTCCTGACTTAACCCTTTCCCAGAAACTCCTTGATCGGGCTTGTGTGACATCAGATTTTGTGTAGATTATTAAAACTTGTTCCTATTTTAAGCTGTGCTTCATTGATATCATCATCTAAAAATTAATTCTAAAAGTATTATGACTTTTAAGAAATAAAATTACCCTGGAAAAGTAAGACTCATTCCAATACATAAAAACTATAACAGACATTAAGAACTAGTGATAAAACATAGAGAAATCCAAGGTTATAGGAACCTTTTCCATCCCTACTGTGGACATTGCAAGCTTGGTTTATAGTGGCACTGAAAGCAATTGCAATCAATAATAACCCTAAGAGGGTGGCCTTATTTCTGCAAAACTACTTCCATAAATTTTCGCTTAATGGAATTGAACAGAAAGTGGTTCTGAGGCATTCACAGCATCCTTTCTTTCAGGGGAGGAATGCAGTGAAAGAAGCCTTCCTAATCACCAGATTCCAAGGTTAAGGAGAGAAAGCAAATTGCCTGTCTTTGTGTTTCCTCTGATCCTGAAAGCTAGCAGTGTGCTATACAACCACAGTATGGAAAGCAAAAAACAAAGGTAGAAGCCAGCAGACTCTGTCCCCACGGAAAGAAGACAAAGCATGGGTTGGAACGAACTGAAAATGCGTCTGTCCACGAGGAAAGGAAATATTGTTCTTTTTTTCTTTCTTGAAATAAACAGAATGAAATTGCAAAATGAAAGTGCACTCAATGGTAGTGCTCGGTAGTCTGTCAGTTCGGCCATAGTCATGCTGCTCTGACATACTTCTCTTTGAGTCAGCATTTCCGGCAATAGGTTCCATTTAAAACTGGTTAGGGTCTAAAAAGAAAGGTGAAGGGTCATATTAAGCAGGATGATCCAAACATGAGAAGAAAACCATGCCAAGACTTATGCTATACTAGCGTCACAGACCTCTGGATACTATGTACCTCCACGATTCTCTTTCCTCACAGGAATTACTTGATATACTAAACTATTATCTGTCACATGCTTACTGCTCTAAATAATGATTACCCTGAAGACAGATAATGTCAGAGGAGGAAGGGTTGTTTCCAGAGCTTATCTGGGCTTTATCTGGTGACATTGCCTGTGATCGTTTGGCTGACAGTGCTCAAGGACTGTCCCAGGGTCTGAACATCATGAGGATGCTTGGAAGAGTTATCCTCCACAGCTCTGAGCTGCTTATCACCACATCTCCCTTTCACTCCACACCTGCCTCTCTCAGTTCTCTTGGAAGATAAAATCAAGAGACAATTGTACATGCCCACACCAAAAACTGACGTAGGTAACTGGCTTCCTTCACCTGGAAGAGCATATTCAGGGCCTTCAATTTGTCATGGTGCAGAATGTTGAAAGATAAAACCCGTCTGGCTCTCAGTTATCACCAAAACAGATAAATTGCTACTGACTGACGCTGGAGTGCCAAGATGTCTCAAAAGTGCCAGGCTGTTTATATTTTCTGCAATGCTCTTAACACTAAATTTAAAAAGATACTGAACAGCATTAGAACTGACAGAGTGTAAAGAAAACAGTATCAATAAAATGACTCAGAAGTTGAAGGAAGTCTTAGCTTTAAACATCAAGCCCAAATTGATCTGTAGACAGAAAAAGACTCCCTCCTTGATAAATAAAATGCAGCCAAAAGCTCATCGATAGAGACAAAAGATGAACTCATTACAGTGCCTATGAAGCTGTCTGATAAACTGCAGGGCAGATACAAAGGTTTTTGTTAAAAGCGAGGTCTGAGGCCTTGCCTTCCATCTGCCACTTTCAGCCTACAGGAACATTCCTTAGTAAGACATGCACAAGGCACGAGGAAATGAAGGATTGAGTTAGTGTGTGAGACAGAAAGCTTTGGATCACTCAAAGGCATTGCCTGGAACGTCTCAAGTTTGTCATATGCCAACCCTTAATAAAAGGGCAAATGTCTTCAAACATTAGTTATGAAAAGATTAACATCTGGCAGACCCAAAACTTAGCTAAACATTTATGTAAAATTCTCCACATCTGTGAAGGACAGGTTTGAATGGGCCAAGCCAAGTGTTCTATAGAAGGAATATAATGCTCATTGATTGTCAGAAGACCCACTTCTTCCTAGTTGACTGAAATATCCCTTGCATGCTATGCGTCCTCCACAGAAGGGGAGGGGTCAAAGTATTCAGGTTTATGTAGCTCTATGATTATTCCAACTCTTTTAGTTTAGACAAATTCACCTCAAGCCATTTACTGATTTGTAGCTAGAAATTATTCATGCTCTGTGATTCAAAATGGAATAGCTACTTTGAAATGGAGAGAGAGACAGACAGAGAGAGAGAGAGAGAGAGAGAGAGAGAGAGAGAGAGAGAGAGAGATCTGTAGCCATGGGGATTCCCTGCCATAGGGGACACCTATGGAGGACCAAGAGCCTGCAACTGAGTTCTCGTTAGTTACCTGTTGCCACAGTTCTATTGAATAGCAGTGCAGCATGGAATTCGCAAGGGAACTGGAAAGGAATGCTATTTTTTTCAGAGCCCTTCTATCAACCAGTTCACATTTTCATAACTGTACAATAGGCTGAGACCCTTTTGATTCCCCAAATCCCTGAAAAGGGGTCATTCTAAATAACTGGCCTGGTACTCCCCAATATCTACAACCTGTTCAAGCTGGTCTTTGAATTATGGTAAATCCCATGCTTCCGACATCCACAGTGTTGTATGTAATTAACACGAGTCATATGTCTGGCTCCCTCTTCCTCGTAAGGGACCACATCTGAATCAGAATCCTAAAGATCTCTCCTAGTCATAACTTTTTCTTCTTCATCTCAGGGCACAACTCCATTAAATATCTTGCACATTTAATGTTGCCTGGGCAATAGCATCTTTAGAGAACTGGAGTAGCAAGAGTTTATGTCCAAAAATTGCAGATGGCTACCAGGTTTGGATTTGACTACAGATTCTACCTATGAAAAAGTGAGTAGTTCCTTATTGAAATGTTTGTGAAGCATTAACAACATATAGCAGGGCTTTCTTGTTATAAGCCATGTGGGATTTAAATCATTGTTTCTGTTCAAACAGGGACCTGAGGAGGAGGTAGAAAACATTGTATTTTTTCACAGTATCCAATAATGTCACAGAGGAATCTATATTGGTCCATGAATATTACTGGGCCCTGATGAAGGGCATCAATGGATACTCAGAAGTATTTATGGGAGATGTTTTATAGGGAGTTGGAGAAGACTGGGCAAAGGCCCATATGGATATAGCAGCTATCCCCTGGGATACTGATACTTACAGAGCATTGGCTGTATACCAACAGTGAATAAAGCACATTAAATATAGTATACACATAAATACAGGACCAAGATGTAGTCTATCTGACAAGTCTGCGAAAGAGATGCTATTCCCCTTGCTAAGCATGAAATAGTCTAGGCTTGAACTGTTTGTTTAATTTAACAAGTAATGCAGTTTGCAAGCAGTCACAATGTAAGCTTAGGTCTGTCATTCATCAAGCTCTGGGGAAGCTACAACCCACAGACTTCTGTCTTTTGAACACGATATCAAATCCCATGTGTTTTTAGATCAGCAATGTGACTGACTAGTGGTGAGAGACAAGGGTTCCTTCTATAAAATGTAAAAGCACAATTTTCCTAATCAGTCTCAACCGTAGCTTGGAACTCAGGAATGCAGTAGAGGAATGTGGTTTGTGGGCTATTCTCCAGCACCTCCACAAATGCTTTGTTGAAGGGGTGGTTTGTGGGCAGAATGGACAGCAAGGTAGTGGAGTTAGGTTGAGTGAAGAGATCACATCTTCCCTGAAACACTGCTTCTCAGTGGACACAGGACATACTCCTCATCACAAGGTGAACTGGTGCTGATGTCTGTTCTGACAGTGGTGTCAATCCCAGGGAAGTTCAAAGTCATTTGTGCTGCCAGCATCCTAACTAATCAAGAGCTGTAGACTTGTCTTCTACAAAGCCTTATTTATGGTGGTAAAATTTTATATCAGTTTCTGCTTATGCACAACCTAAGCCTGCAAAAAAAAAAAAAAAACCCAAAAAAACCAACCAACCAAACAAACAAAAAAAACCCTGTTCATTAGAACAAAATAGCCACTGGATATTTCTGGGAGAATTTGTTCTGCTTTTACAGTTCTGGAATAATTGTGCTACTGTCCTCTATAAAAGGAGCATTGTCAGTTTTCTTTTATGTTAGAGTTCTGCCCCTTTGTCTTACTCTTTTGTTCTGTTTGTTTTGTTTTTTATCTATTACATCACAGACCATGGTAGTTGGCATAGAAAGTGAGCCAAGGAAATACTTGTGATGGAATTCTAGAACTGGATCTCTCAGAAGATGTGATCAGATTCAAGGACAGTGACAATACATGATATACCCAGAATTGCATCTATCAGAGCATATTTCTGAAATATAGGGGTGAAAGACAGGAGAGGAGGCTGAACACTGGCTCATGCTGCAACAGTAGAACCTAAACAGTGTGAATCAGAGGTGACTCTGAATGGTTTGAAATTTGCTGGGTTTTGCAAACTGTCTTGAAGTTTCTAAACAAAATAAGAATTCAGTGTTCAACTAGTAACCTAGGGCTTTGACAGCCAGTGGGTTTCTGTGTTAGCATAGAAACATCTTCTATAGTCTTAGGGCAAAGCACATCAAAAAGAAAGCCAAGGATTTGATCATAAAGATAGGAGGTAAATGGAGAATCAATATGTAATTTGAAAATTCATTATTTACCAAAGTCCCTTATAAGGATTAATGGATCTTGGAGATTAGAGATAGATAGAAACTGTCTCTGCATTAAGCACAGGTGCAAGGAGAAGCCCTTCCAAGCCATCATTTCCAGCAGCACATCTCTAGAATACCTGGAGTACAGATCTTATCCTCACAGTGTTGGAGAGCTACAGAGACAGTCTTTAACAGGTATTTAGTCCTGAAACTGTGGCCATCACTGGGTTACTTAATACAGTGCAGGAGAGTTCTGATGGTACATACTGTTTCAGATGACACCTAGAGCTGAGAGAAGAGTGCTTCATGCTTTCAGAAACTTACACAGGACTGGCTTTGTATGTCAGAACAAGCAGCCTGAAACAAATACCCTTGGTGGTGACCTCCAAGCAATGAGAGGAAAGTGTGAATGGAAAAGGGCCTCTGGTGATGAGAACTGCTTACAAGGATTGTGCTCACCTCTCAGCAGTTCTGCATGAGCTGAGCCCGACTGCCTTCAGCAGCAGAAGGAAAAATACTCACTCATATTACCTCCTTTCCTTTCTCAGTCATTCTGCTCCATTCCTTTCTAATTTCTGGTTTTCAAGATCATCTCTCAAATGAATTACCTGCCCTGGAGAGTCTTTGCAGGCTCTGCTTCTAGTGGAAACTAAACTAAAACATCCAATTTCGCTTTCTCTTTGGCACCCCCACTGCTTTGACAAATGTAGCCACTCCTGCTGGAAAGGTAGACAGGTTGCAAGAGAGAGAGAGAGAGAGAGAGAGAGAGAGAGAGAGAGAGAGAGAGAGAGAGAGAGAGAGAGAGAGAGAGAGAGAATATTTATTATTTAGAGCACCTGAGGTATGAGTCTGAGTTAGCTGCCAGGTTGCAGATTTCTCCTGCTTAGCAGAATCTCACCATAAAACTTGGATGCCCAAAATCTACCATCACAGCCAGACAAGTCGTTGCTATGGGAATTTTTAATGGTGACTGAGATGACATATTTTTAGAAAAAAAAATCCTCCTGGGAGCAAACTTGAAAGCATTAGAGGAGTATACCTCACAGACCTATAATTTTTCACCCTTCAGAGACCCGTACCCAGCTCCTGCCATCATTAATACAGCTTTAGGAGCATTTCAAGTTGTCCCTGGTGAGCTGTCTGCTGCTAGTTCTAATCACCACCTTCTAAGAAACATGAAGTGCAAGAGTGTCTAAAAGCTTAGATCAATGAGTCATGAAGAAACTAAATGGAACGCCTGGACTGCAGAGCGCGGTGCAGCATGGGAGTGTTGACTGGTGATCGCTGAGGCACAGCAGTGGGAATAACATTTAGCGTTTAGCAGTTCTTAGCTATAAAACACTAAAGTGTGTGTGTGTGTGTGTGTGTGTGTGTGTGTCTTCTATAGCCAGCCTTTGAAGTATGTGTTTTTGCCTTTATTTTCGAAAAAGATATAACATAATTTTTAAAATGTATTCTTCTCTCATAAATTGCATCCCAACTGCAGTTTCCCCTCCTCCTATCAGTCCCCCTCCGCTCCCCCCCCCCACCTCTCCTCTCCCTCAGAGTCATTCTCCCTTCCTCAGAGTCATTCTCCCTCTGCTCTGCCTTTCTCTTCAGAAAGGGCAGGCCTCCCAGGGATAGCAACCAAACGTGGCATATGGAGTTACAATAAAATTAGGCACGTATGTCTACTACCACTGTTAGAAGCCCTACAAGAAGACCAAACTATATAAATGTAACATATACGCAGAGTGCCTGTCAGGCCCATACAGGTTCCCTGGTTGTCACTTCAGTCTCTGTGAGCCTCTATGAGTTCTAATTAGTTGATTCTGTGGGGATTCTGTGTGTGTGTGTGTGTGTGTATATGTGTGTATGTGTCTGTGTGTGTGTGTGTACTTGTTTGTGCACATGTGCGTGCATACAATATCCTTGCCCCGTGGGCTCCTGTAATCTTTCTTTCCTGTCTTCAGTCTTCTGCAGTGTTTCCTGAACTCCAACTGTTTATCAGTGAGTGTCTGTATCTGCTCCCATCATTTGCTAGATGAAGCCTCTCAGCTAGGTTCTTGTCTACTAACAGCAGAGTATTATTAGAAATCACTTCAGTGATTTTTCCCCCAATCATATTTGGTTCTATCCTAGGTCTCTGGGCTGTGTAGCCTCTGGTTCCTGACCCTCCAGCCAGTATCAGGGGTCATCTCCCACTCATGAAATGGGTCTCAAGATGCACCAGTCATTCATTGGTTTGCCAGTCCCACAACTCCTTTGCCAACTTTACTCCAGAATATCTTACAGATAGGATAAATTGTAGCTAAAAGATTTTGTGACTGGGTTGATGCCCCAAACCTTTCACTGGAAGGCTTACCTGGTTATATAAAACCATCAGTATAGGCTCCAGGATCTCTTCTCTGCCGAACAATGTATCTGAGCTGTTGTTTACCTAGGCTGGAGCAATGACTGCCTTCTGTTAGAGTGACATCCCTGACTGATAAGAAGGACGCTTTCTGGAGTCAGAAGATTCAGGTTATAACAACTTAGAAAATCTTTGTGATTTATGGCTGCAATGCTTACAGTAGAAACACTGCCCTGTGAGGAAGAACACAGGAAAAGATTCCCAACATTAATGTTTTCTTTGGAATTACCTTCTTCAGTTTCTATCTGAGAGAAAACAACAGTAACAACAACAACTTGGTAGCTTGCTTCTGAGAAGATGCTATCATCCTTGACTGAATAATACAGGGAGACTGTGTTAGTTAGGATGTCAGTTCCTGTGAAGAGGTACCATGACCACAACACTCTTAATAAAGAAACTAATTCATTGAGGCTGGCTTACAGTTTCAGAGGCTTAGTCCATTCTCATCCTACTAGGAAGCATGGTGGATCCAGACAGATATGTATTAGAGAAGAAGTAAGAGTTCTACATCTGAATTGGCAGGCAGCAAGAACAGACATTGACACTGGAACTGCCTTGAACTTCTGAAACCTCAAAGCCCAACCAATGACACACTTCTGCCAACAAGGCCACATCTCCAGTGATGCCACTTGCTATGAATGTATGAGGACAATTTTTGTTCAGTCCACTACAGAAACAGGCATGCATTCTTGACCAGATTAGAGTGAAGCTCCTGTCATGTACTCCAGTCAGGCCACAAGATCAGATGGCGATCATCAAGTATTACAAACTCTATTGTAAGCAAAGTTCAATAGATTTTCTGAAAATAAAAACTGTGTCTTTAAACGGCAACTATCAAATTGGGAAAGGATATTCACCAACCCCACATCTGATAGAGGGCTAATATCTAATATATACAAAGAACTCAAGAAGTTAGACCCCACCCAATAACCCTATTAAAAAAGGGGTACAGATCTAAACAAAGAATTTTCACCTGAAGAAATTCGGATGGCCGAGAGGCACCTTAAGAAGTGCTCAACATCATTAGTCATTAGGGAAATGCAGATCAAAACAACCCTGAGATTTCACCTTACACCAGTCAGAATGGCTAAGGTCAAAAACTCAGGAGACAGCAGGTGTTGGTGAGGATGTGGAGAAAGAGGAACACTCCTCCACTGCTGGTGGGACTGTAAGATGGTACAACCACTTTGGAAATCAGTCTGGAGGTTCCTCAGAAAACTGGACATGAGACTTCCAGAGGACCCTGCTATACCTCTCCTGGGCATATACCCAAAGGATTCCCCGGCATGCAATAAAGACACATGCTCCATTATGTTCATAGCAGCCTTATTTATAATAGCCAGAAGCTGGAAAGAACCCAGATGCCCCTCAAAGGAGGAATGGATACAGAAAATGTGGTATATTTACACAATGGAATACTACTCAGCAATTAGAAACAATGAATTCACAAAATTTTTAGGCAAATGGTTTGATCTGGAAAATATCATCCTAAGTGAGGTAACCCAATCACAGAAGAATACAAATGGAATGCAATCTCTGATAAGTGGATATTAATTAGCCCAGAAGCCCTGAATACCCAAGGCACAAATTGCATAACAAATGAAGCCCATGAAGAAATATGGAGAGGGTCCTGATCCTGGAAAGGATTGATCTAGCATGGGAAGGGAATATAAGGACAGAGAAAAAGGAGGGAGGTGATTGGAGAAGGGATGGATAGAAGAAGGTTTATGGGACATATGGGGAGGGGGGATCCGGGAAAGGGGAAATCATTTGGAATGTAAACAAAGAATATAGAAAATAAAAATATTTAAAAAAAGGAAACAAAAAACAAAACAAAAGCAAAAAACTAAAAGAAAATAAACATGTCTTTGTTTTCTGTGTGTTCTCAATATGATTTAAAGATACTTTAAAAAAAATAAACCCTTGCTCTCCCCTTCTGCCTGTCTTTGTGTGGAGTGGTTCTTTCAGGGGCTTCTTACACTATTCTCTAAGCCATTTCTTTTTACAATTTTAAGAGGTTTGAACATAATGGAGAACTGACAGTTCTGTAATTTGAAGTAGAAACATTATTTCCTACTTTTCTTTAGTCATTCATAGATCAGCTTGTACAAAGTGCTATTTTGCAATTTAATTTAAAATTGAAAATATGTGTAACTTAACTACTTTCTTCTCTTTTGAAGTTTGAGTTTATTTGTGAAGAGTATTGGGGAAGTAATTTTGTTGAGTAGTTTTTGTCAACCTGTCAGAAACTAGAGTCACCTTGTGTATTGACTGCTTATGTGTGTCAAGTTGACATAAATTAGAGTCATCGGAGAGAAAGAGTCTCAGTTGAGGAAGTGTCACCATGAGAACCAGCTTTAAGGCATTTTCTCAATTGGTGATCAGAAGAGGAGTGCCTAGTCCCTTGTCGGTGGTGCCAATCCTTGGCTAGTGATGCTGTAAGAAAGTGGGCTGAATAAACTGTGTGAAACACACCAGGAAACAATACCCCTCCATGGCCTTTACATCAGCTCCTGCCTCCAGGTTTCAGTCCTGCTTAAATCCCAGTCCTGACTTCTTTCAATAATGAACAGCAATATAGAAGTACAAGCCAATTAAACTCTTTTTTCGCCAACTTGAGTTTTGGTCATCTCAACAAATGTATTTCCACTGTTAGACTGGCTTTTCAGAATAGCTGAAGGATTATCTTTATTGCTAATTGATGAAGGAGGACCCACCCCATTGTGAGTTGTACCTGAATAGGTAGCTCTGGGCTGTTTAGGGATGGCAACTGGACAAACTAGGGGAAAGCAAACTAATAAGCAGCATTCCTTTTTGGTCTCTGCTTCAGTTCCCACCTTGAATGCTATCTAGCCTTTCCTACTTTTGACGATGGATTATAAAGGAAATGGTAAAATAAAACCTTTCTTCCCCAGTTAATTTTGATCAATGATTTACTTAGGGCTTTATTTCCTAGGCACCATGATAACTCTTTAAAGGGAAAAAAAGTTAATTGGGACTGGCTTGCAGTTTAGAGGTTTAGTTCATTATTATCACGGCAGGAAGCATGACAGTGTACAGGCAGAATGCATATGATGTGAGAGAAGAAGGCTAGAGTTCTACCTCAGGATCAGCAGGCAGCAGGAGAAAGAATGAGGCGGGGCCTGTCTTCAGCAATGGAAATGTCAAAGCCCACTCTAGGGACACATTTCTTCCACCAAGACCATTTCTCCTCCAATAAGACCACAGCTCCTAATCATGCCACTCTCAGTGAATCCTGGAGGCCATTTATATCTGATGACCACAGTCTGTGCTTGATCTTAGCTTCAGAAAGCAAATTAAGGCAGTATTCTTGGGAAAGCATTCTTTATGCTATGCTATAAAGTAGCTCATTCAATTTCCCTAGTCCCTAGTCTAATGAATTTTAGATTTTAGTTTTCAATTTCAGTTTCTTAAAGTAGATATAATGTGAGATACCATTGCCAAATAATATCTTGCTTTAAACTTCTATTTAGGTATGCTAGACAAACAATAGAAAATTCTGTTTCCCTTGAGAATTTAAGTTGGCACCTTTATCATGTAAACATTTCCACATAGCTTTCAGACACTATTTTGTTTAATTGACAGTCAATAAGACTGTGTGTGTGTGTGTGTGTGTGTGTGTGTTCATATGAACACAATTATTCACATTTTGCTGGGTATTTAGGATAAATCTTATTGATTCATTTTCTTAATTATGTATATAGGTTCAAATCAATAAAGTAAAAAGAAATATTGAAATTCGATGGTTTAACTTGAACAGTTTTGATTGATTTCATCCAATCTATCCAAAAATTTATTGACCCCATTTTCAACATTTAGACTCCATATATCTCGTGAAAACAATTCTTAGGTATGTAATTGTTGCTGCCCTTATGAATGCTACTTTTTGTCTCCCAAATATTTACCTTTATTTTGGATTATAAAGGTATTCATTTTTACATTTTGATTATAACTTGTTAAGTTACTCATCTTGTTGCTTCACTGATTATATTTAATTTCAAGATACCCTGCTATATTTAAAAATAACCCTTTCTTTTAACTAGTATGGCTCAGATTGCTCTGGTTTGTTTGTTTGTTTATTTGTTTGTTTGTTTTCTGAAAGACTGACTGATTCCACCAATGCAGTATTATTGATGCTGTAGTTATTATTACCTTTTACAGTTTTACTCGCATAGAAAATATGCGTCCTTATGAATTAAAATGCTGTTGTTGGTTTGCCTTTAAGTTCCTGAGATAAATCCCATTTATTCACAATGCATCTTTTAAAATGAATTTTTGATTCAGTTTGCTAATGGCTTATTTATAGCTTTACATCAATATGTGTGAGCAGGATTAGGCTGTGATTAAGTTACTCATGTGTTTGTAATTGTTGCAATGATTGCCTGATTTGGGATCAATTATATATTCCCATTGTGAGATTTGTCTGGAAGTATTTCTTGCTTAAAGCCCTAAAACAGCTTAGATGGTAATATCACTCTTTTCGTTTTAATTAACAAAGTCATAGCTTCATTGTACGTAAAATTTCAAAGTATAGTCTTATACAAAGCAGATATGTATGATAAGCTTGGCTAGAGTAAAAAGTGTTTGCTTTCAGGAATAAAGTAATATGGTATGAAAATACAATATGAATTTCTTCTAATTGAATTACGTAGGTCCTGTTCTCTCAACTATTTCAAAAATTGTGGCTTTTGGTTAAGCCTTGTGATTTTTGATGAAATTAAGGCATGATGTTGATTCATTCCACTTGGATTAATTTGTTCATATAATCTTCCTGACCTGAAACCAAAAGGTCTGGTTATCAACAGGAAATAGACTTAAGGATTCTTAGCAAGGGGACAGTGAAACCACTGAAGTAAATGCCTCGACTACTCCATGGATAGAAAAATAACTCATTGTGGTAACAAACTGCAGGTCTGCATCCAAGAATAGAAGACAGCAACTTGGTGGTTAAAGCAAGCAGACTTTATAATTCAGTGGGGTGGAGTCTCTGAGTTGATAGAGGCTATTCACTTTAATCAGAAACTCAATACCCTTGCCTGAGGTAGTTGACCATTGGTTGGATAAGGGAGGTAGTTGTTTTCCTGATAACCAGAAATCTGCCTCAGGAATTCTGAGTTTAGGCTTCTGCTTGCCCAATAACAATCCTTCTACCCTTCTGCTTACCTTGTCCTTCTGCTTAGAAAATTGTTATCTACACTGTCATTGGAGAGGGAGTTAATTTGGATTTAACAATAGTCACTGGAAGCATTAAAGGGATATGGAAGGGGTATGAGACACCTAATGTCTCGTTGCACATTCAGTGATCAAAACAGTTAATTTTCCACAAGAAAAGAATTAAATGCATTCCACTTACATATTCCTCATCTAACTATGCAATTATGACAAGGTTATGTTTCTCAGTCACTTGAAACAGTAAAATGTTGATGAATATGTCATGGAAATAATATGGCAACTGAGTTTATACTGGTCCCTTTTTGCAAAAAGCATGGCGTTTTAGCAAATCTACAGGATTTTGTTTCACGGTGGTGAATATAGCATGCTTTGTGCTTTGAAGGTTTGAAGTTTCTAGTAAAAAGTCTGAATTATGTTCTTCCACTCATGCAGGGACTTTAGCTTGTCTGCTTGTGCAATGCTATAGCTCAAATGCAAGCGTCCTGTAAGATATGCAAGAACTCTCTCCTAATCAAGACCCCCCAAATCTCAGAAAGCAATTGTATTTGTTTTTCTATTCCTTTCAAAGAACATGAAAAATCAAAACTTTTGTTTCCTCAGAGTGATCTCAAAAATGTAGACTTAAAATTGTATATTTTATCTATGGTTTAAAATTGGAATATAAAACACTATATAAATATTCTTCAGTATTTTAAAAAGATTTTTATAATTCAAATTATTTTCCCAGTGACTTTAGCTTTCCCTGTTTGTACTTGCTTTCTCTCGACTTGATTATATCACTTTTCAGTTTGTCTATAAGTTTTAGTTTTTCTTTCTTCAAATAATTAGTTTCTAAACGCATAGTAGCTTTTTTGTTGTTTCTAACCAGTTAACTTTTGATTGTATTTTCATTATTTGTCTTCCCTATTTTTATTCTCTCACTTTTACTTGCTTTGTGAAATGAAGTTTGCTTAGTTAATTCTACTTTCTCCTTTTTGTTTTTATTACTTATTTTAATAACCACAATTTTCTGAGAATTATTCAAAAGTTTTTCTATATCTTGTCTTTTGTAGAGTGATGATTCTTTAATTTCATAAGGTAGATTCTTTAAGTTTCCTTTATTTCCTGAGGAGATTTTCATAGCAAAATTTTACCTGAAGAGACTTAAAGGGGGGTGTTACTCTTTGCATTGGTTGGAATTGTTGCATATGTTTTTTTAATGTTTCTTTGATATATTCTTTATTTATATTTCAAATGATTTCCCCTGGTTCCCCCCTCACTGAAATTTCCATAAACCTTCTCCCCAATCCCTGTTCCCCAATCAAACCTCTCCTGCTTCCCTGTCCTGGTATTCCCCTACATTTCTGCATCAAGCCTTTCCAGGAGCAGGGGATTCTCCTTCTTTCTTCTTGGGCATCATTTGATATATGAATTGCATCTTGGGTATTCTGGGCTTCTGGGCTAATATCCACTTATCAGTGAGTGCATACCATTTGTGTTCTTTTGTAATTGGGTTACCTCATTTAGGAAGATATTTTCCAGTTCCACCCAATTGCCTAAGAATTTCATTAATTCATTGTTTTTAATAGCTGAGTAGTATTCCATAATGTAAATATATAACAATTTCTGTATCCATTCCTCCATTGAGGGACATATGGGTTCTTTCCAGCTTCTAGCTATTATAAATAGGGCTGATAGGAACATAGTGGAGCATGTGTCCTTATTACATGCTGGGGAATCCTCTGGGTATATGCCCAGGAGTGGTAAAACAGAGTCCTCCAGTAGTATCATGACCAGTTTTCTGAGAAACTGTCAGACTGATTTCTAGAGTACCAGCTGGTGGTTGTCCCACCAGTAGTGGAGCAGTGTTCCTCTTTCTCCACATTCTTGCCAGCACCTGCTGTCTCCTGAGTTTTTGGTCTTAGCCATTCTGACTGCTGTGATGAAATTTCAGGGTTGTTTTGATTTGCATTTCCCTGATAGCTAAGAATGTTGAACATTTCTTAAGGTGCTTCTCAGCCATTCCATATTCCTCAGGTGAAAATTCTTTGTTTAGCTCTGTACCCTATTTTTAATAGGGTTATTTGGTTCTCTGGAGTCTAACTTCTTGAGTTCGTTGTATATCTTGGATATTACCACTCTGTTGGATGTAGGGTTGGTAAAGATCTTTTCCCAATCTGTTTGTTGCCATTTTGTCCTATCGACAGTGTCCTTTACAGAAATTTTCTAAGTTTATGAGGTTCCATTTGTCAGTTCCTGATCTTAGAGTATAAGCTACTGGTGCTCTGTTGAGGAAATTTTACCCTGTGCCCATGTCCTCAAGGCTCTTCCCAGTTTTTTTTTCTATTTGTTTCAGTGTGTGTGGTTTTATGTGAAGGTCCTTGATCCACTTGGAATTGAACTTAGTACAAGGAGATAAGGATGGATTGATTTGCATTTTTCTGCATGCTAGCCACAAATTGAACAAGCACCATTTTTTGAAAAGGCTATCTTTTATCCAGTGGATGGTTTCAGTTTCTTTGTCAAAAATCAAGTGACCATAGGTGTGTGGATTCATTTCTGGGTCTTCAATTCTATTCCACTGATTTAGATGCCTGTCCCTGTACCAATACCATGCAGTTTTTAACACTATTGCTCTGTAGTACTGCTTGAGGTCCAGGATATTGATTCCCTGAGAAGTTCTTTTACTGTTGAGAACAGTTTTCACTTTCCTGGGTTTTTTTCTTATTCCAGATGAATTTGACAAGTTCTCTTTCTAACTCTATGAAGAATTGAATTGGAATTTTGATGGGGATTGCATTAAATATGTATATTTTTTGGCAAGATAGGACTATATTAATCCGGTCATCCTGCATAGGAGATTGTTGCATCTTCTGAGGTCTTCTTCGATTTTTTTTTTCAGAGACTTGAAGTTCTTGTCATATAGATCTTTAACTTGTTTGGTTAGAGTTACACCAAGATACTTTATATTGTTTGTGGCTATTGTGAAGGGTGTCATTTCCCAAATTTTGTTGGCAGCCTGTTTATCCTTTGAGATTTGATTTGCTTGAGTTATTTTTTTATCCAGCCACGTTGCTGAAGTTGTTTATCAGGTGTAGAAGTTCTCTGGTGGAGGTTTTTCCTGTATGTAGCAAAATGTTGGGTCCTATTTATATATCCAGTCTGTCAGTATATGTCTTTTTATTGGGGAATTGAGTCAATTGATGTTGAGAGATATTAAGGAATAGTGGTTGTTGCTTCCTGCTATTTTCCATGTAATTTTTATGCTTTTGTGGTTATCTTCTTTTGGGTTTGTTGAAAGAAGATTAATTTCTTGCTTTTTCTAGTGTGTTGTTTCCATTCATTTGTTGGTGTTTTCCATTCATTATCCTTTGAAGGGCTGAAGTTGTAGAAAGATACTGTGTAAATTTGTTTTTGTCATGGAATATCTTGGTTTCTCCATCTATGGTAATTGGGAGATTTGCTGCATATGGCAGTCTGATTTGGCATTTGTGTTCCTTTAGGGTCTGTATGACATCTACCAGACTCTTCTGGCTTTCACAGGCTCTAGTGAGAAGTCTGGCATAACTTTGATAGGTCTACCTTTTTATGTTACTTGACCTTCGTCCCTTACTGGTTTTAATATTCTTTCTTTGTTTAGTACATTTGGCTTTTTAATTATTATGTGATGGGAGGAATTTCTTTTCTGGTCAAATCTATTTCGAGTTCTGTAGGCTTCTTGGATATTCATTAGCATCTCTTTCTTTAGGTTAGGGAAGTTTTCTTCTATAATTTTGTTGAAGACATTTACTGGCCCTTTAAGTTGCAAATCTTCACTCTCTTCTATACCTATAATCCTTAGGTTTGGTCTTTTATTTTGTCCTGGATTTCCTGGATGTTTGGGTCAGGAGCTTTTTGCATTTTGCATTTTCTTTGGCTTTTGTGTCAATGTTTTCTATGATATCTTCTGCATCTGTGATTCTCTCTTCTGTCTCTTGTATTCTGTTGTTGATGTTTAGATCCATGATTCCTGACTTCTTTCCTAGATTTTCTGTGTCCAGAGTTGTTTCCCTTTGTGATTTCTTTATTGTTTCTACCTCCATTTTTAGATCCTGGATGGTTTTGTTCAATTCCTTCATCTGTTTTGTTCTGTTTTCTTGTAGTTCTTTAAGGGCTTCTCCTGGTTACCCTCTATTCTCCTGTATTTCTTTAAGGGAGCTATTTATGTCCTTCTTGAAGCCTTCCATCAGCATGATGAGCTGTGATTTTAAATCCAAATCTTGCTTTCCTGGTGTGTTGGGGTATCCAAGACTTGCTGTTGTGTGAGAATTGGATCCACATGGTCCCATATTGCCTTAATTTCTGTTAGAAACATTCCTATGTTTGCCTTTTGCCATCTGGTTAACTCTGGTGTTAGTTAATCCTGCTGTTACTGGATGGTGCTTCTCCCTCCTGTGTGCCTGCAAGCCTTTTTCAGCACCCCTGGGTGACCGGCTTTCCACTGGCACAGATAGCTATGGGGTGCAGCTCCTGCCCAGCTCCTGGGTGCAGGTGGGGCCCTGGCAAACTGAGTCCCAAGTGATCTTAGACTCAGGTGTTCCCTGAGTTCCTGGCTGTAACAGCCTGTTCAATCGCAGGATTGAAGATGGTGGCCTCACCTCTAACCTTGAGACTCCCTGCAGAACAGATGTCCCCTAGCAGGATAGGTGCACAGATGTTTGTGGCAGTGCTGCCCAGCTCCTTCATGCAGATGGGGCCCTAATGGGCCATGTCCCAAGTGATCTTACACTTGGGTGTTTCCTGTGTACCTAGCTGCACCTGTCTGCTCAGTCACAGGAGCAATGATGGCCAATTGTACATATTAATGTATATGCAAGCATATGTGTAGAGAATATGTTTTTACAAGATGTGTGAAAAAGATCAAATGTAGAGATCACAAGTTCAAAGAAATCAAAAATGAATATAATGTCATTTATCAATTAGGTTGCACTACAAAATTGTCCCTTAATTCTGCACACCTCCTTATAACAAAGTGACTAATTTTAGTACTTTAAACTTCATCGAAATATTGCTATTATAATAGTATTTTGAAATATTTTTGGAAAATGGTGCTTCTATTGTGACATCAGGGACAAAAGGAGATATGTAATTTGCTCTCTCATCTCCTCCCTTGTGGGTAATGTTAGACTAGTCATGACCTTCCAACAATCAAGAATTCATTGGTTCCCCTATCAACATAAATTTGTTCTTTCAACTTCTGGAATGTAGTTCTTTCCCTAAACTCATGGGCTTTAGGAATGGCAGTAATTCCCAATTACACTTAATGTTAGGGAACTAAAATATCTTTAATGGTTACATTGCCTCTTTCTGTACCTTCCTAATACTATAAAATAAGACAAAGTTTTTTTGTTTACTCATCATAACAACAAAATAAGACTCTTAGTTCAATTGCATAACATGGGGAAATTAATCTTGAACTGATCAGGCAATTATCTCTCTACTGGCTAAGAATCATAGTTCTGGTAAGTGCTGTGCAGGCTGCTACAGAAAAAAGAGAAACTTGCCCAATCCTTGATGCCATGTGCATAATGTTGATACTCCAGGCAAGATAGACCCACTGGTGCAATTGTGATAAGAAATTTTGTGGGAGAAACCAACTACTTTTTTTGATTGGATTTGAATCGGGCTTCATAGGAAGGAATTTATGCCTGATATAGTCAATATGGTCAAAAAACATGTCAAGGGAAGCAACAGGCTCAAGGGAAGAGGCATCTTAAATTTATCTAAATGGTCATATTGTCAAACTGCTCCGTAAGCACTCATGCTTCTATTGTCTTTCTATCCACATGTTTGTGATACTCTCAACCTTGATTAGAGAAACTTTATACTATAGAATGTAATGGTCAATGCAGAGGCTCATAACTGTACAAAATGCTAAAAAGTAACTGAGAGTACTCTGACAGACACACACACACACACACACACACACACATCTTAGGCTCTACTCCTAAAGTGCAGGAAATATCACAGATGAGAAAGAAAAAAAGAATGTAACAGCTAGAGAGTGGAGAATGGGGGTCTGTGAAATGCAGGCCTCTGGGAATGACATGGCTATTGTACTCATGAACTCATAGCAACTACATTTGAGTGCCCAAGAGCTCTACAAGAAAGGAGAAGGGCTGTTAATGTCCCAGCTATGATGGCTAGCCTTGGTTGTCAACTTGACTATATTTGGAAATCACCCAAACCTAAGTAGTTGGGCACTCCTATGAGGGATTATTGTTGGGTGGATTATTTGAGCGGGGAAGATCCATCCTAAATCTTAGACATACCTTCTAATGGCAGCCCACATAAAAGGACCTGGAAGAAGGTACCTTGTTTTCAGCTGAGTAGTAGTATTCTTCCTCTGCCATGTCCATGGTATTTATTGGTTCTGGGGTAAGATTTTTGACATGGTGTCAAATTGTCTCCTAAACACTTGTCTTTATATCCACAAACAAATGCTAATCTTAGCTTTCACCAGTGAAGCTTCTTATTACAATGAATAGTATTGAATACAAGGAGACTCATGTTTGTTTAAAATACTGAGAATTAATGACTACTGTATATTCTACCCTAACAAGGATATTTATATCCCAAGCCTACATTCACAGACTAAAGCTCATGGGACATCTCAGAAGAAAGACATAGAGAAAGCAAAAGCTAGAAAACAGAGATAAGGTTTATGAAATGCTATTTGATGGGTATGAAACAGCCAATAAAGCATAAATGTGCAGCAAATATGATTACTTCTTCTGGTCTGCCCAAGATAAAAATTGCTAAGTCAGTTATGTATGTAGGATGGGTGACTCCTGTGGCATTTTGTCTCCATGCTGAACAAATGACTACTTATTGATTGATTCTAGAAGGGGGGAACATTGTCTTCAGTTATATTCCCACTGATAGTCATACAAAGATCTACTGAATATTTTCTAGCCCATGGTTACACAGACAGTCCTATTTAAACTCATTGGGTCACAAAACAAACAACGAGACTTGCCAATAAAATGAGTGTTTTGGGGAAAGAGGGAGTTTGATAGGTATGGGAAGAGGACTGGTCTGAGAATAGTAAAAATGGATTCCATTCATGTATGAACTTGTCAGAAGATAAATTTAAACAATTATTAGAACTTAAATGAAGTCAATTACAATATTAATGTAAAAGCAATGAGGACACAGCAAATAGAAACTTGAAAATAAAAAAGTATTAAATGGTATGTTTTAATTCTAAAATTTCTGCATAGACACTGAGATCTTATTTTCGGTGTCAGTGGTGGTGGTGGCAGCAGCAGTTTGTCCAGCAGAAGGGCCACCATCAGTGGAACCAAGGCGACAGGGTCCTGGCAGGCCCTGCACCCACTACCACTGACCATCGCTGGCCAGCTGGACTGCAAGCAGCGGTGGATTTACAGCACCTTTCACCACTCTGAAGCCACATTAGAACTCTGCCTCCCGCCAGTCAGTTACGAGAAACTTGCCTCCATCTTGGCTCTTGGACGCCAGAGAGAACTGACAGCCCCAGGTACACAGACTTAGCCCAAGGCCAACATTGCTGCGATCTAATATCCCTGGGCTATTGGGGGGCCAGCAGTGTGCCAACCTGGCCAGGAGGTTCTCTGTCCAGCAGTCTGTCCCAACTTGCACACGCCAGGACGCCAGAGAGTTCTAGCAGGCAAAGACGGCTAACAGTCATAGCCTGAGGTTAACATAGTGGGGGTCTAAGCCCACCAGGCGTTGGACTGCCCCCAGGTCCTGGGTTTTCTGGTGGGCCATGTGTGTGTCAACCCGGCCAGGAGGTTGTTAGCTTGACAGACTCTCCCAGCACTTTCAGGGAGCTCTCGCACACTGACATCTTAGCTACCAAACAGAACCAATTAACAGTCATAGCCCGAGGTGAACATTGCTCAGGCCTAAGCCAGCCAGTCTTTTGCCTAGACTCAGGGCCTGAGCAGCTAGGCTAGCCTTGTGTGCACCAACCCGATTGGGAGAGCAGTTGCCTGGCAGTGATCAGTATTCTGCTGATCCCTGCAGAAAAGGTCCCCATCAACACTCCCTGAAGAAGCAAACAGGCTCCACCTGGTCCACAAACACAATCTGGGGCAAGGCACACTAGGGCCCCAAAGGCACCCAAGAGGAGGGCAGCACATCAGCAATCTGTAACAGGGGAAACCCAGCCATCTAGTGTTGCTGAAACAGCCATACAGCCTACCAGGAGGCTCAAACATCAGCCAGAGACAAGACCAACTAACTTCAGAGATAACAAGATGGCAAAGGGCAAACGTAGGAACGCTAACAGAAATTTAGCCAATATGGCAGAATCTGAACCAAACTCTCCAACATCAGCAAGTCCTGGATATGCTAACACTCCAGAAACAGATTTGGATTTAAAAACACGGGTCATGATGCTGCTAGAGGAACACAAAAAGGACATAAATGAATCTCTTAAAGAAATACAGGGGAACATAAATAAACTAGAAACCTGTATAATGGAAACACAAAAATCACTTAAAGAAGTTCAGGAGAATAAGGTTCAAGAGATAGAAGCCAATAAAGAAGAAACACAAAAAAGACTTAAAGAAATGCAGGAGAAAGCGAGCCAAATGGCAGAAATCATGAAAGAGGAAACACAAAAATCTCTTAAAGAATTACAGGAAAACACAAACAAGCAAGTGAAGGAACTGAGCAAAATCATTCTGGATCTAAAAACAGAAGTAGAAATAACTAAGAAATCACAAAGGGAGACAACTTTGGAGATAGAAAACCTTGGGAAGAAATCAGGGGCCATAGATGCAAATATCAACAACAGAATACAAGAGATAGAAGAAAGAATCTCAGATGCCGAAGATACCATTGAAACCATTAACTCAACAGTCAAAGAAAATGCAAAATGCAAAAAACTTATATCCCAGAACATCCAGGAAATCAAGGACACAATGAGAAGACCAAACCTAAGGATTATAGGCATAGATGAGAGTGAAGATTTACAACTGAAAGGGCCAGCAAATATCTTCAACAAAATTATGGAAGAAAACTTTCCCAACTTAAAGAGAGAGATGCCCATGAATATACAAGAAGCCTACAGAACTCCAAACAGACGGGACCTGAGCAGAATTACCTCCCATCACATAATAATCAAAACCCCAAATGTATTAAATAAAGAAAGAATATTAAAGGCAGTAAGAGAAAAAGGCCAAGTAACATATAAAGGAAGACCTATCAGAATCACACCAGACTTCTCACCAGAGATCATGAAAGCTAGAAGATCCTGGGCAGATCTCATGCAGACTCTAAGAGAACACAAATGTCAGCCAAGACTACTATACACAGCAAAACTCTCAATCACCATAGATGGAGAAACCAAGATATTCCATGACAAAACCAAATTTACACAATATCTTTCCACAAACCGAGCTATACAAAGAATAATAGGAGAAAAACTCCAATACAAAGAGGGAAACTACACCCTGGAAAAAGCAAGATAGTAACTCTCTTTCATCAAACCCAATAGAAGATAACCACTCAAATATAAAAATAACATCAAAAATGACAGGAAGTAATAATCAGTATTCCTTAATATCTCTTAACAACAATGGACTCAATTCCCCAATAAAAAGACATAGACTAACAGACTGGATAAGGAAAAGGACCCTACATTTTGCTGCATACAGGAAACACACCTCAGTGTCAAAGATAAAACTACCTTAGAGTAAAAGGCTGGAAGACAATTTTACAAGTCAATGGTGTCAGGAAACAAGCCGGAGTAGCCATTCTAATATCAGATAAAATTGACTTTCAACCTAAGGTCATCAAAAGAGACATGGAAGGAGACTTCTTGCTGGTCAAAGGAAAAATCCACCAAGAAGAACTTTCAATTCTGAACATCTATGCGCTGAATGCAAGGGCACCCTCATTCATAAAAGAAACTTTACTAAAGCTCAAAGCACACATTGCAACTAACACAATAATTGTGGGTGACTTCAATACTCCACTATCCTCAATGGACCGATCAGGAAAACAGAAACTAAGCAGGGACACAATAAAACTAAGTGAAGCTTTGGACCAATTGGATTTGACTGATATTTATAGAACATTTCACCCTAAAGCAAAAGAATATACCTTTTTCTCAGCACCTCATGGTACCTTCTCCAAAATCGACCATATAATTGGTCACAAGACAGACCTCAACAAATATAAGAAGATCGAACTAATCCCATGCCGCCTATCAGATCACTATGGAATAAGAGTGGTCTACAATAGCAACAAAAACAACAGAAAGTCCACATACACTTGGAGGTTGAACAATACTCTATTCAAGGACACCTTGGCCAAAGAAGAAAGAAAGAAAGAAATCAGAGACTTTTTAGAATTTAATGAAAATGAAGGCAAAACATACCCAAACCTTTGGGACACAATGAAAGCAGTGTTAAGAGGAAAACTCATAGCCCTGAATGCCTCCAAAAAGAAACTGTAGAGAGCATACACTAGCAGCTTAGTAGCTCATGTGAAAGCTCTGGAACAAAAAGAAGCTACTTCACCCAGGAGGAGAAGAAGAAAGGAAATCATCAAACTCGTGGCTGAAATCAATCAAGTGGAAACAAAGAGAACCATACAAACAATCAACAAATCCAGGAGCTGGTTCTTTGAGAAAATCGACAAGATAGATAAACCCTTAGCCAGACTGACCAAAGGGCACAGAGAAAGTATTCAAATTAACAAAATAGGAAAAGAATGGGGAATATAACAACAAAACAGGAAATTCAAAGAATCATCAGATCCTTCTACAAAAGCGTGTACTCAACAAAACTGGAGAATCTGGAGGAAATGGACAATTTCCTAGACAGATACCAAATACCAAAATTAAATCAAGACCAAATAGATAATCTAAACAGTCCCATAACCCCTAAAGAAATAGAAGGGGTCATAGGAAGCCTTCCAACCAAAAAAAGCACAGGACCAGATGGTTTCATTGCAGAATTCTATCAGACCTTCAAAGAAGAGTTAACACCAATACTCTTCAAACTATTCCACAAAATAGAAACAGAAGGAACAGTACCCAGCTCCTTCTATGAAACCACAATTACGTTGATACCAAAACCACACAAAGATCTAACTAAGAAAGAGAATTTCAGGCCAACTTCCCTTATGAACATCGATGCAAAAATAGTCAATAAAATACTTTCCAACTGAATCCAAGGACACATAAAAACAATCATCCACCATGATCAAGAAGGATTTATCCCAGGGATGCAAGGTTGGTTAAATATACGGAAATCCATCAATGCAATCCACTACATAAACAAACTCAAAGAAAAAAACCACATGGTCATTTCATTGGATGCTGAAAAAGCATTCGACAAAATTCACCATCCTTTCATGTTTAAAGTCTTGGAAAGAACAAGAATTCAAGGCCCATACCCAAACATAGTAAAAGCAATATACAGCAAACCGATAGCCAGCAACAAACTAAATGGAGAGAAACTTGAAGCAATCCCACTAAAATCAGGGACTAGACAGGGCTGCCCCCTTTCTCCTTATCTTTCCAATATTGTACTTGAGGTACTAGCTTGGGCAATTAGACAACATAAAGAGGTCAAAGGGATACAAATTGGAAAGGAAGAAGTAAGACTATCATTATTTGCAGATGATATGATAGTTTACCTAAGTGACCCAAAAAAACTCCACTAGAGAACTCCTACAGCTGATAAATAGCTTCAGCAACATGGCAGGTTATAAAATCAACTCCAGGAAATCAATAGCCTTCCTATACTCAAAGGTTAAGCAGGCTGAGAAAGAAATTAGAAAAATGACACCCTTCACAATAGCCACAAACAGTATAAAGTACCTTTGGGTGACTCTTACTAAACATGTGAAAGATCTGTATGACAAGAACTTCAAGACTCTGAAGAAGGTAATGGGAGAAGACCTCAAAAAATGGAAAAATCTCCCATGCTCATGGATAGGCAGGATTAATATAGTTAAAATGGCCATCTTGTCAAAAGCAATATACAGATTCAATACAATATCCATCAAAATCCCAACTCAGTTCTTCATAGAGTTAGAAAAAACAATTCTCAAATTCATCTGGAATAACAAAAAACCCAGGATAGCTAAAACTATTTTGTTCTCAACAACAAAAGAAATTCTGGGGGAATCAGTATCCCTGACCTTAAGCAATACTACAGAGCAATAGTGTTAAAAACTGCATGGTATTGGTACAGTGACAGGCAGGCAGATCAATGGAACAGGATTGAAAATCCAGAAATGAACCCACACACCTATGGCCACTTGATCCTCGACAAAGGAGCTGAAAACATCCAATGGAAAAAAGATAGCCTTTTCAACAAATGGTGCTGGTTCAACTGGAGATCAGCATGCAGAAGAATGCGAATTGATCCATTCTTATCTCCTTGTACTAAGCTCAACTCCAAATGGATCAAGAACCTCCACATAAAGCCAAACACTTTGAAGCTAATAGAAAAGAAACTGGGGAAGACCCTTGAGGACATCGGTACAGGGGGAAAGTTCCTGAACAGATCACCAATAGATTATGCTCTAACATCAAGAATTGACAAATGGGACCTCATCAAATTACAAAGTTTCTGTAAGGCAAAGGACACCATCAAATCAGCAACCAACAAATTGGGAAAAGATCTTCACCAATCCTACATCAGATAGAGGGCTAATATCCAATATATACAAAGAACTCAAGAAGTTAGACTCCAGAAATCCAAATAACCTTATTAAAAAATGAGGTACAGAGCTAAACAAAGAATTTTCACCTGAAGAACTTCAGATGGTGGAGAAGCATCTTAAAAAATGTTCAACTTCATTAGTCATTAGGGAAATCCAAATCAAAACAACCCTGAGATTTCACCTTACACCAGTCAGTATGGCTAAGATTAAAAATTCAGGAGACAGCAGGTGTTGGTGAGGATGTGGATAAAGAGGAACACTCCTCCACTGCTGGTGGGGTTGCAAACTGGTACAACCACTCTGGAAATCAGTCTGGTGGTTCCTCAGAAAACTGGACATGAGACTTCCAGAGGACCCTGCTATACCACTACTGGGCATATACCCAGAGGATTTACCAGCATGTAATAAGGATATGTGCTCCACTATGTTCATAGCAGCCCTATTTATAATAGGGCTGGAAAGAACCCATGTATCCCTCAACAGAAGAATGGATGCAAAAAATGTGATATATATACACAATGGAGTACTATTCAGCCATTAGAAACAATGAATTCATGAAATTCTTAGACAAATGGATGGAGTTGGAGAACATCATACTGGAGGAAACCCAGTCTCAAAAGATCAATCATGGTATGCACTCACTAATAAGTGCATATTAGCCTAGAAAATTGAAATACACAAAACATAATCCACACATCAAATGAGGTACAAGAAGAACGGAGGAGTGGTCTCTGGTTATGGAGAGACTCAGTGTAGCCATATAGGGCAAAACGAGAACGGGGAAGTGGGAAGGGGTGGATGGGAGAACGGGGGAGGGAAGTGAGCTTATGTGACTTTTGGGGAGGGGGGGGGCCTGAAAGGGGGAAATCATTTTAAATGTAAATAAAAAAATATATTGAATAAAAAATTTCTGCATAGACTAATATTTTGAACATTAAGCACTGTGGAGACTCTAGGAAGAAGCCAGTCACGCGGAAACCTGTCATTAGGCATATATCGTTTAAGGTTATACCTACCTAATTTTAGTCTCAGGCTCTCCACCTTCTAATATACTATCCTGGGAACAAGCAATGTGGTGTGTTACCAATTCCCTGTTTGACAAATACTGAAAATGCTGGGAAATGATGAGCTAAAATATGCTTTCTGTCCTTAAATAATATCTTTTAGGATTTTTGGTCACAGTTATGTAACAGAGACTAACCCAAGTGCTTACTAACAGTTAGCTCTGTTATGCAAGATGAAAGGAACACATCAGCCATCAAAAGAATAATGTATGATGTCTAAGCTGAGGGAAGACATGTAAGCTATACCTCAAACTAGAGAAAAATAGATATAAGAAAGGAATATATTTAACTCATTATGCCATGTAACTTTGAGGTCTGTAACTGCAATGTGGATAAATTGTTAATCTCACTGTGTACCTGTATTGGTTTTTAAAGGAATATCTGTGGTAGACAAAAAATCCACACCATCCTCTTCAGTCTCATCTCTGGCTACTAGTGTAATTGGAATCATCTCTGACTTTTAGCTTTGCTTGAAAAAAACATATATTGTTCTCTTCCTATGTCCCAATAAAACTGTATTTGAATCATCCCTATCAATTTAATCATACTTAATAGATTCTTTTGAGAACATGGGTAGCTATAAAAATTCCTATGAAGTAACAATTCTCTGTGAATTCCTGGTCTATCATCAGTGTGTCCCTTTATTCAGAAATGTAATGCTTCCCTCTGAGGATAAAATAGCACATGAGGGGCGGTGTGCATTGTGCTTCCTTAAAGAATAAAAAGTAAAATATAAACATTACATATTTACATATTGTCCATTTAAAAGCTGGTCAGTGTGGATAATTCAATTTTGAAATGTAAGTTTCTAATGTATTGTAGGCTTTGATATGAAAATCAGTTAGCTGGATTTAAGGTGCTGCAATTTAAGGATGAACAAAATCCAAGATTTTCTCTTAACGGAACAGCTAGACTTGCTGTGTACTTTGAGATGTCAGCGTGATTTGAGACACGGTAGGTTCTAGTGGCAGATTGTTCAGGGATGGGGTGTAGACTGATGGGGGGCCCCATGCCTGCATCAGCTGCAGGGCTTTAAACCCCAAGTTTATCTTCACTTATCTGTGAGAAACATGGTTGCTATGAGTCTCTTTTATTTGTAATGGGTTCTTTATGTTGATGTTGTCACTTAGGACTCTTGAGGTTGAAACCATTTTAAAATATCTACTTTATCTCTCTGTGTTCCTTGCCCTAAGTTGCCAGTACCATGGTCATTTCTTTAGGGTCCACTCTTTGCCAAGACTAAATAGACGCTCAAGATCAAGGGTAGGATTAATAAAGAATGACGGGCCCTCTGTGTAACATGCCCCTCTAACTCATTTGCTCTATGACAAGCATTATTGATTTTTCTACAAATTAAAACTTTGTGTCAGTCATATTGTGTTTGGAAGTACAATTCAAGAGAATCTGAGTATATGTGGGTGGAGTGGGTAGGATCCTCACAAATTCCTGGATTTGCTGTCTTCAAACTCACCCATGTATGACATTTATGGAGAATGAGATCTGTGCTTTGTGCAAATCTGTTGTGGTTTGCCCTGGCACTGTATTTTCATGACAGGAAGAAGTTGTACACACTGTATTGGGAGACAGTTAAACTTATCCAGAGACCATATTCAGCTTGAATCGGATACAATGACTTTAGACTGTGCTGTGTTGGTGGAAATACATTACATAGTTTTTATATTAAGGGAAAGTAGAAGGCTATTGTGAATCCCCCTTGAGAACCTCCAAATGGATCAATGTGTAACATATTACTCAGAGGTAGTTGGGAAATGGGCTCCAATTCCCAGAAAAAGATAAGATGATGCTTTTGTACTTAACTGTGTCTAATACTATAAGCAGGTTGTTTAGATGAGGGAAATATTACTTGTATTTGATTATGGATATAAAATAATTATCCAAACACATAGAAAAACTGATGATGAACGTTTGCCTAGCAGATGTACTTATTACATAGAGAAAAGGGTAATAAGAAACATTACACCAGAAAGCTTACTGATTTACTAGGTTAAGAGGATAGATATGTCTTGCTGTTTGAATGAAATGTTTCAGTTTGGGAAAGAGAATGTGTTTTGGTTTTAAGATCACAGCCATCTGCTTGGTTATTCAATTCCAAGTGGTCAGCCTTAAAAAACCCCATGTGATAAATATTAAATTGACGCTGCAGGTTTTATTTATATGTATATATTAAACAATAATGAGAATTAAACATAAATTTGAGATAGAGTTGGACGTAGAGGTACTTGAGGGGAGGATGTGATGGGAGTGATATAAATACAGCACTCACATAAGAAATTCTTGAAAACTAGTAAATAAAAACATGGTGAGATGCAAAGAAAATAAATGTGTGTCATAGCTCCTGCTTAGCTTCTTTCCTCTGGTAAGTACTGATGACCACAATCTTTGGGGACACAGCCACTCTAGTTAGACTACTGAGTCTGACATTTGACACCACAGTTCAGTAGTGAGTTTGAGTTCCATATTGGTATTCATGCTGCAAACATGAAATGACTTAAGAATTCGGGCAAGTGAGGAGTTGAACATAGAGGACATCTTTGAACTCAGATGACAGAAAGGAAGCAGCAGAGAGAATACACCATGTCTACATAGTGGTGGAGGCAATTGTTACTTTTCTGTCTACTTCAAAGCCTAATGCAGTAATGGATTTAGAAGGGATATTCATCAATTTTAATTGAATTGACACCAACCTGGAACAAAGGCAGTCCTGCACCCAAGATGAAGTATTATGTCTTTTCAAAAAGCTTCAAGATAAAGGATCTCACAAAAATCCTTGAAGTTTCCCCATGTTTCCGAAAGTATGGAAGTGAGATGGTCAATCCTGAGAGACCAAATACATGTTTCTTAAACACTAGGAATTGATATCATAAGATAATGAATATTTAGCTCAGCAGTTATCAAGTGCCTGACTGATGCTGTTTCTCAAGGAAATCTCACTGTGGTAGAGGCTAGTTAAGAGAAACCTCAGGAAATCTCTGATTTCTTTCACATGAAGTGGAGTATGTGCAGCACAATAGATAGGTTCATCCTTTCTTAGTTATTTTCCTGTCAAACGCATAAGGGGAGACACTAAGCAGTCAATCACCTCTAGATCAGAAGCCAGAACCACTCTGAAGAGGATCTTTGAAGGCTCACTAACCACTTGATACCATATTCATCTTCACCACTGTTTCTCCCAGAAATCAGTTTCTTAATTCAATTTTCAGAGGGATGGCTTCATCTTATACTATTTTAGCAGTGGATCAAAAGGCTTAGGGGAAATCTTTTAGAATAAAAATGACCTAACAGATCACTGGCATTTCCTCAACCTTTGGCTACCTTTTAAAGGGCATATATATCTACAGTGCTAGATTTGTCCACAGAGAGGAATGTCACTATCATGATGGAGTTTAATTTTTATCACTAAGTTTGTATTTACCCAAGATGATTATAGTTGCAATACACTATACCATGTAATTGAAAACCTGAAAATATCAGCATACTAAAGCAAGAATAACTTTAGTGAACACTCTTCAAACATGCTTATCAGCTACATATAGCAAGTTAAAATATAAGTATTCATCCACATTTGATAATTTAATTTCAATGAGTTTTCCATAGAAAAATAAATCTCTATGATATTATATATTGAAAATAAGAGAGCATTCTTATTTTTTCTCTATTTTATTGATAAGAGAACTGAATCTAAAATATAAAGAGAAGTGCTCCACATAGCAAACAAGATAAGTCTAATAATACTGTGGGTAAGAATCAAAATGTAGACTCACTTTTCACAAATTACACATGAGGAAAGGATGCTAACATCATCAGCTATAAACTGGGCTAAAGTATTTATAACACACTGTAAGAGGGAACTGAGCCTTGACTCAGTGTCACTAGTATAAAGTGTGCCACTCAATTTCTTTTTTAATCAGTTCTTGATACTTTAATAATAATACTCAGTTCAAAAAGCTCTAAAATGGATTATCAACAGATAAAATATGTAAAGAACTCCAATAGAAGGGATGATTCATAAATTTAAAAAATACTGCATTATCTTATTTACAGGTTTATTGATATAAATCTGAATTGACTTCTATTTTCATCAGGCTTAGAGAAATGCTGGAATTCCCCCTGGGAAATTTCCTCTGCTTTCCCCAAGGCTGAATATGTGACTCTTATATAGATTAATAATCCTAGCATTCTATCTCAAAGAAATGTTTAATAGCCTGATGGATTATGGTGCAGAGCAAATGACTTCTATGAAGTGTTATCTTTTACTTGTTTTCAGCACAGCAAAAAGGACCTCATATATTTGTAGTTTCCTGTCCTCAGTGAAGCTTCCATTACTCCCTGAGTTTATCAAGAAGAAGAATGATGCTTTGATTAAAAAAAGAACATCATTGCTGCCATAGTCGGGGCTCACCAAGGGCACATCTGCACATCTTTCTTTTACTTGCTTCCCCATAAATGTGACAGAAAGCAATGGTAAAATTCATCAGACTATGACAATTGTGCAGTGGCTCTTATAGGCCTTCAGTTCCTCATGAAACACAAAAGGTTTGTAACCAGTGCCATGAACAGATCTATTCGTCTTTAGTTTTCTTTCTTGTAAAATTAGAAAAACATGCTGAAGGACACAAGGTCTCCCAACTTTATGTTGCAAATTAATTAACATGATGGTACGTTTAATTAGAGGGCAAATAAGAACTCTAATACACTTCATCTATTCAGCCAGAACTTGTCTGGCTCTATTTAGTTATGCCTTACTTGACTTAGAGCCAAAAGCTTCCAATTGATTTGCCCATTTCTACATTTTGCCTTCAAAATTGGTCCTTTACAATAACAAGTGTGTTATACTCAGAGCTCTCTCCACGCCTCTGCAGTGGTTGGCATTTTGTGTAGCTGTAACCAAATTTCTAGAGAGAACAACTTAAAGGGTTTGGTTCAGTTTCAGACATATCAGTGCCCAGCCCTTGGCTCCACTGTTTCTGTATTGCCAATGCAGCACAGCACTACAGCACCAGGAGCAAGCAAAGGATGAAGGCAGTCCAAGGATCAGAGCAAATCCTCAAAGGCATGTTCCTATGATCTTCTTCCTCCAGTCAGGCCTAGTGCTCACTACCTTTTGGAAAGCAGCACCAGCAAGGCAGCAAGAGTTGAATACATGAACGCTCTTGGGACATGATACAGTCCTGTAATGCTCACCTTCACCCAAACTTCAGCCAAGGAATGTCTCCACCATCTGTCAACTTTCAGTCAACTTTCTTGTTTTTTATACATTTTTATTAATTATTTTTTAAACACTCCATGTTTTATTCCCTACCCTGCCAACCCCTGTCTACCCTCCAAATGTTTCACATCCCATACCTCCTCCCCTCCTGTCTCTAAGGAGATGTCCCTTTCCCCCACCTTACCTGATCTCTAAACTCCCTGGGGCCTTCAGTCTCTTGAGGGTTAGGTGCATCATCTCTGGATGAACAGAGACCTGGCAGTCTGCTATTATATGTATGCTAGGGGTCTCATATCAGCTGGTGTATGCTGCCTGTTTGGTTGGTCTAATGTCTGAGAGATCCCGGGGGTCCAGATTAATTGAGACTGCTGGTCCTCCTCCATAGTTGCCTTCAGCTTCATTCAACCTTCCCTAATTCAACAACAGGGGTCAGCTGCTTCTGTCCACTGCAAATATCTGCATCTGACTCTTTCAGCTGCTTGTTGAGTCTTCTGGAGTACTATCATGCTAGGTCCCTTTTTGTGAGCTCTCCATAGCCTCAGTAATATTGTCAGGCCTTGGGACCTCCCCTTGCACTGGATCCCATTTTAGTCCTATCACTGGACCTTCTTTTCCTCAGGCTCCTCTTCATTTCCATCCCTGTAATTCTTTCAGATAGGAACAATTATGGGTCAAAGTTATAGCAGTGGGATGGACTCCCTCTCCCTCACTTGAAGCCTTGTCTTTCTGCTGGAGGTGGGCTCTCGAAGTTCTTTCTCCCTACTGTCAGGCATCTCATCTAAGATCCCTCCCTTTTCGTCCTGTAAGTCTCTAACCTCCCAGGTCTCTGGTGAATTTTGGAGGGTCCCCCAACCTCCTATCTCCAGAAGCAACTTGTTTCCATTCTTTCTGCTGGCCCTCAGTGCTTCAGTCCATTTCCCTTCCCCAAAGTCAGATTAGGTTCCCCTCTCTCTCCCCTACTCTGTCCTCTTTCCCTCCCAGGTCCCTCCCTCCCTCCCCACTTGTGATTGCTTTCTTTTCCCTCCCAAGTTGGACTGAGGCATCCTCACTTGAGCACTTCAGCTTGTTGCCCTTTTTGAGTTTTGTAAACTCTATCTTGGGTATTCTGTACTTTTTTTTTTCCTTTTTGGCTAATATCCACTTATTAGTGAATACATACCATGCCTGTCCTTTTGGGTCTGAGTTACCTCACTCAGGATGATATTTTCTAGTTCCATCCATTTGCCTGCAAAACTCAGGATGTCCTTGGTTTTGTTTGTTTGTTTGTTTGTCTTGTTTTTGTTTTGTTTTGTTTTTTTGGCTTGGTTTTTTTTTTTGATTTGATTTTTTGAGACAGGGTTTCTCTGTATAGCCCTGGTTGTCCTGGACCTCACTCTGTAGACCAGGCTGGCCTTGAACTCAGAAATCTGCCTGCCTTTGCCTCCCAGAGTGCTGGGATTACAGGTGTGCGCCTCCACCGCCCTGCTGATGTTCTTGTTCTTAATAGCTGAGTAGTATTCCATTGTGTAAATGAACCACATTTTCTATATCCATTCTTCTGTTGTGGGACATCTGGGTTGTTTCCAGATTCTGGCTATCACAAATAAGCCTACTATGAACATACTGGAAGATGTGCCTCTGTGACATGGTAGAGCATCTTTTGGGTATAGTCCCAAGAGTAGTATAGCGGGGTCTTCAGGGAGATCTCTTTCCAATTTTCTGAGGAACCTCCAGATTGACTTCCAGAGTGGTCATACCAGTTTGCAATCCCATCAGCAATGGAGGAGTGTTCCTTTTTTTACATATCTTCTCCAACTTGTGTTGTCACCTGAAGTTTTGATCTTAGCCATTTTGATTGGTATAAGGTGGAATCTCAGGGTCGTTTTGATTTGCATTTCTTTCTCAATATTAATGGGCTCAAATCACCTGTAAAAAGGTATAAGCTAACAGACTGGATACACAAACAAGATCAAGCATTTTGCTGCATACAAGAAACACACCTCAATAGCAAAGACAAACACTATGTCAGAGTAAAAGGGTGGAAAGAGGTCTTCCAAGCATGTTTTGCCATCCTAGCATCCAATAAAATAGAGTTACATCAAAAAGTATCAAGTGTGATGAAGAAGGACACTTCATATTCCTCAAGGTAAAAAATCCACCAAGAAGATCTCTCAATTCTGAACATCTATGCCCCATGTGGAAGAGCACCTACATTCATAAAAGAAACATTAGTAAAGCCCAAAACACACATTGAACCCCACAAAATAATAGTGGGAGATTTTAACACCCACTCTCATCAATGGACAGGTCATTGAAACAGAAACTAAACAGAGACACAGTGAAACTAAAAGAGATTATGTACCAAATGAATTTCACAGCTATCTACAGAACATTTCAATCTAAAACAAAAGAATATACCTTCTTCTCAGTGCCTCATGGTAACTTCTCCAAAATCAACTATATAATTGATCCCAAAGCAACCCTCAACCAAGATAAGGCGATTGAAATAATATCATGCATCCTATCAGATCACCATGGCCTAAGGCTGGTCTTTACAAACAGCAAAATTTTACAGAAAGCCCACATAGTCCTGGAAACTAAACAACTCTTTTCTCAATGATAATATAATCAGGGAAGAAATAAATAAAAAAAGCAAAAACTTCCTGGAATTTAATGAAAATACTGACACATCATACACAAACATATGAGACACAATGAAAGCAGTGCTAAACTTGCACCTTGCTTTGTGCTTAGACTCACTGTGAGAAACAATAACAAGTCAGCTTCCTAACCTCTTAGAGAAGCCTGAGGTGTATTCTACTCCTTTCAGGAGTATTCAGTGAGATCACAGTTGTAACTGGCTTCCCTGCCTCACCTTCTGCTCCCCAATATATTCTCTAGGCCTGCCTGCCAACTGCTTGTACAACATCTTCTGCTGTTCATGTTTCTTCAAAATAATAAACTAAGACTTGGCTGTGGTGGTGCATGCCTTTAATCCCAGCACTTGGGAGGCAGAGGCAGACAGATTTCTGAGTTCGAGGCCAGCCTGGTCTACAGAGTGAGTTCCAGGACACCCAGAGAAACCCTGTCTCAAACAAAACAAAACAAAACACAAAACAAACAAACAAACAAAAAGCTCAACACCAAGTGGAACAAGGACCTCCAAGTAAAGCCAGACACACTTAAATTGAAACTAATAGATAAGAAACTGGGGAAGACCCTTGAGGACACCGGTACAGGTGAAAAGTTTCTGAACAGAACATCAATAGCTTATGCTCTAAGATCAAGAATTGACAAATGGGACCTCATAAAATTACAAAGTTTCTGTAAGGCAAAGGACACCATCAAAAGGACAAATCTGCAACCAACAAATTGTGAAAAAATTTTCACCAACCCTACATCTGACAGAGGGTTAATATCCAGTATATACAAAGAACTCAAGAAGTTAGACTCCAGAAAACCAAATAACCCTATTAAAAAAAGGGGGGGTAGAGAGCTAAACAAAGAATTTTCACCTGAAGAACTTCAGATGGCTGAGAAGCATCTTTTTTTTTTTTTTTGTTTTTGTTTTTTTTTTTTTGTTTTTTTTTTTTTTTATTCGATATAATTTATTTACATTTCAAATGATTTCCCCTTTTCTAGCCCCCCCACTCCCCGAAAGTCCCGCAAGCCCCCTTCTCTTCCCCTGTCCTCCCACCCACCCCTTCCCACTTCCCCGTTCTGGTTTTGCTGAATACTGTTTCACTGAGTCTTTCCAGAACCAGGGGCCACTCCTCCTTTCTTCTTGTACCTCATTTGATGTGTGGATTATGTTTTGGGTATTCCAGTTTTCTAGGTTAATATCCACTTATTAGTGAGTGCATACCATGATTCACCTTTTGAGTCTGGGTTACCTCACTTAGTATGATATTCTCTAGCTCCATCCATTTGCCTAAGAATTTCATGAATTCATTGTTTCTAATGGCTGAATAGTACTCCATTGTGTAGATATACCACATTTTTTGCATCCACTCTTCTGTTGAGGGATACCTGGGTTCTTTCCAGCATCTGGCAATTACAAATAGGGCTGCTATGAACATAGTAGAACATGTATCCTTATTACATGGTGGGGAGTCTTCTGGGTATATGCCCAGGAGTGGTATAGCAGGATCTTCTGGAAGTAAGGTGCCCAGTTTTCGGAGGAACCGCCAGACTGATTTCCAGAGTGGTTGTACCAATTTGCAACCCCACCAGCAGTGGAGGAGTGTTCCTCTTTCTCCACACCCTCTCCAACACCTGCTGTCTCCTGAATTTTTAATCTTAGCCATTCTGACTGGTGTAAGATGAAATCTTAGGGTTGTTTTGATTTGCATTTCCCTAATGACTAATGAAGTTGAGCATTTTTTAAGATGCGGCTGAGAAGCATCTTAAAAAATGTTCAAAATCATTAGTCATTAGGGAAATGCAAATCAAAACAACCCTGAGATTTCACCTCACACCAATCAGAATGTATAAGATTAAAAATTCAGGAGACAGCAGGTGTTGGTGACGATGTGGAGAAAGAGCAAAACTCCTTCACTGCTGGCGGGGCTGCAAATTGGTACAACCATTCTGGAAATCAGTCTGGCGGTTCCTCAGAAAACTGGGCTCCTCACTTCTGGAGGACCCTGCTATACCACTCCTGGGCATATACCCAGAGGATTCCCCAGCAGGTAATAAGGATACATGCTCTACTATGTTCATGGTAGCCTTATTTATAATAATCAGATCCTGGAAAGAACCCAGATGTCCCTCAACTGAGGAATGGATACAAAAATTGTGGTATATCTACACAATAGAGTACTATTCAGACATTAGAAACAATGAATTCATGAAATTCTTAGACAAATGGATGGAGCTGGAGAACATCATACTAAGTGAGGTAACCCAGTCTCAAAAAATCAATCATGGTATGCACTCACTAATAAGTGGATATTAGCCTAGAAACTTGGAATACCCAAGACATAATCCACATATCAAATGAGGTACAAGAAGAACAGAGGAGTGGCCCCTGGTTCTGGAAAAGCTCAGTGCAGCAGTATAGGACAATACGAGAACAGGGATGAGGGAAGGAGTGGATGGGGAAACAGGAGGAGGGAAGAGAGCTTATGGGACTTTCAGGAATAGTGAACCAGGAAAGGGGAAATCATTTGAAATGTAAATAAAAATATATCGAATAACATACCCCCCTGAAAAAAAAAAAAAAAGAAAGCAGTGCTAAGAGGAAAATGTCCTGGTAAAGAAACTGGAGAAATCTTACACTAACAACTTAGTCAACTTTCTTAAACTTAAAGATTGCTTTGATTTGGACAGATTTATCTTTCTCTTCAACTTTGACTCTAGGTTTCATGTCTTATATATGTTTCCTATCCAAGTTCATGATGTAATGAGATCCCTTCAAAGCTGAAATTTGTTGAGTTTCCAGTCAGTCTTATTCATATTGTAGAAAATTTACATAAATCTATGTGTTAAATTAGTGAGATTACTTCTTTCTGATATTTTCCCATATTATTCCTCTGAGATAATTCTACTGTCTCATTTATTTGTTTTTAGTTATTTTATGCATATAATAGTTAGTTTGACCATTTATAAGGCTACTACACAATTACAATAGTAGGGATTTTCTTTTTTTGCATCTTCTCCTTTTATTGTACTCCACATTTAAACTGTCAATTGATTTCTTTTTTTTTATTCGATATATCTTTTATTTACATTACAAATGATTTCCCCTTTTCTGCTCCCCCACTCCCCGAGAATCCCATAAGCCCCTTTCCCTCCCTCTGTTCTCCCACCCACCCCTTCCCAATTCCCTGTTCTGGTTTTGTCCTATACTGCTACACTGAGTCTTTCCAGAAGAAGGGGCCATTCCTCTGTTCGTCTTGTACCTCATTTGATGTGTGGATTATATTTTGGGTATTCCAGTTTTCTAGGTTAATATCCACTTATTAGTGAGTGCATACCATGATTCACCATTTGAGTCAGGGTTACCTCACTTAATATGATGTTCTCCAGCTCCATCCATTTGCCTAAGAATTTCATGAATTCATTGTTTCTAATGGCTGGCTAGTACTCCATTGTGTATATAACCACATTTTTTGCATCCATTCTTCTGTTGAGGGATACCTGGGTTCTTTCCAGGTTCTGGCTATTATAAATAGGGTTACTATGAAAACAGTGGAGCATGTATCCTTATTACATGCTGGGGAGTCATCTGGGTATATGCCCAGGAGTGGTATAGCATGATATTCCAGAAGTGAGGTGCCCAGTTTTCTGAGGAACCGCCAGACTGATTTCCAGAGTGGTTGTACCAATTTGCAACCCCACCAGCTGTGGGGGAGTGTTCCTCTTTCTCCACATCCTCTCCAACACCTGCTGTCTCCTGAATTTTCAAACTTAGACATTTTGACTGGTGTAAGGTGAAATCTCAGGGTTGTTTTGATTTGCATTTCCCTAATGACTAATGAAGTTGAGCATTTTTAAAGATGCTTCTCCACCATCTGAAGTTCTTCAGGTGAAAATTCTTTGTTTAACTCTGTACCCCATTTTTAATAGGGTTATTTGGTTTTCTCGGGTCTAACTTCTTGAGTTCTTTGTATATATTGGATATTAGCCCTCTATCTGATGTAGGGTTGGTGAAGATCTTTTCCCAATTTGTTGGTTGCCGATTTGTCCTTTGGATGGTGTCCTTTGCCTTACAGAAACTTTGTAATTTTATGAGGTCCCATTTGTCAATTCTTGATCTTAGAGCATACACTATTGGTGATCTCTTCAGAAACTTTTTCCCTGTACCGATGTCCTCAAGGGTCTTCCCCAGTTTCTTTTCTATTAGTTTCAGAGTGTCTGGCTTTATGTTTAGGTCCTTGATCTATTTGGAGTTGAGCTTAGTACAAGGAGACAAGGATGGATATATTCGCATTCTTCTGCATGCTGACCTCCAGTTGAACCAACACCATTTGTTGAAAAGGCTATCTTTTTTCCATTGGATGTTTTCAGCCCCTTTGTCGAGAATCAAGTGACCAAAGGTGTGTGGGTTCATTTCTGGATCTTCAATCCTGTTCCATTGATCTGCCTGCCTGTCACTGTACCAATATCATGCAGTTTTTAACACTATTGCTCTGTAGTATTGCTTGAGGTCAGGGATACTGATTCCCCCAGAATTTCTTTTGTTGTCGACAATAGTTTTAGCTATCCTGGGATTTTTGTTATTCCAGATGAATTTGAGAATTGCTCTTTCTAACTCTATGAAGAATTGAGTTGGGATTTTGATGGGTATTGCATTGAATCTGTATATTGCTTTTTGCACAAAGGCCATTTAAAGTATTATCAATCCTGCCGATCCATGAGCATGGGAGGTTTTTCCATTTTTGAGGTCTTTTTCTATTTCCTTCTTCAGAGTCTTGAAGTGAAAGATCGTTATGACAAGAACTTTAGGTCTCTGAAGAAGGAAATCGAAGACCTCAGAAAATGGAAAAATCTGCCATGCTCGTGGATTGGCAGGATTAATATAGTTAAAATGGCCATCTTGCCAAAAGCAATTATAGTGGCTATTCCTGGTTGTCAACTTGACTATATCTGGAATGAACTACAGTCTAGAATTGGAAGGCTCACATATGATCCTATTTTGGAGGCTCAGAGATATAAGTTTCTGACCTGGATCTTGGTATAGAGATCTTGAAACATAGTGGCTAAGACAAGGAGGTCTCCTAGTTCAAGATCATTTGTGATTAAAGGCATGGATGCACATGCCTTTAATCTGGGCCACACCCTCTGCTGGAGAACTACAGCCTTTAATATGGGCCACACCCTCTGCTGGAGACCTACAGCTTTTAACCTGGGCTATACACTGACTGGAGATATATAAGGACATTGGAAGAAGGAAGATTTACTCACTCTTCCTTGCCTGCTTGCCTCGTGGGACTGAGAAACTGCTAGATCTTTGGACTTCCATCCACACCTGCTGCTGGTCATTGTTGGGGAGTTGGACTATAGATTGTAAGTCATTGACAAATTCCCTAACTATATAAAGACTATCCATACGTTCTGTGACTCTAGAGAACACAAACTAATACAGAAGTTGGTACTGGGAGTGGTTCTAGAGGAGCAGACGTATAAGGATGAATGTTTCAAAATTTTGGAGTTGGTTGGTTGATCCAATAGCACCTTCAACTACTGAAACTTCTCCAGATTCTCTCCCTCCTGGGAGCTCGGAGAATATTGAAGACCCATTGATGAAACTATATCTCAAGCTTAAAGAAGCTAATGCCTTTGATTATCTTGATGAATTAGGTGATTCGGTGGTATACAATACTTTCTCCAAGTTGGGGAAAAATCAGAAAATGATTTTGCTGGCTGGTTGCTCTTAGCATCTCGGGGAAAAATCAATGAAGGAAAGGAAGGAGTTGTGTGATAAAATCGAAGAGCTCCAGACTCAAGTAAACAATCTAAAAGCAGCTAAGTATGCCCTTGAAGGAAATCTACTCTCTAGCAGCCATAGAGCTCAAGTAGTAAAAAATCAAACTGAAGCCCTCATTATAAGGTTGGCTGAATTACAGCAAAAATTTAAGTCTCAACCTCAGAAGGTGTCACCAGTTAAAGTAAGGGCATTAATTGGCAAAGAATGGGATCCTATAACTTAGGATGGGGATGTGTGGGAAGACCCTGTTGAAATTGAGAATTTTGAATCTTCAGATTTTCAAGAGTTTGCTCCACCTGAAGAAATAGTACCCTCAGCCCCACCCCTTGAAATAATGCCTTCTCCACTTGAGGAAACTAATCCCTCAGAGCCTGATAAGCCAGCAGTGACCTTTGCTGACAATACTGATGTTTCTCAAGGCCCACCAATAGTTTCTTCTAGACCTATAACCAGACTCAAGGCAAAGCAGGCCCCTAGAGGGGAGGTAGAAAGTATAGTCCATGAGGAAATACACTATACTAATAAGGAGCTTAATGAGTTTGCTCATTCATTCAAGTAGAAGTCTGAAGAATATGCGTTGGAATTCATTTTAAGGGTCTGGGATAATGGTGGAAGGAACATAAAACTAGAGCAGGCTGTTTATTGGCATGGGCCCTCTGAGTGGAGATTAATATGGAAGCTCACACAGTTACAAAACGTGTCAAAAGTTTGTTGTCAAAAAGATTGGTTGACTGAATTATTTATCAAAAGATGGCCTACTGAAAAGGAATTGGAGATGCCTGATATCCCTTGGCTTAGTGTTGATGAAGAGATTTTAAGGCTTAGGGAAATTGCAATGCTTGAGTGGATACTTGTATAAAACCTAATCCTCCACAGTGGGAAGGTCCAGAAGATATGCCCTTCACCAGTCCTATAAGATGCAAACTGGTGAGAGGGGCACCAGCACATTTAAAGAGTTTTGTTCTTGCCCTTTTCCTTGTGCCAGACCTTAGGGTTGGAGATGCTGCTGCTCAATTAGATGAATTGAATTCAATGGGTTTAATTGGGCCCCGAGTTAACAAGGGCCAGGTGGCAGCATGGAATCTCCAGAGACAAGGTGATCATAGTTGATCATAATGGACAGCGTAAACAAAGCAAATTAACACATTTCCTAGAACCGGGTATGCAGCTATTGACCTGGCAAATGCCTTCTCAGTACCTGTCTATAATGACCACCAGAAGCAATTTGCTTTCAGTTGGCAAGGCCAGCAGTATACCTTTAAAGTTTTGCCTCAAGGATATATTAACTCTCCTGCCCTGTGTCATAACTTAGTTAGAAGGGACCTTGATCGTTTGTCTCTTCCACAAAATATTACATTGGTGCACTACATTGATGATATTATGCTGATTGGACCAAGTGAGCAGGAAGTAGCAAACACTTTGGATTCATTGGTAACACATATGCATATCAGAGGAAGGGAAATAAATCCAACCAAGATTCAAGGACCATCTACTTCAGTGAAATTCTTAGGAGTACAGTGGTGTGGGGCATGCAGAGATATTCCTTCTAAGGTGAAAGATAAGTTATTGCACCTGGCCCCTCCCACCAACAAGAAAGAAGCACAACGTTTAGTGGGTCTATTTCTATTCTGGAGACAGCACATTCCTCACTTAGGAGTGTTACTCAGACCTATTTACCCAGTGACTTGGAAAGCTGCTAGCTTTGTGTGGGGCCAAGAACGGGAGAAGGCTCTTCAACAGGTCCAGTCTTCTGGGCAGGCTGTACTTCCACTTGGACCATATGATCCAGCTGACCCAATGGTACTTGAGGTGGCAGTGGCAGATAGAGATGCTGTTTGGAGCCTCTGGCAGGCCCCTGTAGGTGAATCACAAAAGAGACTTTTGGGATTTTGGAGCAAAGCTCTACCGTCATCTGCAGACAACTACTCTCCCTTTGAAAAACAGCTCTTGGCCTGCTATTGGGATTTAGTGGAAACTGAACGTTTGACAATAGGACACCAAGTTACTATGCGACCTGAACTGCCCATCATGAGCTGGGTGTTATCAGACCCTCCAAGTCATAAAGTAGGGCGTGCACAACAGCAGTATATTATCAAATGAAAGTGGTATATATGTGATCAGGCCAGAGCAGGTCCTGAAGGCACAAGCACATTACATGAAGAAGTTGCTTAGATGCCTATGGTTTCTACTCCTGTTACAATGCCATCTGCTGCCAAGCATGCACCTCATGGGGTGTTCCCTATGACCAGTTGACTGAAGAAGAGAAGACTAGGACCTGGTTTACTGATGGCTCTGCATATTATGCAGGGACCACCCAGAAGTGGACAGCTGCAGCATTACAACCCCTTTCTGGGACAACCCTGAAAGATACATGTGAAGGAAAATCTTCACAGTGGGCAGAACTTCAGGCAGTACACATAGTATTACAGTTTGTTTGGAAGAAGAAATGGCCAGATGTACGATTGTTCACTGACTCATGGGCTGTAGCCAATGGATTGGCTGGATGGTCAGGGACATGGAAAGATCACAATTGGAAAATTGGTGAGAAAGACATCTGGGGAAGAAGTATGTAGATAGATCTCTCCAAATGGGCAAAGGATGTGAAGATATTTGTGTCCCATGTAAATGCTCACCAAAAGGTGACTTTACCTGAGGAGCAGTTCAGTAATCAAGTGGATAAGATGACCCATTTTGTGGACAGTCAGCCTCTTTCCCCAGCCATCCCAGTTATTGCCCAGTGGGCACATGAACAAAGTGTCCATGGTGACCGAGACAGAGGTTATGCTTGGGCTCAACAACACGGACTTCCATTGACCCAGGCTGACCTGGCTATAGCTGCTGCTGAATGCCAGATCTGCCAACAGCAGAAACCAACACTGAACACCAGATATGGCACCATTCCTCGAGGTGACCAGCCAGCAACCTGGTGGCAGGTTTACTATATTGGACCACTTCCCCCGTGGAAAGGACAGCATTTTGTTCTTACTGGAGTAGATACTTATTCTGGTTATGGATTTGCCTTTCCTGCACATAATGCTTCTGCCAAAACCACCATCTGTGGACTCACAGAGTGCCTTATCTATCGTCATGGTATTCCACACAGTATTGCTTCGGACCAAGGAACTCATTTCACAGCTAGAGAAGTGTGACAGTGGGCCCACATTTATGGAATTCACTGGTCTTACCATGTTCCCCATCATCCTGAAGCAGCTGGTCTGATAGAAAGATGGAATGGCCTTTTGAAGACACAGCTACTGTGCCAATTAGGTGGCAACAGCATGGAGGGCTGGGGCAGAGTTCGTCAGAAGGCAGTATATGCTTTGAATCAGTGTTCAATATATGGTACAGTTTCTCCCATAGCCAGGATCCATGGGTCCAGGAATCAAGGGGTGGAAAAGGTAGTATCTCCACTCACTATCACTCCTAGTGACCCTCTAGGAAAATTTTTACTTCCTGTCCCCACAACTTTAGGTTCTGCTGGCCTAGAAGTTTTGGTTCCAGAGGGGGGAGCGCTCCTACCAGGAGCCACAAGAAACATTCCATTGAACTGGAAGCTCAGAGTTCCCCCTGGGCATTTTGGGCTTCTATTGCCCTTAAACCAACAGGCTAAGACAGGAATAACAGTGTTAGGAGGGGTGATAGATCCAGATTACCATGGGGAAATTGGATTGCCTCTCCACAATGGAGGTAAGCAGGATTATGTCTGGAGTGCACGAGATTCCCTAGGTCATCTCTTAGTACCATGTCCTGTGATTAAAGTCAATGGGAAACTACAACAGCATAATCTAAGCAGGATGAAAAAGGACACAGACCCATCAGGAATGAAGGAATGGGTCAATCCTCCAGGAAAAGAGCCAAGACCTGCTAAGGGGCTTGCCGAAGGTGAAGGAAATACAGAATGGGTAGCAGAGGAAGGTAGTTATAAATACCAGCTAAGGCCACATCACCAGTTGCAGAAACGAGGATTATAAGTAATATGAATGCTTCTATCTTATTTCATTAAAGATTCATTTGTCTTTCTTCCAATCCCTTTAACATCAATTGGTATTGAAATACTAAAAGAATGTTCCCAAGGAATATTTCCCCATTGTAAATTTACAAATGTGTTTGCGATTGTAGGAGGAATAGTTATATCATGTTAGGCATATTCAAAATCTTGTAATTGTTTCATGTGGACATGAGATACTATTTGTGTAAAGTTGACAAGGGGTGGATTGTAGTGGCTATTCCTGGTTGTCAACTTGACTATATCTGGAATGAACTACAGTCTAGAATTGGAAGGCTCACCTATGATCCTAATTTGGAGGCTCAAGTTTATGACCTGGATCTTGGTATAGAGATCTTGAAACATAGTGGCTAAGACAAGGAGATCTCCAAGTTCAAGATCATTTGCGATTAAAGGCATGGATGCACATGCCTTTAATCTGGGCCACATCCTCTGCTGGAGAACTACAGACTTTAATCTGGGCTATACACTGACTGGAGATATATAAGGACATTGGAAGAAGGAAGATTTACTCACTCTTCCTTGCCTGCTTGCCTCGTGGGACTGAGAAACTGCTAGATCCTTGGACTTCCATCCACAGCTGCTGCTGATCATTGTTGGGGAGTTGGACTATACATTGTAAGTCATTGACAAATTCCCTAACTATATAAAGACTATCCATATGTTCTGTGACTCTAGAGAACCCAATCTAATAGAGAAGTATACAGATTCAATGCAATCCCCATCAAAATTCCAACTCAGTTCTTCACAGAGTTGGAAAAAACAATTCTCAAATTTATCTGGAATAACAAAAAACCCAGGATAGCTAAAACTATTCTCAACAGTAAAAGAACTTCTGGGGGTATTAGTATCCCAGACCTCAAGCAATACTACAGAGCAATAGTGTTAAAAACTGCATGGTATTCCAGTTTTCTAGGTTAATATCCACTTATTAGTGAGTGCATACCCAAAACATAATCCACACATCAAATGTGGTACAAGAAGAAAGGAGGAGTGGCCCCTTGTTCTGGAAAGACTCAGTGAAGCAGTATTCTGCAAAACCAGAACGGGGAAGTGGGAAGGGGTGGGTGGGAGGACAGGGGAAGAGAAGGGAGTTTACAGGACTTTCAGGGAGTGGGGGGCTAGAAAAGGGGAAATCATTTGAAATGTAAATAAAAATATATCGAATAAAAAAAATCATGATGAGAAAAAAAAACCTGCATGATATTGGCACAGGGACTGGCAAGTTGACCAATGGAATAGAATTGAAGACCCAGAACTGAATCCACACACCTATGGTCATTTGATCTTTGACAAAGGAACTGAAAACATTCAATGGAAAAAAGATAGCCTTTTCAACAAATGTTGAAATGATCCATTCTTATCTCCTTGTACTAAGCTCAACTCCACGTGGATCAAGGACCTCCACATAAAATCAGACACACTGAAAATAATAGAAAAGAAACTGGGGAAGACACTTGAGGACATAGGCACAGGGGAAAAGTTCCTGAACAGATCACTAATAGCTTATGCTCTAAGATCAAGAATTGACAAATGGGATCTCATACAATTACAAATTTTCTGTAAGGCAAAGGACACTGTCAAAAGGACAAAACGGCAACCAACAAATTGGGAAAAGATCTTCACCAACCCTACATCAGATGGAGGGCTAATATCCAATATACACAAAGAACTCAAGAAGTTAGACCCCAGGGAACCAAATAACCATATTAAAAAATGGGGGACAGACCTAAACAAAGAATTTTTGCCTGACGATATTCAGATGGCTGAGAAGCACCTTAAGAAAAGCTCAACATTATTAGCCATTAGGGAAATGCAGATCAAAACAACCCTGAGATTTCACCTCACACCAGTGAGAATGGCAAAGGTTAAAAACTCAGGACACAGCAGGTATTGGCGAGGATGTGGAGAAAGAGGAACACTCCTCCACTGCTGGTGGGATTGTAAGATGATACAACCACTCTGGAAATGAGTCTGGCGGTTCCTAAGAAAACTGGACATGACACTTCCAGAGTGCTATACCTCTCCTGGGCATATACCCAGAGGATTCCCCAGCATGCAATAAGGACACATGCTCCACTATGTTTGTAGCAGCCTTATTTGTAATAGCCAGAAGCTGGAAAGAACCCAGATATCCCTCAATGGAGGAATGGATACAGAAAATGTGGTATATAAACACAATGGAGTACTATTCAGCAATTAAAAACAGTGAATTCATTAATTTTTTTAGGCAAATGGATGGAACTGGAAAATATCATCCTAAGCGAGGTAACACAATCACAAAAGAACACATATGGAATGCAATCATTGATAAGTGAATATTAATTAGCCCTGAAGCTCTGAATACTGAAGATACAATTAGCATATCAAATGATTCCCATGAAGAAGGAAGAAGAGGGCCCTATTCCTGGAAAGGCTTGATCCAGCATTGTAGGGGAGTATCAAGACAGAGAAAAGGGAGAGGGAAAGACAGGAGAATGGATGGGGAGAAGAGGATTATGGAACATTTTGGGGGGGGGGGAGACTGGGAAAGGGGAAGACTTTTAGAATGTAAACAAAGAATATAGAAAATAAATTTTAAAAATAATTTTAAAAAAGGAAAAAAAAAAAAAGAAAAGGCTATCTTTTTGCCATTGGATGTTTTCAGCCCCTTTGTCAAGGATCAAGTGGCCATAGTGTATGGGTTCATTACTGGATCTTCATTCCTGTTCCATTGATCCACCTACCTGTAGCTGTACCAATACCATGCAGTTTTTAACACTATTGCACTGTAGTATTGCTTGTGGTCAGGGATACTGATTCCCCCAGAATTTCTTTTGTTGTTGAGAATAGTTTTGGCTATACTAAGTTTTTTGTTATTCCAGATGAATTTGAGAGTTGCTCTTTCTAACTCTATGAAGAATTGAGTTGGGATTTTGATGAGTATTGCATTGAATCTGTTTATTGCTTTTGGAAAAATGGGCATTTTAACTATATTAATCCTGCTGATCCATGAGCATGGGAGGTTTAACCATTTTTTTAGGTCTTCCTCCATTTCCTTCTTCAGAGTCTTGAAGTTCTTGTCATACAGATCTTTCACATGTTTGGTAAGAGTCTCCCCAAGGTACTTTATACTGTTTGTGGCTATTGTGAAGGGTGTCATTTCCCTAATTTCTTCTCAGCCTGCTTATCCTTTGAGTATAGGAAGGCTACTGATTTGTTTGAGTTGATTTTATAACCTGCCACTTTGCTGAAGTTGTTTATCAGTTTTAGGAGTTCTCTAGTGGAGTTTTTTGGGTCACTTAGGTAGACTATCATATCTGCAAATAATGATACTTTGACTTCTTCCTGTCCAATTTGTATCCCTTTGACCTCCTTATGTTGTCTAATTACCCGAGCTAGTACCTCAAGTACAATATTGAAAAGATAAGGAGAAATGGGGAAGCCCTGTCTAGTCCCTGATTTTAGTGGGATTGCTTCAAGTTTCTCTCCATTTAGTTTGATGCTAACTACCGGTTTGCTGTACATTGCTTTTACTATGTTTAGGTATGGGCCTTGAATTCCTGTTCTTTCCAAGACTTGAAGCATGAAACGATGCTGAATTTTGTCAAATGCTTTTTCAGCATCTAATGAAATGACCATGTTGTTTTTTTCTTTGAGTTTGATTATGAAGTGAATTACATTGGTGGATTTCCTTATATTGAACAAACACTGCATCTCTTGGATAAAGCCTACTTGATCATGGTGGATGATGGTTTTTATGTGTTCTTGGATTCGGTTGGCAAGAATTTTATTGAGTATTTTTGCATCGATGTTCATAAGGGAAATTGATCTGAAGGTGTCTTTCTTTGTTGGATCTTTCTGTGGTTTTGGTATTGGCATACTTGTGGCTTTCTTGAAGGAATTGGGTAGTGTTCCTTCTGGTTCTATTTTGTGGAATAGTTTGATGAGTATTGATGTTAGGTCTTCTTTGAAGGGCTGATAGAATTCTGCACTGAAACTATCTAGTCCTGTGCTTTTTTTTGGTTGGAAGACTTTCTATGACCCCTTCTATTTTTTTAGCGTTTATGGGACTGTTTAAATGATCTATTTGGTCTTGACTTAATTTGGTATTTGGTATCTGTCTAGGAAATTGTCCATTTCCTCCAGATTCTCCACTTGCTTTGAGTATAGCCTTCTAGCTTTCATGGTCTCTGGTGAGAAATCTGGTGTAATTCTGATAGGTCTTCCTTTATATGTTACTTGCACTTTTTCTCTTACTGCCCTAAGTATTCTTTCTTTGTTTAGTACATTTGGGGTTTTGATTATTATGTGACAGGAGGTATTTATGTTCTGTTCCAGTCTGTTTGGAGTTCTGTAGGCTTCTTGTATATTCATGGGCATCTCTCTCATTAGGTTAGGGAAGTTTTCTTCCATAATTTTGTTGAAGATATTTGCTGGCCCTTTAAGTTGTAAATCTTCACTCTCATCAATACCTATAATCCTTAGATTTGGCTTTCTCATTGTGTCCTGGATTTCCTGGATATTTTGGGTTGCAAGCTTTTTGCATTTTACATTTTAACTGTTGAGTCCATGGTTTCTATGGTATCTTCGGCATCTGAGATTCTTTCTTCTCTCTCTTGTAGTCTGTTGTTGATATTTGCATCTATGGTCCCTGATTTCTTCCCAAGGTTTTCTATCTCCAAAGTTGTCTCCCTTTGTGCTTTCTTAGTTGTTTCTACTTCTACTTCCTGGAAATTTTCGCTCAGTTCCGTCATTTGCTTGTTTGTGTTTTCCTCTAATTCTTTAAGTGATTTTTGTGTTTCCTCTTTCATGACTTCTGCCTGTTGATCAAGGTTTTCCTGTATTTCTTTAAGTGATTTTTGCATTTCCTCCTTATTGGCTTTTGTATTCTCCTGAATTTCTTTCAATGATTTTTGTGTTTCCCTTCTAAGGGCTTCTAATTTTTGATCCATTTTCTCCTAAATTTCTTTAAGTTTGTCCTTCATGTGTTCCTGTACTAGCATCATGACCAGTGATTTTAAATCCAAATCTTGTTTTTCTGGTGTGTTGGGGTATCCAGGACTTGCTAATGTTGGAGAATTGGGTTCAGATGCTGCCATAATGCCTTGGTTTCTGTTAGTAATGTTCCTACGTTTGCCTTTAGCCATCTGGTTCTCCCAGGAATTAGATGGTCTTATTGTCACTGGCTGGTGCTTCAACCTACTGTGGATCTTTAAGATTATCTCTGCAACACTGAATGACTGGGTTTCTTCTGGCACAGATTACTGATATGCTGGCTTCCTCTTTTGTGCCTTTGGAGCCCTTCTCAGTCTTGCCTCAAGCAATGCTATACTTAGGTTGTCAAGGTCAACCAGGTATTCTCTGTCTGCTCTTTTATGGAGGGAAGAAGTTCTGGTGGGGTCACTCCCTCTGTTGATTCTCACATAGGACACAGATCCTGAGATGGACTGGCTTGCAGATGAACCGCCTATGTGCTCAGTTCCTGAGTTCAGGCAGACCCCTAGCAGTTTGCACCACCAGAAATCTAAAGCTCAGGGTGTTACAGTATCTAATGATCCTTTTGTGTCCCTGCAGACAGCAAATATGGCTGCGGGGCTTCTCCCCTTCCACAGCTTCCTGGGCAGGACAAGGCCCCAAGCCCGGCGGGCTGGCAGACAAAAGCTGCCAATGTGCTCAGTTCCTGAGTGCAGGCAGACCCCTGGTGGTTTGCACCACCAGAAATCTAAAGCTCAGGGTGTTACAGTACCTAGTGATCTTTTTGTGTCCCTGTAGACAGCAAATATGGCCGCGGGGCTTCTTTCCTTCCACAGCTTCCTCTCTCCTGCATTTCTTTAATTTTTTTTTGTGTGTGTTTCTTCTTTATTGGCTTCTATCTCTTGAGCCTTATTCTCCTGAATTTCTTTAAGTGATTCTTGTGTTTCCATTATACGGGTTTCTAGCTTATTCATGTTCCCCTGTATTTCTTTAAGAGATTTATTTATGTCTTTTTTGTGTTCTTCTAGCAGTATCATGAACAGTGATTTTAAATCCAAATCTTGTTTTTCTGGTGTGGTTGGGTAACCAGAACTTGCTGATGTTGGAGAGTTTGGTTCAGATGCTGCCATATTGCCTAGATTTCTGTTAGTAGCATTCTTATATTTGCCCTTTGCCATCTTGTTATTTCTGGCATTAGTTTGTCTTGTCTCTGGCTGGTGTTTTTGCCTCCTGTGAGCCTCTAGGGCTATTTCTGCAACACTGGATGGCTGGGTTTCCCCTGTTACAGATTGCTGATGTGCTGTCCTCCTCTTGGGTGCACTTCGAGCCCCAGTGTGCCTTGCCCCAGATTGTCTGTGTGAACCAGGCGGTTCCCATTTGCTTCTTCAGGGAGTGCTGATGGTCTATGCTGCAGGACCTTTTCTGAGTGCTGGTCACTCTGCTGGGCAGCTGATCTCCCAACTGGGTTGGTGCACACAAGGCTAGCCTAGCTGCTGAGGCCCTGAGTCTAGGCAAAAGCCTGGCAGGCTAAGGCCTGAGCAAAGTTCCTCAGGCTATGACTGTTAATTGGTTCTGTCAGGTGGCCAAGATGGTGGAGTGTGCTCGTGCTCCCTGAAAGTGCAGGGAGAGTCTGCTAGGCTAACAACCTCCTGGGCGGGTTAGCGCACAGATGGCCCACCAAGCAGCCCAGGGCCTGGGGGCAGTCCAAGGCCTGTCCTGCTTAGACCCCCGCTATGTTAGTTTTGGGCTATGACTCTTAGCTGACTTTGCCTGCTAGAACTCTCTGGTGTCTAGTAGTCAAAATGGTGGGCACACTTGCTGGACCGAGCAAACAACCTCCTGGCCGGGTTGGCACACCGATGCTCCCCTCCCCCAACAGCCCAGGGCCTTGTGCAGGCCAAAGCCCGTCGGGCTTAGACCCCCATGATGTTGGCCTCAGGTTATATTTGCGTACCTCAGTCTGTCTGATTTCTCTGGCGCCCAAGATCCAAGATGTGTAGAGTCTCTCATAACTGACTGGCGGGAGGCAGTTCTGAAGTGGCTTCTGTGGGGTGAAAGGCGCTGTAAATCTGTCACCACTTGCAGCTGGGCTGGCCAGTGAAGGTCAGTGGTAGCGGGCACAAGGCCTGCCTGGACCCTGTCACCTTGGTTCCACTGCTGATGGCCCTTCTGCTAGACCAGCTGCTGCTGCTGCTGCTGCCCCCCAAAAAGCTTGATTATAATATGACAGGAAGTATTTCTGTTCTGGTCCAGTCTGTTTGGAGTTCTGTAGGCTTCTTGTATATTCATGGGCATCTCTCTCATTAGGTTAGGGAAGTTTTCTTCCATAATTTTGTTAAAGATATTTGCTGGCCCTTTAAGGTGTAAATCTTCACTCTCATCAATGCCTATAATCCTTAGGTTTGGCTTTCTCATTGTGTCCTGGATTTCCTGGATGTTCTAGGTTATAAACATTTTGCATTTTGCATTTTCTTTAACTGTTGAGTCCATGGTTTCTATGGTATCTTTGGCATCTGAGATTCTTTCTTCTATCTCTTGTATTCTGTTGTTAATATTTGCATCTATGTCCCCTGATTTCTTCCCAAGGTTTTCTATCTCCAAAGTTGTCTCCCTTTGTGATTTCTTAGTTGTTTCTACTTCTGTGTTTAGATCCTGGATGTTTTTGCTCAGTTCCTTCACTTGCTTGTTTGTCTTTCCCTCTAATTCTTTGAGAGAGTTTTGTGTTTCCTTGTTCATGACTTCTGCCTGTTGATCAAAGTTCTCCTATATTTCTTTAAGTGATTTTTGCATTTCCTCCTTATTGGCTACTAACTTATGACCCATATTCTTCTGAATTTCTTAGTGATTTTTGTGTTTCCCTTGTAAGGGCTTCTAGCTTTTGGTCATTTTTCTCCTGAATTTCTTTGAGAGATTTATTCATGTCCTTCATGTGTTCCTCTAACAGTATCCTGACCAGTGATTTTAAATCCAAGTCTTGTTTTTCTGCTGTGTTGGGGTATCCAGGACTAGCTCTTGATGGAGAATTGGGTTCCGATGCTGCCATAATGCCTTGGTTTTTGTTAGTAACGTTCCTACATTTGCCTTTAGCCATCTGGTTCTCACTGATGTTAGATGGTCTTATTGTCACTGGCTGGTGCTTCAACCTCTTGTAGGCCTTTAAGGTTATTTTCGAGACACTGGATGAATGGACTTCCTCTGGCACAGATTGCTGATATGCTGCCTTCCTCTTTTGTGCATTTGGAGCCCTGCTGAGACTTGCCTCAAGCAATGTTATACTTGGGTTGTCTCAGTGAACCAGGTGCTCCCCAACTGCTCTGTCATGGAGTGAAGATGGAGGTGGAGAGTCACTCCTTCTGTTGATCCTCATGTAGGACACAGGCCCCGTGACAGGCTGGCTGCCAAATGAACCACCTATGAGCTCAGGTCCTAGGCTCAGGCAGATCCCTGGCAGTTTGCACCCCCAGAGATCTTAAGCTTGGGATAATTCAGTACCTAGTGATGCTTTTCGGCCCCAGCATGCAGTGAAGATGGTCGCAGGGAGTCACTCCCTCTGCTGCTCTCTAAGTAGGATACCGGCCCCATGACTGGCTGGCTAGCAGATGAACTGCCTGTGTGCTCAGGTCTTGGGCACAGGCAGACCCCTGGCAGTTTGCACCTCCAGAATAATACAGTACCTAGTGATGCTTTTCAGCCCGGCTGGTAGCAAAGATGGCTGTGGGGATTCACTCCTTCTGCTGCTCTCTACATAGGACAGAAGCCCCATGATAGGCTGGCTGGCAGATGAACTGCCTATGTGCTCAGGTCCTGGGTGCAGGCAGATCCCTGGTGGTTTGCACCCCCAGAGATCTTAAACTCAGGATAATACAGTACCTAGTGATGCTTTTCGGCCTCTGCAGGTAGTGAAGATGGCCCTGAGGATTCACTCCCTCTGCTGCTCTCTACCAGGATATTTTCGAGTTCAACCCATTTGCCTAAGAATTTCATGAATTCTTTGTTTTTAATAGCTCAGTAGTACTCCATTGTGCAAATATACCACATTTTCTGCATTCATTCCTCCTTGGAGGGACATCTGGGTTCTTTCTAGCTTCTGGCTATTATAAATAGGACTGCTATGAACATAGTGGAGCACATGTCCTTTTTACTTGCTGGAGAATCCTCTGAGTATATGCCCAGGAGTGGAATAACAGGGTCCTCCAGTAATATTATGCCCAATTATCTGAGAAACTGCCAAACTGATTCCAGAGTGGTTGTACCAGAGTGCAATCCCACCAGTAGTGGAGGAGTGTTCCTCTTTTTCCACATCCTCTCCAGCATTTGCTGTCCCCTGAGTTGTTGATCTTGGCCATTCTGACTGGTGTAAGGTGGAATCTCAGGGTTGTTGATTTACATTTCCCTGATGACTAAGAATGTCAAACATTTCTTTAGGTGCTTCTCATCCATTCGATATTTCTCAAGTCAAAATTCTTTGTTTAGCTCTGTACCCCATTTTTAATAGGGTTATTTGGTTCTCTGGAGTCTAACTTCTTGAGTTCTTTGTATATATTTGATATTAGCCCTCTGTCAGATAATAGGGTTGGGAAGATCTTCTCCCAGTTTGTTGGTTGCCATTTTGTCCTATTGACAGTGTCCTCTGACTTACAGAAACTTTGTAATTTTATGAGGTCGATTTGCCAATTCTTGATCTTAGAGCATAAGCTATTGGTTTTCTGTTCAGGAAAATTTCCCCTATGCCCATGTGCTCAAGGCTCTTCCACCAAGACCATTTCTCCTCCAATAAGACCACAGCTCCTAATCATGCCACTCTCTGTGAATCCTGGAGGCCATTTATATCAGGTGACACAGTCTGTGCTTGATCTTAGCATCAGAAAGCAAATGAAGACAGTAGTCTTGGGAAAGCATTCTTTATGCTATGCTATAAAGTAGCTCATTCAATTTCCATAATCATAATGAATTTTAGTTTTTAGCTTTCAATTTTAATTTCTTGAAGTAGATATAATGTGAGATACCATTGCCAAATAATATCTTGCTTTAAACTTCTATTTAGGTATGTTAGACTAACAATGGAAAATTGTTTCCTCTGAGAATTTAAGTTGACACCTTTGTCATGTAAACATTTTCACATATGTGTTTTCTGCTTTCAGATACTATTTTGTTTAATTGACAGTCAATAAGACTGTGTATGTGTGTGTGTGTTCACATGAACACAATTATTCACATTTTACTGGGTATTTAGGACGATAATAATATTAGAATAGGATAATAATAATATTCTTATTGAAAGAAATATGTCCCTAGAGTGGGCTTTGACGTTTCCATTGCTGAAGACAGGCCCCACATCATTCTTTCTCCTGCTGCCTGCTGATCCTGATGTAGAACTCTAGCCTTCTTCTCTCGCATCATATGCATTCTGCCTGTACACTGTCATGCTTCTTGCCGTGATAATAATGAATTAAACCTCTAAACTGCAAGCCAGTCCCAATTAACTTTTTTTTCCTTTAAAGAGTTATCATGGTGCCTAGAAAGTAAAGCTCTAAGTCACTGATCAAGATTAACTTAATTTCTATATCTTGTCTATTGTGAATAATGCATGCAACAATATGGATGAGAGTTGACATATAGCTTCAGTCCTTTTTCCATATTGGCTAGCTCTATACCCAGGTATGAGAAACCTGAATTAAACAGTATTATTTTAATATTTTGAGCAAATTCTATGTCAGGTATAGAAATTTTATTTTAGCAAAATCTTCCCTAATTTCCTATTCTTCATATGCTTGCCAATATATTGTTTCTTTTGTTATTTGTTCATTCACTATAAAGTTACATAGTTTATGAAGAGTGACAAATTCTACATTTTCTCCCACATATAAGCTCTATCATAGCAGAAGTTATGGGAGACCAAGCCTTTGACATCAGAGTACCACACGTTGCACCTTGACTAGGATGCAATGATGAAGACGGAAAGAAAAACAGTTACAAAGAAAATCACCTTCCTGCAGTGACCCAATTCCTAAAGGTTCCATTTTCTTCTAATGGTCCATATAAAAATGTAATTTTCCAAGCAAAGATATCATATGGTCAGATCTGATTACAAGATGTCTAGTAGGGTCAGTCTTCCCTATGACAGGCATAAGAGTGAAACTGTATGTGCTTCCTGGGATGGTCCTGCTGGATAACACTGAGCAACACTAGGCTATTTCAAGTCCAGAAGATTACACAGTAGCCAGGGAAAGTTTAAATAAACAACGTCATAGTTTTTCATCAAACGCATATTGTCTTAGCTGCCATACTTTCAGAAAATTAGTTTTTCCAGCAAGAGATAATCAGTGCAGACTGCTAGAAACTGAATCAAGAAGAATAGGATGCAGTGTTTGTGTTTACATCAGGGGAAGCAGCAGTTAAGTAAAAAGGTAGGTACTTTAGGGATAGATAATAAGCAGAGATCAATACTCAAGGGTAATGAACTTTTCCTAGCTCTTTTTTCCCATTAGCTAATTAATTTATTCACTTTATATCCTCATCACAGCCCCTATCCCCACTCCTACCAGTCCACCCTTGTAAATCGTTCCCCCCTTTATCCTCCTTCCTCCGAGAAAGGGAAGCCCCCTCTAGGTACCACTGTACTCTGGGACATCTACTCTCAGCAGAACTAAGCACATCCTTTCCCACGAAGCCCAGTCAGGCAGTTCATGTAGGGGAAGGAGGTCCAATGGCAGGCAAGAGAGACAGAGACAGCCCCTAATCCAATTGTGAGGGGGCCAACATGACAACCAATCTGCCCATCTGTTACAAATGTATAGGGAGCTAAGGTCTAGATCATGAATACTCTCTGGTCGGTGTTTTAATTTCTGTGAGATTATATGGGCCCAGGTTAGTTGACTCTGTAAGACTTCTTGTAGTGTACCTGACCTCTCTAGCTTGCTCAATTCTATGCCCCAGTCTTCCATGATCCTCCAGGAACTCCTGATATTTGGCTGTGTGTCTCTATACCTGTTTTCATTCACTGCTGAATGAAGCCTCTCGGGAGACAGTTATGCTAGATTCCTGTCCACTAGCATACCTGAATATCATTAATAGCATTAGGCTTTGGCTCTCTTCCGTGGAATGGGTCTAGAATTAGGGCAGTCATTTGTTGACTGTTCTCTCAACCCTCTGACCCAACTTTATCTATGTGTATCTTGTAGGCAGGACAAATTTTGGGTGGAACATTTTGCAGTTGGGTTGATGTCCCCCTCCCTCCACTAGATAACCTACCTGGCTGCAAGAGATGGCCACTTCAATCTCAGTATCCCTCACTGGTAAAATTCCAACTAGAGTCAACCCCACAGACTCCTCATAGTTCCCTTTCCTAATCCACCAGCTAGTCCAAGGGATGGCCCCAGTCCTCTCCTGCACATCCTTCCCACACCCTACCTCCATCCCTTTTCAACTTCTCATCCCTTCTCCTACACAGTTTCCTCTCTCCATTTACCTCTGATGAGTATTTTGTTTCCCCTTCTGAGTGACATTCATGCATCACCCGTTGGGCCATCCTAACTGTTTAGTGGTTTTGGGTCTGTGTATTATATCATGATTCTCCTGTAATTTATGGCTAATAAACACTTATAAGTGAGTACAAATCATATTTGATTTTCCCAGTTATCTCATTCAGGATGATCTTTTCAGGTCCCATCCATTTCTCCGCAAATTTCTTGATGTTCTTGTTTTTAAATAGCTGAGTAGGATTTTATTTTGTAAATGTACCACATTTCTTTATCCATTCTTCTGTTGAGGGACAGCTAGTTTTTTCCCAGTTTCTGGCTATTATGATTAAATTTTCTATGAACAACGATAAACATGTGTTCTTGTTACCACTTGATTGTTGTTGGATGGAGAAAAGGAAATCCCCTTACCACAAAAATCATCAAAATACTTAAATGTACAGAAAAATAATATTAAAAACTTCAATGGAAAACCACCAAGTAACATATAAAGGCAAGCCAATCAAAATCACACCCCATTTATCAACAGAGATCCTAAAAGCTAGAGGAACAGGGCAGATGTCTTGCCTAAGAGACTGCAGATGTCAGCCCATACTACTATACCCACAAAAATTTTTAATCACCGTAGATGGAGAAAGCAAGATATTCTATGACAAAACTAAATTTAAACAGTATCTATCCACAAATCTAGTCATACAGAGCACACTAAAAGGAAAACCCCAGGAGGTTAACTAGACCGAACAAGACACAGAAATAAATAACTCCACACCAGAAAAAAAGAGAAGGGACACACACACACACACACACACACACACACACACACTATAACCTTAAACATCAAAATAATATGAGTGGGCAATTATTAGTAATGAATATGTCTTAACATCAATGGCTTCAATTCACCAATATGACACAGGCTAATGGAATGGTTGTGAAAACAGGAACCATCATTTTGCTGCATACAAGAAGCACACTTAAGCAACAAATATAGACCTCACCTTGGAATAAAAGGCTGACAAAAGGTTTTCCAAGCTAATGGACCCAAGAAGCAAGCCTTTATAGAAATTTTATTATCTAATAAAACATTTTAAAAAGATTCCCAGATTTGATGGCACATACTTTAAATCCTAGCACTCAGAAGGTAGAGAAAAAGGATTGTGGCTTGCCTGGGCTGCAAAGTGAGGCAATGTCTTAAAAATAAATGCAAAATTTCCACACTTGTAAACACATAGAAATGGTTGGTGTATTTGTTGGCCATTAAGCTTTACAGTCAAGAAACTATGTTCACTTTGTGATAATATTGTCATTCATTCTCTTCAATTTTCATGTTTCTTCTATGTTTTTTATAGTAACCACATGATGCAGTGTTTCTTAATCCCATTAATAAAGTATGCAATTCCAGTTCATGACTCTTAAGAATTTTTTGGACGTATGTAGAGTGAACCAACTTTTGTAACATCATTTTGGAAATGTTTCAAAAATACATGGGAGTAGAAATATCCAACACCATTTCTCTCAGATGTGAAAGGAGTACAGATTAATTTCTTCTTGAGGTTTCTTCTATGTCACTATCACCTATTCTAAAAGGCTGTAATTATTTGCAGATTATAATTTCACATCTTATACAATTAATGAAATGAGCCCATTCCTACATCACCAATGGTAAGAACCATTGCAATTCATTCTTTCCTATGTCTGGTGTTCTAGAAGCCAACTCTGCAATGAAGCTATTGATTGTGGAAGTGCTCACAGAAGGGCAAGAAGTAGGAAATTATGCTTTCAGGATGGTATGGCATGAGAGAATATTGGCAGAGGAAAAGAAAATGTAACTATATTATCTCTGCCAGAGACTAGATTGAGGGTAGACAGAGAGATCGTTGGGCACATCCTGCCAGAGGTAATTCCATTTTAGGCAAGAAGAGAATGTTTGCCCTCCAACATTTAATATCTTTGACTGAGGCTACAATAGAAAGTATGACTCCCTGTGAGGTGAACCATGTTTGCCACAATATTAGAGAATGTGTTCAGTGTTTGCCAGTCATTAGAACTAACACTTGGGAAATGGAGAATGGTAAGCCCAGATCATGTAGTAAACATGGAAAAGAAACCAAAAAATCCAAGAGCCTACACATTTCACAACTCCAAATCCCATTTTCTGCATGTGAGATTTACTCTCTATGAACACTTTTTCCCTATGACTGTGCTTGGTTATAATTTCTTGGGAATCTTGTAATATTGGGCATAATGGGACAAATCGAAGCACTGCATGCATGGTTGATCTTCACACTATCACTCATGTTTGACATTGCCTCTTCTCACCAACACTTCCGTATCTTCCTCCTTGTAAGCTGGGTACTACTCAAAATAAGGGTATCTTCTTTACTGTGATGACTGAAGCTGAAACGTATGTTAGGTTAAAGACACAGTTTTTACACTCTTATATAACCACAGCTACTCTACTTGCCAAATTTCAGGTAACGCTAAACCTAGGAGTGCTATGCAGTGTATGTACTTAAATACCCATCATGTACTCTTTTGCCCTCCTCTTACTGATCACGATCTTACTATGACGGTTAGAGTCACTTACATAAATGCCATTTTCTCTACTGTCAAGTAACAGAAAAACAAAACCAAAAACACATGATAACTAAGCTTAATTGTTTAATATTGAATAAGAATGCTACAAAGTACCTTTTCTACTAGCCAGGATATCCAGGACTGTTCAGGTTTTGGTTATGGGGAAATTTCTTCAAATATGTCACATGAAGTAATAGTTACTATTCTGTTCCTTAATTGTCTTCAAACTATTGCAGTATAATGGATAGATAAGGCACCACATAATGACCATTGATTAAAGATGCTTACCATACTGAAAATTCCATAGCATAAAGGCCATTGTAAGCTGATACCTTGACTGAAACTTGGAGGTAAATTTCATTAAACACAATGCCTATCTCTATGGTACAGTCTGTATGAAACCTAGGAGGAGAGATGGCATAATTAAAGAAATATTGAAGATATACTGTCTCTGGAAATTGGTTCCCTTGGTCTATGATAACATCATGTAGCATATCATGTTAGAATTAAAACATTCTAAGAAAGCTTGGGTAGTTGAAAACTTCAAGAAAGGCATATCAAGTCTATAATAATGCCAATTCAATTATGATGAAAATTGCCACTACACTGTGAATTCTATTTAACATTGTATCTTGACAATGGTGTCTGTGACTGGAAGGTGGAATATTTAGCAATAACCACAGCTATTTTTCTGCCTTGTGAAAGGGAACAAACATAGCTATAACATTCATAGCATCCACATTATATCACAGTAGTGACACCATCAGGGAATTACTAGTCAAGTATAGAGTTAATTGAACACACAGGCATCTTTGCATGTGCTAGATAAGTCATTCTATTCATTTGAATGTTTCATCCATCTTCTGCTCTAGATGCTCTCAGGTAAGCATTAATCTGTGATATAAATAACTTCACTTCCAGTAGCTCCAACCATTAGTCAATGTCAAAAATAGTCTACGTGCCCTTAGACACTACATCGACAATTGTTTTTCTGCCACTGTTTTTTGGACCCATGATGCTCAGAAACTCAAACCCATCATGTCATCCAGACTCATCTATACATGGAAGATGAGGCTTCTTTTGTGTTTCTTATAGGTGAGGTGATAAAACTGAGCACCCACTTACAGTCTAGTACAATATACACACATTTCAGTCTTAAAACTTGAGTAAGTTAATGGTCATGTCAGAGTCTAAACTCATCTGTGAAAGATGTCTCAGTGCTTAAACTACTTGCCCCATACAGATAAAGATCTAAGTTTAAATCCCCACAGTCCATGGACTGTCAAGACTTTGCATCTCAGTACTCTTACAGCAAGATAGGAGTCAGTCAGGGACAGGAGAAGGAGAAAAGCAGTTCCTAGAAAATACCAATGCAGGACACATCCCTATCTATATCTCCCGTCTAAAACGTCCACTCAGACTTGGTGCTTTATTTTTATGAATTAAAACATAATTTAACCACTTTGTAGACAATCTACTTAACAACCGATGGAAGGGGGGTAACATATTTTATTCTTTTGGAAGTGAAAAGTATTAACCTGCTATGGTCTCCTTGGTTTTAATTTTTAGGCATGTAATTTGTTTGTGCACACCTAAGTACAGGAACAATATGCAAGTGACATAGTGCATGCACGTTTCTTTCTCAGTTCATGACATAGTCATTAAAATATTCTCTAAACTTACTTCAATTGCTGGAGCACCAGCATGTTAACAATCAATTCAAATTGTCTAGCAGTTTAATTCACTTCTGGTTTTGGATTTTTAGAACATGTCCCCTCCATAAAAATCAGTTAAAAATTGATCGGATAAAAAATATAGTCAAATTTCTTCTTGAATTTTCATCAACATGTGTCTTAACACTCAGTGCTGAGTGATGGAAGTATGGGGAAAATGTCATTAGTTACTTCATTACAGAGGTTCTGAATAATTTTTCACATTTTCAGTGTTTGGGATGGCATGTAGCACTAGTTCTTCTACTTAATCTATAGGACAGTTTCTCTTGTCAACATTTAAATTCTTGCTTATTAACTCTAAAACCAAAGACATAACATTTATTTAGATCTCTTGAATTATAGACTTTCTCTGAATTGAGTCTCATTAGAAAGCTGCAGGCTACTCAGAGCTGGGCAAATACCTACAAATGTTAGTGAAAATTTATCACAAGTTTCCAAGTCTTATAAATAAACTTCTGTACACAAACTACTGTACATAAAACTACTGTTTTTGAGAATGTGGTCTCTCCATAAAAGCAAACCCATTCAAGACAACATACCCCAACTCATTTCTCTTCCATTTGTAAAACTTCCCTGGTACAAGCTTTTTTATAGCCTTTTATATCAGACCCATAGTTCACCATCTTTGTCTTTTCATTTTGCTGAAAAGAAGCACACCTGGCATCTCTTAAATTTCATTCATCCAGTCATGCAAGAAACATAATAATTTTGCAGAGAATCAGAATCCTATATTTCTGATGTGTTCTTATGGCTTTCAATTACTCAATAGCTCCCAGAGCCCAGCAGTGCATAATTCCTGGTGTGAGATTACCTAAATTCTATTTGTAGTGTTTATTTTTTATTAAAAATTAAGCACTAAGGAAATCTTATGCACACTAGTGTATAGTATTAATATCATCATCCTTATATAACCCATATTGAACAGATCTTCACAAAAACTATCAAGCCCTAATTTATATTGGGTTGTATGTTAGCCAATGATTGTATTATTTTGCCACACTAATTTATTACTCAATTTATTACATATATTCATAATCATAATTTCACATGTTCATAGATAATTACTATTATTACAGCAATGTTCACTGCCACCCAAAAGGCTTTCTGGGTCTGTTCGTTTAGTTAATATTTGGAATATTTAAATGTTTTTTATATTTTGTGAGTGCTTGGGCTGCAAATAAAGATGCTTAAAATCAGAACATGAAAAAAAGTGGAATATTTAGAATATCTAGATTTGGTTCTAAAAAATAATATTTGGTGTTTGAAGATAGTCTCTGATAACCTAGTACTCTTAAACAGTCTTGAGAATCCACAGTTCCACTCAGATTTCCGGGGCTAGGTATCCATGCCAAGAGTCCAAAGTATAGGTACATAAGACACGTCTCCATGGCAGTGATTGGTCAAAATGTCTCATGTTTTAACTTTGCATAGTGCTCTGACATAACCTGTCTAGTAGAAAGATGAAAAAGCCCTGTATCATGCAAAAGGACACATCAAAATTGAGTGTTGGATGTGAGATATGCCGAAACACAGCTATATTTGGGAAGGTTTGTATGACAGAGAAAAGTAAGGAGAGTAAGCACTTAGCAGGCACATGTCAGACCTACGCCTGTAAGCAATGTGACAGATGAAGGTAAAACTAGAAAAGGACTACAATCTATCCATTCTGCTTCTATTTCTATCCTATTCTACTTTCTTCTTTTTTGTCATATACTAGGGCATTTGATAGATAACTACAGCCCCTATGTTTGAATTTTTGTTTCCTTTGTCATTCATATGTCTTTGAGCCTACACATGAGCAAATTCTCGGGTTCTTTTTCACTGGAAATTAAATTGCCAACTTTTTGAAGGCTTTGGACTTGTATCACCTCTCAAAGTTTCGAATATATGTTCAAGCACTATTGCCAGTGCTTTAAAGAAAGTAAATAAACTCTCTCAAGGTACTTGGAGTCTTTAGTATAGACAAATTAGAAAAAAAACATAGATACTACAATGAGATTAAACTAGTAGGGCAAATATTCAATGATATCAAAACATGTTAATTTCCGTGTAGAGATGATTATTTGTTAGCCATAGGTAGCCCATCCATGACAGATTGCTTAAAACACTACATGGTAATTTAAGATCAATAAAGACTCTATTGCATCCAATCCATCCTGTGAGAGAATACTTGAGGAAATCAGCTGTTCTGCAACAGCTCTATGTCAGTAACCAGGCTTCGATGGAAAAAACTCAACACATATTTGTCTTGTGTATGTCCACCAACCATAAACCTCATATTTCCTCAAACCTGTCCAATTTCAATTGTTTTCTCTGTTTATGAAAATTGCGTGTGGTGAGAAAATGTATTTGCTTCTTAGTAAGCAGCAACATCATCTTTCTGTTCTGATTTTTCCTTTGATACCACTGATTCAATTCAATCAACCATTTGCCAGATATGTTTATCCTAGAATTACAGCTCATCCAGAATATACAACTGTAAAGACCTACCTCTAATAATGCCATTAGGGAGCCTGGTGCTCTGTTAAGAAACAACTATGTTAGTTGATATGATATATATGATAGCTTGTAAAAGATCAAGCAACTAGATGAAGAAATATAAACTTATAAACTGTCATATTCTACCTCTAATGACATTATGGAACCATGTGCTCTAGTCCTATTCGTTTTTGGTTTTTTGCTTTTTGTTTTTCAAGACAAGGTTTCTCTGTAGTCCTGGCTGTCCTGGAACTCACTCTGTAGATTGGGTTGGCCTCAAACTCAGAAATTCGCCTGCCTCTGCCTCCCAAGTGCTGGGATTAAAGACGTGCGCGACCACCACCTGGCAAGGTGCTCTAGTCTTAAGAAACAATTATGTTGAGGCTTTTGCCTGGACTCAGGGAATGGGCGGCCAGGCTAACCTTGTGTGCGACAGCCCGGTTGGCAGATCAGCTGCCCAGCGGAGTGAGCGGAAAACAGGGGAGGTCACAGCAGCATACACCATCGGCACTCCCTGGGGGTGCACACGGGCTCCATCTGGTCCACAGACACAATCTGGGGCAAGTCCTCAGGCGGAAGCCCTCAGCTCTACTCTCTCCACTTCCGGATCCAGTTCAGCTTGGGCGGCAGCACCACATCTCCAAGTCCTGCAAGTGGCTAGCTGGGCTTCCGGGCGGCCAGCTGGGAGAAGTCAGTGTGCTCCAGTGAATCCAGCGGGCCCCAGCGGGAGCCTTCGGGTGCCTGCTTTGGGATCTGAACAGCCTGGGCAGCAGCACCCTGTCTACAAGCAGTGCAGGAGGTAAGCTGTGCACCAGAGGCCAACTGGGAAGGGGCAGCTTGAACGGGTGAGTCCAGCATTGACAAGACTAACACCAGTGAGAACTAGATGGCAAAAGGCAAACGCAGGAACGTCACTAACAGAAATCAAGGCAATATGGCAACATCTGAACCCAATTCTCCTCTACCAACATGTCCTGGATACCCCATCACACCAGTAAAACAAGATTTGGATTTAAAATCACTGGTCATGATGCTGGTACAGGAACACATGAAGGACATACTTAAAGAAATTCAGGAGAAAATGGATCAAAAGTTAGAAGCCCTTGCAAGGGAAACACAAAAATCATTGAAAGAAATCCAGGAGAATACAAAAGCCAACAAGGAGAAAATGCAAAAAACACTTAAAAAAATACAGGAGAACTTTGGTCAACAGGCTGAGGTCATGAAAGACGAAACACAAAAATCTCTTAAAGAAATACAGGAGAACTTTGGTCAACAGGCTGAGGTCATGAAAGACGAAACACAAAAATCTCTTAAAGAAATACAGGAGAACTTTGGTCAACAGGCTGAGGTCATGAAAGAGGAAACACAAAAATCTCTTAAAGAATTACAGGAAAACACAAACATGCAAGTGAAGGAGCTAAGCAAAACCATCCAGGATCTAAAATCAGAAGTAGAAACAACTAAGAAAACTCAAAGGGAGACAACTTTGGAGATAGAAAGCCTTGGGAAGAAATCAGGGGACAGAGATGCAAATATCAACAACAGAATACAAGAGATAGAAGAAAGAATCTCAGATGCTGAAGATTCCATAGAAACCACGGACTCAACAGTTAAAGAAAATGCAAAATGCAAAAAGCTTGTAACCCAAAATATCCAGGAAATCCAGGACACAATGACAAGACCAAACCTAAGGATTATAGGCATAGATGAGAGTGAAGATTTACAACTTAAAGGGCCAGCAAATATCTTCAATAAAATTATGGAAGAAAACTTCCCTAACCTAAAGAGAGAGATGCCCATGAATATACAAGAAGCCTACAGAACTCCAAACAGACTGGACCAGAACAGAAATACTTCCCGTCACATAATAATCAAAACACCAAATGTTCTAAACAAAGAAAGAATACTAAAGGCAGTAAGAGAAAAAGGCCAAGTAACATATAAAGGAAGACCTATCAGAATCACAGCAGACTTTTCACCTGAGACTATGAAGGCTAGAAGGTCCTGGGCAGATCTCATGCAGACTCTAAGAGAACACAAATGCCAACCAAAACTACTATATCCAGCAAAACTCTCAATCACCATAGATGGAGAAACCAAGATATTTCATGACAAAACCAAGTTTACCCAATATCTATCCACAAACCCGGCCCTAAAAAGGATAATAGCAGGACAACACCAATACAAGGAGGGAAACTTCACCCTGGAAAAAGCAAGATAGTAACCTTTCATCAAACCCAAAAGAAGTTAAGCATTCAAATTTAAAAAATAACGTCAAAAATGATAGGAAGTAACAATCATTATTCCTTAATATCTGTTAACATCAATGGACTTAATGCCCCAATAAAAAGACACAGATTAACTGAATGGATACGTAAACAGGACCCTACATTTTGCTGCTTACAGGAAACACACCTCAGGGTCAAAGACAAACACTACCTTAGAGTAAAAGGCTGGAAGACAATTTTACAAGCAAATGGTTTCAGGAAACAAGCTGGAGTAGCCATTTTAATATCAGATAAAATTGACTTTCAACCCAAAGTCATCAAAAGAGGCCCTGAGGGACACTTCTTGCTGGTCAAAGGAAAAATACAAAGAGAAGAACTGTCAATCCTGAACATCTATGCCCCAAATGCAAGGGCACCCTCTTTCGTAAAAGAAACTTTATTAAAACTAAAAGCACACATTGCACCTAACACAATAGTTGTGGGTGACTTCAACACTGCACTTTCCTCAATGGATCGATCAGGAAAACAGAAACTAAACAGGGACACAATGAAACTAATTGAAGCTTTGGACCAATTAGATTTAACAGATATATATAGAACATTCTATCCTAAAACAAAAGAATATACCTTTTTCTCAGCACCTCATGATACCTTCTCCAAAATCGACCATATAATTGGTCACAAGACAGACCTCAACAAATATAAGAAGATAGAACTAATCCCATGCCTCCTATCTGATCACTATGGAGTAAAAGTGGTCTTCAATAGCAATAGAAACAACAGAAAACCCACATACACGTGGAAACTGAACAATACTCTACTCAATGATACCTTGGTCAAGGAAGAAATAAAGAAAGAAATTAAAGACTTTTTAGAACACAATGAAAATGAAAACACAACATACCCAAATCTATGGGACACAATGAAAGCAGTGCTAAGAGGAAAACTCATAGCCCTGAGTGCCTCCAAAGAGAATATGGAGACAGCATACATTACCAGCCTAATGACACACCTGAAAGCCCTAGAACAAAAAGAAGCTATTTTGCCCAGGAGGAGTAGAAGGCAGGAAATCATCAAACTCAGGGCCGAAATCAATCAAGTAGAAACAAAGAGAACCATACAAAAAATCAACAATACCAGGAGCTGGTTCTTTGAGAAAATCAACAAGATAGATAAACCCTTAGCCAGATTGACCAAAGGGCACAGAGAAAGTATCCAAATTAACAAACTTAGAAATGAAAAGGGAGATATAACAACGGAAACTGAGGAAATCCAAAAAATCATTAGATCCTACTACAAGAGCCTGTACTCAACACAACTGGAGAATCTGGAGGAAATGGACAATTTCCTTGACAGATACCAAATACCAAAATTAAATCAGGACCAACTAGACCATCTAAACAGTCCCATAATGCCTAAAGAAATAGAAGGAGTCATAGAAAGTCTTCCAACCAAAAAAAGCACAGGACCAGATGGCTTCAGTGCAGAATTCTACCAGACCTTCAAAGAAGAGTTAACACCAATACTCTTCAAACTATTCCACAAAATAGAAACAGAAGGAACACTACCCAATTCCTTCTACGAAGCCACAATTACGCTGATACCAAAGCCACACAAAGATCCAACAAAGAAAGAGAACTTCAGACCAATTTCCCTTATGAACATCGATGCAAAAATACTCAATAAAATTCTTGCCAACCGAATCCAAGAACACATCAAAATGATCATCCACCATGATCAAGTAGGCTTTATCCCGGGAATGCAGGGTTGGTTCAATATACGGAAATCCATCAATACAATCAACTACATAAACAAACTCAAAGAACAAAACCACATGGTCATTTCATTGGATGCTGAAAAAGCATTTGACAAAATTCAGCATCCCTTCATGCTTAAAGTCTTGGAGAGAACAGGAATTCAAGGCCCATCCTAAACATAGTAAAAGCAATATACAGCAAACCGGTAGCCAGCATCAAACTAAATGGAGAGAAACTTGAAGCAATCCCACTGAAATCAGGGACCAGACAAGGCTGCCCCCTTTCTCCTTATCTTTTCAATATTGTACTTGAGGCACTAGCTCGGGCAATTCGACAACATAAGGAGGTCAAAGGGATACAAATTGGAAAGGAAGAAGTCAAACTATCATTATTTGCAGACGACATGATCGTCTACCTAAGTGACCCAAAAAACTCCACTAGAGAGCTCCTGAAGCTGATAAACAACTTCAGCAAAGTGGCAGGTTATAAAATCAACTCAAGCAAATCAGTGGCCTTCCTATACTCAAAGGATAAGCAGGCTGAGAAAGAAATTAGGGAAATGACCCCCTTTACAATAGCCACAAACAGTATAAAGTATCTTGGGGTGACTCTTACCAAACATGTGAAAGATTTGTATGACAAGAACTTCAAGACTCTGAAGAAGGAAATGGAAGAAGACTTCAAAAAATGGGAAAACCTCCCATGCTCATGGAGCGGTAGAATCAATATAGTTAAAATGGCCATTTTGCCTAAAGCACTATACAGATTCAATGCAATACCCATCAAAATCCCAACTCAATTCTTCACAGAATTAGAAAGAGCAATTATCAAATTCATCTGGAACAACAAAAACCCAGGATAGCTAAAACTATTCTCAGCAACAAAAGAAAATCTGGGGGAATCAGTATCCCTGACCTCAAGCAATACTACAGAGCAATAGTGTTAAAAACTGCATGGTATTGGTACAGTGACAGGCAGGAGGATCAATGGAACAGGATTGAAGATCCAGAAATGAACCCACACACCTATGGCCACTTGATCTTCGACAAAGAGGCTGAAAACATCCAATGGAAAAAAGATAGCCTTTTCAACAAATGGTGCTGGTTCAACTGGAGGTCAGCATGCAGAAGAATTCGAATTGATCCATCCTTGTCTCCTTGTACTAAGCTCAAATCCAAATGGATCAAGGACCTCCACATAAAGCCAGACACTCTGAAGCTAATAGAAAAAAAACTGGGGAAGACCCTTGAGGACATCGGTACAGGGAGAAAGTTTCTGAACAGAACACCAATAGGGTATGCTCTAAGAGCAAGAATTGACAAATGGGACCTCATAAAATTACAAAGTTTCTGTAAGGCAAAGGACACCATCAAGAGGACAAATCGGCAACCAACAAATTGGGAAAAGATCTTCACCAATCCTACATCAGATAGAGGGCTAATATCCAATATATATAAAGAACTCAAGAAGTTAGACTGCACAAAACCAAACAACCCTATTAAAAATGGGGTACAGAGTTAAACAAAGAATTCACACCTGAAGAACTTCGGATGGCGGAGAAGCATCTTAAAAAATGTTCAACTTCATTAGTCATTAGGGAAATGCAAATCAAAACTACCCTAAGATTTCATCTTACACCAGTCAGAATGGCTAAGATTAAAAATTCAGGAGACAGCAGGTGTTGGAGAGGGTATGGAGAAAGAGGAACACTCCTCCACTGCTGGTGGGGTTGCAAATTGGTACAACCACTCTGGAAATCAGTCTGGCGGTTCCTCCGAAACTGGGCACCTCACTTACAGAAGATCCTGCTATACCACTCCTGGGCATATACCCAGAAGACTCCCCACCATGTAATAAGGATACATGTTCTACTATGTTCTTAGCAGCCCTATTTATAATTGCCAGATGCTGGAAAGAACCCAGGTATCCCTCAACAGAAGAGTGGATGCAAAAAATGTGGTATATATACACAATGGAGTACTATTCAGCCATTAGAAACAATGAATTCATGAAATTCTTAGGCAAATGGACGGAGCTAGAGAATATCATACTAAGTGAGGTAACCCAGACTCAAAAGGTGAATCATGGTATGCACTCACTAATAAGTGGATATTAACCTAGAAAGCTGGAATACCCAAAACATAATCCACACATCAAATGAGGTACAAGAAGAAAGGAGGAGTGGCCCCTGGTTCTGGAAAGACTCAGTGAAACAGTATTCAGCAAAACCAGAACGGGGAAGTGGGAAGGGGTGGGTGGGAGGACAGGGGAAGAGAAGGGGGCTTACGGGACTTTCGGGGAGTGGGGGGGCTAGAAAAGGGGAAATCATTTGAAATGTAAATAAATTATATTGAATAAAAAAAAGAAAAGAAAAAAAAAGAAACAATTATGTTACTTGGTAGATAATGTCATGAATATTATTTTTTTCTTGTAAAGGCAAGAAGATAGGCAATTTTGGACATAGTACTATAAATGATAACTGAGTTATATCATAGTCAAAATGAAAAAGCTGTATAGTGTGTACTCAGCTATGTCAATACCATGCACCTTAATTAGAAATGAGCTTCTAAATATTTGCCTCATTATAACTAAAATTCAAGGAACCAACACCTTCAAAGTATTCTTGTTTACCTTCTCAGATATAGCAGTTCTCAGAGAGAGAAAACACTGGAGAACCCCTCCTTCTTCCCAAATAATACTACATGGTTAATGCGATATAATGATGGCTTGACATTCATCAGTGCGTTCTGCAGGAGGAAAGACTAATGCAGGCTACAATTGCCCATGGTCACCTCAGTTTTTCTTGGAGAAAAAAGTCCTCTGAGTTTTTACTACATTAGAGATGTATGGCAAGCCAAGAATAAGGCCAGCTGAGGAGAATAATCACATATATTATTTGTGGGTAAATGATAATGAACTACACAGATGATTAGCATACCATAATCCTGTAGGAGTCAGGATTGGCAACATTGATTGTATTGTAAAGAAAACAAAAAGGAAGCTACTGGGGGTATTTGCTACAGTGAGGGAAATGATCCTGTTCCTGGTAATCAAAGATGAGTCACTGGGACTTTTTCTGCATGCATAGTGTGTAATTGCAAGGCGACATGTTACTTAAAGTCAACGTCTTACTTAAGCAATAATGTTCAAGGATCTACTTTTCTTTTCAAAGAGAATGCCAGACTAGAATGGCTGCCTGTTGTGTTCGGGGAGGCTTTTGTCTGTGTGGCTATCCCATGAAGATCAGTTTTTCCCAAATTATACTGTAAAGGAGCTCAGTCCTAGCCAACCTTTCCTTAGCATGTCAAAAATGTAAAACACACTTTCTTTAGAATTTTGTGATTAAATTAACCCAGGAAGGATCAAACTTCATTCAGTAGAATTTTTGTCCAATTGCTGTCTTGTGTTTAGTAACCCCCTTCCACTTGGCCTGTCCCGTGGCTCCTGATTTCACAGGCAGAAGTTGGATTTAAGAGTGTGTATTTTGCCATAAAAGGGATATGAAAAACCCAAAATCCATATGGACCAATGAGAGAACAAACACACTAAAACTAAAATACACATTATTTAAATAGCTACTTCGAATATATAATTCAACCTAAGTGCAAATAAAAATAAATTGTATTAATAATAAAAATTTAAGAAAAAATAAAGACACCATGAGAGTAAGCAATATGCAAATGGAAATTAAACACTCAGAAGACTGAAAGTTGTAAAATAAGCACAATAAATCAAATTTAAAAATCTGACAAAATGTTTAAGTGTTTGAAGTACTCATCAGAAGTTTTTACAAATACATTAAGAAATATAATGTGAAATAAATATTACTAAAGATTAATGAGTAAAATGTAAAAAGAGTAAATGACACTATTTCAAGGATTAATACTACAGACAGGAATGCATATTGTATGCATCTTCTGATGCAATGATTAATCCTCTAAGATTTAATGTCTCACACAGGACTGCATATCATAACAGAAAGCCAATATACACATTACAAAATACTTTGCCGTACATGTACTGGCTCTTCTTGAATCTTCAGGGGTCCTGTGTTTACACATTATCACTTCCTGCTTATTGTTTTTGTACACTCTTGAGTGTGCAAATGAGTAGGTCTCTGATTCTTGTGCTTTCCCTTGAGCTCTTTTCCTTCTGTTTTTCTTGTCAGAGGTGATAATTTTTGGTTTACTTTATGCTATTTTATTTTGATAAACTTTATTATTATTCCTTACAACACTGCTTATTTTCTAAGAAAAGAAAGAATGAGTGTCATTTTGAATGGGAGGGGAGTTGGGAAGTTACTGGAAGGAGTATAACATGGGGAAATTATAATCAAGATATATTATGCAAGAAAAATGATTTTCAGTTATTGAAGAAGATACTTTGCCTGAAACTGTTGCAAAAATCTTTACTTTTATATTTTTTAGAATGTGGAAAATCTAACATATAGATATATTTTAATTGACTGAAATAGTCATGATGCTTGCAACAGTTGGACAACTATTAAAAGTTAGAATCAGAAGTTAGAGTTGAATAAGAAATAGCCTCAATGGCCAATTCCTACTGAGCCTTACTCACTATCATGTTTATCCCAAGGTATGTCTTCCACTATATTTCCCTCTGTACCTTTAGTCACAAAATTATTTTAATCAGCATGAACATATAGCAATAGTATTAAGAATATCTCTAAGTGTCCAATAAAATATTCACATTATATATACATCTATATGTATATACATGTATATCTATGTATATATGTATGTATATATATATATATATATATATATATGTGTGTGTGTGTGTGTGTGTGTGTGTGTGTGTGTGTGTGTGTGTGCCTGTATATATATACATGTATATATACATCCCCCGGATAAATAAATAAGTAGCTCTGCACACAGCCATAAAAAATAAAGACTTCTGAAAAAAAGAACAACCTAGAATTACTCAGAAAAAAAAATCGATGATTTTCTGAGATGGGAGGAAAACTCAAGTATTGTTACAAGACACCAAGAAGAAATCCTCCTGAAGACCTAACACTTTACAATTTGATATTAACAGAGGACCCTCCCTGGCCCTTTCACTGTAATAGCAGAGGAGCTTCCCAGGCTCTAAAACAAGGAGCAAAGTAGTCTTTTCAGGCCTCGACATTATAGAGTCAGACATTAAGGGATGTTTTCCTCCCCAGTACCCAGCTCTAGAGAGTTAGGCATTAGTTAGCATAGGAGCTCCTCTTCAGAACTGAAACTGTGGAGTCAGGCATCAGCAGAAGTCTTCCTAACTAACATTATAGAGTCAGGTATTAGCAGAGGAACTTCCCCACAGAACATAACACTAAAGGCCAAGACATTAGCTGAGGAGTCTCCCAAAGACCAAATACTATAGTACCAGGCCTTAGCAGAGGATTTCCTACTCAAAACCCAAACTGTAGAGTCAGGCATTAGCTGAGGACTTTTTTCTTCTGACGACCTAATACTACTGAGTAGCAGCACCTCACTGGAACGGTTTCCTTGAGGAATCATTTTTAATGGCATGGAACAGTTTGGTTTCAGAAAATGAGATGACTTTCTTTGTGCTACCTATTGCTGCCTTTGTGAAAATCTGGTGCATATTTAGACATACTTTTTTGTTATTGTTGTTTAAACAGCAGTCTCCTTTATCCAGAGAGAATATGTTAAATACCATGCAGCCTGTTTTCCTATGAACACTGAAATTATCCATAGTAATTGATAATAAGCAAAAGTATATAATAATAAAGATTAGTTTGAACTTAAAATCATTTCTAGAATTTTCCATTTATTATGTGAAGGTGATCCTTGACTACTGCTAACTGAAAGAAATTAAAAATAAAGCAAGATAAACAGAAGTACTAGAGTTGAGTGAATAAAGAAAAGCAAGCAAGCAAACGTAAACCCCTTGGTCCCGTGAAGCCTCTGTCGTTCACAGCCGTGTTTCCCCTTCTGTTTGTTTGGTTTTTTATTTGTTTTTTTTTTTTTTTTTGAGACAGGGTTTCTCTGTGTAGCCCTGGCTGTCCTGGAACTCACTCTGTAGACCAGGCTGGCCTCGAACTCAGTAGTCTACCTGCCTCTGCCTCCCAAGTGCTGGGATTAAAGTCATGCACCACCACTGCCTGGCTGTGTTTTGCCTTTTATAGAAATAATTTATTTATTTTTATCTTTATCTTTTCTTTTCTTTTCTTTCCTCTATCCTCTCTTTTTTCCTTTCTCTTAGAGAAAAAAAAACAGGTTCTTATACTCACAGGAAGGAGTGGAAAGGAAGATAGAGAAGAAGAATATGGGAAGGAAAAGAATAAAAAGAAGGTGCACACAGAGGGGGAGAAAAAGATAGATTTATATCAGGTGATGCCTCACTTATAAAGAACCCCACCAATGTCACTAACACCAAGAATGCTAACACAGAGAAAGGGAGAAAAGGCACCAAGGAACAATGGACAAAAGTATGAGCACCCCAAAACCTAGAGTCTGCATGTAGCGCCTGAGACCCTGCCCCCAAGTTTATTCTGACTTGTGAATAGAGGTACCAACACCCAATAGCTGGGCCGAAGAGAGGTAGGTGGGGTTTAAGTTTCCCTGGTTTGAGAACACAAGGAGGGGTGGAGAAAGGAGAGCCGCTATAACTGCCATCTCGCATCCCTGCCTGCAGTGTGCCTTGTCTCAGCTGGTCTGGCTGAGACCCCCTGAGTGTGAACCTTGGTTCTCCGCGCCGCCCCATTTCCACTCCAACAAGATGAGTGAAACGATCATGAATGAGGAAAAACTCGCCAAACTGCAGGCACAGGTGCGCATTGGTGGGAGAGGAACTGCTCGTAGTAAGAAGGTGGTTCACAGAACAGCCATGTCAGAGGATAGAAAACTGCAGTTCTCCTTAAAGAAGTTAGAGGCAAACAACATCTCTGGTATTGAAGAGGTGAACATGTTTACAAACCAAGGAACAGTGATCCATTTTAAGGACACTGAAGTTCAGGTGTCTCTAGCAGCCACCATCACCATTACAGGCAATGCTGAGACAAAGCCCCGGATAGAAACGCTCCCCAGCATCCTAAACCAGCTTGGTGCAGACAGTCTGATTAGTTTAAGGAGACTGGCTGAGGCTCTGCCCAAACAATCTACGAATGGAAAAGCACGGCTTGCTACTGGAGAGGAGGAGGAGGAGGATGTTCCAGAACTAGTGAAGAATTTTGATGAGGCTTCTAAGAATGAGGCAAACTGAATTAAGGCAACTTCTGAAGACGGTGACATTTGCAAATTACAAGAGCTGCTATTTTATATCATGACTGCTTTTTAAATCTTTTTTGTTTTTTATGGATCTGATAAAGATGTAGATCTCTAATATTTTTAAGCCCAAGTCCCCTGGGTACTGCAGTTCTTTGCAGTTTTTGCTTATATCTAATTCACTCTGTAGCATATTAACCTGAATCCTGGGAATGAAGTTTGGAAAATGTTAATAAAATTCTTTGCCATGGAAGAAGAAGAGGAGGAGGAGGAGGAGGAGGAGGAGGAGGAGGAGGAGGAGGAGGAAGAGGAGGAGGGAAGGAGAGGAGGGAGGAGGAGGAGGGAGGAGGAGGAGGGAGGAGGAGGAGGGAGGAGGAGGAGGGAGGAGGAGGGAAGGAGAGGAGGGAGGAGGAGGAGGGAGGAGGAGGAGGGAGGAGGAGGAGGGAGGAGGAGGAGGGAGGAGGAGGGAGGAGGAGGGAGAAGGAGGGAGGAGGAGGGAGGAGGAGGAGGGAGAACTGCCACGAGCTAAGGGCTGAAAGAAGATGGCCCAGAGGCTTTCCAAGATGGAGCATAGTAAGTAGAAATAGTTGGGGGTTATCAAAAGTAAATTCTAGCAACATGGAGGGTAGGCAGTTGCCCAGCTATTGTTCTACTTAAGACATATCAAAATATATAGGCTGTGTGTGTGTGTTCCACAAATAGTCTAAAGATGGGTAAAATACCTGTGCTGGGATTTTTAAAATATTTTTTTACAAGATATGGCACCTTATACATTTGGCTCTGTTTACTAGCTGTGGGAGCTGCAAAAACCTGAAAACTTTCACAGCTTTCTCTATTCTTTAGGAATTGGAGTGACATAGAAAAAAGAAAAACAAAACAAACTAGTAAACAAAAAAACAAAAAACTGGACTAAATGAAATTCAGACAAAATCTTTGGGGACCAAATGCAACCAATAACCAATCTTGGCAAAGGATCTTGACTGTTGTGCAATGATTTTTCTGTATAACTTCTGCAATTCTGTAACTGTTAAATTATACTGAAATACATTTTAAGTAATAACTCTTAAAACTGAATAAGTATATTAAATTGAATAAAGTTATTAAAAATAAAATCTATTGAATGAATAAGCCTTCCATCATTCAAGGTATTTTAAAAAATAACATCAGGATGTAATTTTCAAACCATAATTATAATTACATTGGAAAGTATTTAGCCAAGTTTGAAATAACAATTGAAAATTGTGCTGTTAGCTGTAACATTTTGGGGTCACTTTTGCCTTCGTCCTTTTGTTCTCATTCACAAATTAGCATAAATGAGAATGTCCTGGTTTTCCAAGACAATAACAATTAAAAAAATACTCAGGTCTCCTTTATGGGGCCTTTCTCCTTGACTTAAGTATGCTCATCTGGGATGCCAGGTGAAGTCACTATAGGAAGATCTTCTCTACAGAGTAACAGTATTAACTTCTGGAAAATGTCTCTCTTGAATTGGAGAGAACAGAGATGTTTCAAATGAAGGTTAGCAAAATCAAGTAGAAAGAGTTTCTCTATCCTATCCCTGCCTTGTATTCACTCCAGGATTTGGAGTGACATTGTATTGGTTACTCTTTTGTTCCTATGAAAAATTAACCTGATAAATGGAACTAAGGAAGGGTTTGAAGACATTATCATCAAGGCTGGCAGGAATGGCAACAGTAGGGTGAGGTGGCTGGTCATGTTGCATCCACAATAAAAAAAATCAGCTCACTGTCTTCTTTTTCCTCAGGCTAGGACCAGAGCCCACAGGATGGCTTCATCCACATTCCAAATGAGTCTCCCTGCTCAAACATTTCTGGAAACATTTTCATTGGCACACATGGAGTGGTGTTTCAGTGGTACTTTAACTCCAGTCAAATTGATGATAAAAATGAGCCATCAAAGGATTATCATCTCTTTAAGTTTCACTTCTGCCAGAAATTAACTGATCATACAAAATCCTACTTTATAAAAATGCAGTGAGTTGACAGGTTAATTGTGGTGCTGCAGTCAATAAACTGTACCTTGATTTATTTTTTTATATCTCTCTAATGAACACAATATACCATGTGCATTTATCTCAAGTGGCATAAATCAATTGTAAGCAAATATGAATATAAATTTGCAGAATAAATAAGATGATTCATTTTACTAAACAGAGCCAACACAAATTTGCTTTAACTGTAAACTATTGTTAAACTTCCTTATCATTAATATACAATTCTGGAAAAACTCTGAATGCACACATAAATATACAAAGAGAGAATCAAGCAATGAAGATTTATATATGTGAAGGATATACATATTAGCTCTTAACGTTTTCACAGTAATTGAGCACTGTCTGATCTGCGTCAATACAGTATATTCTAGATTCTATTTTAGTCTTCAGATTATGCAAAAGCTATGTTGAATTTACTTTTCTTAATCATGTATTTGGATGGTGATGGTAAGGACTTGAATATTTTGGTGTTTGAAAATCAAGCCTGTTATGTAAGTGTGTAATACAGAGGAAAATTAATGGTTTTGGTGCTGCTCTCTGCTTCTTCCTTACAGCTCCAGACTGTCCCAATTAGGTTCTTTTAGTCAGGTCACCATGACCCAGCTTTTCTGACTCAGAGAAGCACATAAGCATTCTGTGGCTTAGAAACCCTGGAAAGTGTTAGTTCTCCCTATAAGCTGTGTGAACTGTTTGAGAAGTTCTCAAATCAATAACATATATTATTTACATTATATATTATATATTATATATTATAAATATTTATATTTAATATACATTCAATACAGTCCAGTTGCCAGTAGGGACTAGATGGTGTGACACCAATGCTAAAAGCTGAAGACACCACATTATTTAAGAACACAGAATGACTCTATCTTGTGTCAAGTTGACATAAAACTATCCAACACAATACAAGTGGAGTAATCTGTTACACTGTCTTCTGTATCTGTCATGGTCATTAGAATCATGAACGCATGACATGTATATACTTGCATGAGACTTGTGCATGTACACAGTACATGCACATGTGCACGCACAAACACACACAGACAGAGACAGAGAGAAACAGAAAGACAGAGACAGTCAGAGATATAGAATGCATACACTCAAAGGTATGGAAGTAGGAGAGGCACTGACTTGGCAGGAGTGGGAAAAGAATCAAACACAGTAATGTTTGGTGATTATGGTCACAATGCAGTGTGTGTGAGTAATTGTCAGAATAAAACCATAATTTTAAAAAGCATAGCCTAAATCATCTTTGTCTGTGAGTTGTTACCATGCTTGTCACCATGATAGAAGGTTGAATAACATATCATACAGAGGCTTCCTTATAATTTCATTATTACTTTCCTATTGGGAAATACAAATATAAATACAAAATTGCTGATATTATAGAGGCTGATATAAAAGTCTTCTCTGATAATATCTGCATAAGCATGGATGGAACAAAGGAAAACAGATGATGAGGTATCTATTCCTTAATTTCTTATTCCTCTAGGCTGTAGGCATATTCTGTAATGCAAGAAATATATTTTATCTGTTTATATTTTGCCTAGAAATTGATTCTGCTTAGAATGACCCTTAAAACCTCTGCTTAATGTCTCATTCTCAGCTTTCACTCCATCTCCATATCCTTTCTACTTTCCTGAATTACTTCATTATTTCTACTTGAAAGACTTTAGTCTTTCTTTGCAAAATTGGATTAAGTTTAGGTCTGCCTGCATTTGTGTGTGAGATTGGTTACATAGGACAAACCTAACCTATTGCTAAGTTAAAACACATACACAAGCACTTAGTGACGTAAGCATCAAATGATGCCCTGAATTAAGATTTTGGTTAATGATTTTAATTGACTTTCAATGGCACTTTCAAATGTCTAGTGAAAGTTATTGCCTTTCTCATAGAGCTTGCAATTCTGCAGGGTAGAAATATATAGAAGGAAGGAATAAATTGATAAAATCAGAGAAATATGCACAATAATGTTTTAGCGAGGCAAAGAAATTGTAAGTTGCTCAGTATTTAATGTTCCCAATTTTCAGTAAAACTTTAACACAAAACTTAAAAAAGTTACTGTCATTTTAGTTTTCAGGAGGAAACTCTTTCACAGTCATCCTAATGTCTGAGAAGGTATAAAACACCTTGCATTTCGTGGAAATACACTAAAGTTAACTAAAATTTCTGCAAGATGAAGCATTGTTCATGATGGGAAAACAGGGCTATCCTTAGCCTGACCCCTAGTGTTAACAGCAAAGAAGTGTAGATTCTGAGAGTTTCCATTTTTAATTCAAGAGATGTAGATAACAATCATTGTTCTTAACAAAATAATTTGCCTCTATTGAGTTAAGCACTGCATAGAGGAGCATGGGCTCAGAGGATGTTCATCACTTTGTTATGCAAATGGGTCATCTGAGTTCATGCTTAGAATTGTACAATTAGTCTGAATCAACCAATGAAGGCACACTTCAGACCTTATCTATCAGCTTAAGCGGGTTTTATAGTAATGGCAAGATCTTTCCTCTTGTAATCTGTCATCTCCACCCTCTAAACATAACTATGCCTGGATGTCTTCCTTGTGTGTTTGAGTGTTTGCAGATAGATTCGAGTAATGCAAACAGGGGCCGTAAGAAATCTCTGAGCTTTGTCAGTGCAGTCTGAGTTTAGAGGTGCCTGAAAGAAACTATATCTCCAACAATGTCCACCCACATATAACCAAAGAGTCTCACAGTGCAAGCAACCCACATTTCAGATGGTCTTACAGCAGAGTCTTAATATGTTTTACTTCAGTGCATACTTTGGGTATGTTATCAGCCAGTGGTTAGCTTTCATCCAGAGTTTCAGCTGCTTCATCCTCAGTAAGAACAAATTCTGAATTGTTTGCTTTCTTCTTTCTTTCCTTCTTTCTTCCCTTCCTTCTTACTTCTTTGTTTTTCTTTCTTTCTTTTTTCTTTCTTCTCCTACTTCTTATTCTTTTGCTGTTGCCTCTACTTTTGCTTCTCCTCCTCCTCCTCCTCCTCCTCCTCCTCCTCCTCCTCCTCCTCCTCCTCCTCCTCCTCCTCCTCTTCTTCTTCTTCTTCTTCTTCTTCTTCTTCTTCTTCTTCTTCTTCTTCTTCTTCTTCTTCTTCTTCTCCTTCTGCTGCTGCTGCTGCTGCTACTACTAATGATGATGATGATTCTGCTTCTTCTGCTGCTTCTGCATCCCCTTCTTCAGCTTATGTGACTCAATTCAAGACAAGTATGTTGTCATAGCCAAGTTAGGCCTGGTTCAATGAACACATTGTTTTGATTCATAATATTACCATGGAATTAATTGTGAGTATTCTGAAATTAAATAAAAATAACCGGAAGGTGATGCATGCTAAAAAAGAGAGAAGTCATCAGCCATCTTATCCATCTGTGATCTCTAAGAGCTGAACTAATGATATACCTGGCAGGATAGGTGCTACAGTGGGACAAACATGCCCCCTGGCTAGTTTTTATCTCCACTTTTTAACTGAGGGTATCATGGGGGGGAAAAAGAGAGAGAATAACAAACCTCCTCCACTGACTGTATTTACATTCCATTGCATAAAATGGAACCAGAGCCTGGTAATATTAACTTGGCTAAGACCCTGTGGCTGGCTAGGGAATAAGCCCCTAGGGTAGAACCTAATAGTATTATTCTGTTGAATGGGTATAGTAATAAAGTATCCCCAAAGTTCTTATTGTATATCCATATATTAGTGTATTGCTTAGCCTTCATCATTATGGTAGATGAGAATTAATAAAGAGACTATTCAAGACATAGAAAATAAAAGATTATGGATTGATCAACTCTAAAACCAAACCACACATTCTTTTTTCTTTTTCTTTCTTTCTTTCTTTCTTTCTTTCTTTCTTTCTTTCTTTCTTTCTTTCTTTCTTTCTTTCTTTCTTTCTTTCTTTCTTTCTTTCTTTTTTGAGACAGGGTTTCTCTGTGTATCTCTGGCTGTCCTGGAACTCATTCTGTAGACCAGGCTGGCCTCGAACTCAGAAATCCACCTGCCTCTGCCTCCCAGAGTGCTGGGATTACAGGCGTGTGCCACCACCGCCTGGCCACACTCTTCTTTCTAAGGCTCATGGATCGTAAGGCTCATGGATCATTAAGGAAAGAGTGGGTTAGAAATATTGTAGAAGCCAACTGTCTGTGGTGGATGAGGCCATGAAAGAGAACCATGAAAGTGACTCCAGTCACTGTCCAAACAAGCATAATTTCCAACCTCAATTTAAATATGTATCCCTATATTCACAAATAAATGTAGCTCCCATCCCTCGTCAAAGAGGCTTCTTTTTCGATAAGGTAAGACCATCACAGACATTCACAGATGGTCAAACTGAAGAAGATAGCTGACCAAAGGATTCCCAACCATAATTAATTCATCTACAATACAACTCCTGTACTGAAAGAATTATTTCAGAAGAAACGACAGAAAGACTAAATGCTAGAAGACTAGAATGTCTATTATGAAATAGTATCTTCTATATAACAGGGAAAGGCAAGCAAAAAGTAATAACAATATGGTTGCCTAAACAAGGCTTGAACAGCGGCAATACCAATTGACATGACAAGTAAAGCCATGGACCCTGGTGACAGGACGCCGGGTGTATTCTTGAAGGTGTTAGTGGGTCTACAATTCCCTTTTCCTCACACTTAGTTACTAGTCATAAGATGAATACCTTTGTTCAGTTGTTCTTTTCCTCACAGTGTAATAACTTTTCACAAGATCAAAACAATGGAGCTAATGATTAATCACTGAAGTCTGCAATATTGTGGGCTAATATGAACCTTTTCTTTGTAAGGCTGACCATTTCCAACTGTTATAATAATAGAATCCCTATGGACACAGCTACAGTACATTATTTAGTTGTGTTTGGGGCAGAAGGATTGCACCCGGGGTTTTGAACAAAATAAGCCATGCCTCTTTCTCCATGTATACACCCAGTTTACTTTTTACTGCTATGGAGACGGCGGGGATGAGGATTCAACTCAGGGTTCTAAGCACCACTGTAAGCCATGGCTCTTAACTGATATAGCCTAGCTTATTTTTCGTTATGATAATAAGTTATTTTTCTTGTCAATCTACATACTATCATATATGGGTCAGTTATATGACAATATGAATATTCAATAATAAAAACAAACTAACAGATATAAATATGACATTCAGACAGTACATTATTATCAACTTTAAAGCTATATCGTTTCAAGCAAAAGTCTGGGACTGAACATAATTTTTAGTTTTAATTTTTATTGCCTAAAACGGTTCTTTACACCATAGAGCTGTATATAAAATTTCATACAACTTCCTCAGAAAATATATTATACTTTCTCATGTTGATACTGGCTTCTGAATTAATCTCTGGAATTTGAAGTTAGTCATTATTCTTTAAAATTAAGTGTATTCGAGCATCGTTTTCAAATAGTCTCCAGGAGCCAAAAATTTTGTTTCTGTCCTATGAGGAAAGAGTAATTAAAAATATCTCAAATTGCCTTCACTGCTATCTCACTTTGTACAGATAACATTTTTCTCATAAAAAATAACTTAGTTACTTTGGAATCCAGGCTGGTGTTTATTTTTTGGGCAAGCATCCATGGTTGTTTACCAAGAAGACGTGCGTTATAAGTAAGCAGAGCAGGACATTTTGGAATAATTCCCACATAGGGTACACAAAAATGCTGTTTAAGCAACTGCTAATATTTCCCAAGAGATTTAGCTTTAAAGTTGAAAAATAATCAAAAAATGCTGAGGCTCTAAGAGAAGCTTATTATGGGTATCTTTCTCCTCTGCTTCCCGCAGCTTTAGTACATCTTAACTAATGCTTCGCTCGTCTGTTATCAGCATTAAACTATATAGAGAGACCCCTGAAACCCAGGCGGAAGGCTCAACGTTCTGTGCCAACTAGGTTGTACTTTCTCAGTTACTTTCTCAGGTACACCACCACCACCACCTCCTCCTCCTTCTAACCCAACTTCAGTCTACTTCTCTTAGTTAAATTTATAGAAATCAGAGGATTTAAAATTAAGTGAATTTGAATGAATTCTTAATGTGTGGTCATTTAATTTTCTTTCTCTGACATAGAAACCCTCAGGTTGGAGAGTATGCAGGTTAGCTTTTTGTCAACTAGGCCAGAGACAGAGTCATTTGGAAGAAAAATCCTCAACTAAGAAAATGTCCCCACCTGACTTGTCTGTAGGGCATTTTCTTGATTTATGATTGATGCATTCAAGTCTAAGCCTATTGTGGCTGAGCAAGCCAAGAGGAGCAAGACAGTAATCAGAATTTCTCCCTCATTTCTGCTTCAGATTCCTGCCTCCAGATTCCTGCCTCCAGATTCCTGCCTCCAGATTCCTGCCTTTGTTCTCACCCCAACTTCATTCAATAATAGACTATGATGTGGAAGTATAAGCAAAATAAACCCTTTCTTCCATAAGTTGTTTTGGGGCCAGAGTGGTTTATCATAGCAATAGAAAATAAGTTAAGACAGAGAATCAGGAGTTTTCTAAGCTGAAAATGAATGCTATTCTGGAAGGCAGCTATCAAACATCCATGATTGCCAGTTGCTTAAAAATAGACTCTTTGTTTAATCAGATCAGAAATTGTCATTCTTTCTGCCTGAAAGAATCTAAGAACTGAGTACACTGAACTGTGGTGGACTGGGACAGTGGTGGTAGAATTTGGAGGGAAAAGGAGGATTTGGTGGGTGGGGGATGGAGGATGAGGGTGGGCGGGGTTATGCTTTTTATGAAACTGGGAGCTTCTTTATTGCATTCTGGGAGCTCTGGCCTTGAAGGGTTTGAAATTACCTTAAAGTAAACTCTGCTTTGACCTCACATACTGTTCTGCCTCTCTACCCATTTTCTCATGGTAGTCTTCTTAAAATGACACACGATCATAAAAGAGACATCTTGAACTCTTTGGCTCTTTGGTTCCAGGTTGACCTCAGTTTGACTTGTAATTACAGTGCCTGTCATTTTCAAATGTGTTACAGGTAGTGAAGATTTTTATGTTTTTTAGAGAGGACCATTCAATGTCAGAGAAAACGTTGCTTCTTCCCTTTCATTCTTCCATAGTTCTTAAATTTAAGTTGTATTAAAGTCATAACCATTGAGAATTTTATCAGAAATACTATAATTTTATAATCTAAAATAATTTTTTTATTCAGAGTGTTCTAGTTAAGATAGTTGCTCTGATAAAGACTATGACTAAAAGAAACTAAAAGGAAAAAGGATTAGGACAAGATATTGACATTTTGTATATAGGAGTATTAATTTAGTTTGATGTATTGAGAAATGGAGTCTATATCAGAAACTATTGTAATACCAGTTTTTAAATATGGTCTAATGCAGGGATAGCCACATGGCTTTTTATAAACAATATTATCTGCTCTTTTTTGTTTGTTATGTGTTGTGCTGTTTTATGAACAGGTATTAAGTTTCTCAGAGTGTTAGAATGTTCTGTTAAAAGGTGTAATTATTGCAGGAGGCAAAGTAAGACACATACTGTTTCTGAGACTCAGATATTGACTGTCAGATTAAAGCCAAGCAGGCTGTAGGTGCAGAAAGATTCAGGAAATAAGGACCAAAGATTTCAATGTAAAAGAAGGAGAAAGGAAATTAAGTGCCATTAAAACCTTTTTACATTTATTTTAGTTTCTTTATTACCTCTGTGTTTGCATATGTGTGTGTGCATGTGTGTGTGGGGGGGTGCATGTGTGTGTTTTTGTGCATGTGTTTGAGCAAGGGTAAGAGGGTGTATGTGTGTGTATGTGAATGTGTGTATGCATTTGTGTGAATGTGCATGTGTGCATGTGCATATGGGAGTGTGTGTGCATTTGTGTACACATGTGGTTTTATTTCTGGGCCTTCAATTCTATTCCTTTGATCTACCTGCCTGTCATTGTACCAATATCATGTAGTACAGTTTGAGGTAAGGGATGGATTCCACCTTCCATCCCTGAAGTTCTTTTATTGTTGAGAATAGTTTTTGTTATCCTGTTTTTTTGTTATTCCAAAAGAGTTTGAAAATTGCTTTTTCTAACTCTATAAAGAGTTGAGTTGGAATTGTAATGAAGATTGCATGGAATCTGTAGACAACTTTTAGCAAGATGACCATTTTTCCTATATTAATCCTGGCAACCCATGAGCATGGGAGATCTTTCCATCTTCTGAGGTCTTCTTCAATTTCTTTTTTCAGAGACTTAAAATTCTTGTCATGCATCTTTCACTTTCTTCACTATAGTCACTCCACCAAATAACCCTATTAAAAATGGAAACAGAGCCACACAGAGAATTCTCAACTGAGGAAACTTGAACGGCCAAGAAGCACCTAAAGAAATGTTGGACATTCTTAGTCATCAGGGAAATGCAAACCAAATCAGCCCAGAGATTCCACCTCATACCAGTCAGAATGGCTAAGACCAAAAACTCAGGTGACAGAAGATGCTGGCAAGGATCTGGCGAAAGAGAAACACCCCTGCCTTGTTGGTGGGATTGCAAGCTGGTACAACCACTCTGGAAACGATTCTGGTGATTCCTCAGAAAAATTGGGCATGCTACTGTGGCCTGAGGATCCAGTGATACCAGTCCTGGGCATATACCCAGAAGATAGTTCAATATGTAATAAGGACACATGCTTCACTATATTCATAGAAGCCATATGTATAATAGCATGAAGCTGGTAACAACCCAGATGTCCCTCAACAAATGAATGGATACGGAAAATGTAGTACATTTACACAATGGAATACTACTCAGCTATTAAAAACAATGAATTCACTCTTTCTTTACTCTCCGCTCTCCCACATACTCTCACCTCTCTGCTCCTTGGGCTCTCCTCCCCCACGTGGTCATGGCTGGCCTCCATTCCACTTCTCTACTCTCTCTCTATTCTCATTCTCATTCTCTCTCTCTCTCTCTCTCTCTCTCTCTCTCTCTCTCTCTCTCTCTCTCCCACTAACTCCCATCCCCTACTCTGAATAAACTCTATTCTATACCAAAAAAAATGAATTCATGAAATTCACAGGCAAATGGATGGATCTAGAAGATATCATCTTTAGTGAGGTAACCCAATCACAAAAGAACACTCATGGTATGCACTCACTGATAAGTGGGTATTAGGCAAAGAACATGGACTACCACAATACAACTCACAGACCACATGAAGCTCAAGAGGAAGGAAGACCAAAACATAGAGGCTTCAGTCCTACTTAGAAGGGGGAACAAACAATCAAGGGGAGTAGACGGTAGGAGGGGCTTGGGAGGAAGAAAGGGAGAAGAAAAGGGGAGGGTAAAAGAGGAGAAGAATCAGGTATGAGAGGAGATGGAGGAGATGGAGGAGATGCAGAGAGGGTCAGGAAATTGAACAGAGGTGTGTAGCAATGGGGGATAGGGAACTGGGGGTAGCAACCAGAAAGTCCAAGATGCCAGGAAAGCAAGAGCCTCCCAGGATGCCAAAGGTGTGACATTGCTCAAATACTCTTCAAAGGGAGGGAAGACCTGTCGAGACCAAATCCAGAGGTTAGGCATAGCCCTCTGGTTGAGGGATGGGACCACCCACCCATCTTCAAAACTTTAACCCAGAATTGCTCCTGTCTAAAGGAAATACAGGGACAAAGAATAGAGCAGAGACTAAAGGAAATGCCATCCAGAGACTGCCCCACCTGGGGATCAGTCTCACATGCAGACACCAAACCCAGACACCATTGTGGATGCCAAGAAGTGCTTGCTGACAGGAGCCTGATACAGCTGTCTCCTGAGAGCCTCTGCCAGATCCTGACCAAAACAGATGTGGATGCTCACAGCCAACCATTGGACTGAGCACAGGAACCCTAATGGAAGAATTAGGGAAAGGACTGGAGTAACTGAAGGGGCTTAGCTGGCATTAGTGGGAGGGGAGGCCCTCGGTCCTCTGAAGGCTTGATGTCACAGTGTAGAGGAATGCTAGGGCAGTGAGGCAGGAGTGGGAAGTTGGTTGGGGAGCACTGTCATAGAAGCAGGGTGAGCAGGATGGGATAGGGGGGTTGCAGAGGGGAAACCAGGACAAGTGATATCATTTGAAATGTAAATTTAAAAAAAGAAGAGGTGAAAAGTAGTATTGGCTCTGCTAAGATCTTGAATTTTTTATCTAAAGCTGTTGTATCAGCCTGGCAGTGGTGGCACACGCCTTTAATCCCAGCACTTGGGAGGCAGAGGCAGGCGGATGTCTGAGTTCGAGGCCAGCCTGGTCTACAAAGTGAGTTCCAGGACAACCAGGGCTACACAGAGAAACCCTGTCTTGAAAAATACCAAAAACCAAATAAATAAATAAATAAATACATAAATACATAAATACATAAATAAATACATAAATAAAGCTGTTGTATCTTGCTTTATAAGTAGCGGTGCCCAGAAACTATGGGGTAAATTAGAATAATCATCTGCTCAATGCATGCATCTGCAGGACAAATGTATAAGCCTCCACTCATTTATAAAGGGTGAAGTAGGAACAAAAATAGGAGTCTCAATGTTATTTGGAACAGGAAAATAGAAACAAAAGAATTGCCTTAACCAAGAATATTAAATAACTTGTGTTTCTCATATTTCCTATTTATTACTTAGAAAACAGAACACTTTCATTGTTCCAAAGGAAGACTGTGCTGGGAAATTATTAAAACTTCAAATTAAGAGTTTTATTATTCATCCTACTCCCTAAACTGAATCTCACAAATAACATAGCATAACGTAACAACATAACAAAACTTAATGTAACGTAATGTAACAGAACAGAACAGAACAGGACAACATTATGTCATGGAACTTCTCAACTTTTCCTAGTGGTTTTTAAATATGTACGTTACAGTTTCTCTTTTCACTAATGTAGTCTTCATACTCTCTCCTTAGAACACATAAGAGTACATCCAGCAACACTTTCCCAGGTCAATTTGACAATTCATGTTTGTTTTTTAGAAATAGAGAATGCTCTGTCTTCATGGATAATCTCAAAGAAGATGGAATAATAAGGTCAAAATGAGTGAATTATTCACATAAAGAATCTATTGGGCAAAAAAGAATGTATTGGAACACTCTACTGAATCGAATGGAATAAAATTCAGAATATAAAAATTATATTGTGTTAGTATTTCTGTTCATGTGACAGAATGACTCAGAGTAGAACACAATCAATAACTATAAGAAATATGAAATTGTTTTATAAAAATTAAGAAGTACTATTTCAAAATGTTCTCTTTTTCCAAATGAGTCATTTTGTCATGAAAAGGATAGAATAGTACCTTTCTTCATGTAGTAGATTGTTGAATATAGCAAATATTCTACTAGCATTTCTGAAAATCCAAGTGTAATTTGCATAACACAGGAGGATCACCAAAACACACTAACGTGTCTAAAGCTTTATAAAGTGGGTGATGGGAGGCTGGAAGTACAACAGTGTGTGGTCCTGCCCCTCAGTGCTGTGCTGAAATGAGGGCTTTGGTGGAACATGGTAAAATTGCCTGAAAATCCGCCACATGGTACAGTGCAAACCCAGAGATGCAGAAACTGCTTATGATCCCTGATTCTCAAAATCTTATGCCAGGAATCTGAAAACACTGAGACACCTGCTTTTCTCCCCAGTGTATGTCATCATTTTAAAATGCATCATTGTTGCTGAATAAAGTATATTACAAATTAATAAAGCAATAATCAACTCTCTTAGGAAATCAATGCTAATCCCTGCTGAAGGAACACCCCCGTGTCTGAGTGCATTCGACTAGGCCCACCCCTTAATCATGTACCACCTCACCACAGTGCCATGTTGAGGAGTGAGACTTTATACACCCGGAGGCCATACTGAAGCTATATTTAAACTAAAATTGATTTCATGCAGTGTGAATAGAAAGCAAGTCACACTGAGGTACAATGTGCACATGAAACTGAAGATGGAAGGCTTTATACCGTGTGGGTAATCAATAAGGTTAGGAAACAATAGCTTATAGAGAAGTCTGTATATAGAGGTGCTCTTTGACTAGGACCTGACCAATAAGCCTTCAAACATGGAGAGAAAATTTTGTAAGATACAATTAAACAGATATATAGAAGGAAGCATGTTATAGTAAATTTATACCAAGGACTTAGGGGACTATGGAAATAACAGTCTAAACTGTATTTCAAATATGCAAATGTCTATTTTCTGTATGATTTTAGTTAAAACATTGTTGCCAATCAGTCAGACAGCAGAACATAGTGGCCAAGTGACCAGTGTCCTTATTGATGGAGATGGCATTTACACAAGTGACTAATAAATATGTCTCTAGTGACAGCCTGATCTAGGCACTCAACTTGCCCATGAGCTACTCAGCCCTGTAATGGGCAAAGGATTCATTTCTCTAATTCTGAGTTCCTCTGCTTTAAAATACACCGATACTATGAACAATACCTTCATATATGTTTCAGAGTAAAATATGACAAATATGGGAGGGTCGAGGCCTAGTGCTTTGGCATCTGCCAGCTCTTTAAGGGACTTCTGTCAGCATCCTCAGATCAGCAGAATGGCTGAACTGACTTAGGAAGTCTCCTTGGGAAGTGCTTGTTATGAGTTTCTGAGAGTACAGGCTGGTTCAGCTAAGCTGAAAACAGTGGGTGGTGTTTGATGCAAGTGTTCTGTGCCCATAATTGCAGTGATGCTAAGCTCTAAGGGAACTGAGGAGTAATACTATAACTGGCATTAGGTTTCAGGAAGAGAAACCAGAGCAAGAAGGGAAGAGGAAGGAAATGCACCAAGTTCTTCCACTGTTTCGTTTGTTTGCCATTACATATGAGTCTTCACCTGGAGCAGTCCTATGCTAGTGTTTCCAAATAGAAGGACTCACTAAGCACTCTGGAAGTTAATGGCTGGAGTTCTGAGAGCTCTACAATTCTTCCTTCTTAATCAATCAATGTGTGGTAGTAGGTTCAAAGACAGTGGGAAATTAAATTTTCATTTCTTTAATGTCCACATGTATAAGTTGAGTTGTTGAAATTGTGCATCTCTCGGGTAGTTTTCACACTATAACTAAAATCATGTGGTCAAATGTTATATAGAGAGAGGATGCTAAGAGGAAGAGAGAGAAATGAAAACCCCCAAGCTCCCAGTGTAAACTGTGACTGATTATACTCATGCATAATTAGTGCAGACACTAGGTGGTATGTATAAAACAGTGGCCTTCTCAACTTGGGAAAGTGTTTACTTTCTTTTTATATTTTTAAGTTTTATTTATTTTTTATGCTGCAGTTTCTCTTCCTTCCTCCCCCCCCCCCCCCGAGTTCTTCTCATCCCATGAATTCTGCTTCCTTTTCTCCCCAGAAAAGGACCAGCCTCAAGGGATATCAACCAGCCCTGGGATATCAAGTTGCAGTAATCCCTTGTATTAGGAGAGTCAGAGACAGCTCCTGCTTCCATTGTTAGGGGTCCCACAAGAAGATCAAGCTACAGAAATGTAACATATGACCAAAAGGCCCTGCTTGACAGTGCAGTCATTGTGAGTCCCTATGAGCTCACATAGGTTGATTCTGTGGGTTTTCTTATGGTGTCCTTGACTCCTCTAGCTCCCACAATCCTTTCTCTCATTCTTCTCCTGGATTTCCCAGCCTTGGTCTAATGCTTGGTTGTGGGTGTCTGGACCTGTTTCCACAAGTTAGAGAGGTTCTGGGTGAAACCTCTCTAATGACAACTGGGCTAAATGCCAGTCTCTGAGTACAGAAGAATATCATTAGGAATCATTTTCTTGGCTTCTTTCCCTTGCCTTTCATGTTTGGTTCCATATTGGGTTTCTGGGGTATCCATCCTTGGGCTCTTCAGGCATTGTCTGTGGTGGGGTTCCTCTCATACCAGGGTATCAAGCTGGAACAGTCATTGGTTGGCCACCCCAATTTCTGCACTGGCCTTACCGCAGCATATCTTGTAGGCAGGGCAAATTGTAGGTCAAAGGATTTGTGGTTGGATTGGTATCCCAGTTCCTACACTGAAAGTCTTTCCTGGTTATAGAATATGGCAAGTTCAGGCCTTCTATTGCCATTACTAGAAATCTTAGGAATGCTTTTCTTGATTACTGGTTTCCAAGGAATGATGTCTCACATAGGACGCCATTCCATTTTTCTGTCATAGTATTGTCGCTATTCACCCCAAACCTGTTCAGTTCTGTTGCCATTGTCCCCTCCTCCATCCAGTTCCCCCCCAATTCCACCCCTGATGGCTATTCAGTTTTCTCTTCTCAAGGAAATTAAGATATCCCTCACTTAAGCCCTCCTCTTTACTTAGCTTTACTTCATGGCTAATATCTACTTATAAGTGAATATATATCACATTTGCTTTTCTGGGTCTGAATTACTTAATTCAGGATGATCTTTTACATCTGCATGCAAACATCATGATGTTATTGGGTTTTTTTATCCGATGCATTTTTTATTTACATTTCAAATGATTTCCCCTTTTCTGGCTTCCCATTCCCCGAAAGTCCATAAGCCCTCGTCCCTCCCCATTTCCCCATCCAGCCCTTCCCACTTCCCTGTTCTGGTATTGCCCTATACTGCTACACTGAGTCTTTCCAGAAACAGGGGCCACTCCGTTCTTCTTGGACATCATTTGATGTGTGGGTTATGTGTTGGGTATTCCAATTTTCTAGGCTAATATCCACTTATTAGTGAGTGCATACCATGATTGATCTTTTGAGACTGGGTTACCCCACTTAGTATGATGTTCTACAGCTCCATCCATTTGTCTAAGAATTTCATGAATTCATTGTTGATAAAGGCTGAATAGTACTCCATTGTGTATATATACCATATTTTTTTTTATCCATTCCTCCATTGAGGGATACCTGGGTTCTTTCCAGCTATTATAAATAGGACCACTATGAACATAGTGGAACATGTATCCTTATTGCATGCTGGGGAATCCTCTGGGTATATGCCGAGGAGTGGTATAGCAGGATCCCCCGGAAGTGAGGTGACCAGTTTTCTGAGGAACCACAAAACTGATTTGCAGAGTGATTGTAACAATTTGCAACCCCACCAGCAGTGAAGGAGTGTTCCTCTTTCTCCACATCCTTGCCAACACCTGCTGTCTCCTGAGTTTTTAATGTTAGCCATTCTGACTGGTGTAAGATGAAATCTCAGGGTTGTTTTGATTTGCATTTCCCTAATGACTAATGAAGTTGAGCATTTTTTAAGATGCTTCTCAGCCATCTGAAGTTCTTCAGGTGAAAATTCTTTGTTTAGCTCTGTACCCCATTTTTAATAGGGTTATTTGGTTTTCTGGGGTCTAACTTCTTGAGTTCTTTGTATATATTGGATATTAGCCCTCTGTTGGATGTAGGGTTGGTAAAGATCTTTTCCCAATTTGTGGTTGTTGATTTGTCCTTTTGATGGTGTCCTTTGCCTTACAGAAACTTTGTAATTTTATGAGGTCCCATTTGTCAATTCTTGATCTTAGAGCATAAGCTATTGGTGTTCTGTTCAGGACCTTTCCCCCTGTACCGATGTTCTCAAGGGTCTTCCCCAGTTTCTTTTCTATTAGCTTCAGAGTGTCTGGCTTTATGTGGAGGTCCTTGATCCTTTTGGAGTTGAGCTTAGTACAAGGAGAAAAGGATGGATCAATTCGCATTCTCCTAGACAGATACCAAATACCAAAATTAAATCAGGACCATATAGATCATCTAAACAGTCACATAACCCCTAAAGAAATAGAAGGGGTCATAGAAAGTCTTCCAACCAAAAAAGCACAGGACCAGATGGTTTCAGTGCAGAATTCTATCAGACCTTCAAAGAAGACCTAACACCAATACTCTTCAAACTATTCCACAAAATAGAAACAGAAGGAACACTACTCAACTCCTTCTACAAAGCCACAATTACACTGATACCAAAACCACACAAAGATCCAACAAAGAAAGAGAACTTCAGACCAATTTCTCTTATGAACATCGATGCAAAAATACTCAATAAAATTCTTGCCAACCAAATCCAAGAACACATAAAAATGATCATCCACCATGATCAAGTAGGCGTCATCCCAGGGATGTAGTGATGGTTCAATACTCGGAAATCCATCAATGCAATCCACTACATAAACAAACTCAAAGGAAAAAAAACACATGGTCATTTCATTAGATGCTGAAAAAGCATTTGACAAAATTCAGCATCCTTTCATGCTTAAAGTTTTGGAAAGAACAGGAATTCAAGGTCCATACCTAAACATAGTAAAAGCAATATACAGCAAACCAGTAGCCAGCACCAAACTAATGGAGATAAACTTGAAGCAATCCCACTAAAATCAGGGATTAGGCAAGGCTGCCCCCTTTCTCCTTATCTTTTCAATATTGTGATTGAGGTAGTAGCTAGGGCAATTCGACAACATAAGGAGGTCAAAGGGATACAAATTGGAAAAGAAGTCATATTATCACTATTTGCAGATGATATGATAGTCTACCTAAGTGACTCAAAAAACTCCACCAGAGAACTCCTACAGCTGATAAACAACTTCAGCAAAGTGGCAGGTTATAAAGTCAACTCAAGCAAATCAGTAGCCTTCCTATACTCAAAGGATAAGAAGGCTGAGAAAGAAATTAGGGAAATGACACCCTTCACAATAGCCACAAACAATATAAAATACCTTGGTGTGACTCTGATTAAACAAGTGAAAGATCTGTATGACAAGAACTTCAAGTCTCTGAAGAAGGAAAAGGAAGACCTCAGAAAATGGAAAAATCTCCCATGCTCATGTATTAGCAGGATTAATATAGTTAAAATGGCCATTTTGCCAAAAGCAATATACAGATTCAACACAATACCCATCAAAATCCCAACTCAGTTCTTCATAGAGTTAGAAAGAGCAATCCTTAAATTCATCTGGAATAACAAAAAACCCAGGATAGCTAAAACTGTTCTCAACAACAAAAGAAATTCTGGGGGAATCAGTATCCCTTAGCTCAAGCAACACGACAGAGCAATAGTGTTAGAAACTACATGGTATTGGTACAGTGACAGGCAGGTAGATCAATGGAACAGGATTGAAGAGCCAGAAATGAACCCACACACCTATGGCCACTTGATCCTCGACAAAGGGGCTGAAAACCTCCAATGGAAAAAAGATAGCCTTTTCAACAAATGGTGCTGGTTCAACTGGAGGTCTGCATGCAGACTATGTTATGGTTTTTAATACCTGACTTACATTTCATTGTGAAAGTGTAGTACGTTTTCTTTATCCATTCTTCACTTGAGGGATGCCTAATTTTTTTCCCAGTTTCTGGCTCTCATGAATAAAGCTGCTATGAAGATAGTTGAGCAAATGTCCTTACAAGATGATGGAACATTCTCTGAGAATATGCCCAGGAGTGGTAGAGCTGGGTCTTAAGGTAGATATATTTCAAAATTTCTGATAAGTCTCCAAATTGATTCCTAATTGATGGTACAAGTTTGCATTCCCATCAGCAATGGTGGAGTGCTCCCCTTGCTCCACATCCTCACCAGCATGAGCCGTCACTTGAGTTTTTAATCTTAGCCATTCTGACATGTGAAAAATATAATCTCAAAGTCATTTTGATTTACATTTCCCTGATGGCTAAGGAAATTGAACATTTCTTTAACTGTTTCTCAGTCATTAGAGATTCCTCTGCTGAAAATTCTGCTTCCATTTGTAATCCTCCTGTGCCCCCCTGTTTGTTCTTGGTTTTTCAAGACAGGGTTTCTCTGTGTAGCCCTGGGTGTCCTGGAGCTCACTCTCTAGACCAGGCTGGCTTTGAATTCAGAAATTCACCTACCTCTGCCTCCCAAGTTCTGGGATTAAAGGCATGCATGGCTTGTAACCCATTTTATAATTAGAGTATTTATGTTGTTAATATCTGGCTTCTTGAGTTTTTCATATATTTTCTCTATTAGCCCTCAGCCAGATGTGGGGTTGGTGAAGATCTTTTCCCATTCTCTAGGCTGTCATTTTGTCCTTTATTATTAATAAATTTTTATTATTATAATTTTATTATAATTATTTATTATTAATAATATTTATTAATTGTTGATCTTGGTACCTGTGGTATTGGTGTTCTCTTTAGGAAATTGTCTCCTGTGCTGATGCATTCAGTACTGTGCCCCACTTTCTCTTCTTATGGGTTCAGTATGGATATATGTTGAGGTCTTTGATCCACTTAGACTTAAGTTTTGTGCAGGCTCATATATATATATATATATATATATATATATATATATATGTGGAACTATTTGCATTCTTCTACATGCTGACATCCAGCAAGACTGGCAAGACTGTAAGGTTGTGGGTCCTATGTCTGCTCTGCCACACAGCTCAGCCCCTCAGGGTAGGCAGGAGATGGGAAGTTGGCAATGCTTAACCCATGCTGTTGCCAGGTGGGATATAGGCCAAAGGCAAGTTCCAGGAAACGACTCTGGAGGGTGGGGAAGAACAGTCTTTGGCACAGGATAACCTGAGCTAGCTTGGGTGTGTGTATGTGTGTGTTAGGGGGTGTTTCTCGGACTCTTGGACATCCATGTACTGCTGGAAGCCACAGAAGAGCTGAGAATGGAGTGGGGTCATAGGCTGGATCTGGCCCGGTGTGGGTGGTGGGTGGGAAGGGGAGCTCTGGGTGATCCCAAAGGGGTGTCCTTGGTTTGACAGCTTGAGGGCTTGGGCTTGGCTTGGTCATATCCAGGAGCGCAGAGAGGCCTTCTACTGGAGATACAGCTCTGTAGATGAGGGCCTTCTCCATAGCTCCCTTCCACAGATCACAATGAAAACAGACAGTTCATACTTTTAAGGCATTTATTGTCATGACAGAAAGTATATGTGTAGAACCATTCCCCACTTCTCAGGGTGGGCATGAGATTAAATATTTTTTGCAGGGTAGAATGTCTGGGAAGGAAAGCTTATTATTGGCTAAGCCTTCCATGCCTCTAGTTACTTCATTAAAATGGAGATCTATCTTACTCCTGTGTGACCACTGGTCACATTCTCTCATGTGGAGAGGCTTTGAGTGTTGCCCTTACATGACTGATGGCCACAAATCTTTAGGGGACTGTGGCTAGTGACAGGAGCCTGGAGCCCAGGAACAAGTAAACTCCTACAGTACCCTTCAGGGTCTCTGAGGTCTCTAGCCTTAGCTCAACCAGGAACCAGGCTACCTTTTACGGTTCCACAGAAGAGCAGTAACATTTGTTGAGGACATATTTTCCCCCATTTTGTATTTCTGGTTTCTTTTCAATAATCGGGTATTCGTGGGTGTGTGAAATTCCTTCTGGGTATTTGGATTCCGTTTATCAATCTATCTATTTTCATGTCTATATCATGCAGATGTTATTACCATTGCTCTGCAGTACAGTTTGAAATTTTGTATTATGTCTACACAAGCATTTTTATTGTATAGGATTGTTTTAGTTATTCCAGTATTTTTGTTTCTTATATCAAGGGGAGTTTTCTTTCAAGGTCTGTAAATAATTGTGTTGGAATTTTGATGGAATATGAATTATATTTTGTGGAATTTGAGGAATAATTGTATTAAATATTCATTGAAAGTCTGATAGACTTCTCTGCTAAAACCATCTATTCCTAGAATTTTGTTATTGTTATTGCTGCTGCTGTTGAGAGACATTTTATGACTGCTTCTACTTTCTTAAGTTGTGGATATATTTAAATTGTTTATTTGGTCTTGATTCAACTTCAGTAAGTGGTATTTATCAAGAATATCATCCATTTTATTGAGATTTTTCAGTTTTGAGGAATACAGGTTTTTGAATAAAGACCTAATGATTCATTGGATTTCCTCCGTGTCTGGAAATTATATTATGTGACATTTTGATTCTGATTTTATTAATTTGTATATTCTTTTTTCAGTTTTTATAACTAGTTTGCCGAAGGGTTTGTCTATCTTGTTCATTTTTCTCAGAAAACTAACTCTTAGTTACACTGATTCTTTGTATTGCTTTTTGTTTCTAGTTCATTGATTGGAGCCCAAGTTCTATTAATCCTAGTCCTGTTGGGTGTGTTTGCTTCATTTTGTTTTGTTTTATATTGTTTTTCTAGAGCTTTTAGGTGTTCCATTAAATTGCTAATATGCAATCTTATTAACTTCTTCACAAAGGACACCACTTCCTGATACTCTCTAGAGAACCGACAGGAGTAGGGCATTACTTCACCTATCCCCTTCTGCCCCTTCTACCTCTCCCTTCTCCCCCCCCCTTCACTGCCCCTTTATATCAGATGTGGGAGACCTGTGCGACATCTGGCTCAGAGAGGACATCAATTCCTGATACTCTCTAGAGAACCAACAGGAGCAGGGTATTAGAGAACCAACAGGAGCAGGGCATTCGTGAATTGGCAGGACCAGGGCATTCGACCCTTGCCAAGTCTGCCACAGGGGAGACCCTATCACCTGATACTTGCTGGAGAATCAGGAACTGTACACTGGGGGAAAGGAAATAATTAGACTTTCGGTGCCTATTGGATACTGGTTCTGAACTGACACTGATAACAGGAGATCCTAAGAAACATTGTGGCCCTCCAGTTAGAGTAGGGGCTTATGGAGGACAGGTGATTAATGGAGTTTTGACTGATGTGAGACTCACAGTATGTTCAGTGGGTCCCCAAACACATCCTGTAGTCATTTCCCCGGTTCCAGAATGTATAATTGGGATAGATATACTCACAAATTGGCAGAATTCTCACATTGGTTCTCTGACCTGTGGAGTGAGGGCTGTTATGGTTGGAAAGGCAAAATGGAATCCTTTATAGTTGCCTCTGCCAAAGAAAATAGTGAATCAAAAACAATATTGTATTCCTGTAGGAATTGCAGAAATTACTGCCACGATCAAGGACTTGAAAGATGCAGGGGTGGTGGTTCCCACCATATCTCCCTTTAACTCTCCCATATGGCCAATGCAGAAGACAAATGGATCATGGAGGATGAGATTTGACTATCGAGAATTAAATCAGGTAGTAACTCCAATTGCAGCTGCTGTACCAGATGTAGTTTCATTACTTGAGCAAATTAACACATCTCCTGGAACCTGGTATGCAGCTATTGACCTGGCAAATGCCTTCTTCTCAGTACCTGTCCATAAGGAACACCAGAAGCAATTTGCTTTCCGTTGGCAAGGCCAGCAGTATACCTTTACAGTTTTGCCTCAAGGATATATTACTCTCCTGCCCTGTGTCATAACTTAGTTAGAAGGGACCTTGATCATTTGTCTCTTCCACAAAATATCACATTGGTGTACTATATTGATGATATTATGCTGATTGGACCAAGTGAGCAAGAAGTAGCAAACACTTTGGATTCAATGGTAACACATATGCGTATCAGAGAATGGGAAATAAATCCGACCAAGATTCAAGGACCATCTATTTCAGTGAAATTCTTAAAAGTACAGTGGTGTGGCACATGCAGAGATATTCCTTTTAAGGTGAAAGATAAGTTATTGCGCCTGGCCCCTCCCATGACCAAGAAAGAAGCACAATGTTTAATGGGTCTATTTGGATTCTGGAGACAGCACATTCCTCACTTAGGTGTGTTACTCAGGCCTATTTACTGAGTGACTCGGAAAGCTGCTAGCTTTGTGTGGGGCCTGGAACAGGAGAAGGCTCTTCAACAGGTTCAGGCTGCTGTGCAGGCTGCACTACCACTTGGACCATATGATCCAGCAGACCCAATGGTACTTGAGGTGTCAGTGGCAGATAGAGATGCTGTTTGGAGACTCTGGCAGGTCCCTGAAGGTGAATCACAGAAGAGACATTTGGGATTTTGGAGTAAAGCTCTACAGTCATCCACAGACAACTACTTTCCCTTTGAAAAACAGCTCTTGGCCTGCTATTGGGCCTTAGTGGAAACTGAACATTTGACAACAGGACACCAAGTTACTATGCAACCTGAACTGCCCATCATGAGCTGGGTGTTATCAGATCCTCCAAGTCATAAAGTAGGGTGTGCACAACAGCAGTCTATTATCAAATGGAAGTGATATATACGTGATCGGGCCAGAGTAGGTCCTGAAGGCACAAGCAAGTTACATGAAGAAGTTGCTCAGATGCCTATGGTTTCTACTCCTGTTACAATGCCATCTGCTCCCAAGCATGTGCCCATAGCCTCATGCTGTGTTCCCTATGAACTGCTGACTGAAAAAGAGAAGACTAGGACCTGGTTTACTGATGGCTCTGCATGTTATGCAGGCACCACCCAGAAGTGGATAGCTACAGCATTACAACCCCTTTCTGGGACAACCCTGAAAGATACAGGTAAAGGAAAATCTTCATAGTGGGCAGAACTTTGGGCAGTACACATGGTATTAGAGCCTGCTTGGAAGAAGAAATGGCCAGATGTATGATTGTTCACTGACTCATGGGCTGTATGTAGCCAATGGATTGGCTGCATGGTCAGGGACATGGATAGATCACAATTGGAAAAACTGGTGAGAAAGACATTTGGGGAATAAGTATGTAGATAGATCGCTCCAAATGGGCAAAGAATGTGAAGATATTTGTGTCCCATGTAAATGCTCACCAAAAGGTGACTTCAGCTGAGGAGGAGTTCAATAATCAAGTGGATAAGATGACCCGTACTGTGAACAGTCAGCCTCTTTCCCCAGCCATCCCAGTTACTGCCCAGGGGACACATGAACAAAGTGGCCATATTGGCCAAGACGGAGGAGGTTATGCTTGGGCTCAGCAACATGGCCTTCCACTGACCAAGGCTGACCTGGTTTCAGTTGCTGCTGAATGCCAGATTTACCAACAGCAGAAACCAACACTGAGCCTCAGATATGGCATCATTCCTCGAGGTGACTAGCCAGCAACCTGGTGGCAGGTTGACTATATTGGATCAATTCCCCCGTGGAAAGGACAACATTTTGTTCTTACTGGAGTAGATACTTATTCTGGTTATGGATTTGCCTTTCCTGCACATAATGCTTCTGCCAAAACCACCATTCTTAGACTCACAGAATGTCTTATCTATCGTCATGGTATTCCACATAGTATGGCTTCTGACCAAGGAACTCATTTCACAGACAGAGAAGTGTGACAGTGGGCCCACGATAATGGAATTCACTGGTCTTACCATGTTCCCCATCATCCTGAAGCAGCTGGTCTGATAGAAAGATGGAATGGTCTTTTGAAGACACAGTTACAGCACCAATTAGGTGGCAACCACATGGAGGGCTGGGGCAGAGTTCTTCAGAAGGCAGTATATGCTTTGAATCCGTGTTCAGTATATGGTACAGTTTCTCCCATACCCAGGATTCATGGGTCCAGGAATCAAGGGGTGGAAAAGGTAATAGCTCCACTCACTATCACTCCTAGTGACCCTCTAGGAAAATTTTTGCTTCCTGTCCCCAAAACTTTAGGTTCTGCTGGCCTAGAAGTTTTGGTTCCAGGGTGGGGAGTGCTCCTACCAGGAGCCACAACAAACATTCCATTGAACTGGAAGCTCAGATTTCCCTCTGGGCATTTTGGGCTTCTAATGCCCTTAAATCAACAGGCTAAGAAAGGAATAACAGTGTTAGGAGGTGTGAATAGATCCAGATTACCATGGGGAAATTGGATTGCTTTTCCACAATGGAGGTAAGCAGGATTATGTCTGGAGTGCAGGAGATCCCCTAGGGTGTCTCTTAGTACTACCATGTCCTGTGATTAAAGTCAATGGGAAACTACAACAGCATAATCCAAGGAGGATGACAAAGGATGACCCATCAGGAATGAAGGTATGGGTCAATCCTCCAGGAAAAGAGCCAAGTCCTGCTGAGGTGCTTGCCAAAGATGAAGGAAATACAGAATGGGTAGGAGAGGAAGGTAGTTATAAATACCAGCTACGGCCGTGAAACCAGTTGCAGAAATGAGCATTATAAGTAATATGATTGCTTCTATCTTATTTTGTTAAGGATACATTTGTCTTTCTTCTAATTCCTTTAACATCAATTGGTATTGAGACACTAAAAGAATGTTTCCAAGGGATATTGCCCCATTGTAAATTTATAAATGTGTTTGCAATTGTATGAGGAATAGTTATATCATGTTGGGTGTATTCAAAACCTTGTTATTCTTTCATGTGGAATGAGATATTATTTGTGTCAAGCTAACAAGGGGTGGATTGTAGTGGCTATTCCTGGTTGTCAACTTGACTATATCTGGAATGAACTACAATCTAGAATTGGAAGGCTCAACTATGATCTTAATCTGGAGGCTCAGAGATACAAGTTTCTGACCTGGATCTTGGCATGGAGATCTTGAAGCACAGTGGCTATAAATTCTAGAAGATTAAGACAAGGAGATTTCCGAGTTCAAGATCATCTAGGATTAAAGGCATGGAAGCACACACCTTTAATCTGGGCCACATCCTCTGCTAGAGACATATAGCATTTAATCTGGGCTACATCCTCTGCTGGAGATCTATATAAGGACATTGGAAGAAGACTCACTCACTCTTCCTTGCCTGCTTGCCTCGTGGGACTGAGCAACTGCTAGATCCTTGGACTTCCATCCACAGCTGCTGCTGACCATTGTTGGTGAGTTGGACTATAGACTGTAAGTCATCGACAAATTCCCTAAGTATATAGAGACTGCCCATATGTTCTGTGACTCTAGAGAACCCAAATATAGTATCCAAATTAATAAAATCAGAAATGAAAAGGGAGATATAACCACAGAAACTGTGGAAGTTCAAAAAATCATCAGATCCTACTACAAGAGTTTATACTCAACAAAGTTTGAAATCCTGGATGAAATGGCTAACTTTCTAGATACATGCCAGGTGCCAGTGGTAAAACAGGACCAGATAAACCATCTAAATAGTCCCATAAGCCCTGAGGAAATAGAAGCAGTCATTAATAGTCTCCCTTCAAAAAAAAAACAAACAAAAAAACAAAACAAAACAAACAAACAAACAAAAAAACAACACAGGATCAGATTGGTTTAGTAGGGAATTCTATCAGATCTTCAAAGAAGAGTTTTTTTGTTTTTTTTTTCTTTTTTTTTTATTCGATATAATTTATTTACATTTCAAATGATTTCCCCTCTTCTAGCCCCCCCCACTCCCCGAAAGTCCCGTACGCCCCCGTCTCTTCCCCTGTCCTCCCACCCACCCCTTCCCACTTCCCCGTTCTGGTTTTGCTGAATACTGTTTCACTGAGTCTTTCCAGAACCAGGGGCCACTCCTCCTTTCTTCTTGTACCTCATTTGATGTGTGGATTATGTTTTGGGTATTCCAGTTTTCTAGGTTAATATCCACTTATTAGTGAGTGCATACCATGATTCACCTTTTGAGTCTGGGTTACCTCACTTAGTATGATATTCTCTAGCTCCATCCATTTGCCTAAGAATTTCATGAATTCATTGTTTCTAATGGCTGAATAGTACTCCATTGTGTAGATATACCACATTTTTTGCATCCACTCTTCTGTTGAGGGATACCTGGGTTCTTTCCAGCATCTGGCAATTACAAATAGGGCTGCTATGAACATAGTAGAACATGTATCCTTATTACATGGTGGGGAGTCTTCTGGGTATATGCCCAGGAGTGGTATAGCAGGATCTTCTGGAAGTGAGGTGCCCAGTTTTCGGAGGAACCGCCAGACTGATTTCCAGAGTGGTTGTACCAATTTGCAACCCCACCAGCAGTGGAGGAGTGTTCCTCTTTCTCCACACCCTCTCCAACACCTGCTGTCTCCTGAATTTTTAATCTTAGCCATTCTGACTGGTGTAAGATGAAATCTTAGGGTTGTTTTGATTTGCATTTCCCTAATGACTAATGAAGTTGAGCATTTTTTAAGATGCTTCTCCGCCATCCGAAGTTCTTCAGGGGAGAATTCTTTGTTTAACTCTGTACCCCATTTTTTAATAGGGTTGTTTGGTTTTCTGGAGTCTAACTTCTTGAGTTCTTTATATATATTGGATATTAGCCCTCTGTCTGATGTAGGATTGGTGAAGATCTTTTCCCAATTTGTTGGTTGCCGATTTGTCCTCTTGATGGTGTCCTTTGCCTTACAGAAACTTTGTAATTTTATGAGGTCCCATTTGTCAATTCTTGCTCTTAGAGCATACGCTATTGGTGTTCTGTTCAGGAACTTTCTCCCTGTACCGATGTCCTCAAGGGTCTTCCCCAGTTTTTTTTCTATTAGCTTCAGAGTGTCTGGCTTTATGTGGAGGTCCTTGATCCATTTGGATTTGAGCTTAGTACAAGGAGACAAGGATGGATCAATTCGCATTCTTCTGCATGCTGACCTCCAGTTGAACCAGCACCATTTGTTGAAAAGGCTATCTTTTTTCCATTGGATGTTTTCAGCCTCTTTGTCGAGGATCAAGTGGCCATAGGTGTGTGGGTTCATTTCTGGATCTTCAATCCTGTTCCATTGATCCTCCTGCCTGTCACTGTACCAATACCATGCAGTTTTTAGCACTATTGCTCTGTAGTATTGCTTGAGGTCAGGGATACTGATTCCCCCAGATTTCCTTTTGTTGCTGAGAATAGTTTTAGCTATCCTGGGTTTTTTGTTGTTCCAGATGAATTTGATAATTGCTCTTTCTAACTCTGTGAAGAATTGAGTTGGGATTTTGATGGGTATTGCATTGAATCTGTATAGTACTTTAGGCAAAATGGCCATTTTAACTATATTGATTCTACCGATCCATGAGCATGGGAGGTTTTCCCATTTTTTGAGGTCTTCTTCCAATTCCTTCTTCAGAGTCTTGAAGTTCTTGTCATACAGATCTTTCACATGTTTGGTAAGAGTCACCCCAAGATACTTTATACTGTTTGTGGCTATTGTGAAGGGGGTCATTTCCCTAATTTCTTTCTCAGCCTGCTTATCCTTTGAGTATAGGAAGGCCACTGATTTGCTTGAGTTGACTTTATAACCTGCCACTTTGCTGAAGTTGTTTATCAGCTGTAGGAGCTCTCTAGTGGAGTTCTTTGGGTCACTTAGGTAGACGATCATGTCGTCTGCAAATAATGATAGTTTGACTTCTTCCTTTCCAATTTGTATCCCTTTGATCTCCTTATGTTGTCGAATTGCCCGAGCTAGTACCTCAAGTACAATATTGAAAAGATAAGGAGAAAGGGGGCAGCCTTGTCTGGTCCCTGATTTCAGTGGGATTGCTTCAAGTTTCTCTCCATTTAGTTTGATGCTGGCTACCGGTTTGCTGTATATTGCTTTTACTATGTTTAGGTATGGGCCTTGAATTCCTGTTCTCTCCAAGACTTTAAGCATGAAGGGATGCTGAATTTTGTCAAATGCTTTTTCAGCATCCAATGAAATGACCATGTGGTTTTGTTCTTTGAGTTTGTTTATGTAGTGGATTGTATTGATGGATTTCCGTATATTGAACCAACCCTGCATTCCCGGGATAAAGCCTACTTGATCATGGTGGATGATCGTTTTGATGTGTTCTTTGATTCGGTTGGCAAGAATTTTATTGAGTATTTTTGCATCGATGTTCATAAGGGAAATTGGTCTGAAGTTCTCTTTCTTTGTTGGATCTTTGTGTGGTTTTGGTATCAGCGTTATTGTGGCTTCGTAGAAGGAATTGGGTAGTGTTCCTTCTGTTTCTATTTTGTGGAATAGTTTGAAGAGTATTGGTGTTAACTCTTCTTTGAAGGTCTGGTAGAATTCTGCACTGAAGCCATCTGGTCCTGTGCTTTTTTTGGTTGGAAGACTTTCTATGACTCCTTCTATTTCTTTAGGCATTATGGGACTGTTTAGATGGTCTAGTTGGTCCTGATTTAATTTTGGTATTTGGTATCTGTCAAGGAAATTGTCCATTTCCTCCAGATTCTCCAGTTGTGTTGAGTATAGGCTCTTGTAGTAGGATCTGATGATTTTTTGGATTTCCTCAGTTTCCGTTGTTATATCTCCCTTTTCATTTCTAAGTTTGTTAATTTGGATACTTTCTCTGTGCCCTTTGGTCATTCTGGCTAAGGGTTTATCTATCTTGTTGATTTTCTCAAAGAACCAGCTCCTGGTATTGTTGATTTTTTGTATGGTTCTCTTTGTTTCTACTTGATTGATTTCGGCCCTGAGTTTGATGATTTCCTGCCTTCTACTCCTCCTGGGCGAAATAGCTTCTTTTTGTTCCAGGGCTTTCAGGTGTGTCATTAAGCTGGTAATGTATGCTCTCTCCATTTTCTTTTTGGAGGCACTCAGGGCTATGAGTTTTCCTCTTAGCACTGCTTTCATTGTGTCCCATAGATTTGGGTATGTTGTGTTTTCATTTTCATTGTGTTCTAAAAAGTCTTTAATTTCTTTCTTTATTTCTTCCTTGACCAAGGTATCATTGAGTAGAGTATTGTTCAGTTTCCACGTGTATGTGGGCTTTCTGTTGTTTCTGTTGCTATTGAAGACCACTTTTACTCCATAGTGATCAGATAGGAGGCATGGGATTAGTTCGATCTTCTTATATTTGTTGAGGTCTGTCTTGTGACCAATTATATGGTCGATTTTGGAGAAGGTACCATGAGGTGCTGAGAAAAAGGTATATTCTTTTGTTTTAGGATATAATGTTCTATATATATCTGTTAAATCTAATTGGTCCAAAGCTTCAATTAGTTTCATTGTGTCCCTGTTTAGTTTCTGTTTTCCTGATCGGTCCATTGAGGAAAGTGAAGTGTTGAAGTCACCCATAATTATTGTGTTAGGTGCAATGTGTGCTTTTAGTTTTAATAAAGTTTCTTTTACGAAAGAGGGTGCCCTTGCATTTGGCGCATAGATGTTCAGGATTGACAGTTCTTCTTTTTGTATTTTTCCTTTGACCAGCAAGAAGTGTCCCTCAGGGTCTCTTTTGATGACTTTGGGTTGAAAGTCAATTTTATCTGATATTAAAATGGCTACTCCAGCTTGTTTCCTGAGACCATTTGCTTGTAAAATTGTCTTCCAGCCTTTTACTCTAAGGTAGTGTTTGTCTTTGACCCTGAGGTGTGTTTCCTGTAAGCAGCAAAATGTAGGGTCCTGTTTACGTATCCATTCAGTTAGTCTGTGTCTTTTTATTGGGGCATTAAGTCCATTGATGTTAAGAGATATTAAGGAATAGTGATTGTTACTTCCTATCATTTTTGACGTTATTTTTTAAATTTGAATGCTTAACTTCTTTTGGGTTTGATGAAAGGTTACTATCTTGCTTTTTCCAGGGTGAAGTTTCCCTCCTTGTATTGGTGTTGTCCTCCTATTATCCTTTTTAGGGCCGGGTTTGTGGATAGATATTGGGTAAACTTGGTTTTGTCATGAAATATCTTAGTTTCTCCATCTATGGTGATTGAGAGTTTTGCTGGATATAGTAGTTTTGGTTGGCATTTGTGTTCTCTTAGAGTCTGCATGAGATCTGCCCAGGACCTTCTAGCCTTCATAGTCTCAGGTGAAAAGTCTGCTGTGATTCTGATAGGTCTTCCTTTATATGTTACTTGGCCTTTTTCTCTTACTGCCTTTAGTATTCTTTCTTTGTTTAGAACATTTGGTGTTTTGATTATTATGTGACGGGAAGTATTTCTGTTCTGGTCCAGTCTGTTTGGAGTTCTGTAGGCTTCTTGTATATTCATGGGCATCTCTCTCTTTAGGTTAGGGAAGTTTTCTTCCATAATTTTATTGAAGATATTTGCTGGCCCTTTAAGTTGTAAATCTTCACTCTCATCTATGCCTATAATCCTTAGGTTTGGTCTTCTCATTGTGTCCTGGATTTCCTGGATATTTTGGGTTACAAGCTTTTTGCATTTTGCATTTTCTTTAACTGTTGAGTCCATGGTTTCTATGGAATCTTCAGCATCTGAGATTCTTTCTTCTATCTCTTGTATTCTGTTGTTGATATTTGTATCTCTGTCCCCTGATTTCTTCCCAAGGCTTTCTATCTCCAAAGTTGTCTCCCTTTGAGTTTTCTTAGTTGTTTCTACTTCTGATTTTAGATCCTGGATGGTTTTGCTTAGCTCCTTCACTTGCATGTTTGTGTTTTCCTGTAATTCTTTAAGAGATTTTTGTGTTTCCTCTTTCATGAGCTCAGCCTGTTGACCAAAGTTCTCCTGTATTTCTTTAAGAGATTTTTGTGTTTCGTCTTTCATGACCTCAGCCTGTTGAGCAAAGTTCTCCTGTATTTCTTTAAGTGTTTTTTGCATTTCCTCCTTGTTGGCTTTTGTATTCTCCTGGATTTCTTTCAATGATTTTTGTGTTTCCCTTGCAAGGGCTTCTAACTTTTGATCCATTTTCTCCTGAATTTCTTTATGTATGACCTTCATGTGTTCCTGTACCAGCATCATGACCAGTGATTTTAAATCCAAATCTTGTTTTACTGGTGTGATGGGGTATCCAGGACATGTTGGTAGAGGAGAATTGGGTTCAGATGTTGCCATATTGCCTTGATTTCTGTTAGTGACGTTCCTGCGTTTGCCTTTTGCCATCTAGATCTCACTGGTGTTAGTTTATCTTGTCAGTGCTGGACTCACCAGTGCAAGCTGCCCCTTCCCAGTTGGCCTCTGGTGCACAGCTTACCTCCTGCACTGCTTGTAGACAGTGTGCTGCTGCCCAGGCTGTTCAGATCCCAAAGCAGGCACCCGAAGGCTCCCGCTGGGGCCCGCTGGATTCACTGGAGCACACTGACTTCTCCCAGCTGGCCGCCCGGAAGCCCAGCTAGCCACTTGCAGGACTTGGAGATGTAATGCTGCCGCCCAGACTGATCTGGATCCGGAAGCGGAGAGAGTAGAGCTAAGGGCTTCTGCCTGAGGCCTTGCCCCAGATTGTGTCTGTGGAGCAGATGGAGCCTGTGTGCACTCCCAGGGAGTGCGGAAGGTGTATGCTACTGTGACCTCCCCTGTGTTCAGCTCACTCCGCTGGGCAGCCGATCTGCCAACCGGGCTGTCGCACACAAGGTTAGCCTGGCCGCCCAGTCCCTGAGTCCAGGCAAAAGCCTGGGAGGCCAAGGTCCGAGCAAAGTTCCCCTAGAGCTATGACTGTTAATTGGGTTTGCCAGGTGACTAGGATGGCGGGCGTGCACGCCCGCGCTCCCTGAAAGCGCCGGGAGAGTCTGCTTTGCTAACAATCACCTGGGCGGGTTGACTCACAGATTGCCCACCAAGCCGCCCAGTTCTTGGGGTCAGTCCTGTGCCTTTTGGGGCCTGGACCCCCGCTTTGTTAGCCTTAGGCTATGCCTGTTACAGGTCTGCCCGCCTGAGCTCTCTGTCGTCCTGCAGGCAAAATGGCGGCGGCGCGCTCGCAGGCCTGGGCAAAAAACCTCCTGGCTGGGTTGGCACCCCGATGGCCCCCCGACCCGCCCAGGGCCTGGGTGCAGGCCAACGCCCGTCGGGCTCAGACCACCGCGGTGTTGGCCTCGGATTATGTTTGTGTACCTCAGTCTGTCCGATTCCTGGAGTACGGAACCAAGATGGATGCTCCTCTCCTGACTGGTGGGAGGCCGAGTTCTGAAGTGGCCTCCGTGCAGGAAAGGCGCCGCACAACTGCAGCTGCTTGCTGCCCGGCTGGTCAGCGAAGGTCAGTGGTCGTGGGCGCAGGGCCTAACTGGTCCCTGTGACGCCTTGGTTCCACTGCTGATGGCCCTTCAGCTGGAGCAGCCACTGCTGCCGCTGCCGCCACCGCCGCCGCCACCCCAAAGAAGAGTTAATACCGATGTTCTTCAAACTTTTCCATGAAATGGAAACTCAAGGAATACTACCCAACTCATTATATGAAGCCACAATCACGCTTATACCTAAACCAAACAGAGACCAAACAAGGAAGGAGAACTTCAGACCAATCTTCCTCATGAACATGGATGCAAAAATACTGAACACAATCCTGGCCAACTGAATCCAAGAATGCATCAGAACTATAATTTACCACAATCAGGTAGGCTTCATCCCAGGGATGCAGGGATGGTTCAATATATGGAAATCTGTCAACGTAATACACTACATAAAAAACCTAAAGGAAAAAAACCACATGGTCATTTCATTAGATGCTGATAAGGCTTTTGACACAATTCAGCATCCCTTCATGATAAAAGTCTTGGAGAGATCAGGAATCCAAGGCCCATACCTAAACACAGTGAAAGCAATATGCTGCAAACCAGTAGCCAACATCAAACTAAATGGAGAGAAACTTGAGGCAATCCCACTAAAATTGGGGACCAGACAAGGCCTTCCAGTCTCTCCCTATCTATTCAATATAGTACTTGAAGTCCTAGCCAGAGCAATCAGGCAGCAAAAAGAAGTCAAAGGTATGCAAATTTGAAAGGAAGAAGTCAAACTATCACTATTTGCAGATGATATGATAGTATACTTAAGCAACCCCAAGACTTCCACCAGAGAACTCCTAAAGCTGATAAACAACCTCAGCAAAGTGGCTGGATATAAAATTAACTCAAGCAAATCAGTAGCCTTCCTCTACTCAAAGGTTAAACAAGATGAGAAAGAAATTAGGGAAATGACACCCTTCACAATAGTCCCAAATAATATCTCATACCTAGGTGTGACCCTGACGAAGCAAGTGAAGGATCTATATGACAATAAATTTAAGCCTCTGAAGAAAGAAATCAAAGAAAGTCTCAGAAGATGGAAAGATCTCCCATGTTCATGGATTGGCAGGATCAATATAGTAAGAATGGCCATCTTGCCAAAAGCAATCTACAGAGTCAATGCAATCCCCATCAAAACTCCAAATCAATTCTTCATAGATCTAGAAAGAGTAATTCTCAAATTCATCTGGAATAACAAAAAACCCAGGAGAGCAAAAACTATTCTCCACAACAAAAGATATTCTGGGGGAATCACCATCCCTGACCTCAAGCTCTACTACAGAGCGATAGTGATAAAAAACTGTTTGGTATTGGTATGCAGACAGGTAGGAAGATCAGTGGAATAGAATTGAAGACCCAGAAAAGAACCCACACACATATGGTCACTTGATATTTGACAAAGGAGCTAAAAACATCCAGTGGAAAAAAGACAGCATTTTTAACAAATGGTGCTGGATCAACTGGAGGTCTGCATGCAGAAAAATGCAAATCAACCCATTTTTATCTCCTTGTACAAAGCTCAAGTCCAAGTGGATCAAAGATGTATACATAAAATCAGACACACTGAAGCTTATAGAGGAGAAAGTGGGGACAAACCTTGAATACATGGGCACAGGGGGAAAGTTTCTGAACAGAACACCAATGGCTTATGCCCTAAGAACAAGAATCAACAAATGGGACCTCATAAAACTAAGGCAAAGGACATAGTCAATAGGACAAAACAGCAACCAACAAATTGGGACAAGATCTTTACTAACCCTACATCCAATAGAGGGCTAATATCCAATATGTACAGAAAACTCAAGAAGTTGGTCTCCAGAGAATCAAATAACCCTAGTAAAAATGGGGTACAGAGCTAAACAGGGAATTCTCAACTGAGGAAACTCAAATGCCTCTAAAACGCCTAAAGAAATGTTCAGCATCCTTAGTTATCAGGGAAATGCAAATCAAAACAACACTGAGATTCCACCTTATACCAGTCAGAATGGCTAAAATGAAAATCTCAGGGGACAGCAGATACTGGAGAGGATGTGGGGAAAATGGAACACTTCTCCATTCCTGGTGTAATTGCAAGCTGGTAAAACCACTCTGGAAATCAGTTTGGCTATTTCTCAGAAAATTAGACATAGTACTACCTGTGGACCCAGCTATACCACTTTTGGGCATATAGCCAGAGGTGCTCCTACATGTAATAAGGACACTTGCTCCACTATGTTCATAGCTGTCTTATTTATAATAGCCAGAAGCTGGAAAGAACCCAGATGTCCTGCAACAGAGGAATGGATACAGAAACTGTAGTATATATAAACAATGGAGTACTATTCAGCAATTAAAAACAATGAATTCATGATATTCTTAGGCAAGTGGATGGAACTAGAAAGTGTCATCCTGAGTGTGGTAACTAAGTCACAAAAGAACGCACATGGTATGCACTCACTAATAAGCAGATGCTAGTCCAAAAGCCCAAAATAAACAATTTATAATTCATCTAGCACAGGAAGCTCAAGAAGAAAGAGGACTTAAGTGAGGGTGCTATGGTTCCTCTAAAAGGGAACATGGTACTCACAGGAGCAAAATGGGAGGCAATGTGTGGAACAAAGTCTGAAGTAAAGGCCACCCAGCGACTGCCCTAACTGGGGACTCATCCCATGAACAGTCACCAAACCCCAACACTAGGACAAGAAGCATGTACCAAAAGGACCCCAAAAGGGTCTCCAGGGGGCCCTGCCAAAGCCCTACAGATACAGAGGCAGAAACTTGCAACCAACTTGGGGGACTGCCTTGGGGTGTTCTGGAGGGTGTTCTGGAGGAGCTGACGGGGTTTACAGCCCCATGGGAAAAACAAAGACTTCAGACACCCAGACACCCCAAGACTCCCAGGGACTGAACCAGCAACCAAGGGGTAACACATGGTTCCAGCCAAAAATGTGGCAGAGAAATGCCTTGTTGGGCATCAGTGGGAGGAGTGGTCTTTGGTCAGGTAAAAGCTCAATAGAGGCCCCAACAAAGGAAAATGGACGGGGGTGGGGGGTGGAGGTGGGAGTGTGTTGGGTAGAGGGGCATATACATGGAGGCAGGGGGTGGGAGGAGGGGTTGGGAATCTTCAGGGAGGGGGGCTTTTGGGAGGGGAAAATTGGGAAATGTACATTACTCTGGGATGTAAATGAAGCAGATAGTCAAAAAAATCTTCACAAAGGAACTTAGTACTATTAAACATCTTTTGGCACTGTTTTTATTGTGTCCTGTGAGTTTGGGAATATTATACATTCATTTCCATTTAATTCTAGAAAGTCTTTAATTTCTTTCTTTGTTCCTTGACCTGGTGGTGATCCATTTCCATGCATGTGTAGGCTTTCTCTTGTTTTTGGGGTTTTTGTTGTTGTTGCTTTTTGTTTTTTTTTAATATATATTTATTTTTCATTTTCTATATTCATTGTTTACATTCCAAATGCATTCCCCTTTCCCAGTTCTCCCTTCCCCATCAGTCTCATAAGCCCTCTTCCCTCCGCCCATTTCCCAATCACTGCCCTCCCATTTCACTGTCCTCCTACTCCCCTACAATGATGGATCAACTCTTTTCAGAATCAGGGCCCTCTCTTTCCATCTTCTTTGCTATCATTTGATATGCTAACTGTGTCTTGAGAGGTCAGAGCTTCTGGGCTAATTAATATTCACTTATCAGTGATTGCATTCCATGTGTATTCTTTTGTGACTGGACTACCTCACTTAGGAAGATATTTTCTAGTTCCAACCATTTGCCTAAGAATTTCATGAATTCATTGTTTTTAATTGCTGAGTAGTATTCCATTATGTAAATATACCACATTTTCTGTATCCATTCCTCCATTAAGGGACATCTGGGTTCTTTCCAGCTTCTGGCTATTATAAATATGGGTGCTATGAACATAGTGGAGATCAAAGGGATACAAATTGGAAAGGAAGAAGTCAAACTATCACTATTTGCAGATGATATGATAGTATACTTAAGTGACCCAAAAAAGTCTACCAGAGAACTCCTACAGCTGATAAACAACTTCAGCAAAGTGGCTGGTTACAAAATCAACTCAAGCAAATCAGTAGTCTTTATATACTCAAAGGATAAGCAGACTGAGAAAGAAATTAGGGAAATGACACCCTTCACAATAGCGATAAACAGCATAAAGTATCTTGGGATCACTCTAACCAAACAAATGAAAGACCTATATGACAAGAACTTCAGATCTCTGAAGAAGGAAATCGAAGAAGACCTCAGAAAATGGAAAAATCTTCCATACTCGTGGATTGGCAGCATTAACATAGTTAAAATTGCCATCTTGCCAAAAGCAATCTACAGATTCAGCGCAATATCCATCAAAATCCCAATTCAGTTCTTCATAGAGTTAGAAAGAGCAATTCTCAAATTTATCTGGAATAACAAAAAACTCAGGATAGCTAAAACTATTCTCAACAGTAAAAGAACTTCTGGGGGGAATCAGTATCCCAGACCTCAAACATTACTAAAGAGCAATAGTGATAAAAACTGCATGGTATTGGTACAATGACAGGCAAGTGGACCAATGGAATAGGATTGAAAACCCAGAAATGAACCAACACACCTATGGTCACTTGATCTTTGACAAAGGAGCTGAAAACATCTAGTGGAAAAAAGATAGGTTTTTCAACAAATGGTACTGGCTCAATTGGAGGTCAGCATGCAGGAGAATGCAAATTGATCCGTTCTTATCTCCTTGTACTAAGCTCAACTCCAAGTGGATCAAGGACTTCCACAGAAAATCAGACACACTGAAACTAATAGAAAAAAAACTGGGGTAGACCCTTGAGGACATGGGCACAGAGGAAAAGTTCCTGAAGAGAACACCAATAGCTTATGCTTTAAGATCAAGAATTAAAAAATGGGACCTCATAAAATTGCAAAGTTTCTGTAAGGCAAAGGACATTGTCAAAAGGACAAAACAGCAACCAACACATTGGGAAAGGATCTTCATCAACTCTACATCCGACAGAGGGCTAATATCCAATATATATAAAGAACTCAAGAAATTAGACCCAAGAGAACCAAATAACCCTATTAAAAATGGGGTACAGAGCTAAACAAAGAATTTTCATTTGAAAAACTTCAGATGGCTGAAAAGCACCTTAAGAAATGTTCAAGATCATTAATCATTAGGGAAATGCAAATCAAAACAATCCTGAGGTTTCATCTCATACCAGTTAGAATGGCTAAGATTAAAAACTCAGGAGACAGCAGGTGTTGGTGAGGATGTGGAGAATGAGGAACACTCCTCCACTGCTGGTTGGATTGCAAGTTGGTACAACCACTTTGGAAATCAGTCTGGTGGTTCCTCAGAAACCTGGACATGACACTTCCAGAGGATCCTGCTATACCTCTCCTGGACATATACCCAGAGGATTCCCTGGCATGCAATAAGTTTCTGTTGTTTTTTAAGTCTAGCATTAATACATGGTGGTCTGAGAAAATACAAGCGGTTATTTCAATTTTCTTGCATTTTGAGACTTGCTTTATGACCAACTAACTATATGGTCAATTCCAGAGAGGTTCTATGAGGTGCTGAGAAGTTACATTCTTTTGTGTTTGTGTAAAATGTCATATGGATATCTGTTAGGTCCATTTGGTCCTAACATCTCTTAAGTCCATTATTTCCCTGTTTATATTCTGTCTAGATGACCTGTGAACTAGTAACTGTGGTCTACTGAGGTTTTCTGTTATTGATGTTTGGTTTGTAGCGTGTGACTTAAGATTTAGGAATGTTTCTTAAATAATTTGGGTTCCCAGCATCTAGGGTATAAGTTTTCAGAATTGAGACATCATCTTAATAGATTTTTCCTTCAATGAGTTTGATGTGTCCTTCCCATCTCTTTTGATTAATTTTTGTTGAAAGTCTATTTTGTTAGCTATTAGAATGCCTATACCAGTTTGCTTCTTTGTTCCAGTTGTTTGGAAAATCATTTTCTAGCCTTTTACTCTAAGGTAATATCTTCCTTTAATGTTGAGGTGTGTTTTTTATGATATATCCATTCTGTTAGTCTGTGCCATTTTATTGGGAAATTGAGTCCATTGCTGTTGTGCCATATTAATGAGAAATTGTTAATTCCTGCTATTTTTATGTCATTGGTGGTGATTGTGTTTGTGTGTGTGTATGTGTGTGTGTGTGTGTGTGTGTGTGTGTGTTTATGTCTTCTTTGGACTTTTCCCTGTGTGAAATTATTTGTTTCCTGTGTTTGGGAGGGGTATAATTAACTTTTTCAGATTGGAATTTTACTTCTCTTATTTTCTGTAGGGCTGGATTTTTACATAGATACTGTTTAAATTTGGTTTTGTCATGTTTTCTCCATGTTTGGTGGTTCAACATTGTGCTGGGTGTTGTAGTCGGGGCTGGCATCTGTGGTCTTTAAAGTCTTCAAGACATCTGTCCAGGTGCTTCTCACTTCTAAAGTCTCTGTTGAGAAGTCAGGTGTAATTCTTACAGATCTTCCTTTACATGTTACTTGGTCTTTTCCCTTTCACATTTTAATATCCTTTTTTGTTCTGCATGTTTAGAATTTTGATTGTTATATGATGGGGGTTTCACTTCTGGTCTAATCTATCTGATGTTCTGTAAGGTACTTGTATATTTATAAACATCTTTTTTACGTTAGAATTTTTTTGTATAATTTTGCTGAAAATATTTTCTGGGCCTTATTATTCTTAGGCTTGATTTTTTCCATAATGTCTCAGATTTCTTGGGAAGAGAGAGAGAGAGAGAGAGAGAGAGAGAGAGAGAGAGAGAGACAGAGAGAGACAGAAAGACAGAGACAGACAGACAGAGAGATGGAGAGAGACAGAGGGAGACAGAGACAGAGAGAAACAGAGAGACAGAGAGAGACAGATACAGACAGAAAGAGAGAGATGGGGAGAGACAGAGAGAGACAAAGAGAGACAGAGACAGAGAGACAGAGACAGACAGAGAGAGATGGGGAGAGACAGAGAGAGACAGAGACAGAGAGAGATTGTGTGTGTGTGTATTTTTAGATTAACTACATCTCCTTTGGCCAATGACTCTATTGCTTCTATTGTATCTTCAGCCCCTGGAACTCTTTCACCTATTGATGATGCTTGTATTTGCAGTTCTTGTTTACTTACCTAGATTTTTTTCATTTTGAGGTCTCCCTCAGTTTGTGGCTTCCTTTTTGCTTCTATTTCAGTTTTCGGGTCTTGAAATGCCTTAAAAGCATGAACTATCTCTTTCAGTCAGGATCCACCAAGAGTAGCAATCGAGACGCCCTTCACCTACAGAGCTGCTATCTAAATCTCCAGTACTCCCTGCACTCCCAGCCATGACCAAGCCAAGTCCAAGCCCAAGCCTCAAGCTGTCAAGCCAAGGACTCCCCTCTTGAAAGCTCTGAGGGACTTAACCACCAACCAAAGAGTACATGTAGAGGGACCCATGGCTCCAGTCACATGGATAGAAGAATATGGCCTGGTTGGCCATCAATGAGACTGGCCTTTGGACCTGTAAAAGCTCATTGCGCCAGGGCACTGAGTGGGTGGGTTAGTGAGCAGGAGAGGGGATGGGATAGGGGGTTTTCCAAGTGGAAATGAGGAAAGGGGATAGTATTTGAAGTGTAAATAAAGAAAATATCTAATAAAAATGTTAAAAAAAATAGATGTCAACTGGTGGCTTGTTTGCTTGCTTATTTAAAAACTTATTTAAAAATGCCATTAATACATTGTATGTTTCACATTCATCAGTGTGCTCTCCACAAACTGCAGCTACAGTGAAGTACAAGTTGCTATGGTGCAGAGGCTGGTGGTGATGGGTACAAAAGTGAACTCACAGGATGGGTGTGAAATGTTAAAGGGACAGTGTGTTCCTTCACATTGCTTGCTTGATGAAAGGAATTATTGAACACTAGCCAGATGAGCTCATCTAAGGAATGCACTGTTAAATTTTCATTTTGTTTTCTTTCTTTTATTGTTTTGTTCTGCTTTTAGTTTTTATGGTTGATTGGTGATTGGTTGGTTATTGGTTGGGGTGGCAAATGTCAGAAATATTCTGATATTCAGAAATATTCAATATTCTACAGAACTGTAAGGGAACATTTCTTTCTTCCCCCTCCCTATTTTCTCTTATTCACTCTCATTCTCTCTCTCTCTCTTTCTCTCTCTCTCTCTCTCTCTCTCTCTCTCTCTCTCTTTCTCTTTCTCTCTCTCTCTCTTAATATCCATCTTCATTCTTCTAGAAATATGTACTGTTTAAACTTTTGCTACTATATTCAAATATGTAGAATTTCTGAATTCCAGTTTTATGTGAATCATGAAACTTGTAAAAACATGAATATAAAAATCACTTATCACAAAATATCACAGAGAATTAGCAGCTAAACACTCACTAACTAAAACATGCCAAAGTTGTGTAAGTAAGTGGATAATCTTAAGAAAGCTAGCTGTAAGAGTTGTAGTTCAGTCTCTATATGCCAGGAAAATGCAGGCTTAAATGAAGTCCTCACTGAAACAGTCTGTGGTGATGGGCAATTTGAGTTACCTGCTTTGAAGCTGTTCTAGGAGCAAGTCATCTGAGGACACAGCACTGAAGCAGTCTGAGGCAGAATGTTGGAACAATATGCCTCAGAGTTTCAGCACCCCTAAGCATGGTGAATCTTGTCTGAGTTATATTATTTCATTGCTATCTTTAAAAGTATATACTCTGCCAAGTAATATACAGTTCAGCATTAACATGTTTAGAAGTGCAAGGTACACATATCAATTAATGATGATTCTTTACTCTTTGTCTGAACAGGTGAAAGGTGTCTGTGATTCTTATAAGTTTGTTTGAACTGCAATCAAACCATAATAAAAAATTTCCCTCTATACAAATCAAAAGAATGCCATAAGTCCTGAGGACATTCTAGCTGACAAGATCTATTGACGACGCATAGATATTTATGTCTCAACCAGTCCCAGAGATGTTCCCATATAGAAGGATCAGTGTATACATATATACTGTCATATATATATATAATATATATACACACACACACACACATATATACACACACACACACACACACACACACACACACATATATATATATATATATATATATATATATATATATATATATATATATATATATATCTTAGTCTTCTTGATATCCTTCTTCCTGTATGCAGTCAAGATCTTCAGGGTTCTCTCTGTACCAAATCTGATTTTTATCATTTTTGGAGGAACTCATAGTTTTTATTTTCCTGTGAAATTATATGCATAACCTCATCCACAGCATAATAAATTTCCTGCTTTCCATTTGGAGATTAGAGCATCTTTAATATAAAGAGGCTGATTTAGTTCAGCAATTATTTCCATAATCCAATGTCTCTTTGCAGCTGCAGGTTTTTTTTTTGTTAATTAGCATTTAAAGAATGTAAAGTTAGTAAAGCATTATATATCTATCTCTGAGGGTCTTTTTTAATCCTTTTTGTTAGTTAAGCATCTCTTTTTAAGTACAATTTGATCTCCCCACACTGCTTTTCCTGTTGGATTGTGTGGCATATCTGTAATATGCTTTATATTACAATATCTAAAAAACTGCCTCATTTTACTAGAGACATATGCTGAAGCATTGTCAGTCTTAATTTGTAACTATATTCCAATAATAACCACAGCTTCTATTTATTTTACTGTAACAGAATTAGACTTTTCAGAAGTTAGATCAGTTGCCCAATGAAATCTTGAATATATATCTATATTATGGTGCCCAAATTTCAGTTTACCAAATTCTGCAAAAGGAAACAAATCTATTTGCCAAATTTCATTTCTTTGGGTACCTTCAGGCATACTTCTTGCAGGTAATGGAGTTTGGTTATATAAAACAATAAATAGGGCATTTTTTTTTTTACAATTTCCTTGGCTTGTTACCAAATGGCAGAAAATTGTTTCTTTAAATCTTTGCCTAAAACAGTGGGTGGGTTGTTTTATGAAATTCTGAAGCCTCTAGCACACTTCCTATCAATATCTGAGAAATTTCATTAATACCCTGCACTAGGGAGATGCATATGGGATTTGGTATATGTTATATACAATGGATCATTTCTATTTCTACTCAGTTGTAGTTCTATAAACAGTGAACTTAATTTAAAAGCATCCTGAATAAGTTCAACAGTTTCTATACACAAAATAAATCTTTCTACTTATTGAGATTCAATTATTATATGAAGAGATTCCTGAAAATCTAACAAGACCATAACAATTTCACATAACATTGATTCTTAAAATGAATCATAAGTACTCTCTACCACCTTATTTATATTTTCTAATTTATGTCCTGCCTTTCATGATTTATTTACATCCATATAAAATGCAAAGGCTTCAGAAATTGGTATCTTTTTCATTAAACAACAGTGAATCCATTTAGGTAGTTTTATAAACTAAAGTTGCTTACTTTTGGAGTATTTATTGATAATTTCTCCCAAAAAGTTACTAAAAGGTCATTGCCAATTTTCATTTTCTGCCCATAAGGAGGTAATCTCAGAATAAGTAAAAAGTACCACAATCTCAGCTGGATCTATTCAAGCTAATTGATGAAGTGTCAATTTTCCTTTTAAAATTAATTAAAATGCATATCTGCATAAGTCTTTAATTTTTTACTCTGCTTGAGTGCTAAAAATATCCATTCTGAAATATCTTTTCTTTGCATAAGAATTCCTGTGGGAAAATGAGCACAAGGTACAATAACTAAAATATAGGCCTTCTTTAGATTATTATGATCTATGTGGGCATCTTGTAGTGTCTTTTCTACTAGCGCCAATTCCTTTGCAGCTTCAGGTGACAATCCTCTTGGACTACTCAAGTATTTATCACCTTGTAAGCTTTGAAATCAATTATTCAGCTCTAGAGTAGTCAAACCCATCGTAGGCTGTAGCTAGTTAATGCCTCACAGAAATTTCGAAAATCATTAAGCGTTCTTAATTGCTCTCTCCTGAATTATACCTTTTATGATTGAAGTTCCTGCATACTTATCTTATATTGTACACAATTAATTGAATCTCCTCTTTGTATTTTAAAGAGCAATTTGCAATCCCTAATGAGACAAAATTCTCTTTGCTTCATTCAACATTTCTTCCTAAAGTATATCCATTTGAATAAACCAGAAAAATATCCGTATAATGGTAAATTATGGATTGATAAAATTGCTTCTGAGTTATTTCCAATTCCTGGTATATAAAATATAGGTACAAGGTAAGACTATTCAACACTCCTTGTGGCAGGACCCTTCAGTGATATCTACTTGCTGATATATACTGGTTAGTTATATGTGGACATTGAGAAAAAAATCTTTATCTATCTTGTTCTTGTTAAGGAATTGTGAAAAAGCAATCTTTTAACTCAATTACCATTATAGGCTATTCCTTAGGTAACAAGGAAGGCAAAGGAATTCTAGGCTATAAAGAAACCATTGGCTCAATAACTACATTACTGTTCTCAGATCTGTCAACATCCTCTACTTCCCAGATTTCTTTTTAATGACAAATACAGGAGAATTTCAAGTGCTAATGGATTCTTCTATATGTTAAGCTTCCAGCTGATATTTGACTAGATGTTCTAGTACATGTAATTTTTCCTTTGTCATAGATAATTGCTCAATACAAACAGTCAACCTTTCTCATAGTAAGGTCTTTGATGTTTTATCAGTAATGAGCACCGCTAACTAAAGTTGAGTCAGTCTCTGCTGTATCCAGTTTATGGACAGCCTGGACAGTATGTAACAGTCTTAGATAACATTTTAAAAAGTTTTAAAGAGGAACATCACATATTTTATGGCTTGCTCTAGAAGTTGGAGAGATCTGTGTTTTCTTCTGTGGTAAGTTTTCTTCCCCCATAAGCTTAAGGCTATATCAGCTATGTACGGCCTTAATTTTCCTGTTTGATTCTCTTCCCCTATACATTCAAACTATATGATTTTTTGCTTTACCTGACATAAAGTTCCTACTCCTTGAAATTGGATATCTACCTCTTGAAGAAGTCAATGAGAGAGCCAAAATTTGGAGACATACAGTTACACCAGCTCTAATGTCTACCATTACTTCAATTTCAAAATTATACCTTTAGTTTTGGCCTCTGATCATTTATAGACATTTACCAAAGTATTCAATTTTTGACCATTTCTGTGATTTCTGTTTCACCTATAGAAGTTGCTCTCTCATCACAACATGTGGGTTGTTAATGTCTAAGTTCAGAACATTGGTGTTTAATATTTTTAGTGCAGGAGTATTTCTGCTGTTTGGTATTTTCTTTGTTGTTGTTGTTGTTGTTGTTGTTGTTTATGATAGGACCCCTAGGCATTTTTTTTTTGATAAGGGCTTACCCTATTATCTTTTTTTGTATTTATTGATATATTTTTTATTTACCTGTCAAATGATTTCCCCTTTTCTGGGTCCCCACTATCCGCAAGTCCCATAAGCCCTCTTCCCTCCCCGTTCCTCCATCTACCCCTTAACGCTTCTCTGATCTGGAATTCCCCTATACTCTTGCACTGAGTCTTGCCAGAACCAGGGGCCACTCATCCATTCTTTTTGGACATCATTTAATATGTGTATTATGTCTTGGGTATTCAAAGTTTCTAGGCTAATATCCACTTATCAGTGAATGCATACCATGATTAATCTTTTGAGACTGGGTTACCTCACTTAGTATGATGTTCTCCAGCTCCATCCATTTGTCTAAGAATGTCATGAATTCATTGTTTCTAATGGCTGAATAGTACTCCATTGTGTAAATATACCACATTTTTTGTATCCATTCCTCAGCTGAGGGACACCTGGATTATTGCCAGCTTCTGGATACTACAAATAGGGCTGCTATGAGCATAGTGGAGCATGTAAATATTAAAAATAATTTCTAAGGAATTGTGAACTTGAGACTATGGCAATGTCCTACGTTCTTAGCAACTGATTAAAATAAGCATTTTCTGAAAACACATATTTCAGAAATTTTAGATGTTGAAGTAATACTTAGAATTTATTTCCAGCAGTTAGAAAGTAAATCAGATTTAAAGACAAAATAAACGTTTTAAGTTCAGCAAAAGCTCATTTTTTTTTCATTTATTTTCTTGTGGTTTACAAAGAAAAATTATTTTACTTTATTTTTATATTTTAAAGACTTTATATTTAGTCATTTTTCTTCCAATGGTAGAAAGTGGCAAAAACTTTCATATTATGTACACTTTTAATTAATTAATGAATTATCTTTACATCTCTACCCTAGTTTCCCGTCTATCCTCTCCTACCAGTTCTTCTCCCATCTCCACTCTCATCTACTTCTCCTTCATTTCTATACAGAAAAGGGGAGTCCTTCCATGGACATCAATCTGCCTTAGCATATTATGGTGGAGTAAGACAAGGTATATCTTCTCTTATTGAGGTTAGAAGAGGCAGTACAGAATGTTTGTTCTGAATTACTACTTTGAATAGGATAGAAGTTTTCATAAAGTTTTCATTACTCTGAGCAAACTGCTTATCAATCAGCTGTATATTATTTTATGCTTAGCTTTGTGTTTTGAAAATAATCTTGATTTCCCTGCTACATGTGTCTAGAGTAATTGCACCTGTGCATAACAGAATATATTAAATATTGTTAAACAAATGAAATAAGCAATCAATAATTACTAAATAATTAACATTTAAAATAGTTTTCCTGGGATCACAGTAGAGTAATACAAAACAATTTAATTATGCAACTAGAAAATAAATTATAATTATCTCAGATAAGATGTGATTACTAGGAGCCTAGCTGGTATGAATGAAGGGTCTGATTGAATCTGATCATTTGTGAAACATAATTTAACAGGTCTGCACCTGAATAAAGAAAGAAAAATTAAAGCAATTTATTGAAAGTGTATAATCCTGGAAGAGTTTGCAGCTAAAGTAGTGCCCTGGCCAAGCAATATGTAGTGTAAAAAAACAATGGAATACTTAATATACTGAAGAAGATGGTGTCATTTGACCCAGGGTTTCTTTCTGTCTTGCTCTGAGTCATCTTTTCAGTCACCCACCGACTTGCTGGATTATACACAAGCAGCCACCCTCTTCCCTCTGTTATTAGCAGTGCTTCTGTCTACAGAAACGCCCAGCTCCCTGGAAGTGTGGCTTACAGGAAGTCTGTATGAATTCAGGCTCAGGCAAACAGGAGAGCCCTGCACCGATGGCTCTGCAGTCCTCCAGTCTCCTGTGAGACAGCTTGTGCTCTCAAATCTTGTCCCTCAACACCTGTCCCCTGCCTAGCCGGGCTGCTCCTCCTGCAGTGCCTCTCCTAAGGAACCAGCTCCCCCTGAATCTGAGTGTTCATCATTGGACATCATCCTGGGAGTCTCCCCATTGATGATTCTTACGCTTTACTTTCCTTAGAAAGGGAAAAATACTCATTCAAGAATTAGAAAAAAGGGCTGGAGAGATGGCTCAGTGGTTAAGAGTAGTGACTGCTCTTCCAAAGGTCCTTAGTTTAAATCCCAGCAACCACATTGTGGCTCACAACCCTCTGTAATGGGATCTGATGCCCTCTCCTCGTGGGTCTGAAGACAGTGAAAGTGTACTAGTCATATACATAGAATAAATAAATAAATAAAATATTTAAAAAAGAATTAGAAAAAGACAGTTTCTATATCCGCACTGCTGAATACCTGGAAGGAAGAACGTCTTTGCATGTACTTGACATTAATTATTTCAATCTGTAATATTCAGTAAGTGTTTTCTGATTTGTACTAGATTTGATTTCCCAAAGAAAGTCCCAGGAGATTCTGAACAAGTGAGAGAAAGGTTCTTATTCAGGTTTTGGCAACATTTCCCTTGCACATGACAAACAAGGATGGAGGTAGAAATGGAGGGAAGTGGGCTTATGGAACTTTCAGGGAGGGTGGATCCAGGAAAGGGAAAATCACTTGAAATGCAACTAAAGAATATATTAGAAAAAAGGATGAAAAAAACTCCATTAGAGAACTCCTACAGCTGATAAACAACTTCAGCAAAGTGGCAGGTTATAAAATCAATTCAAGCAAATCAGTAGCCATCCTATACTCAACAGATAAGCAGGCTGACAAAGAAATTAGGGAAATGACCCCCTTCACAATAGCCACAAACAGTATAAAGTGCCTTGGGGTGACTCTTAACAAACATGTGAAAGATCTGTATGACAAGAACTTCAAGACTCTGAAGAAGGAAATGGAAGAAGACCTCAAAAAATGGGAAAACCTCCCATGCTCATGGATCGGTAGAAACAATATAGTGAAAATGGCCATTTTGCCAAAAGCAATATACAGATTCAATGCAATACCCATCAAAATCCCAACTCAATTCTTCACAGAGTTAGAAAGAGCAATTATCAAATTCATCTGGAATAACAAAAAACCCAGGATAGCTAAAACTATTCTCAGCAACAAAAGAAAGTCTGGGGGAATCAGTATCCCTGACCTCAAGCAATACTACAGAGCAATAGTGTTAAAAACTGCATGGTATTGGTACAGTGACAGGCAAGAGGATCAATGGAACAGGATTGAAGATCCAGAAATGAACCCACACACCTATGGCCACTTGATCCTCGACAAAGAGGCTGAAAACATCCAAGGGAAAAAAGATAGCCTTTTCAACAAATGGTGCTGGTTCAACTGGAGGTCAGCATGCAGAAGAATGCAAATTGATCCATCCTTGTCTCCTTGTACTAAGCTCAAATCCAAATGGATCAAGGACCTCCACATAAAGCCAGACACTCTGAAGCTAATAGAAAAGAAACTGGGGAAGACCCTTGAGGACATCGGTACAGGGAGAAAGTTTCTCAACAGAACACCAATAGCGTATGCTCTAAGAGCAAGAATTGACAAATGGGACCTCATAAAATTACAAAGTTTCTGTAAGGGAAAGGACACCATCAAGAGGACAAATCGGCAACCAACAAATTGGGAAAAGATCTTCACCAATCCTACATCAGATAGAGGGCTAATATTCAATATATATAAAGAACTCAAGAAGTTAGACTCCAGGAAACCAAACAACCCTATTAAAAAATGAGGTACAGAGTTAAACGAAGAATTCTCACCTGAAGAACTTCGGATGGCGGAGAAGCATCTTAAAAAATGCTCAACTTCATTAGTCATTAGGGAAATGCAAATCAAAACAACCCTGAGATTTCACCTTACACCAGTCAGAATGGCTAAGATTAAAAATTCAGGAGACAGCAGGTGTTTGTGAGGATGTGGAGAAAGAGGAACACTCCTCCACTGCTGGTGGGGTTGCAAATTGGTACAACCACTCTGGAAATCAGTCTGGCGGTTCCTCCGAAAACTGGGCACCTCACTTCTAGAAGATCCTGCTATACCACTCCTGGGCATATACCCAGAGGATTCCCCACCATGTAATAAGGATACATGCTCTACTATGTTCATAGCAGCCCTATTTATAATTGCCAGATGCTGGAAAGAACCCAGGTATCCCTCAACAGAAGAGTGGATGCAAAAAATGTGGTATATCTACACAATGGAGTACTATTCAGCCATTAGAAACAATGAATTCATGAAATTCTTAGGCAAATGGATGGAGCTAGAGAACATCATACTAAGTGAGGTAACCCAGACTCAAAAGGTGAATCATGGTATGCACTCACTAGTAAGTGGATATTAACCTAGAAAACTGGAATACCCAAAACATAATCCACACATCAAATGAGGTACAAGAAAAAAGGAGGAGTGGCCCCTTGTTCTGGAAAGACTCAGTGAAACAGTATTCGGCAAAACCAGAAGGGGGAAGTGGGAAGGGGTGGGTGGGAGGACAGGGGGAGAGAAGGGGGCTTATGGGACCTTCGGGGAGTTGGGGGCTAGAAAAGGGGAAATCATTTGAAATGTAAATAAAAATGTAAATCGAATATAAATAAATAAACAAATAAATAAATAAATAAACATAAAAATGTTAAAGCTTTGCTGCTTAGCTTTTTAGTTCAAGAAGGTACTATGTGTATGCTATAGAAGAAGAAAAGATTTCAGTGTCTTTTCTAGCCAGAAAACTAGTCTGGACACTAGTATTACCTAGCATTGTATCTGTCATGCTGCAATATCAATCTATCACACAAGATGTGCTCACTGGTGAAATAGCAACATGGTATGTTGAATTTGAAACTTACTTTACAATCAAAGATTTTTTACCTCATATTGTAAACATGGTCAAAACCCATGGTTAAGAAAGTCAGAAGCCAGAGGGGAGAACCAATTAATGTCTCATTAAATGGTCATATTATTAAACTGCCTTCTAAATATTATGTTTATAGTCATAGATTTGTGTTGCCTTCAACCTTCATCAAAAAAAGCTTCTTATTGCAATGGGTAGTAATTAATCTAATACAGGCATTTTCTATGGTAAGGTTCCTTCTTCCCAGATGACTCTAGCTTATGTAGTGTTGACAAATCAAAATTAAAACAATCAAAAAATCAACTAACCAAAGACTGGAGCTATTAGCAGTTGATGGCTAACAGTAGTTTCAGGAGTCATCCCAGGCCTATTGTCCATGGAGGGTCTGGCACTCCTAATTCTGTGACAAAAATGATTGGTAATAGCAATACTGCCCAAGGATGAGAGCAGGATATTCTTGAGAACAGCTAGAAGGTGAATCACACCCAGAAGTAGTTAGTATAGCTTTTCCTTAATATAAAAATGCCTGGAAACAGGAAGTGGAAAACTCATCCATGGAGAGAATTTTTTGCCCAGTCTAGAGCTCTTGTCAGTGCAATTGATTAAGTAGGGACTCCCCAGGCATAGCTCGATGGTGTAAGGGCACAGTTTGATATCATTTGTATCTGTTGTTATTTGTTCTTTCACTTGAAAGCTCATCTGAAAGGACACTCTACTATGCCTAACTCTCTTTATTAGGAACTCCTGTTGAATCCCTAAACATGGCTTCCCAGCCTGTTTCTGCTGGATATATGTAGATTTGATGATGGTATATTTGATTTGCTCTCCCAGTTGCAATACTGTGGTGAGAATTCTGGAATTTTGGTTTCTTTAAAAAATAGAGAAATATAAGGATATGATTTCATTTTAATCTCAGGTATGGGAATATGGTACTGCTTCATATCAGCTGACTCTGATTTTCCTCATGCTCTAACAAAGGCATGGTTTTTCCAGCTACAGATAATTTCTGCGATTATGTAATGTTTGGAAATCTGGGGAAGTTTCAGGGGGTATGTAAATTCTAGAGCTGATAAGTGAGGTTGGTCGTTGGTGGTCATTCAGGGGGTTAGTTGTGGTTCTTTAGTAGTCATGCTCAAAGAAGAAACAAGAAGAAAGAAACTAATTTGGAGATTCCCTATTACTCTCTCCCCTCTGTCCTTCTTTGTCTCCTAGCTAATGATGGGGATGGAACCAGGGAGTGGGGACTGATAAAGGGAAGAGAAAAGAAGAAAGCACAAAATAGCAAAAGACTGGCTACAGGATGTTCCAGTCAGTTTGCTGTCTCTGTGCTGACTCAGTCTGTCTGGTATTTGCTATTTGCTCATTTCCTTTTGTCTGTTATGTGCTTAATAAATGAATCAATTTCAAACCTAAAAAAAAAAGAAAGAAAGAAAAAAGGATGAAAGAAAGAAAAAAAAAAGAAATGGGGATGATTTAACCCAAGGTTTAAGATGATAACTAAAATGACACGAGGAAGAACTGGCCAACTAAGTCCCAGAGCCATGCTGGAGTTGGAGCATAGAAAATATAGGGCAAAAGCAACAAGTACTTCTTAAAATGTATTTTATTATTTTTAAAATGTGTAGAAAATATCTGGACATGATGGTTTTGGAACCTTAGCATCATTAGCACAGAAAACGTACTGGCCCATATTTCCTCTACATAGTGAGGTGTTTAATGAGACATTTTAATAAAGTGAAAATTTACTCTGAACAAATTCACTCCACATTATCATTTCTCCATGCTCCCCTCTCCTACCACTTTCATTATTTCCTCCAGATGTTTTTCTTATACTTTCATCTCATAAATAACCTAAGATACTCAAATGAGAGAATATGTGATATTTGTCTTTCTGAATATGAACTTTTGTCATTATATTATTTTGCAATTTTTTCTTGTTCTTTTTAATTCTCTAATCCTTTTTACAGTCCAGACTGTATCTCCCTCCCTGTCTACCCTTTGATTGTTCCACATCCCACACCTCGTCCGGCTTCTTCAAGAGGTGTCCCCACCCCACATCCCACCTCACCAGACTTTCCCACTTCCTGGGGCCTCCAGTCTTTTGAGGGTTAGGTGCATCTTCTTTGACTGAGTCCAGACCCAGAAGTCCTCTGCATTATGTGTGTTGGGGGAGTCGGGGGGCTCATATCAGCTGGTGTATGCTGCCTGGCTGGTGGCTCAGTGTCAGAACAATCCCAGGGGTCCAGGTTACTTGAGACTCCTGAGGTCCAGCCTAAGAGAAGTACTGGACAAAAATAGCACAGACAAGAACAACTACTAAACAACACCAGTGTCCTTCATGGTTCTGAACACTGAATAGAAATCACAGTCCATGGTGAGACTAACCTTTTTTTAATTTCCACATAAATCTTAACATTTTTCTGTTTGTAGCAACAACTTCTAAAACTTATTTCCTTATCCAAGTCTATCCTCCTCTTTCTTAATTGTTCCCATGTGGCTTTAAATTTAAATTTGCTACCCAAAGTCCCAAAGAAGAATAAGGAGAAAAATGTAGCATAAAGAACAGTGTGCTCTGTGAAAAAAGACAAAATGGATGACAAATAGATGATGCAGATGAATTGGCTACTTTCTTTATTTCTAAGGCTGTTTTTCCATCTGGGATTTACCTTTTTTTCAGTCAAATATAGAAGCAAAAGAATATTTGTCCACAGTGATACCAGAATATTTATGTCTTGCTATATTTTTCTGGTTTTCTACTGTTTACCAACTTCAGACCAATTAGCCTATATTTGTTCATTTTAGTTCAAATTGAATTTATGGACTAAACAGTTTGGTAAAGGTTATATTGTTGACTGATTATGTATAAACTATGGTTATATTTAGAATGATTAAACTTACTTAACCTTGCCAGTGAGTCAGTGCTCAGTGAATTCAACTCTTTACCCTTTGTCAACCCATTTGCTCTAATTCTGTTCATACTTAAAGCACAGTTAAAATCTACTCAAGCAAGTCTTTGTATTCCTTTAACTTACAATAATCCCTCTGTACTTATATATACATGTTATACTGTATGTCACTTGACTACAAATTATCTTATACTAACTACTAATTGGTTCTACATTGTTTGTTTATTTTGCTTTGTTTTTGAGACAGGTATTATCTGTGTTACCCTAACTGTCTGCAACTTACTCTGCAGAACAGGCTACTCGTAAACTCAGAGATCTGCCAGCCTATGCCTCTTGGGACCTGAGATTAAAGGAGTGTATCACCACTGCGTAGCATAATTGATTCTGCTTTTTAAATCTCATTTCATTAATAAAATTGTATGATCTTTATTCAGTGGGGCTCACTAGAGTTCAACTGAAGAGAATTTATCTGAAATACCACAACTGATAAATGAATGCAATTTGAATTCTATCTTCGAAAAGATGTACTTAGTCTCACTGTTTAACCCTTTGATGCTCAGCTCTCAAATCAACACATACTAGATATTCCGTAATTACATTCTGATGATATGACAAATTGTTTTATGGCATACACACTTCAAATCATAAAAGAAGAATGATGACAATTTTATGATTATACTTGTGTATAGTATATGAACTGCATTTTTGAGCTCCTTGAACAAAGATAACACGCATATAATTTTATGAATGCATAAAATGTACTTAAGGCTAAATGCAGTCCCTAATCATGAGAAATAAAACGTTGGTTACTTAGGATTTAGCAGTAGTTCTCAAATTTTAACCTGAATCAGAATCACTTAAAGAATGTGGTAGTCAGCTTTCCATAGCTAAGGCAAAGAACCTGACAGAAACAGCTGAAAAGAGAAAAGAGTTATATTAGCTCAAGGTTTCAGAGGGTACAAGTAGAGACCAGCTGACACTCTTCCTTTGGACCTATAGGGAGGTAGGACATCAGCAGGCATGTGTGACATAGGAAGCTGTTCAGACTTGGGAATCACCAAGGAAAGGAAGATAAAGAAAGGCCAGGGCACAAAAGAAACCCTTCAATGTCACATCTCAGGAACTTACTTCCTCTAGGACTATCTCCTTTACATTTGTCCCACCTACAAGAATGGCCTCAACTAGGAAGTGAGAATTCCGCAGATAAATCTTGAGGAGAAATCCATATGTAAAGTATAACAGAAAGATTGTTAAGTATCCAAATTTCTGATTCCAAAGCCTGGAGAGGACTCAGGAGTTTCCAACGATGATAGGCTCTGTGGTAACATGGATTTAGCTGCATCTTGAAGAGTGTGGGAAATATATTTTCAAAAGAAGCCAGCCTACTGTGCCCATCACAGGTTCACGGTGCTCATCAGTACAGGTGCACCACCAGGAAAACTGAGGAGGAAGGCCAATAGTGCAAGCAGAGGAATTATGCATGACTAATTTATTCAAGGCCATATATTCAAATAAGGACTTGTAATTTTTTTCAGAGGTACAAAAAATTACTTTTATTTCTAGTATTTTTTTCACTGACTTAGAAGGATTAGCATGGATAGAGGGTCTTCACTTCATCCAAATTGGCCTCGATGTATTTTTTACGAATTTGGTCCTTGATATTGGTCCTGTGAATATTCTATTATTACCAAGAATACTGACCAAGTTTGCCATTTTCCTCATTTGTTCTTGATGTTGTTGTGTTGTGTTGTTTATTTGTTCCTTTTATTTTTGTTATTTTTTTATTTTGTTTTTGAATAGCAATAGCTAAGCATCTATTGGTCCAATTCAGATTCTAAAACCACATTTTTAGTCAACATTACTATACTTAGACTCAGTGTAAAAATGTCATGGTCTTTCAGACATTCACTTGAGAAAGCACATCATCAAACCTACTTACAGGTATGGAATGCTTAATGTCAAACCTACTCATACTTCTGCAACATTATGTTGTCAGTAGTGAGGCAGCAGAGGTCCAGTTCTATGCTGTTACCCAACGTTTCCAGAGGACTGCTCATTATAATGAAGGAAGAGTCTTGATGCAAGCCAAATGTTGCGTCCAAGACCTGAAAAAGTACACTACCAGTGAACATCCCAATGTGGATGAAGGAAATCTCATAAGGCCCCGGGACTAGATGAAGAGCTACAAGCAAGATGCTAAAAGGGGAAGACTCAGTCACAAAGGCATATAAGCAATATTAAATGCTCTCAGTTCTATTTATATGCACTCACACACACACACACACACGTACACACACACACACACACACACACACACACACACACACACACATATATATATATATATATATATATATATATACATAATGTATGTCTATACAGATCACATGTAGCACTGATAACTAAAGAAGGAAACATAATGAATTTAAGAGGAAGTGACAGAAGTATGGCAAGCCTTGAATGAGGGAGAGGGTAGGCTGAAAATAATACAAAGATAAACTTTTAAAAATGTCAACTATTTAAGGCAATAAATGAGAGAACAGAACTAAAAATTAAAATTTAAACATTAAATTTATAAAGATAATTTTGATATTAAGCACACCTTTATCTGAATTCTGACTATATTAATTTGAATAATACCAGGTCCAGATGTCCTGCATAGATCCCTATATTGTTAGGGTTACTATTGTTATGATAAGACACTATGAACAAAGGCAACTTGGCGAATAAAGGGTTTATTTGGCTTATATTTCCATGTAGCTGTTAGGAAGTCAGTACAGGAACTAAACAGGACAGGAACCTGGAGGCAGGAGCTGATACAGAGGCCAGGGGTGAGTGCTGCTTATTGGCTTCCTTGCCCTGGTTAGCCCTTTCTTAGAGAATCCAGGGAAATCATCCCAGGATTGGTACCATCCATAATAGGCTGGGATCTCCCCATCAATTGCTAAATAAGTAAAATGCCTTACAGCCAGATCTTATGTAGGCATTTTCTCAATTAAGGTTCCCTCTTTTCAGAAGCTAACTATGCCAATGTGACATAACACCAATTAGCACAACCCCCAAGTTTCTCTATTTTTGTCTCTGTCAAATGAAGGTGGTGCTGCTTCTCAATATGCCTTCAGGTCTTATGCCTTCTGAAATTTATTTGCTTTCTGTCTCTGTCTCACCTAGCAATAATAGTTTGCAATTTTATAATCATATCTTTAGCAGATGTACTTTATTGGATAGGTTTATTCTTAATAGTAATATAGATTAATGGTGGTTATTATTCAATGTCTCACCCTCTTATTAATCCATTCATTTTCTGCACTAGTAATGTCTTTTTCTATACTGTATATATGGGTCTCATGTCAGAACACGGTCAAAATAATACACATGGTTAATAATTCCTTGGGAAACTATGATAGAATCTCCAGGAAAAACAGCAGAGAGGTTTGCTGGGTTTTTTTTTTTTTTCTTCTTTAACTTCAGGTGCATTTTGTTCTTTGGATTGTTCTTGGATATGATTTCATGCCTATTGTGTTAAAAATTTACATTCAATTTATAAGACATGTTTATTCTTATTGAATGTAAGAATATCACTATAGAATCCAATCTGGTCAGCATACCCTGAATCTGAATATGACATTCTGCCTTGTTTTCCTGCTTTCTGAGATATAATCTATAGTACATGTCAGCCAATTGTGTGATAATTATTCTGTCCTGAGGTCCAGCTGTTCTGACAACATTTAGTATGTTCTTACTGGCATGTATGTATATGTTTTTCAGATGTTTTCCTGAACTCAACCAACCTTCTTTGCGTTGTTTTCTTTGATTTATTCTTTTATCAAAGAAGAGTGAAACTAAAGTAATGTCGACAGATCCCAAGTCCCACAGACAAGATTTGCAATGGTTGTCGTGAAAAGTTGACAATTAGTACAAATGACTCAATCTCATATACAGCAACTAATGAAAGTATCTAAGTAGTAGCTGGTAGGTAGTATCAATCATTAGTATTCTTATATAATTAGTAGTCCTTAAACCAAAGCTGCTATGATGTGATTTGTCAAGTAACCTGCTTTTCCTTCTACAGAGACTAGAGCTTACAGTGTAATTATAAAATTCTTTCACTTCATTTTGTCATTTTGGGGGTCTTATTTATTAGCAATTTTATACATAAGAGACTTTCTAAGGTGAATGTTTTCCCTTTTATTCCTTATCATGTCTTGTCTCTAAAAATAATGGCTTTCTCTTTTGGTTCTACCCAAAGTTTAAGAGGTTTCCAAGAGTCATCTTACTTTTGATAAGCATATGACATGGTGATGACCCACACAGCATGCCCCATCTTGTTCTGGTCTATAAGATAATATAGAATACCACAGAGTGATAGAGGGAAAGACTAAATCAGCCAGGAGTCCCAGAGTCAACTTTCTCCATCTGCCCCGGAACCATTACCTTTAAGGTCTCAGTTAATCTGTTCAGATTATAAAACTGACCAAGAATCCACCCACCAAGTCCTGTCTTTCATGGCGAAGAAGTAATGATTTTGTAGGAGGATCTTCTTCAGAATCTTTGACTCTACAGGACAAAGAACTCCTATGAAGAAAATTCATTTGAAAGATGAAATTCCTGCCCCAGTTCACAGAGTGTGTGTGTGTGGGAGGGGGGGCAGAGTTGGTCTCCTCAAGACTGAGCCAGTTCAGCAGCATTAGCATGCAGAAATGTGTGGCTGGATAGGCAGCAAGCACTTAGCAGTCACTAGATTGCTTTTTTCTCATGAAAGTCTGAAGGATGCTTTGTAGAGCACTCAGAGATCTGAAAGGAATGGCATTATACACTGGGCACAGTGTCAGTTCAGCATCAGTTCCAAATCTCATTACGACCTTTTGGGAGTATGATTATCTGGGTATAAGTTTATAATCTGAATAAGTAACTTTTTTTCAGGATTGTTTTTTCATAAATGTAAATAAGTAATAAATAGTGATTGTGCTGAAATAATTTATGAATTTCTTTCCCTGGTGTTACATATTGTTCTACAATACAATTTCACTGAATATTTGATAATCTCTTTTATAACAAAAAATACCTTAAATACTGGCAAATTTATATTCTAATTATACATAGTTTTTTCTACTTTTTCAATTACACAGAGAGCCCTAATACTGTCTTCACAATATTTGCCCAAAAGATTGACATTTTCATCAGAATTCAATTCTAAAAATGCAATTTTGAATGTTTTTGTGTGTCCAGATTGTAAAAAATGATTTTTTTCTGAATTCACTGAAGTTTTTCACTAAGAAAAATCATTTGAAATAGGTCCATGAATTAATGTTCACACACCAAGTAGTTCAATCTTATAGAGAATAGGGTTTACCTATAACTTAAAGTAAAAATATTAATGTATATTCTATGGCAATCCTATTATTTTATGGACTTTGAAGCCAAGGCAAACAGACTTGTCTAAATTTATAGAGACATAAAATTTGCAGTAGCACTCTGCTGTATCAGGATTTGTTAGTGGTAGGATATGACATCCTGTACACAGGTCCATGGAGAGATAGATTGAAATACAGCAGAAACAAGTGAACGACATCTGTGAGTTTTCCTAATTCCAGCAAGTGTCTCAAAAGGATTATGTCTGAAGTAGTTAATATTATCATACCCTGGATATAAAATGCTTTAAAAAGCATCTCTTAGGCTAAAAAAAAAAGTTAATTACTCTGTGCTACCTATTAGCAGTCAGTAGTCAAAAAGACAGTAAAAACAAATGCCTAGGAAGATTCTTGCTTATTTATCTTTTTGACATTCTCTGAGAACAACTGAAAGAAAGGCTTATAAAAGGAGTCAATTAACCTGTCTTAAAAATAATACACATCTAATTAAATCACAGGTAAAATAAAAGTGGTCTTGCTATCAGTTGCTTAGTGAAAGCCAGATAATTTCCATATAAAGAATAGGCAATAGGAAGTATTTTAGGATCTATTGTTTTGCCTCTCTTTTATGACAAAAAATAACTTAAATATTGATTATGATAAATAGATGATATATGTCATCTATTTTCATGATTAACTTTATTTCCTATTAAGTTGTTCTCCCTCAGAATATAAAAATGTTGCCTCCAAATAGGCTGCAGGCATACAGGAGGGGTAGCTGCAGACATGGACACTCTGAAGACTGTGCATCATGACAATTATTTGCATGTTTAAAACTGAGAAACCGTGGTCCTCCCTGTTGGACATAACCCTGTGGCCATCATTCTGGCTAGACCCCACCCCTACAGTCACCTGGCTACAGCCAGGATTTCCCTGCCCCACAGTTACCTGGCAACAGCCAGGTAATCCAGACCACTATAAAAGGGGATGCCTAGCTCCTCCTAGCTCTCTAGATTTTTTTCTCCCTTGCCCTTAATGCTCTCTTGTCTCCCTGTCCCCCCTCTTTCCCAATTCTTCCCCCCTCTTTCCACGTGGTCTTAGCCAGCTCTCACTTCTCTATCTTTTTTTTTATTATTCGATATAATTTATTTACATTTCAAATGATTTCCCCTTTTCTAGCCCCCCTACGCCCCGAAAGTCCCGCAAGCCCCCTTCTCTTCCCCTGTCCTCCCACCCACCCCTTCCCACTTCCCCGTTCTGGTTTTGCTGAATACTGTTTCACTGAGTCTTTCCAGAACCAGGGGCCACTCCTCCTTTCTTCTTGTACCTCATTTGATGTGTGGATTATGTTTTGGGTATTCCAGTTTTCTAGGTTAATATCCACTTATTAGTTAGTGCATACCATGATTCACCGTTTGAGTCTGGGTTACCTCACTTAGTATGATATTCTCTAGCTCCATCCATTTGCCTAAGAATTTCATGAATTCATTGTTTCTAATGGCTGAATAGTACTCCATTGTGTAGATATACCACATTTTTTGCATCCACTCTTCTGTTGAGGGATACCTGGGTTCTTTCCAGCATCTGGCAATTACAAATAGGGCTGCTAGGAACATAGTAGAACATGTATCCTTATTACATGGTGGGGAGTCTTCTGGGTATATGCCCAGGAGTGGTATAGCAGGATCTTCTGGAAGTGAGGTGCCCAGTTTTCGGAGGAACCGCCAGACTGATTTCCAGAGTGGTTGTAACAATTTGCAACCCCACCAGCAGTGGAGGAGTGTTCCTCTTTCTCCACACCCTCTCCAACACCTGCTGTCTCCTGAATTTTTAATCTTAGCCATTCTGACTGGTGTAAGATGAAATCTTAGGGTTGTTTTGATTTGCATTTCCCTAATGACTAATGAAGTTGAGCATTTTTTAAGATGCTTCTCCGCCATCCGAAGTTCTTCAGGTGAGAATTCTTTGTTTAACTCTGTACCCCATTTTTTGATAAGGTTGTTTGGTTTTCTGGAGTCTAACTTCTTGAGTTCTTTATATATATTGGATATTAGCCCTCTATCTGATGTAGGATTGGTGAAGATCTTTTCCCAATTTGTTGGTTGCCGATTTGTCCTCGTGATGGTGTCCTTTGCCTTACAGAAACTTTGTAATTTTATGAGGTCCCATTTGTCAATTCTTGCTCTTAGAGCATACGCTATTGATGTTCTGTTGAGAAACTTTCTCCCTGTACCGATGTCCTCAAGGGTCTTCCCCAGTTTCTTTTCTATTAGCTTCAGAGTGTCTGGCTTTATGTGGAGGTCCTTGATCCATTTGGATTTGAGCTTAGTACAAGGAGACAAGGATGGATCAATTCTCATTCTTCTGCATGCTGACCTCCAGTTGAACCAGCACCATTTGTTAAAAAGGCTATCTTTTTTCCATTGGATGTTTTCAGCCTCTTTGTCGAGGATCAAGTGGCCATAGGTGTGTAGGTTCATTTCTGGATCTTCAATCCTGTTCCATTGATACTCCTGCCTGTCACTGTACCAATACCATGCAGTTTTTAACACTATTGCTCTGTAGTATTGCTTGAGGTCAGGGATACTGATTCCCCCAGATTTTCTTTTGTTGCTGAGAATAGTTTTATCTATCCTGGATTTTTTGTTGTTCCAGATGAATTTGATAATTGCTCTTTCTAACTCTGTGAAGAATTGAGTTGGGATTTTGATAGGGATTGCATTGAATCTGTATAGTGCTTTAGGCAAAATGGCCATTTTAACTATATTGATTCTACCGATCCATGAGCATGGGAGGTTTTCCCATTTTTTGAGGTCTTCTTCCATTTCCTTCTTCAGAGTCTTGAAGTTCTTGTCATACAGATCTTTCACATGTTTGGTAAGAGTCACCCCAAGATACTTTATACAGTTTGTGGCTATTGTGAAGGGCGTCATTTCCCTAATTTCTTTCTCAGCCTGCTTATCCTTTGAGTATAGGAAGGCCACTGATTTGCTTGAGTTGATTTTATAACCTGCCACTTTGCTGAAGTTGTTTATCAGCTGTAGGAGCTCTCTAGTAGAGTTCTTTGGGTCACTTAGGTAGACGATCATGTCCTCTGCAAATAATGATAGTTTGAGTTCTTCCTTTCCAATTTGTATCCCTTTGACCTCCTTATGTTGTCGAATTGCCCGAGCTAGTACCTCAAGTACAATATTGAAAAGATAAGGAGAAAGGGGGCAGCCTTGTCTGGTCCCTGATTTCAGTGGTATTGCTTCAAGTTTCTATCCATTTAGTTTGATGCTGGCTACCGGTTTGCTGTATATTGCTTTTACTATGTTTAGGTATGGGCCTTGAATTCCTGTTCTCTCCAAGACTTTAAGCATGAAGGGATGCTGAATTTTGTCAAATGCTTTTTCAGCATCCAATGAAATGACCATGTGGTTTTGTTCTTTGAGTTTGTTTATGTAGTGGATTGTATTGATTGATTTCCGTATATTGAACCAACCCTGCATTCCCGGGATAAAGCCTATTTGATCATGGTGGATGATCGTTTTGATGTGTTCTTGGATTCGGTTGGCAAGAATTTTATTGAGTATTTTTGCATCGATGTTCATAAGGGAAATTGGTCTGAAGTTCTCTTTCTTTGTTGGATCTTTGTGTGGCTTTGGTATCAGCGTAATTGTGGCTTCGTAGAAGGAATTGGGTAGTGTTCCTTCTGTTTCTATTTTGTGGAATAGTTTGAAGAGTATTGGTGTTAACTCTTCTTTGAAGGTCTGGTAGAATTCTGCACTGAAGCCACCTGGTCCTGTGCTTTTTTTGGTTGGAAGATTTTCTATGACTCCTTCTATTTCTTTAGGCATTATGGGACTGTTTAGATGGTCTAGTTGGTCCTGATTTAATTTTGGTATTTGGTATCTGTCAAGGAAATTGTCCATTTCCTCCAGATTCTCCAGTTGTGTTGAGTACAGGCTCTTGTAGTAGGATCTGATGATTTTTTGGATTTCCTCAGTTTCCGTTGTTATATCTCCCTTTTCATTTCTAAGTTTGTTAATTTGAATACTTTCTCTGTGCCCTTTGGTCAGTCTGGCTAAGGGTTTATCTATCTTGTTGATTTTCTCAAAGAACCAGCTCCTGGTATTGTTGATTTTTTGTATGGTTCTCTTTGTTTCTACTTGATTGATTTCGGCCCTGAGTTTGATGATTTCCTGCCTTCTACTCCTCCTGGGCGAAATAGCTTCTTTTTGTTCTAGGGCTTTCAGGTGTGTCATTAAGCTGGTAATGTATGCTCTCTCCATTTTTTTTTTTTTTTTTTTTTTTTTTTTGGAGGCACTCAGGGCTATGAGTTTTCCTCTTAGCACTGCCTTCATTGTGTCCCATAGATTTGGGTATGTTGTGTTTTCATTTTCATTGTGTTCTAAAAAGTCTTTAATTTCTTTCTTTATTTCTTCCTTGACCAAGGTATCATTGAGTAGAGTATTGTTCAGTTTCCACGTGTATGTGGGTTTTCTGTTATTTCTGTTGCTATTGAAGACCACTTTTACTCCATAGTGATCAGATAGGAGGCATGGGATTAGTTCTATCTTCTTATATTTGTTGAGGTCTGTCTTGTGACCAATTATATGGTCGATTTTGGAGAAGGTACCATGAGGTGCTGAGAAAAAGGTATATTCTTTTGTTTTAGGATAGAATGTTCTATATATATCTGTTAAATCTAATTGGTCCAAAGCTTCAATTAGTTTCATTGTGTCCCTGTTTAGTTTCTGTTTTCCTGATCGGTCCATTGAGGAAAGTGCAGTGTTGAAGTCACTCACAATTATTGTGTTAGGTGCAATGTGTGCTTTGAGTTTTAATAAAGTTTCGTTTACGAAAGAGGGTGCCCTTGCATTTGGCGCATAGATGTTCAGGACTGACAGTTCTTCTTTTTGTATTTTTCCTTTGACCAGCAAGAAGTGTCCCTCAGGGTCTCTTTTGATGACTTTGGGTTGAAAGTCAATTTTATCTGATATTAAAATGGCTACTCCAGCTTGTTTCCTGAGACCATTTGCTTGTAAAATTGTCTTCCAGCCTTTTACTCTAAGGTAGTGTTTGTCTTTGACCCTGAGGTGTGTTTCCTGTAAGCAGCAAAATGTAGGGTCCTGTTTACGTATCCATTCAGTTAGTCTGTGTCTTTTTATTGGGGCATTAAGTCCATTGATGTTAAGAGATATTAAGGAATAGTGATTGTTACTTCCTATCATTTTTGACGTTATTTTTTAAATTTGAATGCTTAACTTCTTTTGGGTTTGATGAAAGGTTACTATCTTGCTTTTTCCAGGGTGAAGTTTCCTTCCTTGTATTGGTGTTGTCCTCCTATTATCCTTTTTAGGGCCGGGTTTGTGGATAGATATTGGGTAAACTTGGTTTTGTCATGAAATATCTTAGTTTCTCCATCTATGGTGATTGAGAGTTTTGCTGGATATAGTAGTTTTGGTTGGCATTTGTGTTCTCTTAGAGTCTGCATGAGATCTGCCCAGGACCTTCTAGCCTTCATAGTCTCAGGTGAAAAGTCTGCTGTGATTCTGATAGGTTTTCCTTTATATGTTACTTGGCCTTTTTCTCTTACTGCCTTTAGTATTCTTTCTTTGTTTAGAACATTTGGTGTTTTGATTATTATGTGACGGGAAGTATTTCTGTTCTGGTCCAGTCTGTTTGGAGTTCTGTAGGCTTCTTGTATATTCATGGGCATCTCTCTCTTTAGGTTAGGGAAGTTTTCTTCCATAATTTTATTGAAGATGTTTACTGGCCCTTTAAGTTGTAAATCTTCACTCTCATCTATGCCTATAATCCTTAGGTTTGGTCTTCTCATTGTGTCCTGGATTTCCTGGATATTTTGGGTTACAAGCTTTTTGCATTTTGCATTTTCTTTAACTGTTGAGTCCATGGTTTCTATGGAATCTTCAGCATCTGAGATTCTTTCTTCTATCTCTTGTATTCTGTTGTTGATATTTGCATCTCTGTCCCCTGATTTCTTCCCAAGGCTTTCTATCTCCAAAGTTGTCTCCCTTTGAGTTTTCTTAGTTGTTTCTACTTCTGATTTTAGATCCTGGATGGTTTTGCTTAGCTCCTTCACTTGCATGTTTGTGTTTTCCTGTAATTCTTTAAGAGATTTTTGTGTTTCCTCTTTCATGACCTCAGCCTGTTGACCAAAGTTCTCCTGTATTTCTTTAAGAGATTTTTGTGTTTCGTCTTTCATGACCTCAGCCTGTTGACCAAAGTTCTCCTGTATTTCTTTAAGTGTTTTTTGCATTTCCTCCTTGTTGGCTTTTGTATTCTCCTGGATTTCTTTCAATGATTTTTGTGTTTCCCTTGCAAGGGCTTCTAACTTTTGATCCATTTTCTCCTGAATTTCTTTAAGTATGTCCTTCATGTGTTCCTGTACCAGCATCATGACCAGTGATTTTAAATCCAAATCTTGTTTTACTGGTGTGATGGGGTATCCAGGACATGTTGGTAGAGGAGAATTGGGTTCAGATGTTGCCATATTGCCTTGATTTCTGTTAGTGACGTTCCTGCGTTTGCCTTTTGCCATCTAGTTCTCACTGGTGTTAGTTTGTCTTGTCAGTGCTGGACTCACCAGTGCAAGCTGCCCCTTCCCAGTTGGCCTCTGGTGCACAGCTTACCTCCTGCACTGCTTGTAGACAGGGTGCTGCTGCCCAGGCTGTTCTGATCCCAAAGCAGGCACGTGAAGGCTCCCGCTGGGGCCCGCTGGATTCACTGGAGCACACTGACTTCTTCCAGCTGGCCGCCCGGAATCCCAGCTAGCCACTTGCAGGACTTGGAGATGTGGTGCTGCCGCCCAGGCTGATCTGGATCCGGAAGCGGAGAGAGTAGAGCTGAGGGCTTCTGCCTGAGGCCTTGCCCCAGATTGTGTCTGTGTTCCAGATGGAGCCTGTGTGCACCCCCAGGGAGTGCCGACTGTGTATGCTGCTGTGACCTCCCCTGTGTTCCGCCAACCGGGCTGTCGCACACAAGGTTAGCCTGGCCACCCAGTCCCTGAGTCCAGGCAAAAGCCTGGGAGGCCAAGGTCGAGCAAAGTTCCCCTAGGGCTATGACTGTTAATTGGGTCCGCCAGGTGACTAGGATGGCGGGCGTGCGCTCCCGTGCTCCCTGAAAGCTCCAGGAGAGTCTGCTGTGCTAACAATCACCTGGGCAGGTTGACTCACAAATGGCCCACCAAGCCGCCCAGTTCTTGGGGTCAGTCCTGTGCCTTTTGGGGCCTAGACCCCCGCTTTGTTAGCCTCAGGCTATGCCTGTTACAGGTCTGCCCGCCAGAGCTCTCTGTCGTCCTGCAGGCAAAATGGTGGCGGCGCGCACGCAGGCCTGGGCAAAAAACCTCCTGGCTGGGTTGGCACCCCGATGTCCCCCCCCCGACCCGCCCAGGGCCTGGGTGCAGGCCAACGCCCGTCGGGCTCAGACCACCACCGCGGTGTTGGCCTCGGATTATGTTTGTGTACCTCAGTCTGTCCGATCCCTGGAGTATGGAACCAAGATGGATGCATCTCTCCTGACTGGTGGGAGGCCGAGTTCTGAAGTGGCTTCCGTGCAGGAAAGGCGCCGCACAACTGCAGCTGCTTGCCGCCCGGCTGGTCAGCGAAGGTCAGTGGTCGTGGGCGCAGGGCCTAACTGGTCCCTGTGACGCCTTGGTTCCACTGCTGATGGCCCTTCAGCTGGAGCAGCCACTGCTGCCGCCACCGCCTCCTTCCTACTTGTTTTTATGATCACTTCTCTATCTTTTAATTCTCTCTTTACTTATCTATTTCTTTTTCTTTCCCTATTTCTCTATAATATAGCTTTGAAACCATGGACTGTCTCTTCTTATCAAAACCCACCGTGTAGGAGCAACAGAACAGGCCTCACATCTTCAGCCACCAGACCGGACCAAAGACTCTCCTGCCCAACCAGGCTTCCTCTATAGGTACAAGGCCCTGTCTTGTCTTCTGAGCAAAGACCTTCCTGACAGCTGAGCAGCGTCCCTCGGCAGGTACTCCAGCCCCTGCCATCCCTACATGGGTATACAGGCATGTATACAGGTACCCACCCACTCGTTTTCCCTACACCTCCCTACCATAATAAGAGTTCAAGAGACTCAGGGTGGTGAAAGGGGAGAAGCTTCTTCTGTGACCTTGCAAACTGAGCAGCGACAACTTAAAGGAAAGATGGAACGGCTGGATTGGTACCAAACAGTGTTTTGTTTTGTTTTGTTTTGTTTTGTTTATGTACCTAATCAATTTTCCATGCTGGATTTCCTCGTTGCTTGGTTTCTTCAGAGACATAATTTTCTCCACTCCTCTAGGATAGTAACCCCTCTGCCCCCCCACCCCACCCCCGGGCTCTGAAGTCCCTAAATGTCCTTCTGGGACTAGAGATCCCAGCCCCCTTTCTGATTTATGTGCTCAGTTGTGGGTCAGTTTGTAACTTTCAACCCTCAGATCAGTGCAAACTGTTAACTAGGCAAGACTGGGTGTTCGTGCCTCCTGCTTAGCTGTGATTTACTGGTGAGATTAAAACAAACTTCATACTGAAATCAACCATGATTATATTTTCTAATACTATCAAGAACTACTGGGTAACTGTCCTGGTAGACATTTAATTATTTCCAAATCTAGAATGAAATTTGCAATGGAGAAAAAAATACTTTAGCCTAAACCTTCTCAAATTATTGTGCAGCCTTTAAGAAAACAGAGAAAACAAAAAAGAATACAATCAAATGTATATGTTAATATAGAGTTGTGTTACTAAATTATTTTTGAGGTTTATTTTATTTTTAATTATATGAATGTGTGTGTGCGTGCATCTTTGTATGTGCACATATATGTGTATGGGTACGTACAGAGGCAAGAGGAAAGGGTCTTCTGGACCTTTAGTGGACATGAACACTGAAATGTACTCATGTTCTCTGAAAGACTGTTCTTCACCACTGGACCATATTTCCTCTCCTGATAATTATTTTTCTATGAAAACAAACAGTTTCTCTTAGAATTCATTCTGAGAATAAAAGCATATTTTGTAATATGACATGTCAAGCTTTTCACACACTGTCTAATGTTTTAAGAGAAATATCCTAACTGGACTTTAATTGAATATTGATGACTTGTAATTTCAACATGCATGTCTTAGCTTTCTTTCTACTGCTGTGATAAACATCATGACCAAAAGCAAACTGTAGAGGAAAGGCTTCATTTTTTTTTTCTTACATGTCCAGTTCAATCACAGTCCATCACTAAAGAATGACATGGCAGGAACTCAAAAGAAGTGTGGCAGGAACAGAGGCCATGGAAGAATACTGCTTACTAGCATAGCCTGTTTAGTCTGCTCTCTTGTACTAGTCAAGACCAGCAGTGTATCAGGGGTTATCACCTACACGGAGGTGGCCCTTCTCACATTAATTATTAATCAAGAAGTCACCCTCACAGGTTTACCTTCAGGAAAATATGATGGGCATCTTTTCTCATATGAGGTTTTATTTTTTTGAAATGACCCTAGCTTGTGTCAAGTTGATAATGATGATGATGATGATGATAATGATGATGATGATGATAAGGAGGAGGAGGAGGAGGAGGAAGAAGAACATGACAACAAGTACAATGAGCATTTAACAATGAACCTAGGAAAGAAAACTGTTCATGTTTACTGATCTGCTGTCAGAAGCCAATACAGTGTTTCAGACATTCCAGAAGTCTTCAACTCTACAACCCACATTGCCCTGTGTGATTGCAGTTCTTGCCCTATATCTAGTGTCTCATGTGATAGTTTGGTATCTACTGAATGAGAAAAGTACTCCCTCTCCTAAAGACATGTACTAGACCATTCATTACTCTCACAGCCCAGTGTTAATACCCGAGTTGAATCATACTATTTACAATTGAATGGAAACTTTTCATTGTTTTGACAAAGAAAGGTTTTAGTCCTAAGCTCATCCTTTATCTAGAGGGTAAAAAGACTCAAGAGACTGATCCTCAGAATATAAAAATATAACAATACCAGAAAAACTTGCAACATCAGTCAACCAAGCTCATAGAGCCAGTATTGAACTTTGCTTTCCCGCATCAAATACTATAAAACCAACTAGAGGCAAATAAGAAACGGTTGATTCTACATGCTGGACAAAATGAAGTACAGCACTGTGATGTCTGAAAGACTTAAATCAGCAAATACCAATATGAGTTGCCATGAGGTTATGCATGTTGGCTTCTTCAGAATTAGACTATACAGTAGCATTTTGCCAGGCCCTGACAACTGAATTGCTTGGGCAAAGCATTGTGTATCAAGAGAAATATGCATAAGATGCAACATGAGCACTATTATGAGATAGTTTCTGGAGTTTATCCATGGCCCAAGGATGTACATGGTAACACTTTGCTCTACCATACATGCTACACCACACACTCAAGCTCACTGGGAGCTCAGCAGGAAAGTGAAGCTATGCTTAAGGTAAATAAAGGAGCTACTTACTGCACATGAAACCAATGTCAGCACTTAAAAATATATATATATTACGAAGACCAAATGGGCATACCACAGACATGAAACTCAAGAAACTATACATCAACGAACCAAATAATTCAATTTGAAAATGGGGTATACCTATAAAATCAAGAATTCTCAACAGAAGAAACTCAAATGACAGAGAAAGACTTAAATTTTCAACATCCTTAGTCATCAGGGAAATGCAAATCAAACTATTTTGAGATTCTATCTTATACCTGGTAAAAAGGGTAACATCAATAAGAGACATGGCAGCTTATGCTGTCAATGATATGGAGCAAGAGGAACATCCTCCCACTCCGGATGTGGGTGCAAACTTGTGCAACCATTGTGGAAATTGGTATGGGAGTTCCTCAGAAAGCTGGGAATAGATCTACCTCAAAACCCAGCTATACCTCTTTGGGGCATATACTCTCTGTCCTATATATCTCCAAATGCCCCTCCATCCCACCACAAGGACACAGAGCACAGCAGTTTATTCACAATAGCAAGAAACTACAAACAACCTAAATGTTCCCCAACTGAAGAATGGATGAAAAAAGTCTGGTACATTTGCATAGTGAAGTATTCTGTTGCAGGATTTTTGATCCCTTTCTCTGAACCCAAAGACTGCATTATTTACAGGAAAAAAAATGTTCCTAGTTATAGTGTGGCTCAGCCCTTGGCACACACCTTTAATCCATCAGGATGGAGTACAAAAATGTTCTTAGTACATGGCTTTAATCCTGAACGATAAAGTTTGTAGAAGGAATCACCCATGTTTTAAAGTGATGTCTAATTGAGAGGTAGACAAAAATGTTGACTCAGAGAAAGATTTGACAGAATAGGATATGTCCAACTCTCACAAGAAGATGGGGGTGGGGGTGGGGATAGGGGGAGTGGTTATGTAGGAGAGCAGAGAGAAAAGGAAAGGAGGCAGATTAACCAGAACAGTTATAGAGAACATGCTAGTCACAGATGAAGACAGAATGAACCAAAGAATGAAAAGGAGCCAGAAGGTTAGAACATATTGCCAAAGTTATTATGAGTCCAAGCTGAGCAATTCCGTGAGAAGCTGAGAGAAACTAATTGAATCAGTCAGCTTGGAGAGCAGACTGAGCCAGCACAGCTGAGTGGAGCTAGGCAGCTATCCCTCAACAGAAGAATGGAGGCAAAAAATGTGCTATATATACACTAGTCAGCCATTAGAAACAATGAATTCATGAAATTCTTAGGCAAATGGATGGAGCTGGAGAACATCATACTAAGTGAGGTAACCCAGTCTCAAAAGATCGATCATGGTATGCACTCACTAATAAGTGGATATTAGCCTGGAAAACTGGAATACCCAAAACATAATCCACATATCAAATGAGGTACAAGAAGAATGGAGGAGTGGCCCCTGGTTCTGGAAAGACTCAGTGTAGCAGTATAAGGCAAAACCAGAACAGGGAAGTGGGAAGGGGTGGGTGGGAGAACAGGGGGAGGGAAGGGGGCTTATGTGACTTTAGGGGAGTGGGGGGACCAGAAAAGGGGAAATCATTTGAAATATAAATAAAAATATATCTAATAAAAAAAAAACTCAGGAGACAGCAGGTGCTGGTGAGGATGTAGAGAAAGAGGAACACTCCTCCACTGCTGGAGGGGTTGCAAGCTGGTACAACCACTCTGGAAATCATTCTGGTGGTTCCTGAGAAAACCGGGCATGATACTCCCAGAGAACCCCATTATAGCACTCCTGGCATATACCCAGAGGATTCCCCAGCATGTAATAAGGACACATGCTCTACTATGTTCATAGCAGCCCTATTTATAAGCTGGAAAGAACCCAGATGTCCCTCAAGGGAGGAATGGATACAGAAAATGTGGTATATTTACACTATGGAATAATACTCAGCTATTAAAAACAATGAATTCATGAAATTCTTAGGCAAATGGGTGGAACTGGAAAATACCATCCTAAGTGAGGTAACCCAATCACAAAAGAACTCACTGATAAGTGGATATTAGCCCAGAAGCTTGGAATACCCAAGACACAATTCACAGAGGAAATGATATCCAAGAAGAAGGAAGGAGAGGCCCCCTGGTCCTGGAAAGGCTCTATGCAGCAGTGTAGGGGAATACCAGGACAGAGAAGTGGGAGGGGGGTTGATTGGGGAACAGGGGGACTTTTGGGGAGGGGGAACCAAGAAAGGGAAAATCATTTGAAATGTAAATAAAGAATATATCTAATTTAAAAAAAGAGCAAGAAACAGTGAGCTTATTTAGTAGTAAGTCACAGAGGCTGAAAACATTCTAGGCCTAGATTGGATTATATGGAGGCTAGAGCTTCAAGGACTAGGCTAGGTTAGCAGACTGAGGTAGTGAGCCTGGGAGAAGACAATTACACTAGGCAAATAAAAGTTACTTTTACCTTACTCAGCTGTTAAAAAAAATAACATCATGAAATTTACAGGCAAATGAAATAGTCATTCTGAATGAGGTAACCTAGACCCAGAAAGATAAACATGATATATACTCACTCATAAGTGGATATGGGCTGTTAAGTAATGAATAATCATGGTATAATCCACAAAGCCAGAGAAGCTAAATAACAAGGAGACTTCTAAGAAAGGATGCATGGATCATTCTGGGAAGGGGAAATAGAATAGATAATCGTGGTTGGACTGAGAGTGGGTAAGGATGGGAGCAGGAGGTAGCAGGTCGTGTAGGAATGGAAAGATGGAGAGAGTATGGAGAGAGACAACAGAAATTGGTGCCCACTTGGTGAGTGATGTAGAAAACAACTGCAGTGGAAACTTCCTGGAATCTATGAGGGTGACACTAGCGAGGACTCCTAATCATGGACAATATAAAGCCTGAACTAGCACATGATGGATCATAGCTCAGCCACAGAAGCAATAAAGTCTTAAGACACACTACAGTATACATCAGTACAGTGAATATTAAGTATAAAATGATTAAGAAAGTGGTTCCTTTGATTTGACATTTTTGTACTCAGTCATGAAAAATTAGCATGAATTCTTGATTAATGTTGATAGAATTTCACTGTAAAACTCTTTGATCTTGATGCTATCTTTTCCTCGGTGTGGCTGTAAATACTGATCCAACTTAATTCCTTTACTCATTGGGTGAGCTTCAGTAGTTCGCTTTTTAAAATAATTAACCTATTAATCTTTCTCTCATATAGTACATCTTGACCACAATTTCTCCTCCCTCCTCTCCTCCAAGTCCTTCTTCTACTACCTCTGTTTGTCCCCAGATGCACGCCTCCTCTGTTTCCCTTCAGGCCTCCCAGGAATATCAACCAAATATAGCATAACAATTTGCAGTAGGGCCAGTTATATAACCTCCTCTCGGGGCTGAAGAAGGGAACCAACTAGGATGACAAGCGTCCCAGAAGCATGTGAAAGATTCAGAGACAGCCCTCCCCCACTCCCACTATTAGGAGTATCGCAAGAATATCAAGCTCATATATGCATTTTTAAACAATTGACCCACTATGCCTAAGTTACATTTTATTTTGTTTCTTTTATCTTTTTAAATGACCTAGCTTTTAAATAACCTAGCGTTTGGATTTCTACATATTTTTTATTGCTTTCCTGTTCAGGTTTTAATCGATCTCTATTTTATCAGTGGTTTTCTCCTTGCTTTCTAGTTCCCTATGATATAAATTATTGACTTCAGTTCTTTCTTCTTTGCTATGTTAAAAAAAAATCTCCCTCAGAACATTACTTTCCGACTGTTTACACAAATTTGACATACTGTGTTTTCTTTTTTTATTGTCCTCAAGGTGTGCTTAAGTTTCTCTTGAATTTTTTTAAACCTATGTTATTGTGAGATGCTGTTTGACATACAAATGTTTGTCCTATATATACTAGGTGACTCTCTGTTGTTTACCCTTAGTTCACTCCTGTTCATCTGAAACTACTTTGCATGTTTTTGTTCCTTTCTTCGTGTCACATTTGTTTTATGGCCCAGAATGATGTTGTGTCACAAAATATCTCAGGCAGGATTGAGAAAAATGATTATTCTGCTCCTTTATAGAGTGGTAGTGCATAGATGCCAATTTAATCTAGTTGATTGACGGTGTTGTTCAAGTCGATGATAGCCTTAAATGTATTTTTCTGCTATGTCTACCAATACTGAACGTCTAGCATTTACGTATCCAGGGGAATGGTGCAATTGCCTGTTGTTCTCCATAGTGAGAATATGTGGAATATTCTTTGTGCATATTTTTCAACAGTCTGATATCTGGAATCTTCATTAGTTTGAAATGTTATTTTCTAAGTTTTCTCTGTATTTTGAAGCCTTATATGTATAGTATTAAAGTTGATAGCATTTAGTTAGTATTATAGCAGTAAGAGTACTCTAAACCTTGGTTTAAACTGTATGAGTTTTTATATTTAGAGTTTTTCCCTTATGGATAACATATAGCTGGGTCTGGTTTTTTTTTATTATTATTTGTTGTTTGCTGTTTATTCATTTTAACAGTCTGTCTTTAATCTGGTACACTTGGCTAAGAAGATGGCTCAGTCAGCAAAGACATGTGAGTATGAGGACCTGAATTATAATCTACAGAATTCACATGAAAAGCTCAGCACGGACACATCTCTGTCTCTAACTCCAGTTCTGGGAAGTCAGAGATAAGTGGATCCCTGAAGCACATTTGTGGTCAAGCTTAGGCAGCTCACAGCCTCAGTGAGAAACTCTCGCAAACAAACAAGACAAAGAGAAAACAAACAATAAACTGAAAAACCGTAGAACCACCAAACATTGGTCACTGGCCTGTGCAGGCATCCATGTGAACATTCCCATACATATCACACATAAACACACACATACACACACACACACACACACATACATCCATTATGATTCAAGTATTCTTAAAGTGCTTAGTATTTATTCTGCTTATCATCTATTGATTACACTTGATTTTTTTCATTTCCTCCTTTTGATAATACATTTCTACAATTTCATTTGTCAATGTGACTGAATACGTGGCTGCAAACAGTCAAAAGAGAGGATAAAGCCAACTTTTCCTGTAATAGTATGAGAGGTAACAGTCCTGAACAGGAAGGAAGGCATGGCAGTAGGACTAGGTTGTTCAACACTTAGTTGTTGGCATGGTACCAGTTCCTTTTCCCTTTTATTCAGTCTAGAACAGCCTATATAAAAGTGGATAAGGGAGTTGGGATAAGACTGTTGAAACATGAATCAGACTCTGCCTATATTTGAAAATTTAGAGATGGAGGAAAGAAGCAGGAACAAGAGGATGTGGATGGTTTCTGGATTCTAGAAAACTTCTGGAATTGGATTTTACACAGGAGTGTCCAGAGAGCAGTCTATCCTAGAAGACACTTTGATTTCAGCTCAAGGAGACACACGTTATGCTTACAGTTGAAGACACTATAATGTCAGAAATAAGTCTATGGAGTTTTCAGTCACAATGATTGTGGATACTTATTATGTCAACTTTGGCTTCCCTCTTTTCCTCAAGGATACTGATTGACCTGAAAGTATTCCTTGATCAACAAATATGCAACAAAATTGTCTCTGACTTGTTCACAACACATGATAACACAATGCATATTTGGATGTTTTGTACTTTTCCTCTTAAATTGCAGACCACATGTTCCTAATCATTAGTGGCCATCCTAGGCAAACAATTAGCTCATCTGGGCAGATCACATCAGACTATGAAGGCCTGCACTCAAGACTGACTAGTAGACTCTGAATCAGGGGAAATAGAACTGATCTGATCTGAATGCATAATTCATGCTCAAACTTACATTCTATGGTGAGTCTATTAAGAACACTCAGCCATCATGAGTGGAATCCGTGACTAGAGATAGGTAGCTAACTATCCTGTAGCCTTTCCTCTCCCCCTTCCTTTGAGATGGCACCAAGAAACAGACGTTGAACAGACAGCATACCTACTAGCACTTTGACATTGGACTTCTTAAACTTCAAATTGTGAAGAGTAAGTTTCTGTTAGTTATAAATTAGTAAAATATAAGCAAAGTATTTTTTGTCTGAGTTGCAAAAGAGGATTGCTATCTATAGCACTCTCTTTGCTATGTTTTCTGAAAGTATTTTACAGAGAAATTTCTAAAAATATTTTAGGAATCTGGTCCAAGATTGGTGAAGAACGATAGGAAAAGCAAAAAACAAAACCTTAATTTGAGTGTGTGAAGGAATCATATCTGTTCTTTGTGGCCATTTTCTTGAAATTGAAATAATCCCTTTAGGAGGGTAGAGGAATAATGGTGCTCAGGAGGCAGTGGAATTAAGTCTTATAAAGTTTCTGAAACTAACAAGATTCACAAAGCCCCATTTCTCCTAGCATTAGGGAAGCATAAACAATTGCTGAGGCATGGGAATCTGGTCAGTCAAGCTGCCTGGAGAGGCCTCTCCCCCAGGCCAAACCACAGGAAAATGCCCCAGAGCTCTCCAGAGTTACCACTGTCATGAGTCGTTACCTGTGCTAGTGTGGCCCTTCTATGATGGAGCTGCCTTTGTGTCATCTGTGCTCATTTGGGAACCTATGAACATTCCTGTAAGTAACATGAATAGGTGCACTGGTTTCTTTGGGAGGACACTGGTAGAATCATTACTTCATTCTGTCATTGCTGTCCAATCTGGAGCAAGGAAATGTTTTTTTTTAAGACTTTCCAGTCTATGATATCAAAAGTTCCCTCTTTCCGTACCCACCAAGATAGACAAAGTCCTCTCCTGATTTTCAGGATGCTTTAGAGTACACTTTGCACAAAGCAGGAGGAAGCCTTTTTTTTTTCTTGTGAGTACTTCAAAGCAAATAAAAATGTTATAGACAACAATAAAAAAAAAGTGTCAAACATTTTTTCTCTTTTCTAATTTAAAACCAAAACCAAAATAACAAGGTTCAGATGAATGTTTGAATGTCACCATGCAACTAAAGGAAAACAAGATGTATTCCATATTACCACCTGGAATCACACAACCATTCATGTGCAGAGAAAGAGGGGAATAAAAGCTCCCATTAGTGTCACCAAGGCTCCACCTTAGGCCCTGAGAAAGGCAGAAAATGTATTAGGCACAAAATGTATTCATTTGAGCCTTTTTCTAAAGATACTGTGAAGAATTTACACATCAGTTAGGGTGTGGAAAACACAGACTCCTGTAGAATCCTAAGCAAAATCACCTAGATGCTAGAAAGACCACAGCAATGACTTTGCTAATCAGGTAGAATGTGAATGGATCTCAAGGTTTAAGACAACCCTGGGCCTGGGATGTGAGATTTTTCGCAACAAGTCCCAGGGATTGCTAATGCATACTAAACTCCAACCCCCTTTACCGACACATGGTCCCTAATATTTCTGTATATATGCTAGTGTGTGTGGAGGGATGAATTAAAATAACCCCCATAGGTTCATGGGGAGTGGCATTATTGAGGAAGTATTTCACACCTTGAGTGAACAATGAGGATTCAGATGCTCAAGGGAGGCCCATTGTCACTCTTCCTTCCTGTTGCCTGAGAATCCAGAAGTAGAACTCTCAGCTACATCTTCAGCACCATGTCTACTACAAGCCACCATGCTTTTTTGCAGGTTCTGAGGTTTAGTCCATTATCATCAAGGTGGGAAGCACGGCAATATCTAGGCAGGTATGGCCCTGGAGGAGCTGAAATTTCCACATCTAGTTCTGAAGGCAACAGATGACTTCCAAGCAACTAGGAGGAAGATCTCTAATCCTTCAAAGTGACACACTTCGAACTCAAGAAGTTAGACCCCAGAGAACCAAATAACCCTATTTAAAAATGGGGTACAGAGCTAAACAAAGAATTTTCACCTGAAGAACTTCGGTTGCCTGAGAAGGACCTTATTCAACATCATTAATCATTAGAGAAATGCAAATCAAAACAACCCTGAAATTTCACCTCACACCAGTCAGATTGGCTAAGGTTAAAAACTCAGGAGACAGCAGGTATTGGAGAGGATGTGGAGAAAGAGGAACACTCCTCCAACTGCTGGTGGGATTGCAAGATTGTGCAACCACTATGGAAATCAGTCTGGCGGTTCCTCAGAAAACTGGACATGACACTTCCGGAGGATCCTGATATACCTCTCCTGGGCATATACCCAGAGGATTCTCCAGCATGTAATAAGGACATGTGTTCCACTATGTTCATAGCAGCCTTATTTATAATAGCCAGAAGCTGGAAAGAACCCAGATGTCCCTCATTGGAGGAATCGATACAGAAAATGTGGTATATTTACACAATGGAATACTACTCAACAATTAAAAACAATGAATTCATGAAATTCTTAGGCAAATGGTTGGAACTGGAAAATATCATCCTAAGTGAGGTAACCCAATCACAAAAGAATACACATGGAATCCAATCACTGATAAGTATATATTAATTAGCCCAGAGGCTCTGACTTCTCAAGACACAATTAGCATATCAAATGATACCCAAGAAGCAGGAAGGAGAGAGCCCTGGTTCTGAAAAGACTTGATCCAGTATTGTAGGGGAGTACCAGGACAGAGAAATGGTAGCAGGGTGATTGGGAAATGGGCAGAGGGAAGAGGGCTTATGAGGCCGATGGGGGGAGGGGGGAGGGAAAGGGGAAAGCATACGGAATGCAAACAAAGAATATAGAAAATAATAAATAAATAAATAAATAAATAAATAATAAATGCTTGATGTAATGTAAAACAAAACAAAACAAACAAAAAAAAACCAAAAAAAAAAAGTGACACACTTCCTCCAACAAGGCCAAACCTATTCAAAAAAGCCACCCCTCTTAATAATGCCACTTCAGCAACCAAGCATATTCAAACTACCACTTTCCATTCCTGGTCTGCTTGTTCAAACACATGAGCCTTTGTGGGGACCTAAACATAATGCAAATTACATTTAGTCCAACTTCAAAAAGTCCCCACAGTCAATAGCAGTCTCAACAATGTTAAAAGTCCAAAGTTGAAAGTCTTTCTTGAGATTCATTCAATCGCTTATCTGTAATCCCCTGTAAAGTAAAAATCAAAAAATAGATCACATACCTTAAACATCACAGGGTATACATTATCATTCCAAAACATCATAGTGAGGAAATTCTGGACCAAACAAGACCAAAAACCAGCTGGCAAACTTCAAACTCTGCATCTCCATGTCTGATGTCAAAGTGCTTTTCAGATCTCCAAGTCCTTTCATCTTTGTTGACAGCAACCTTTTTTCCTCCTGTGCTAGTTCCATCCTAAGCAGTTTTCCTCAGCAATTATCCCATAGCTCTGGCTTTTCTAACATTTGGGGTCTCAAAGGCAACTTCAATTTCACAGTTTCTTGTTCTGTTGTCTAGGATCTCCACATGATCTTCCTGGCTCCTCCATAGGGCTTGGGTCACTTCTCCGGCTCTGCCCTCTGTAGCACTCTAAGCTCTGGTTGACTCTACTCCACTACTGCTGATATATTTGTGATCATTACGTGGTCTGGCACCTCCAACTTTCTGGAGTTCCACTGAAACTAGGCTTCACCAATAGCCTCTCATAGGCTCCCTTCACGGTGCCAAACCTCACTTTCTTTGCATGACTCCTTTAGTTCTGGGCCACCAACTGCAAGTAGACTAAACCTTAAAAATTGGCCTTTACTGCCCTCTCACAGTGCCAAGCCTCAGCTGCTCTTCATGACCCCTTCATACCTTCAAAACCAGTACCACCTGCAAGATTCTTACATATTACCAAGTCCAGCTGAAACACAAGGTATCATCTTGGCTATTTCTGGAACACAGTGTCTTTGTGCTCTCAGAAAACACTTTTGTAGAAGATTTCACTTCAGTGATCCCTCTTTCTTCTTAATCACTGCTACTTGCTTAGCTCCAGCTAGCCAGCATTAATTATCCCAGTAGTGCCTTCTATTCTAGACTCTAAAGCCAGGGCCACATGGCCAAAGATGTTGAGTTCTGCTGTTTGCTGGAGCTGGAACATGACTCTTTTGTTATAATACATTATCATCAGCTTTCTGTTTTCCTAATTTTTCACTACCTAAACTTGACTACCCTAGAACTTGTTCTGTAGACTGACCTTGAACTCAGAGATATGCATGGGTCTGTATCCTAAATGCTGGAATTAAAGGTGTGTACCACATCTCCTGGACTTAAGCTTTCCTTCTTGAAGAAATTGCTCTGTCTCGGGATGTGACTCAGAGATCTGCTTGTCTTTGTCCCTTGGGATTAAACCTGGACCAAAGCATCTCATAGCCACCATTCCTAAAATCTGAATTAAAAGCCTGTGTCCTTGATTTCTGGATTGTAGTTCATTCCAGATTATAAGTCTAAATGGAAGCAATTTGGGGTAATAATAATACCTAGATATAACTATTCCTTGTTCAATGCCAAATGTGTAAACAATGCACTTAGCTGGGAGGGATCTTACCCCAAAGACACTACTCTCTTAATATGTTTATCTCCTGTACACAGGAGTTTGTTCCATTGTACTCCCTGGTACCCTCGAACCACATATTTTTGTAATTTTTCTTTCTAAGCTTGCTATCCATCATCAAAATATTCTTCATGAGATTAAACCAAAGCACAGTTTAAACTGCAGTGATTTGAGTCTTCCTTTGTCAATGCAATTAATCTGATGAGTCTCTTCACCCTAGCCTCAGGCAGACTCTTCATACAAGGGCAAAATGCTTTGACATTCGTCACTAAAGCATCATGATCTCCAATGTTCAAATCATCCTCAACACCAATGTCATCCATATTCCTACTAGGATGGACCATTAAGTTCCACTTAAAGCATACCATGGCTTTACAAATCCAAAGACCCAAAATCCACACTCCTCCAAAGAAAAACATGGTCAGACCTATCACAGCAATACCCAAGTCCCTGGTATCAACTTCTGTCTTAGTAAGGTTTTCCATTGCTGTAAAGAGGCAACATGACCAAGGCAACTATTAAAATGGATGTTTAATTGGAATTGCGTTACTTGTTCTGAGATTTAGTACAGTATCATCTTGGCACAAGGAATGGCAGCATCCAGGTAGGCATGGCCCTGAAGGAGTCAAGATTTCTACATCTTGTTCCAAAAGCAAACAGAAGATGGCTAGCTTCAAGACAGCTAGGAGGAAGGTATTCAATCCCACTTCCACGGTGACACACTTCTTCCAACAAGGCCAAACCTATTTCAATAAGGCCATCTCTCCTAATAATGCCATTCTCTAGGCCAAGTGTATTCAAACCACCACAATGACAAAGAACTAAACCTCTGAACTGTAAGCCAGCTTCCCTACTTTACATGAGTTGATATGGTCATAGTATCTCTTCACAGCAATAGAAACCCTAAAATACATGCATATGCACATGCATATGCACATGCACACACACATGCACACACACACACACACACACACACACACACACACACACACATATATATATATATATCTTGCCTAATAGAATTATGGTTCAGACTGACTGGGTTTCTTGAGTGTTAGTAAATTCTCAATTGAATTATGGCCAGTACAACAATTCCATTATAGATGCTGAATGTTGTTGTGCTTCTTTCAAAGTATTGGATTATGTTTTTGTTGGCCATTTGTTATCATTTTGTTTTTGAAGGCTGATATTTGAGCTGTGTCAATGGCAATACAGAGCTGTTGGGAATAATTCTTCATTGTCGTTAATACAATTCTTATTTAATAACTGTGTTGATGTATTTTTTTACTTAATTTTATTTTGCTCATATGATTACTCTTTTCTGCATGTATGTTTATGTACCACACTCATAACTGTTGCCTTTGGACATCAGAGGAAGATATCTATCCATCTAAGATATCTATCGTATCTCTTGGAACTGCAGTTATATGTGATCCACCATATTGGTGCTTAAAAGAAAACCCTGAGTTCTCTAAGAGAACACCAAGTGATTTTAACTGCTTAGCTACCTCTTTAGGCTCCCTGTCAGGTATTTTTGTGTCTTAAAAATTTTGTTTGATTTATGCCCAATTGGAAGCCCACTGTTCTAAATTATGTATAAGCTCTGAGAAAGATCTAGGCTTTGGCTTTCATTGTTTCTTTGCTCATCTTTTCCTTGGACCAAAGTCAACATTGAGCTCCAACCCTTCTGATGCCAGCCTTCTGCCTTTCTGTATCTGTTTCTTTGTCTTCTCCTTTCCCCTCTTCCTCTCTTCTCCTTCGTCTTGATAGATTTATACATCCTGCTCTGTGAACTCTGAACTTCTGCTGGAGAATTCTGGTCTCTGATTCTATTGCTTTGTTATGTGGCTGGAAAGTGGGAATAGCCACTGGAGGGTCCCAGACTCTCCAGTTTTGAAACATGAGGCTCCCAGGACCTAATGGGATTGGCTTTAGCCGTAATTTCCAGAGAAGTGGGAGATAGAACCTCTGGAGACCACCCATCTCAAAGTTTTTTAGCCCAGAAATGTTCTTGTCCAAAGACAGAACAGGGACAGAAAATGCAACAGAATATGAAGGAAGGGCCAACCGAGAACAGGCCCACCTAGGGATATATCATGTCTTGAGACACCAAACCCAACACTGTTGCTATGGTCAAGAACCAAGTTTGGCACTTCCTGGGGAGGTCTAGCCAGCAGCTGACTAATGCAGATGAGGATGCCTGCAGCTAACCTTCAGACTGAACTCAAGGATCCTGGTGCGGGAGCTGGTAGAAGGACTGGAGGAGCAGAGGGATATTACAACACCATTGAAAGAACAACATAGGCTGGCCTGAGCACCCAGTTCTCCCAGAGACTAAACCACCAACCAAGGAGTACACCTGGAAGTATCCATGGCTCCAGATACATATGTAGCAGAGGAAGGCCTTGTCTAACAGCAATGGGAGGGGAGGCACTAGGTCCCAGGGAGGTTAGATGCCCCAGAGTAGGGGCTGCTGGAGCATGGGGCAGGAGAGTGTAGATGGGAGGAGGAACACCCTCATACAGGCAAAGGGGAGGGGGAGGGCAAATATGGAATGGGGGGTTGGTAGAAGGGTAACCAGGAAGTGTGATATAAGGGAATAAAGGGTTGATGGGAGGGGTAACCAGAAGTGGGATTTCATTTGAAATGTAAACAAATGGAATGATTAGGGAAATTTAATTAATTAGTTAATTATTTAATTTTATAAAAAGAGACAGCAAGCTTAAGCACACTCAATAAGATAGCTGGGTGGGGCCTTGCTCTAGAATTACCATTCAGACCATTCCAGGGCCTAAACTGGCTCTATCCCAGGCTAACCTTGAACTCAAGAATCTACCTACATTTGTTTTCTTTTTTCTTTCTTTTCTTTTTTTTTTTAATCTGTTTTTTTCACTCTAGAGTTAATTCCTCTCCGGGTCCACTCTCTGACTGTTTTGTATCTCATACCTCCTTCCCCCACCACACCCCCCATCTCCATGAGGATGTCCCCACTCCCAAACCCCTACCCCATCAAATCTCCCCACTCCCTGGATCTTCCAGTCTCTCTCTTGATGGTTAAATGCATCTTTTCTTACTGAACGGAGACCTGGCAGTCCTCTGCTGTATATGTGTTGGGAGCCTCATACCAGCTGGTATATGCTGCCTGGTTGGTGGTCCAGTGTCTGAGAGATCTGGGGGATCCAGGTTAATTGAGACTTTTGGCACTCCTGCAGGGTTGCCCTCCTCCTCAGCTTCTTCCAGTTTTTCCCTCATTCAACCACAGGGGCCAGCAGCTTCAGTCCATTGGTTGGGTGTAAATATCTTCATCTGACTCCCTTTTTCTTTTTTATTAGATATATTCTTTATTTACATCTCAAATGTTATCCCCTTTCCCAGTCCAGCCCCCTGAAACACCCTATCCCATCTTTCCTCCCCCTACTTCTATGAGGGTGTTCTTCCTCTCACCTCTCCACTCTCCATTCTCCTACATTGGGGCATCTATAGTGCCTTCATAGTACCAAGGAACTCTCCTCCCATTGATGCCTGACAAGACAATCCTCTACTACATTTGCAGCTAGAGCCATGTGTATCCCTTGGTTGATGGCTTAGTCCCTGGGAACACTGTGGGGTCTGGTTGGTTGATATTGTTGTTCATCCTATGAGGTTGCAAACACCTTCAGCTGCTATAGTTCTTTCTCTAACTCCTGTATTTGGGACCTTGTGCTCAGTCCAGTGGTTGGCTGTGAGCATCTGCCTCTATATTTGTAAAGCTCTAGCAGGGCCTCTCAGGAGACAGCCATATCAGACTCCTTTCAGCAAGCATTTCTTGGCATCCATGATAGTGTCTGTATATGGGGTGAATCCAAGTGGGACAGTCTCTGGATGGCCTTTCCTTAAGTCTCTACTCTACACTTTATCTACATATTTGCTCCTGTGAGTATTTTGTTCCCCTTCTCAGAAGAATTGAATCACCTACACATTGGTCTTCCTTCTTCTTGAGCTTCATGTGGTCTGTGAATTGTATCCTGGGTATTCAGAGCTTTGGGGACTAATATCCACTTATCAGTGAGTATATAACATGTGTGTTCCTTTGTGACTGGGCTACTTCACTCAGCATGACACTCTCTAGTTCCATCCATTTGCCTAAGAATTTCATGAATTCATTGTTCTTAATAGATTCATTGTGTAAATATACCACATTTTTGGTATCTATTCCTCTATTGAAGGTCATCTGGGTTCTTTCCAGTTGCTGGCTATAAATAAGACTGCTATGAACATGGTGGAACATGTGTCCTTATTAAATACTGGAGCATCTTCTGGGTATATACTAATGAGTGGTATGGCTAGGCCCTCAGGTAGTACTATGTCCAATTATCTGAGGAGCTGCCAAACTGCTTACCAGAGTGGTTGTACCAGCTTGCAATCCCACCAGCAATGGAGGAGAGTTCCTCTTTCTCCACATCCTCATCAGCATCTGCTGCCACCTGAGTTTTGATTTTAGCCATTCTAACTAGTGTGAAGTGGAATCTCAGGGTGGCTTTTATTTGCATTTCCATGATGGCTAAGGATGTTGAACATTTCTTGAGGTGCTTCTTGGCCATTTGATATTCCTCAGTTGAAAATTCTTTGATCACCTCATTAGATGCTAAAAAAGCATTTGACAATATTCAGCATTCTTTAGTGTTAAAAGTCTTGGCAAAATCAGGAATTCAAGGCCCATATCTAAACATAGTAAAAGCAATACGCAGCAAACCAGTAGCCAACATCAAACTAAATGGAGAGAAACTTGAATCAATCACATTAAAATCATGGACTAGACAAGGCTGCCCACTCTCTCCCTTCTATTTAATATAGTAGTTGAAGTTCTAGCTAGAGCAATTAGACAACAAAAGGAGGTCAAAGGGATACAAATTGGAAAGAAAGAAGTCAAATACCACTATTTACAGATGATATGATAGTATACTTAAGTGACCCAAAAATTCCACCAGAAAACTCCTACAGGTGATAAACAACTTCAGTAAAGTGGCTGGATATAAAATTAGCTCAAACAAATCAGTAGCCTTCCTCTACTCAAAGGATAAACAGGCTGAGAAAGAAATTATGGAAACAATACCCTTTACAATAGTCACAAATAATATTACATACCTTGGTGTGACTCTAACAAAGCAAGTGAAAGACCTGTATGACAATTATTTCAAGTCTCTGAAGAAAGAATTTGAAGAAGATGTAAAAGATGGAAAGATCTCCCATGCTCATTGATTGGCAGGATTAGTGTAGCAAAAGCGGCCATCTTGCCTAAAGCAATATACAGATTCAATGCAATCCCCACCAAAATTCTAACTCAATTCTTTATAAGGTTTGAAAGAGCCATTTTCAAATCCATTTGGAATAATAAGAACCCCAGAATAGCAAAAACTATTCTCAACAATAAAAGAACTTCTGGGGGAATCACCATCCCTGACCTCAATCTGTATTACAGAGCAATAGTGATAAAAACTGTGTAATATTGGTACAGAGACAGGCAAGGAGATCAATAAAATAGAACTGAAGTCCCAGAAATGACCCCATACACATATGGATGGCACTAGAAAATATCATCCTGAGTGAGGTAACTCAGACCCAAAAGGACATGCATGATATGTATTCACTGATAAGTGGATATTAGCCAAAAATGCAGAATATCCAGGATACAGTCTACAGAACTCAAAAAGGTTACAAAGTTGAAGGGCCCAATGAGGATACTTCAATCCTACTTGGAAGGAGAAGAAAGCAATTACTACAGGAGGGGGGAGATGGAGGAAGGATCCTGGGTAGGAAAGGTGACAGGGAGGGGAAGAGAGGAACAAGACCTGCCTACAATTGTCTTTGTATCTTTGTGACAAGCTGGCTCATAGTGTAGATGTCTTTGTTCCTTTAGATTTGTAAAGCTCCTTATTCAGTTCATATTGCATTCTTATAGTTTTACATAGTTGGAAAATTATATTTTCTTTTTTTGGGGGGAAACATTCCAGGTTATAGCATTTTCTTTTTTTTTTTTTTTTTTGCATTTTTCTGAAGCTTTTATTTACTTATTTATTTTTTATTTGATATATTTTTATTTACATTTCAAATGATTTCCCCTTTTCTGGCTCCCCACTCCCTGAAAGTCCTGTAAGTCCTCTTCCCTCCTCCTGTTCCCCCATATACCCCTTCCCACTTCCCTGTTCTCGCATTGCCCTATACTGCTACACTGAGTCTTTCCAGAACCAGGGGCCACTCCTCCATTCTTCTGGGACATCATTTGATGTGTGGATTATGTCTTGGGTATTCCAATTTTCTAGGCTAATATCCACTTATTAGTGAGTGCATACCATGATCAATCTTTTGAGACTGGGTTACCTTACTTAGTATGATGTTTTTAGGGTTTTTTTCCCCATGGCCTTAAGGGCTATCCTGAAAGTCCTAGCATTTTTCTTTTTTCTAAAGACATAGACAAACCCTTGACTCTGAATTGGAGCTTCTTGTAATTATCAGAGTCATTAACTTTAACAGGGAGGACATTCCTCAGAGGAATGGGAAAGTGTGTACATTATTATGCAAACAAGTCTTGTGTCTATAGCTGCCATTGACACTTCTTGAGTCCCATGACCTTTGGCCTAGTCCCTGGGGCAGGAGTCATTTCATTCCACCCACACCAAGGCCTTTCAGGACACAGCAGATCAATTTTAACTTTGTTCAGTTTTCAAGATGTTGAAGTGTTAGTTCTTTTAGAGATGATGGAGGAAACCAAAGCCTATTTGGTTATGTCCTCCTTATTGATATGACCTTGAAGGTAGGCTCACAGACCTGCAGTGTTCGATGTTATCTTTATTACTAATTAAGTGTTTGATTATAATTAATACTAATTAAATGTTTTGTGTGTTTGAAAAACCTGTTTGATTTTAAGCATACTTTACTCTAAAAAAAAAAAAAGCAAGCTACTTTTTAATCTCATTCATGCTTCTGCGAAATAGTGTAGGTTAAAGGTCTATCACTTTAGATGCCCAGTTTCATGTGTTCTAATGGGGTAGGCAGAACATAACTGATAGTAAAATCTGACTATATGATATGTAAGATAAACAGTAAAATTCTTCTTAATCACATAGGCTTTCATATGTTATAGGATAAATATGTGAACATTTTTTACATATATAGAATAAAATATTGATGGGAGACTAAACAAAACATGACATCAGAGAAAAAGAAAAGAATACCAACTAAGCTACAAATCATAGAGTGGAGCTATGAGGAAAGTCACTGTGGTAATGCTGACCAGCATCCACTTGAACCTTGTTTTAGAAAAAAGTGGGCAGGTGTAAGACCCCCAAAAACCGAGGGCGCCCCAGCACCCCGCACCCCGGAAGGCGACACCCAAATCACTTGCGAGAAATGGTCTCAATGCAATAGCATGAGGATTTCTTTATTCCAGAATTCTGGGTTCAATAGCTGTGCACCACGCAGGGTCAGAGGACTATGGACCCCGAGTACTGAATTGAGACAGCTTTTATAAGTTTACAACAGAGCCCGCGAATCACAAACCAATCATTTCTTAGCATGGAGAGCCCGCGAAATGCGAGCCAATTGATTTGTACCACTCCATAGTTTTTACGCCAATCAGTTTAAATTATTGGAGCCCGCACTCAGTGGACCAATTAGTTTCCTATAATGTCTACAGCTGCGTGAACTCCTGCTTAGGAGTAATGGCGTAAGTTTACAGAAGATAAGCTTAGCCCATTTCCAGTTACCCTATGGGGCCAGGATCACCTATTCAAGGCCTTTCTGCTAGGTCTAAACAAAGGGCGGGCTCTGGAATGTGATCTTTTACCTAGTTTCTAACAAAGCAAGATAGCATTTTAAACTACTGATTTCTTGGGATCATTAGAATTAGGCTGTATTAATTTCTATCCTTTCACAGGCTGAGAGGGTGCAAGATTCTGGTGCAGCTTGGCTTCCTAACCCTGAAATATTAAAACGAGTCACCTTATTCTGGCTGCACATTTAATAGACAGCATTTGGCGAATCATTGAGTATTTCCTGAAGTCTGCTTATAGAAAGGGATATATTCAAATTAGCTACTGTTTACCTTGCTTGATCAATAATATTGCCATTTTAAAAAATGGATTTGGGGAGTACAGAAATTTTAAAGTGATGAGAGATTATGGGATAGAGAGACTGAAAGTTCCAAACCAGCCAGTCTCCAGAGCTTCCTGTTTATGAGAACACACTCACTCTAGTCACTGTTTCATGCCTATAACTAGAGGAGTACAAAGAGTTGCTTATATACCAAGCTCCTAGAGCTCCTTATACTCCAGAAATATATGAGAGATAGGGAACTGGAGATAATATATACTAAGATTTCAGTTCTTACCATGATGTAACTTTAGTAGTCAACTATCTTTCTTAGAACACTAAATTATTTTGCATTTCAAAATTTGAAAACTGGAATATTTCTTTTTTATTAAGTAGTTACAACTTTTCTGTTTTATTTTATTTCATTATGTAATTAGTTTTTTTAATTTACATCCCAAATGTTGACACCCTGTTTCCTGCCCCACCACTCAAGAGTTCTTGACCCAATCCCCCCTCCCCTTTGCCTTTGAGAGGGTACACCACTTGGGCATTCCCCTTCTCTGGGGTATCAAATCTCCACAGGATTAGGCATATCCTCTCCCACTGGGGCCAGACAAGGCAGTCAGGTCTCTGTTAAATATATGCCAGGGGCTTCAGACTAGCCCATATATGGTCTTTGGTTGGTGGCTTAGTCTCTGGGAGATTCCTGGGGTTCAAGTTTGTTGACACTGTTGTCCTTCCTCTGGGGTTTCCATGCCCTTTAGCTCCTTGAATCCTTCTCCTAACTTTTCTATAGGGGTCCATTACCCCAGTTCAATGGTTGGATGTAAGTATCTGCATCGGTCTGAGTCAACTGCTGGTTGAGCATCTCAGAAGACAGCCATGCAAAACTCCTGTCTGCAAGTACATAGCATCAGTGTTGCTATGTTGTCAGTGTCAGATAGTGTCAGAGATTCATGCCCAGCCATGGGATGGATCACAAGTTGGATTGTCACTGGTTGGCCATTTCTAATACATACAGAAACACAAATAGTGCACACCAAAGATTCAAAGGAGAAAAAAGGGTTAGACTGAAGAGCCATAGTTCTACACAATTAGATAAAATAATTTGTGTTATAAGTAATAGAGGGAAATGTCCTGAAAATATTAAAAATAGTTTCCTGCCATAATTGGTATATGTTAGTTTCAGCAATCCTTTCACCCTATGAAGCAAAGTGATAGATGATGAAGGTATACATAGGACATCTAAATTTTCCCCTGCCCCCTGAGAATAGAAATATAATAGAGGCAGAGCTCTATTGTATTAAGCTCCCTTCTTTCTCTCTCCATTTGGAAAGAGCTCCTTTTGTTTGGAAGATTCATATGTATGTGGAAAGGTTGGGTCTACTTATCATTTCTGCTTAACAAGTGATAACACTTTCCAAATAATATATCTCAGTACTCCAGCTAAGATGCTTGATTCAAAGTTGGGCTTGTTGAGTTAATTCACTTGTATGTAAATGAGTCCGTGGATTTTGGGTTAATTTTGAGGCAAGGCCTCATTAATCTTACCCAGATAATATAGAGTACAGATGTAAGGTCTGGGACTGTCAACATTAACTTTTAGGAATGACAATATAAAATACAGGAAAGTAATGAAGGAAAACCACGGATGCAAAGCCCAGGTGACACCAGGCTGAGGATCAAGCCATGTTTAACGATCGATTTGCCTTTACAAATCTTGGGTTATGCAAGTTAGACACTTCAATATATTGTTTATGTTAGACAACATTAATTAACTTTTTATTTATGATAAAAAAGTTCCAATGCTAAAGCAAAAATATGCTGTTACTTGTATGATTTAGAAAGAAATAGAAAAATTTAAATCTATGTGATTTCTTTTTAGAATTACACCTCCACTGAAGAATGTTTTCAGAAAAGATTTGTAGAGTATAACAAACCTTCTAATATCAAAGGTGTTTATTTATCTGTGTCAACAAGTTGATAAAATCTTGGTACTAAAATTCAGCTTTCACCATTCAATATTAAATTACTTTGAAGAGCACAGGAGGGAAATAACAAAATGTTCTTGACATAAATAAATCTCATAAAAGTACAAAGGCAAAACAAGAATTTATACCCCCTTAAACTGATTTTGCAACTTGAAATTGTATCTCAAGTATCTAGCTCTACAATTAAAATTGAATGTTTAAAAATATAGTGTCATTGTAAGATGTTAAGTTTTTAAAATTATCTATTTAAATACCAACACTACTTTTTTTCTAATTAACTTGAGAATATTGACACTATTCATTCATTCATTTAATAATTTCTATTTTAAATTTTCCTATAATACAAATCACTTTGTAAGCAAGACGTTCATACCTGCCTCTGCTGAAATACTATTTCTTTTCTTTGGACTTTGCAGGCTTTCACCAGATCTGAAGACCAATAATCCTCTTGTTTTTCAATTTCCATTGTATATATTCATTGTCTTTTTGTACTGTGTTATCTAAGAACATTGACATACAAAATCTAGGATTCACATATGATAGAAAACATTATATTTTTATGACACTAATATGGTTTTCATTTGTGTACATTTCATGTAAAGGGCATAACTTTGTTTCCTTAACGGGAGGAAAATTCCCTGTGCTTGCATACAAGCACTTTGCACACATGCAAAATTACATTTTCTTAAAACCATTTTTTTGCTTGTGAATGATTGGTTGATTCTGTAGTTAAATTTACATAATGCTATAATAAATATTTATGTGTAAGTATCTCTGATCTATTAATTTGAAGTATTTTGAATAAATACATAAAAATGGTATAGCTGAGTAACATGGTAAACCTACTGTTATGTTTTTGAGGCATCTCCATTGTTACTTCCATGGTTACTAGAAGATTATATACCATGAACACTATATAGGGATTCCCTTTTGTCCAAAACTGAATTTAAAGAGTACTCAGTTCTTTTTTTTTTATTCGATATAATTTATTTACATTTCAAATGATTTCCCTTTTCTAGCCCCCCCCACTCCCCGAAAGTCCCGTAAGCCCCCTTCTCTTCCCCTGTCCTCCCACCCACCCCTTCCCACTTCCCTGTTCTGGTTTTGCCGAATACTGTTTCACTGAGTCTTTCCAGAACCAGGGGCCACTCCTCCTTTCTTCTTGTACCTCATTTGATGTGTGGATTATGTTTTGGGTATTCCAGTTTTCTAGGTGAATATCCACTTATTAGTGAGTGCATTCCATGATTCACCTTTTGAGTCTGGGTTACCTCACTTAGTATGATATTCTCTAGCTCCATCCATTTGCCTAAGAATTTCATGAGTTCATTGTTTCTAATGGCTGAATAGTACTCCATTGTGTAGATATACCACATTTTTTGCATCCACTCTTCTGTTGAGGGATACCTGGGTTCTTTCCAGCATCTGGCAATTATAAATAGGGCTGCTATGAACACAATGGAGAATGTGTCTTTATTGCATGCCAGGGAATCCTTTGGGTATATGCCCAGGAGAGGTATAGTAGGGTCCTCCAGAAGTGTCATGTCCAGTTTTCTGAGGAACCGCCAGACTGATTTCCAAAGTGGTTGTACCATCTTACAACCCCACCAACAGTGGAGGAGTGTTCCTCTTTCTCCACATCCTCTCCAGCACCTGCTGTCTCCTGAGTTTTTAACCTTAGCCATTCTGACTGGTGTAAGGTGAAATCCCAGGGTTGTTTTGGTTTGCATTTCCCTAATGACTAATGATGCTGAGTATTTCTTAAGGTGCTTCTCGGCCATCCGAATTTCTTCAGGTGAAAATTCTTTGTTTAGATCTGTACCCCATTTTTAATAGGGTTATTTGGTTCCCTGGGGTCTAACTTCTTCAGTTCTTTGTATATATTGGATATTAGCCCTCTATCAGATGTAGGGTTGGTAAAGATTTTTTTTTAACCAATGTTGTGGTTGCCATTTTGTCCTTTTGACAGTGTCCCTTGCCTTACAGAAACTTTGTAATTTTATGAGGTTCCATTTATCAATTCTTGATCTTAGAGCATAAGCTATTGGAGTTCTGTTCAGGAATTTTTCCCCTGTGCCCATGTCCCCAAATGTCTTCCCCAGTTTCTTTTCTATTAGTTTCAATGTGTCTAGTTTTACATGGAGGTCCTTGATCCACTTGGAATAGAGTTTAGTAAAAGGAGATAAGAATGGATCTATTCGCATTCTTTTGCATGCTGACCTCCAGTTGAACCAGCACCATTTGTTGAAAAGGCTATCTTTTTTCCACTTGATGTTTTCTGCTCCTTTGTGGAAGATCAAGTGACCATAGGTGTGTGGATTCATTTCTGGGTCTTCAATTCTATTCCATTGGTCCACTTGTCTGTCACTGTGCCAATACCATGCAGTTTTTAACACTATTGCTCTGTAGTATTGCTTGAGTTCTGGGATCCTAATTCCCCCAGAAGTTCTTTTACTGTTGAGAATAATTTTAGCTATCCTGATATTTTTGTTATTCCAGATGAATTTGAGAATTGCTTTTTCTAACTCTGGGAAGAACTGAGGTGGGATTTTGATGGGGATTGCGTTGAATCTGTAGATTGCTTTTGGCAAGATGGCCATTTTAACTATATTAATCCTGTCAATCCACGAGCATGGAAGATTTTTCCATTTTCTGAAGTCCTCTTCCATTTCCTTTTACAGAGACCTGAAGTTCTTGTCATATAGATCTTTCACTTGTTTGGTTAGAGTTACACCAAGATACTTTATATTGTTTGTGGCTATTGTGAAGGGTGTCATTTTCCTAACTTCTTTCTCAGCCTGCTTATCCTTTGAGTGTAGGAAGGCAACTGATTTGCTTGAGTTGATTTTATAACCAGCCACTTTGCTGAAGTTGTTTATCAGCTGTAGGAGTTCTCTGGTGGAGGTTTTCAGGTCACTTAAGTAGACTACCATGTCATCTGCAAAAAGTGATAATTTGACTTCTTCCTTTCCAATTTGTATCCCTTTGACCTCCTTGTGTTGTCTAATTGCTCTAGCTAAAACTTCAAATACTATATTGAAAAGATATGGAGAGAAGGGACAGACTTGTCTAGTCCGTGATTTTAGTGGGATTGCTTCAAGTTTCTCTCCATTTAGTTTGATGTTGGCTACTGGTTTGCTTTATATTGCTTTAACTATGTTTAGGTATGGGCCTTCAATTCCTGCTCATTCCAAGACTTTTAGCATGAAAGGATGCTAAATGTTGTCAAATGCTTTTTCAGCATCCAATGAAACGATCATATGTTTTTTTTCTTTGATTGTTTATGTAGTGGATAGCATTGATGGATTTCAGTATATTGAACCATCCCTGCATCCCTGGGATGAAGCCTACTTGATCATGGTGGATGATCGCTTTGATGTGTTCTTGGATTCGGTTGGCAAGAATTTTATTAAGTATTTTTGCATTGATATTCATAAGGGAAATTGTGGCCTGAAGTTCTCTTTCTTTGTTGGATCTTTGTGTGGTTTTGGTATCAGTGTAATTGTGGTTTCATAAAAGAAGTTGGGTAGTGTTCCTTCTGTTTCTATTTTGTGGAATAGTTTGAAGAGTATTGGGGTTATGCCTTCTATGAAGATTTGATAGAATTCTACAGTGAAGCCATCTGGTCCTGTGCTTTTTTTGGTTAGTCTTTCTATGACCTCTTTTATTTCTTTAAGGTTATGGGACTGTTTAGATGATCTATTTTATCCTGATTTAATTTTGGTTTCTGATTTCTGTCTAGGAAACTGTCCATTTCCTCCAGATTCTCCAGTTGTGTTGAGTATAGGCTTTTGTAGTAGGATCTAATGATTTTTTGAATTTCCTCAGTTTCTGTTGTTATATCTCCCTTTTCATTTCTAAGTTTGTTAATCTGGATACTGTCTCTGTGCCCTTTGGTTAGTCTGGCTAAGGGTTTATCTATCTTGTTGGTTTTCTCAAAGAACCAGCTCCTGGTTTTGTTGATTCTTTGTATGGTTCTCTTTGTTTCCACTTGATTGATTTCAGCCCTGAGTTTGATGATTTCCTGCCTTCTCCTCCTCCTGGGTGAAACAGCTTCTTTTTGTTCCAGGGCTTTCATGTGTGTCATTAAGCTGCTAGTGTATGCTCTCTCCAGTTTCTTTTTGGAGGCACTCAGGGCTATGAGTTTTCCTCTTAGCACTGCTTTCATTGTGTCCCATAGATTTGGGTATGTTGTGTCTTCATTTTTGTTAAAATCTAAAAAGTCTTTGGTTTCTTTCTTTATTTCTTCCTTGATGAAGGTATCATTGAGTAGAATATTGTTCAGTTTCCACGTGTATGTGGGCTTTCTGTTGTTTTTGTTGCTATTGAAGACCACTTTAACTCCATAGTGATCTGATAGGAGGCATGGGATTATTTCGATCTTTTTATATTTGTTGAGGTCTGTCTTGTGACCAATTATATGATCGATTTTGGAGCAGGTACCATGAGATGCTGAGAAAAAGGTATGAATTTTCTTTCTATGCTGTGAGTGTTGAGGACTTCCCTTAGACTTCTGAAATTGTCTGTGTGACTCTCCTTGTTCTACAGGTCTGTTCCTAGACTGAGAGATACCATTTATTGTGCAGAAATTATTTTCCATTAGGAAAAGTTATGTTCTTTAGAGGAAAATATCTATAACTGGAGGTGAGCATATGAAGAAAATCAAGTCCATCTCAGAGAAATATCATATTTTCTCTCATATGTGAGTCCTAGACTTCTAGGTTAATATACTTTTGTAACAGTACAAAAAGACAATGAATATACAATAAGAATTAAAACAAGAGCAGTATTGGTCTCCAGATCTGATAAGAGGTTCTAATGTCAACAGACAAGAAATGGTATGTGGACATGTCTGGATATGATTGTCTTACTCGCAGTCATTTTTACTATCTTTTATTTTCAATTATAATTGGGGAGGCAAACTACCTATATCTTTAAATATTAGATTTCAATTGTATATCATAGGTCAAAATTGAATTCCTGATTCTATGGGCATTGTCACGGAGATCAAGCTCTACAGTAGCTATATGATTGGTTTAAGATATAATTTGTACTATATTTATTCCAGTTATCATATTTACGTGAGGAGTTGCATTTTATTTGCTACCAATTTTTGAAATCTATCAAAGAAAACATTGTTATAGGCTAAGATGCCATGTGAATTTTTAAATTATGAAATGTGTATTTCATAACTTACTAAATTAATTGTGGATATTAATATTTGAGAATTGCAATAAATATGAAAATTTTAGGTGTAGTGGTTTGAATAAAAATGGCCCTTATAGACCCACAGGGAGTGGTGCTATTAGGACATGAGGCCTTGTTGGAATAGGTGTGGCCCTGTTGGAGAAAGTGCGTTACTGGAAGCAGACTTTTAGGTTTCAAGTGCTCAAGCCAGGCCAGTGTCTCTTACCTTTCTTACAGTCTGATGCTCTGGATGCAGAACTCTCAGTTCCTTTTCCTGCACCATGTCTACCTGCACACCACCATACTTCCCACCATGATGTTAATGAATATAACCTCTGAACTGCAAACCAGCACCAATTCAATGCTTTCCACAATAAAAATTGCTCTGGTCACAGTGTCACTTCACAGCAATAGAAATAGATACTAATTAAGTCAAAATTTGGTACCAGGGACTTAGTTATTGCTGTGATGGGCAGGATCATGTGGACTTTGGAATTTTGGATTAGACACACAGTTGAACAATTTAAGTGAGGCTTAATGGACCATACTTCTTTTCCTTCATCTTAGAATGATAATGAATATATTGGTATACAAGATAAGTTGGTATACAATATAAGTTGAAAATATGCTATCCACTTCTTCCTTTTGATTTTAGAAGGGATTATAGAGATTACATGTGTTTTAGGATAGAATTTGAACTTTTTAAAAAGTTTGAGACTTTTATAGACTATGGAGACTTTTAAAGGTGGGCTAACTGCATTTTGCATTATGATATGGCTACAGTCTTCTGGAGGCCAGAGCCTAGAATGTGGTTATTTGAATAAAAATGGTTCCTAATGGCCCATAGGAGTAGCACAATTAGGAGGCTTGACATTGATGGAGTAGGTGTGGTCTGGTTAGAAAAAGTGTGTCACTAAGAGAAGGCTTTAAGGTTTCATATGCTTAATACAGACTAGTGTCTAAAAATGACCCTGAGACTACACCTTTCACTAATGAGACTAGCTAAGATCAAAAACTCAAGGGACAACACTTCCTGTCGAGGATGTTGGGAAAAGAGAACACTTCTCCATTGCTGATGGGATTGCGCACATGCATAGCCATTCTGGAAATCAAGCTATTGGTTTCTCAGAAAACTAGAAATAGTTTCACCTGAAGCTATACCATTCCTAAGCATATACTCAAAAGATGCACCACTATACCACAAGGACATGTACTCCACTATGTTCATAAGAGCCTTATTTATAATGGCCACAATCCAGATATCCCTCAACTAAAGAATGGATACAGAAAATGTGATTCATTTACACAATGTAATACTACTCAGCTATTAAAAACAAGGACATCATGAATTTCTCAAGCAAGCGATGGAACTAGAAATATCATCCTGAGTGAGGCAACCTAAAAGGACATGTTATGTGCTCACTTATAAGTAGATATTAACATGGATAACAGGATACCCATGATACATTCCACAAACCCTATGAAACTACATAAAGAAGAAGGTCTAAGCATAGATGTTTGAATCTCACTTAGAAAGGGGAACAAAATAGCCATGGGAGGTGGATAGAGGAAGGGACCTTGATGTGAAAGGTGTTGTGGAGGGGAATCACAGGGTCAGGATCAGGTTTGGGGAGGGACAGGAGAGAGGACCAAATGGCCAATAGAATGAATGGAAATCTGTAGCTGGCAGGAGTCAGGGGCTGGGAAATCTCTAGGAGGTGCCAGAAATCTGGGCTTGGGGAGGCTCCCAGGTGTCACTGGGGGTAACCTTAACCTAGTTAGTACATAGAACCTAAAGAGACCTAGAAAATTTGTGATCCAAAATTTGTCTTGTCTAAAAAAAAAAAATCAAGGACAATAATAAAGCAGAGACTGAGGGAATGGCCAACCAATAACAAGACTTGTTTGATGCCCAACCCATGGGAAGCACCAATTCCTGACAATTATGATTCCAGACAGGAGCCTAGCATATCTGTCATCAGAGAGTCCATCCAGCAGCTGACTTAAACAGATGCAGAGACACACCGCCAAATATTGGGCAGAGCTCAGGACTATTATGGAAGAGTTGGGGGAAGGATTGCAGGCCCAGAAGAGGATAAGAACTCCACAGGAAGACCAGCAGAGTCAACTAACCTGGAACCTTGGGACCTCTTAGAGAACCACAAACCAAAGAACCCGCACAGGCTAGATGGCAGTCCCTGGCCCATATATAGCAAAGGTACAACTCAGTCTTCATTTGGACAACAATTGGAGGCAGGGCTGTCCCTAAAGCTGTTGCCTACCCTAACTGGTCTTCCTAGTCTGGCCTAAGTGAGAAAGGGTGCACCTAACGCTTCAGGAAGGAGGCATCCTTCAAGAGAAGAAGGGGGGAGTACAGGAGAGGGACTATGTAAGGGGAGGACTGGGAGGGGAGGCAGCAATCCAGATGTAAAATAAATAAATAAATTAGTGGGAAAATGAAATTAAAGGAGTGAAGTTTTCTTATAGATATAGGATGTTAAAGAAGTAAACCTCATGATTATTGATATATTCACTTATTTTTTTTTAGAGCTGATCCAAAGACTAAAATTTTTCTAGAGATATACATCTCAAGTGTAAATGTTCTGTTAATTGAATTCAGGCCCTCTGCAGCAAGAGCAGTACATGCTCTTAACCACTGAGCATCTTCCTGGTTCTAAGTTTGACACTGTGAACATAACTCTACGTTTTGACACATAAAGATGTACAGAACAGTCTCCACAGGACCAACACACTGACTCCTTGAATCTATCTTTGAGGAAAGAAAGCAGATGAAGTTGGTATATTCACAGAAATGCTTTTCTTAGAAATAACACAATTAGCAAGAGAAGCAGGTGTGTGTTTATTTCAGTTTTTGTCCTCTGAGTTTCCAGTCTGCAGGAATTATTTTTCTGCCTACAGAATCTGATGTGACGAACTTGATTTACAGGGACCTTGCATTTCCTATATTAAGGTATTAGAAGTTAGTTGAGGATCAGTGATTTCAGTGTCTTAGAAATGAAGCCCATGGACTAAAAGCAGTGGGACTTGTTTCAATTGTAGCTAGGCAACACAGAAGAGATGGCAGGATGGGCATGGAAAATGCATTATTGTTCTTTAACTACCAGCTATTTCCTTAACACCTGGGAGAGAATAGAGCAATCACACTTTCCCATAATGCAGTCCTTTGTAAATGAAATTCACAGGTGCACTATCTAAGTACTCAGGAGGTTTTGACAGTCCCATCCATCATAATACAGCCCTCACTATGTCACTGCCTCCGAATGATGGATACAAAATGACAGTCATTCAACCAGACAAATAGAAGAAGCCAGAGAAAATATAATGTAAAAGCCTTTAGGCCCTTCGAGATAAATTCTCAATGTGTGTCATTTTCTCTCTCGTAACTTTTGTTATCTGTGTACATGTTGCAGGATGAATCTATACTGCCCAAATTGCTACAACAAAGCACTCTTCCTTAGTATGTAAAATGTGTGAATTTAAAATAGATTGTAACTGCATTAAAATAAATCCATATTTTTTAACTGGTTGAAGCTTAAGGTTAAAGGTTGCATGTCACCTTCTTGTTTTCATCAGATAATACACTAAATAATATGTATTCTTATAGCTGTAAATCTGTAAGTAGAATTAAAAAAACTAATTAAGTAAATGGAAATCTGCCTTTACTACCTCTTCATGATTGTTTATTTTTAATGTAGATTATACTGTGTATATCAGTGTCTAGTACAATCAGTTCTTGAGGCAGTAAGCCTTATATCGTGGAATCATATATAGTAACACAGAATATTACATAAATATGTAGAATTTCTTTTTTTCTGTTTTTTATTTTCTATATTCTTTGTTTACATTCCAAACGTAAATGCTAATTAATATCCACTTATCAGTAACTACATTCCATGTGTATTCTTTTGTGATTGGATTACCTCACTTAGGATGATATTTTCCAGTTCCAACCATTTGCCTAAAAATTTCATGAATTCATTGTTTTTAGTTGCTGAGTAGTATTCCACTGTGTAAATATACCACATTTTCTGTCTCCATTCATCCACTGAGGAACATCTGAGTTCTTTCCAGCTTCTGGCTATTATAAATAAGGCTGCTATGAACATAATGGAGCATGTGTCCTTATTGCATGCTGGGGAATCCTCTGGGTATATGACCAGGAGTGGTCCTCCAGAAGTGTCATGCCCTGTTTTCTGAGGAACCGCCAGACTGATTTCCAGAGTGGTTGTACCAGCTTGCAATCCCATCAGCAGTGGAGGCGTGTTCCTCTTTCTCCACATCCTCACCAACACCTGCTGTGTCCTGAGTATTTAGTCTTAGCCATTCTGACTGATATGAGGTGAAATCTCAGGGTTGTTTTGATTTGCATTTCCCTAGTGATTAATGATGTTGAACATTTCTTAAGGTGCTTTTCAGTCATTCAAAATTCTTCCAGTTATCCAGAAATGAACCCACACACCTATGGTCACTTGATCTTTGACAAAGGAGCTAAAACCATCCAGTGGAAAAAAGATAGCCTTTTCAACAAATGGTGCTGGTTCTACTGGAGGTCAGCATGCAGAGAATGCAAATTGTTCCATTCTTATCTCCTTGTACTAAGCTCAATTCCAAGTAGATCAAGGATCTCCACAGAAAACCAGGCACACTGAAAATAATAGAAAAGAAACTGGGGAAGAACATTGAGCACATGGGCACAGGGGAAAATTTCCTGAACAGAACACCAATAGCTTATGCTCTAAGATCAAGAATTGACAAATGGGACCTCAAAAATTACAAAGTTTCTGTAAGGCAAAGGACACTATCAAAAGGACAAAACAACAACCAACAAATTGGGAAAAGATCTTCACCAACCCTACATCTGACAGAGAGCTAATATCCAATATAGAGAAAGAACTCAAGAAGTTAGACTCCAGAAAGCCAAATAACCCTATTAAAAAATAGGGTACAGAGCTAAATATGTAGAATTTCTACTACACACTTCCATTTCATTTGCCATTGAGAAAGGCAGCTCAAGCAGTTAGATAGGCATGCTGCTAGATAGAAAGTAACAATACAGCTCTGGCCTCAGCTTCCTCTCCTCTCTGCTCTTGAAAAAAGCTAATACCTCAATGCAGAATTTAAAAAAGCAGGCTTTGATATGTGTATCATTATGAAATAAACTGCCCTATCTATCACATTGCATACAGTTTTTTTATTTGCAGAATAAAAATACAACACTCACAGTATATTTAAAATGTTCAATACAGTGTCATTAACTAGCCTCACCATGGCTGCTTATCATCAGATCTCCAGTGCACACTCATTCCTCATTTTGCATAATTGAAACCCAGTACTCTTTTTTAAAACATTAAAAGTATGAAAGTTTTGCCCATTTGTCTACAGGTGTGCAGTGCCCAGCCCAATCACTGAGTCTCCCTCAGCCTTGAAGGCTGAAGCTTTAGATTCTGCAGCTCACCAGGAAAGAGTTGAGGCTTAGTCTACAGATACCAGCCTATATCTGCAAAGGACTGTCCTCTAGTAATGACACTAATTTTGGGTTCTAGGATAATGTACAATGTTTGATTTCTCCTTCCCACTCACAAGTATCTTCTTTTCTTATTAATGAGCTACAGTCATTATTCCCCTCATTTCCTTGCATCTTTTTAAGGCTTTTTTTTTTTTATGAACAGTTGTGCTTATTGGTGTTTCTGAAGTGAAGGGTGAGAGCCGAGAGTCTGGTAAATGCACAGGGCTGGAGTCTATATAGTTGTCTTTTGCATTCAGTCTTGACTTTCCAGTGTGTGTGTGTGTGTTATCTTTTCCATCTGCAGTTTTTTTGTCTTAGTTCAGTCCAGACAGATGAAGGCTTCACCTACTCCAGGATCTTTGTGCCTTTGCAGTTCATTCTCTTTACTAATATAATAAAATCCTATTCGTTCTCTTTCAAAATATTTTTACTAAGATTGCATTTTTAAACATTTAATTTCGATAGACTCATTTGTGTATTTTAGAATTAATGTGCTCTGCAGATGTCCTCTTCTGATGATCTAATGTCCTTTAATGTCTAATGTCCTCTTCTGAAGATCTAATGCCCTCTTCTGATGATATAATGTCATCTAATCTCTAATGTTCTGATGAAGGAACTTCAAACATTCTGCACTCATCTTCCTCACGTTGTGATGTGGGACCAGATATCATAATTTTCCTTTTTTTAATTGTTGGTAATTTTTTAAATTTATTTTTTAATGAATATTGTCTTCATTTACATTGCCAATGGTAAAACCTTTCCTGATATCGCCCCTCCCCTAAGATCCCCACCCCTCCCTTTTGTCCTCCCCCGGCCTCCACCTATATGCCTCTCCACCCAACACACTCCCTCCTCCCTCCCCCTCGGTTTCCCTTTGTTAGGACCTCTGTTGAGCCTTTACCTGACCATTCCTCCCACTGATGCCCAACAAGGCTTTCCTCTGCCACATTTTTGACTGGAACCATGTGTGCCCCTTGGTTGATGGTTCAGTCCCTGGGAGTCTTGGTGTGTCTGGGTGGCTGAAATCATTGTTCTTCCCATGGGGCCGTAAACTCCTTCAGCTCCTCTGGACCATCCTGCAACTCCTCCATTGGGGACCCCATGTCCAGTCCAATAGTTGGTTGTTAGCATCTGCCTCTGTATTTGTAAGGCTCTGGCAAGGCCCCTCTGGAGACAACCATGGCATGTTCCTTTCCAGTCACAAGAACAAGAAAGTGGTTTGTTTGAAGCTGCTTACTGAAACCCAGTGGCATACGCATCCCAGTGTCTGAGACTGCGCTTGTTTCAGGAAACCTTGTCACCTTCCAAGCCACAGCATTTTCAACAATCTGGCTGAGCAGGCTGACTCCACCTCATCTAATCCAACCATGAAAGGCCCCACCCATTGAATAGCCAACCTTTCTTGCCGCTGGACCAGAACAGAGCACATCCTGAATGGATTACATGGGACTTGTGCATCTATGCGATGCAGGAAGAGGCCGTGCTAGGAATTCTCAAACTATTTTGTTCACCACAATGGCATCCTAGTCAGATGTCTAGAAGAAATTTCTCCTAATTAATTGATTGGATAATAAATATGATAAGAACCCAGTCCTGAGGCCGTTGGCAGGAGCCCTCAGACCTCTCTGCTTCATGATCCAGATCAGCCTGGGCAGCAACATCACATCTCCAGGTCCTACAAGAGGCAAGAGGGGCTTCCGGGCAGCCAGCGGGGAGAAGTCAGTGTGCTCCGGTGAATCTAGCAGGTCCCAGCAGGAGCCTTCAGGGGACTGCTTTGGGATCTGAACAGCCTGGGCCACAGCACTCGGTCTCTAGGAAGTGCAGGAGACCTGGTGTGCACCCAGAGGCAGTCTAGGAGCTCACAGCACAGCTTGCTCCTGTGGCATGGAGCTTAGGATCCAGTCCTGAGGCCTATGGCAGGAGCCCTCAGATCTCTCCGCTTCCTGATCCAGATCAGCCTGGGCAGCAACACCACATCTCCAGGTCCTACAAGAGGCAAGAGGGGCTTCCGGGCGGCCAGCAGGAAGAAGTCCATGTGCTCCAGTGAATCCAGCAGGCCCCAGCGGGAGCCTTCGGGTGCCTGCTTCGGGATCTGATCAGCCTGGACAGCAGCACCCTGTCTACAGGCAGTGCAGGAGGTAAGCTGTGCACCAGAGGCCACCGGGGAAGGGGCAGCTTTCACTGGTGAGTCCAGCACTGACAAGACCAAGTAACACCAGTGAGAACTAGATGGCAAAAGGCAAACGCAGGAACGTCACGAACAGAAATCAAGGCAATATGGCAACATCTGAACCCAATTCTCCTCTACCAGCATGTCCTGGATACCCAATCACACCAGTAGAACAATATTTGGATTTAAAATCAATGGTCATGCTGCTGGTACAGGAACACATGAAGGACATACTTAAAGAAATTCAGGAGAAAATGGATCAAAAGTTAGAAGCCCTTGCAAGGGAAACACAAAAATCATTGAAAGAAATCCAGGAGAATACAAAAGCCAACAAGGAGGAAAGACAAAAAACACTTAAAGAAATACAGGAGAACTTTGGCCAACAGGCTGAGGTCATGAAAGAGGAAACACAAAAATCTCTTAAAGAATTACAGGAAAGCACAAACAAGCAAGTGAAGGAACTAAGCAAAACCATCCAGGATCTAAAATCAGAAGTACAAACAACTAAGAAAACTCAAAGGGAGACAATTTTGGAGATAGAAAGCCTTGGGAAGAAATCAGGGGACAGAGATGCAAATATCAACAACAGAATACAAGAGATAGAAGAAAGAATCTCAGATGCTGAAGATTCCATAGAAACCATGGACTCAACAGTTAAAGAAAATGCAAAATGCAAAAAGCTTGTAACCCAAAATATCCAGGAAATCCAGGACACAATGAGAAGACCAAACCTAAGGATTATAGGCATAGATGAGAGTGAAGATTTACAACTTAAAGGGCCAGCAAATATCTTCAATAAAATTATGGAAGAAAACTTCCCTAACCTAAAGAGAGAGATGCCCATGAATATACAAGAAGCCTACAGAACTCCAAACAGACTGGACCAGAACAGAAATACTTCCCGTCACATAATAATCAAAACACCAAATGTTCTAAACAAAGAAAGAATATTAAAGGCAGTAAGAGAAAAAGGCCAAGTAACATATAAAGGAAGACCTATCAGAATCACAGCAGACTTTTCACCTGAGACTATGAAGGCTAGAAGGTCCTGGGCAGATCTCATGCAGACTGTAAGAGAACACAAATGCCAACCAAAACTACTATATCGAGCAAAACTCTCAATCACCATAGATGGAGAAACTAAGATATTTCATGACAAAACCAAGTTTACCCAATATCTATCCACAAACCCAGCCCTAAAAAGGATAATAGGAGGACAACACCAATACAAGGACGGAAACTTCACCATGGAAAAAGCAAGATAGTAACCTTTCATCAAACCCAAAAGAAGTTAAGCAATCAAATTTAAAAAATAACATCAAAAATGATAGGAAGTAACAATCACTATTCCTTAATATCTCTTAACATCAATGGACTTAATGCCCCAATAAAAAGACACAGACTAACTGACTGGATACATAAACAGGACCCGACATTTTGCTGCTTACAGGAAACACACCTCAGGGTCAAAGACAAACACTACCTTAGAGTAAAAGGCTGGAAGACAATTTTACAAGCAAATGGTCTCAGGAAACAAGCTGGAGTAGCCATTTTAATATCAGATAAAATTGTCTTTCAACCCAAAGTCATCAAAAGAGACTCTGAGGGACACTTCTTGCTGGTCAAAGGAAAAATACAACAAGAAGAATCCTCAGTCCTGAACATCTATGCTCCAAATGCAAGGGCACCCTCATTCGTAAAAGAAACTTTATTAAAGCTCAAAGCACACATTGCACCTAACACAGTAATTGTGGGTGACTTCAACAATGCACTTTCCTCAATGGACCGATCAGGAAAACAGAAACTAAACAGGGACACAATGAAACTAATTGAAGCTTTGGACCAATTAGATTTAACAGATATATATAGAACATTCTATCCTAAAACAAAAGAATATACCTTTTTCTCAGCACCTCATGGTACCTTCTCCAAAATCGACCATATAATTGGTCACAAGACAGACCTCAACAAATATAAGATAATCGCAATAATCCCATGCCTCCTATCTGATCACTATGGAGTAAAAGTGGTCTTCAATAGCAACAGAAACAACAGAAAACCCACATACACGTGGAAACTGAACAATACTCTACTCAATGATACCTTGGTCAAGGAAGAAATAAAGAAAGAAATTAAAGACTTTTTAGAACACAATGAAAATGAAAACACAACATACCCAAATCTATGGGACACAATGAAAGCAGTGCTAAGAGGAAAACTCATAGCCCTGAGTGCCTCCAAAAAGAAAATGGAGAGAGCATACATTACCAGCTTAATGACACACCTGAAAGCCCTAGAACAAAAAGAAGCTATTTCGCCCAGGAGGAGTAGAAGGCAGGAAATCATCAAACTCAGGGCCAAAATCAATCAAGTAGAAACAAAGAGAACCATACAAAAAATCAACAAAACCAGGAGCTGGTTCTTTGAGAAAATCAACAAGATAGATAAACCCTTAGCCAGACTGACCAAAGGGCACAGAGAAAGTATCCAAATTAACAAACTTAGAAATGAAAAGGGAGATATAACAACGGAAACTGAGGAAATCCAAAAAATCATCAGATCCTACTACAAGAGCCTGTACTCAACACAACTGGAGAATCTGGAGGAAATGGACAATTTCCTTGACAGATACCAAATACCAAAATTAAATCAGGACCAACTAGACCATCTAAACAGTCCCATAATGCCTAAAGAAATAGAAGGAGTCATAGAAAGTCTTCCAACCAAAAAAAGCACAGGACCAGATGGTTTCAATGCACAATTCTACCAGACCTTCAAAGAAGAGTTAACACCAATACTCTTCAAACTATTCCACAAAATAGAAACAGAAGGAAAACTACCCAATTCCTTCTGTAAAGCCACAATTACGCTGATACCAAAGCCACACAAAGATCCAACAAAGAAAGAGAACTTCAGACCAATTTCCCTTATGAACATCGATGCAAAAATACTCAATAAAATTCTTGCCAACCGAATCCAAGAACACATCAAAACGATCATCCACCATGATCAAGTAGGCTTTATCCCAGGAATGCAGGGTTGGTTCAATATACGGAAATCCATCCATACAATCCACTACATAAACAAACTCAAAGAACAAAATCACATGGTCATTTCATTGGATGCTGAAAAAGCATTTGACAAAATTCAGCATCCTTGCATGCTTAAAGTCTTGGAGAGAACAGGAATTCAAGGCCCTACCTAAACATAGTAAAAGCAATATACAGCAAACCGGTAGCCAGCATCAAACTAAATGGAGAGAAACTTGAAGCAATCCCACTGAAAGCAGGGACCAGACAAGGCTGCCCCCTTTCTCCTTATCGTTTCAATATTGTACTTGAGGTACTAGCTCGGGCAATTCGACAACATAAGGAGGTCAAAGGGATACAAATTAGAAAGGAAGAAGTCAAACTATCATCATTTGCAGATGACATGATAGTCTACTTAAGTGACCCAAAAAACTCCACTAGAGAGCTCCTACAGCTGATAAACAACTTCAGCAAAGTGGCAGTTTATAAAATCAACTCAAGCAAATCAGTGGCCTCCTATACTCAAAGGATAAGCAGGCTGAGAAAGAAATTAGGGAAATGACCCCCTTCACTATAGCCACAAATAGGATAAAGTATCTTGGGGTGACTCTTACCAAACATGTGAAAGATCTTTATGACAAGAACTTCAAGACTCTGAAGAAGGAAATGGAAGAAGACCTCAAAAACATGGGAAAACCTCCCATGCTCATGGATCAGTAGAATCAATATAGTTAAAATGGCCATTTTGCCAAAAGCAATCTACAGATTCAATGCAATCCCCATCAAAATCCCAACTCAATTCTTCACAGAGTTAGAAAGAGCAATTATCAAATTCATCTGGAATAACAAAAAACCCAGGATAGCTAAAACTATTCTCAGCAACAAAAGAAAGTCTGGGGGAATCAGTATCCCTGACCTCAAGCAATACTACAGAGCAATAGTGTTTAAAAACTGCATGGTATTGGTACAGTGACAGGCAGAAGGATCAATGGAACAGGATTGAAGATCCAGAAATGAACCCACACACCTATGACCACTTGATCCTCAACAAAGAGGCTGAAACATCCAATGGAAAAAAGATAGCCTTTTCAACAAATGGTGCTGGTTCAACTGGAGGTCAGCATGCAGAAGAATGCGAAATGATCCATCCTTGTCTCCTTGTACTAAGCTCAAATCCAAATGGATCAAGGACCTCCACATAAAGCCAGACATTCTCAAGCTAATAGAAAAGAAACTGGGGAAGACCCTTGAGGACATTGGTACAGGGAGAAAGTTTCTGAACAGAACACCAATAGCGTATGCTCTAAGATCAAGAATTGACAAATGGGACCTCATAAAATTACAAAGTTTCTGTAAGGCAAAGGACACCATCAAGAGGACAAATCGGCAATCAACAAATTGGGAAAAGATCTTCACTAATCCTACATCAGATAGAGGGCTAATATCCAATATATATAAAGAATTCAAGAAGTTGGACTACAGAAAAGCAAGCAACCCTATTAAAAAATGGGGTGCAGAGTTAAACAAAGAATTCTCACCTGAAGAACTTCGGATGGTGGAGAAGCATCTTAAAAAATGCTCAACTTCATTAGTCATTAGGAAAACGCAAATCAAAACAATCCTGAGATTTCACCTTACACCAGTCAGAATGGCTAAGATTAAAAATTCCGGAGATAGCAGGTGTTGGAGAGGGTGCGGAGAAAGAGGAACACTCCTCCACTGCTGGTAGGGTTGCAAATTGGTACAACCACTCTGGAAATCAGTCTGGAGGTTCCTCCGAAAACTGGGCACCTCACTTCCAGAAGATCCTGCTATACCACTCCTGGGCATATACTGAGAGGATTCCCCACCATGTAATAAGGATACATGCTCTACTATGTTCATAGCAGCCCTATTTATAATTGCCAGATGCTGGAAAGTACCCAAGTATCCCTCAACAGAAGAGTGGATGCAAAAAATGTGGTATATCTACACAATGGAGTACTATTCAGCCATTAGAAACAATGAATTCATGAAATTCTTAGGCAAATGGATGGACCTAGAGAACATCATACTAAGTGAGGTAACCCAGACTCAAAAGATGAATCATGGTATGCACTCACTAATAAGTGGATATTAACCTAGAAACCTGGATTACCCAAAACATAATCTACACATCAAATGAGGTACAAGAAGAAAGGAAGAGTGGCCCCTTGTTCTGGAAAGACTCAATGAAGCAGTATTCAGCAAAACCAAAACGGGGAAGTGGGAAGGGGTGGGTGGGAGGACAGGGGGAGAGAAGGGGGCTTAAGGGACTTTTTGGGAGTGGGGGGGCTAGGAAAGGGGAAATCATTTGAAATGTAAATAAAAAATATACCGAATAAAAAAAATTTAAAAAAAATGCTCAACTTCATTAGTCATTAGGGGAATGCAAATCAAAACAACCTTGAGATTTCACCTTACACCAGTCAGAATGGCTAAGATTAAAAATTCAGGAGACAGCAGGTGTTGGAGAGGGTGTGGAGAAAGAGGAACACTCCTCCACTGCTGGTGGGGTTGCAAATTGGTACAACCACTCTGGAAATCAGTCTGGCGGTTCCTCCAAAAACTGTGCACCTCACTTCCAGAAGATCCTGCTATACCACTCCTGGGCATATACCCAGAGGATTCCCCACCATGTAATAAGGATACATGCTCTACTATGTTCATAGCAGCCCTATTTATAATTGCCAGATGCTGGAAGGAACCCAGGTGTCCCTCAACAGAAGAGTGGATGCAAAAAAATGTGGTATATCTACACAATGGAGTACTATTCAGCCATTAGAAACAATGAATTCATGAAATTCTTAGGCAAATGGATGGAGCTAGAGAACATCATACTAAGTGAGGTAACCCAGACTCAAAAGGTGAATCATGGTATGCACTCACTAATAAGTAGATATTAACCTAGAAAACTGGAATACTCAAAACATAATCTACACATCAAATGAGGTAGAAGAAGAAAGGAAGAGTGGCCCCTTGTTCTGGAAAGACTCAGTGAAGCAGTATTCAGCAAAACCAGAATGGGGAAGTAGGAAGTGGTGGGTGGGAGGACAGGGGGAGAGAAGAGGGTTTACGGGACTTTCGGGGAGTGGGGGCGGGGGGGCTAGAAAAGGGGAAATCATTTGAAATGTAAATAAAAAATATATCGAATAAAAAAATTTAAACAAAAAAAAAAGAATTAAAAAAAATTCAGGAGACAGCAGGAGAGGATGTGGAGAAAGAGGAACACTCCTCCACTGCTGGTAGGGTTGCAAATTGGTACAACCACTCTGGAAATCAGTCTGGTGGTTACTCTGAAAACTGGGCACCTCACTTCCAGAAGATCCTGCTATACCACTCCTGGGCATATACCCAGAGGATTCCTCACCATGTAATAAGGATACATGCTCTACTATGTTCATAGCAGCCCTATTTATAATTGTCAGATGCTGGAAAGAACCCAGGTATCCCTCAACAGAAGAGTGGATGCAAAAAAATGTGGTATATCTACACAATGGAGTACTATTCAGCCATTAGAAACAATGAATTCATGAAATTCTTAGGCAAATGGATGGAGCTAGAGAACATCATACTAAGTGAGGTAACCCAGACTCAAAAGGTGAATCATGGTATGCACTCACTAATAAGTGGATATTAACCTAGAAAACTGGAATACCCAAAACATAATCCACACATCAAATGAGGTACAAGAAGAAAGGAGGAGTGGCCCCTGGTTCTGGAAAGACTCAGTGAAGCAGTAATCTGCAAAACCAGAACGGGGAAGTGGGAAGGGTTGGGTGGGAGGACAGGGGGAGAGAAGGGGGCTTACGGGACTTTCGGGGAGTGGGGGGCTAGAAAAGGGGAAATCATTTGAAATGTAAATAAAAAATATATCGAATAAAAAAATATGATAAGAAGCCAATCACTAATAGGAACACAGGAGGAAGGAACTGCCCTCTCTGGATTTTTTTGGAAAGGCAGGAGAGAAAGGAAGCAACATGTAGACCAGGAACTGTTAGATCTGATTTCTAAAGGAATAGTTGATGTTTTAGGATGATAGATGCTGTACCCAGAAGCTGTATCATCTGTTGATTCTTTTTTTTAATTAATCATTAACTTCATTTACATCTCAAATGATATCCCACTTCCAGGTTACCCCCTCCACCAATCCCACATCTAAACTAAGACTGTCTTGTGTTTTACATTCTCAGTGACTCAGGTGAGCTCCAGGGGAGAGATAACAGTCTAGGTCTCAGGCTATGTACTGGCCTGGGAACAGACTGAGGCCACAGGTGCCTAGCTGGCAATAGTGTGGTTTGTTTTTTAATAATTACATGCTACAGAGGTCCGATGTCCTCTCTCAGACATTAGTCTATTAAAAAATCAGGGAGCATGTTTTTCATCTTTCTATTACTGTAACAAATAGCAGAGATAATTAACCTATCAAGAGGAGAGGTTTATTTATTGTGGCTTACAGTCCTGGAGGGTGCTGCCCATTATCAGAAAAACCTAATTAGGCTTCTGGTGAGTGAGCACATTACATCAGGCATGATTGGTAGGATAATATCCTTCAATTTGTCACCCAGAAGCAAACAGGAAAGAAAGAAAAAGAGGTGAAATGGGTGTGGTACCACCTTTCCATTCAAGAGTTGCATCTTTATTGACTGGAAGCCTTCCTCACATACCTGACTGCTTAGCATTTCTATTACCTAACATTTGACTTAAAAAATAGAAGCAAAAGCATTAAGGTGACAATTTGAGAAAGAAAAAGAAGTCACTTTGGGAGAGAAAAAAAGATAAAAATGATCAAAGACTATTATAAACATGTATGAAATGTCATAATAATATTTTGACACATTGGAGACTAGGTCGTGATATTTAAAACTCAAACTATCCCAGAGACTTTTACAAACAAGAGGCCTTGTGGTATTTCTTAAGCATTCTTTGCTTTGAGGCTAATCTAGGCTCAAGTAAATTTTTACCTCTTGTATTGGAAGCAAGAGGCAGCACAAAGGATGGTCTTCACAGAGCTGCTCATTGCTGCATAAGGTGAGGAAAAATACTCTCAAGTAAGTTAATAACCAATAAGGTGACATAGCATGTCCCTTATGTAAATTCTTGGCTGTGGTACTAATTAGACTGGAAACATGACTCAATATCAAAGAGATTGTGCAAAGATATGCATAATCTTTAAGAAAAGATCTTTATGCAAGATATTCTATGACCTAGTGAAAATTGTCTTCAAAGAAGATGATGTAGGAAATACATAGATGTCTGTCTCTCAAAAGAAGTTAGCACTTAAATTTTAAGAATTGCTGTATTACCTTATATTAATTAAAATAATGGGTTCCTTATGACATTTCTACATGTCTGCGACGTCCTTTGATCATTTGCATCCTCCTTTTCTCTCCAAAGGAGTCCTTTTCCTTTTCTAAAATTGTAACCTTTTCACTTTCACACACACACACAAACACACATGCACGTGCGTGTGCACAAGCACGCACATGTGGAGAGAGAGAGAGAGAGAGAGAGAGAGAGAGAGAGAGAGAGAGAGAGAGAGAGAGAGAGAGAGAGAGAGAATCAAGGATTAGTCCTCAGAGTCTGGCTTATTTTATTTACTGAGATGGTCTTCTGCTCAATCTATTTTCATATAAATGATGTGATTCATTCTTTTTGTTCACTTCTTAAGTTTTGCAGATACATCAAGGTATTTCTGATTTTTTCAAGTCATTGGACAACTTCTGTTTTCTATGCATGCTTAGTATGAATTGAGGAGTATGCTTTTCCAAAGTGAAGTATGTTGGAAATAAAGTATGGCCAGTAAGAACAGGAAAAGGGAGTGGGCAATATGTCTCTTCCTGAAATGTGGGAACAGTTTGCTGAGTGTGAGCTGAACCTGCCAATTAGCTGCTCCTGTGCAACAAACTATCGCTCAGTATCATTTCTTTAGCTCTCAATATGTGAGACAGCAACCTTGCCCGTTCACAGTTGGGCAGACCTATGATTATAGTTGCGTTCACCCGTTCAAGTAACATCAGTACATATCTACATGCTTGCTGGTTTAGCCTATAGAATTCATGGAGCTGGCTCTTTGCCTGAGACAAAGGTGGGACACTATAGTATATTTCTGAAAGCTTTGCAGCATAGTTCAGAGTTCTCTCTATGGCCCCCAGAACAGCAGGATCAATCTCCATTGCACGTGCATTTCTATCAATCCTCTTCTGACTTCATATTTATTGCTAGCTCAGAATAAATCACACATGTAGCTGACCTATTTTAATTCTGTTGCTGTGATAACACCTTCATATTAAAAGCAATCTAGGGGAGTAAAGGGTTTCTTTGATTTATACGTCCTGATCACAGCCCATCATTGAAAGAAGTCAAGGGCAGGAACCAAGCAGGATCTTCAAGTAGAAACCAGAGAGGAGTTCTTCTGAGTATCCAAATACATGAGCCCATGGGGATCATTCTCATTTAGAGCACAGCACCCTCCTGCCACAAATGAATGCTACAGAGATCTACCCACTATTATACTTTGCTGTACTTCTTTTTCACATAGTAATGATAAAAGCAAGCACAGGTTTATATGAATGGTAAAGTTCTCCAGAATTTCAGACTCTATGGGCAGGAGATGTTCCTTAAGGTTAGACCTTAGTTTTAATGCCTGGGAATATCTCTATAACCTGCTTCTTTTACTGTACCCTAGCAGTCCACCTCACCCTGTTTCTTCCTCTACATTTGACAGGGTCTAAAGTGAACCAGTCTGGCTATGAACTCATTATAGACCCTTTCTGTCTCTATGTCATAATGAGTGAATTATAGCTATCTACCACTGTGCCTATGTAGAAATAATTTCTTAATTCATTGCTTAGGGCTTGGCTCATCTAAGTTGCCTTTACTCATGTGTCCATGTGCTATTATGCTTTGGGGCCAAGTAGTTGGGAGGTTATTAAGTTGTCACTGGGTAATGCGACTATCGTGTATGTAGTCAAGCCCAGGGGCTTCACACAGTGGGGCAGCAGAGGCCCAAGGAGACCATGAAGACAACTCCAACATTCAAGTTCCTTAAAGCTTAAAATTTTCGCCACTTTAGAGTCAGGAGGGGATGAAGGCTCTTCTGCTTGCCAACTCATTTCCTGCAATCTCATGACCCTTTTTTCTTTTTTCCACTTGTCTCTTTTGTTAAACAACAGCCCCTAAAGAAATAATAGAAGTTTTGTTGCTGTTATTATTGTTGTTGTTGTTGTTGTTGTTACTGATTAAAAAAGAATGTTAACATTCCCTTGAGAACTCTTGTTTGAAAATATCTCATTCTACCCTCTTGACTATGACTGGAAACATAAGTTAAGTACCAGATAGTTTGAGTGACTTTTATTGTTGTTGTTGTTGTTTTTCGAGACAGAGTTTCTCTGTGTAGCCCTGGCTATCCTGGAACTCACTCTGGCTGGCCTCAAACTCAGAAATCCACCTGCTTCTGCCTCCCAAGTACTGAGATTAAAGACGTGCACCACCACTGCCCTGCTTGAGTGACAATTTTAAAGACATTTTCCCAATCTCTTTTATTTCCTATGGTGACTATTGAGAACTGTAATCAGATACTTGATCCTTTGTTTGCAGTCTAGGTTACTATATGTGAAAATATAATATAACAAACTACTACAAGTTTCTCTTCTTCCATATGCTATGCATTGAGGCCTCAGCACCAAGCTACTTCTTGTTATTGTAACTACTGACCTTTGCTAAATACCTCAGATAGATTTATAAAAATGAAAATAGAGTATTAGAGTTTAATTTTTGTCTTGCATGTCATATGATTTTTATACCTCTATTTTGTACACTTATTCTTGTAAATTTTAGTCATAGTCTTAAAATATGCCTCTGTATCAATGTAAGAGACGTGTTTTTAGACAATGAGCAGGGTACTGAGGAGCCGACCTTTGCTAAGAGGATGTGTAGTTGATTGCAGATGAATTTTTGAGGAGAGAGAGATGGAAAGACCAGGAGAGGAAAGGGTGAGTAAGGAAGAATGAGAGAGAGAGAGAGAGAGAGAGAGAGAGAGAGAAGAAAAAGAAGGAAGGAAGGAAGAGGGCTAGCAAGATGGTTCATTGCACAATGGCCCATGCTTCCAAGACTGACAGCCCTAGTTTAAGTCCCACAGTCTTCACAATGGAAGGAAAGAACCCACTCTCACAAGTGGCCCTCTGACATCGACATGTGTGTTGTGGTACATTGTGGCCTCTACATCATGTATGTCTATGTACATGTGCATACACATAAATAATTATAATAAACTTTTTAAAACTTCAAGAAAAAAGGGAGGAAAAAGAGAAATAAATGTAATGATAATTTCCATATTACTGCACTGAGGAAAAAATTGAACATTATGACAGGTACTTATTTTATACTATCCACAGTGACAAAAGTCTTCACTATTGCCAATTTGTGCTGATAGTGGATAATTAAAGTGGCTAATCTAATGTGAGATTCAAAAGTCCTTACTCTATTCAATTCCCTAACTCTTCTTTCCTTAACTAATTCACTGATAAAAATTGTTTCAAATGATGTAGTATCTTTTTAATACAAATGAGAATATAAAATATGAATAAATATTAGATCAGGGACTGGATCTAATCTTTAATGGTACCACATTAGTGAATGAAGAGAGTCTTCCTCATGAGCAATTTGGACCAGGAGCAAACCCAAATTGGAATTTTTTATTTCTTTCTGCACGTCTTCAACCTGTGGTCGGTTGTTTAAAGGCTGTCTGTTGTGTGTCTTCTGTCCTCTGTTATCTGTTATTTTTGTTCTCAATTTATTGAACAGCACAGAAAACACAAAAGGGTTAAGGAATGAAGAAATCTGTAATGTAAGGGAAAAGATTACCTTACTAACCCCAATTGACCTAGAATAGAACTCAAAGCAGCACACAGATTTTATCAACCTATATCCACATGATTTCAGCATACAGAAGCATACACCCTTACACATTATTCCTGGGTCAGAGGCATGGGAAAAGTACAGGGTTTAAGATTAAAACTTAGCATAAGTTGTAAAAGATGATTACATAGGAAGTCCATGGTGTAGTAAGGATGGTTACATTATCTTCTGAAAGGCAAGTTAAACAGGCTGTATTCAGTAGGGAATCTGTATACAGATTGAGTACAGTTCTAATAATCTCAAGTACTATTATTAATTCAGATGCAAGGTTTGGCAAAAGTTTAGTTTCTGAAGGTAAGAATCATTTTAATAAAAAGCTATTCTGAAAAGGTCCAAAGGAGATGACTTAGCAGGTCTAGCGGCAGGCTGTCAAAGCTGATGACCTGAGTTCATTCCCTGGGACTCACATAGCAGAAGGAAAGAACCTAGTTCTTGTGAACTGCCCTTTAACCTCACACATATGCTGTGGTATTCCTGGGTACATACACACCCAATGACTGAAATGTAAACTACATGAAAAATATTTAAAAAGAATATTTAAAGTATACCATTCATTCTCTTAGATGTTTATCCTGATTTTGTACTTTATTTTCATTGGCTACTTTAAAATATAGTGCCAGCTGTAATATTTCACTTGGTTAATATAGAATAAAATAATAACCAAATCTTACCCATTTTCTGAGCATGCTTTCTGGCATGATCCAGGAGTTAAAGCTCACTGAGTCAAAATTTACTATGCTCAAAAATTTACTATGTTTCAAGGAAAACTTGCAGGTATACTGAAATATTGCCTACATATAGTTGTAGTAAAAGACTAACTACTGTAAGTGCTAAGAAGAGAAATATAAATGTTCTCTATTTATACTGTAGTTTGATTAAATTTCATAAATTTTATGAATTGTGTGATGATACTTAAAGGTAGATAGTGGTTGAGGCCCAGAGCCCCAATATGATGTTTTCTCTATATTATAGGCTAAAGTTGAATATTATATGAATATGCCGTATCTGAGAAAGAAAGGGGTAAATATGAGAATTGTTTATAAAGACACACTGAGGCTTGAGTAAAACAAAAATGTACTATGTTTAAAAAAAGAGTCAGAACAAATGAGAGAGCCATGAAATTAATATAAGGTTTTACAATAATGAGATATTTTAAATTTGGTCCAAATACTATCCAGTGCCCACATCATTAGAGCCACATTTTCTGTGGTGGCAACTCCATGCTAACTCTCCATGGACTACACGTCAATCAGGAATGCCATACATTTCAGATATACACTTACTGAGTAAGAAATCACTATGCTATGTATGTCTCTACAGATGCTCTAAAGGATGCCCAGTTCCTTCACAAGAAACAGGGATTTGCATGTTGAAAAGAGAGGATCTAGAAGAGAGCATCAGTATAAACTTTGCCTGTGGTGCTTTACTGATATTCTCTTCACCAAGGTCTCTTTATAATGAAGTCCAAGCATCACAGAAACATCATCTTCCCAGTAATTCTTCACTTGTCACATTTAGAGATGCGGGAAAATCCTTACTAAAGGGGATAGTAGCTGGGGCTAGCATCAAAATAAAAGATTTTAGTAAGCTATATCCTAGATTTATGCATTTGACGTATATAGTCATCCTTTAAAATCATGTAGGCCCTAGTTCCAGATTGTACTTTGCACAGTTTAAGCAAAGACAGGAAACTTTGAGTCTGGTATTTAGACAGAAGAAAACTTTACACAGCAAAGATATTACCAGAATCATTTCCTCAGTGCAACAGCGTTACTCTTTTCATATAGTCATTACCTATAGTCATCATGCCTACCTGGCAAAATTATGCTTTTCTCAAGGAGTGAACTGGGGATTTTAAAGCAGTCCAGGTCTTAACATTCACTTGACATTGCATTGACTGCCTCCTTGAGTTGGCTGTTAGAGGTGTGTTCTTAGGGGAAGGGATGAGAAATTGATAAATCCTGCTGAACAAATTTATATGCTAGCATTATAAATTATGCTTATCTGTAACAGACCTGGTTATATTTGGGGAACAGTGCTAAATTCTAATTTGAGTGCATTAATATCTCCTAAGAAAATCTATTTGTAAATCCTTGATAGCAAGAATTCTATTACTTTGAATTTTTTCTGTATCACGAGGATACATCTCTTCCTTGTAGAAGTAGGAGAGAGAAATAAAGCAATGAAAAGTATTACAACTTATTTCACCAAAAAATGAATTCATTGGTTTATAAAATTTAAGTGTCAAATATTCTAATTTTCTGATACTTATCCAACAGGGTCACCCAAGCCATTCCTGTGCTAGGCAGTGTGTGGTGTGAGGATCATGTACTGTGTTTGAGTCTCTCTCCCTGTTGCTGGGGTAACATACCCTGACAAAATCAACTGAAGGAACATAGGCTTCATTCACCTCACAGTTCAAGGCTACATTTTATAATAACACATTGGACACATTTTATGAAACTTTTTTCCTTTTAATCCTGATTATTATATAATGATTTTCTACTTCTCTTGCTGCTGCTGTGTAGGCTTTTTAAGGTCATAGCAGATGCAATTGAATTTCTTATTTAACAATTTCTCCTATACTTTAGAAAATTGATTCCATTTTTTGGTTATTTGTACAGAGAAACATGGAGAGGGCAACATCATTTTGTCATTGTCTAAACTCACCCACCCCCACACATCAAGACATCTTCTGACTCTGAAGTGTGCCTCAGTTCTTCAGGGTGGGCAGGCTTTGACTCATTGAGGAGAGAGCAGGAAGAGGGCCCTTCCTGAGAACAAGGAACCCAGAGGAGTTTCAGGATCCTTCATGGGTGCTAGAAGAGCAGGGTGTACAATTAAGAAATGCAGAAAAATAAATCTTCAGCATGCCAATAGTTCAGCAAGAGGCAGGAAGGTAGGCTAATTCAGGGTCAGTGGTTTCAGAGATATTGTTGCTGACAATATGCCAGGTCTTGTGTTCTCTGAGGTCTTTCAAGTTAGTACACTTCTATGTAAGACATCCCTCCCTTCTCATTTCTGTTTGTCTTTTCTTGTGCTATTCTTTCCAGCCTGTCGCCTTACTTCATAAGAAACACAGCTAAAGACAACTTAACTCCAAATGGATCAAGGACCTCAATTTAATGTCATATAACCTGAAGTTGATAGACAAGAAAGTGTCAAATAGTCTGGAATCATTGGTACAGGAAAAGACTTTCTGAAATGGGCACTAATAGCATAGCTACTAAAAATAACAATTAATAAACAGGACCTTATGAACCTGATAAGTTTCTATATGGTAAAGGAGAACATGACCCAGACAAATCAGCAAGCTATAGAATGGGAAAAGATTTTTATCAATTATACATCCAACAGAGGGCTAATAATGAACATATATAAAGAATTAAAAACAAAACACAAACAAACAAAAAAACCATGGACATCCAGAAAAAAAATAAAAATTGAGTTCAGCAGCCATGAGAGAATTCAGGATAGAATTCATAGGAAAATGAGGATCAATCTACCTCAAGATCCAACTGAAGTTTCATCCTAACACAGAAAAAGACATTTAATTAACCACATTCATTTTTCCTCTACTAATAATATCTAGGAACTGGAAATAACCTAGATGTTCATTAGAGAAATGAATAAAGAAAATTTAGTGCACACCATGGTCAGCTTTTGAAAAATAAAATCATAAATTTATCAGGTAAATGTATAGAACTAGAAATTATCATCTAAAATGAAGTATCCAAGATCTAGAAAAAAATATAGTATGTATTTGCTCATATGTGGATATTAGCTTTAAAGTCAGTGATAAGCCAATTAAAATTCAAAGAACAATGAAAGTTAAGTATAAAATAAGGGACTATACCGCATACAGATAGATCTTATTAGGAACAGGAACCTGAATATATAGTTATGAATGAATGGATCAAGTGAGGAAAAAGATGAGAGATGCAAACAAGAGGAAACATGGGCAGATACTGTAAAATTAAGGGCCACTTGGGGGGAATATGAAAACCTAATACAGTAGAAGCTTCCATACACCATACATACATAAAGAAATGAAGCCTCCCAGACACCACAGGACAGACACACATAAACTAACAGAGACTGTGGTGGCAAGCACAAAGCCTACACAAGTCAGAGCAAGGAGGGGTCCTAGTGCTGAGAGGGCAAGTGAGTGAGAGCCCTCAACCCTAAGCCAGATGTTATCTCCAGATTATCTATGTACAAAGGACAAAATTCATTTTTCTAATAAAGTCTAACTGGGTATACAAAACACACTTAGGAGAGGTCTTATTCCTAGCAGTAGACGGCCATCAGAAAATGGATTCTGGTATTTTTAAGGATTTATTCCCACCTATTGACCTTTTGCTTAAATGTTATGATTTATAATTTTATGTTCTTAGGGGTTTTGTTTACATTTCTGTGTGCTTGTTTCTCTCTCTCTCCCCCTCCCTCCCTTCCTCCCCCTCTTTCATATTAGTTTTTGTTTTACTCAGAAATTGTTATTTAACTGTTTGATTTCTTTCTTTTTAATTTATTCTTCTCTCATACAATACATCCTGAACACAGCCTCCATTCCTTCACCCCTAATACACAGTTTCTTCCTCCCGCCCCCACAGCCCCTGCAGATGCACTGTTCTTCATTTCCCTTCTCAAAGGAGCACACCTCCCAGTGACATGAAGCAAAGATGATACAACAAGATTCACTAAGATTAGGCACAAATCCTCATAAAAGGCTGGACAAGGCAACCTAGTAGGAAAAAAAGGTCTCAAGAGCAAATAAGGAGTCAAAGATTCCCACACTCCCACTATTAGGAGTTCCACAGAAATCCCAAGCTAAATAACCATAACATATGTGTAAAGAACATATTTCAGAGCCATGCTGGTTCAATGATTTGCACTTCAGTCTCTGTGAGCTCCTGTGAGCCCTGTTTAGTTGATTCTGTGGGCTGTGTGCTTCTGGTGTTTTGAACTCTCTGGCTCCTAAACCTTTCCTCCCCCTATTCCTTGGGGATCCATAAGCTTTCCCTAATGTGTGACTGTGCATCTCTCCATCTTCTTCCATCAGTTGTCAGAGGAAGCCTCTCTGTTGACAATTTTGCTAAGCACCAATTAGTATAGCAGGATGTCATTAGGAATCATTTCATAGGCTCTTCTTTTTCTAGTTATGTTTAGTTTTACTCCAGGTCTCTGAACCCATCCAGTTTCTGGTTTCTAGCCATCTAGGCAGTATTCAGCATCAGCTACCTCTTATGGTTTGGGTCTCAAATTAGATGAGTCATTGGTTGGAAATTCTTGTGTGTTATGTGCTACCATTGCCCTAGCACATCTTGTGGGTAAGCCAGGTTTAAGCCATATTTTTGTGACAGGGTTGGTGTTTGCTTTCTGAAATAGGGGAAAATGGCATGGAATTGGGTGGGTAAGGAGGTTGGAGGTTCTTGGAGGAGATGAGAGGGGATTAGAAATATTAGAAGTATTTCTTCATATGATTAGAACAAATCATATGAAGAAATACATTCAAGAAAGAAAAGAAGGAAGGAAGGAAGACATAAGGAAGGAAAAAAGAGAAAAAGAAAAAGGGAGAGAGAAAGGAAGGAAGGAAGGAAGGAAGGAAGGAAGGAAGGAAGGAAGGAAGGAAGGAAGGAAGAAAAGAAGAAAGGAAGAAAGGAAGAAAGGAAGAAGGAAAGAAAGAACAAAAGAAAGAAAGAAAGAAAGAAAGAAAGAAAGAAAGAAAGAAAGAAAGAAAGAAAGAAAGAAAGAATAGATGTACAGAAGTAAGGAAGGAAGAAAAAGGAAAGAAAGATGGCTAAGACACAGGACTATCTTTCTTGATCATCATGCATTTTCAGTATCTCAGGTTTCTTCTTAGGTGATCTTTCTTCATTCAGCACACACTCCCCTGACTATCATTATCCACTGCCTGTATTGAAAATACCCATAGTAATCTGGCTATGCTTAGGACTCAGGCTCCAGCTAGCCTGCTTCTAGACCCAGATACTCAGATCCTGAATTTACTATGCTTCAGAATTAGGAGACCTCACAGGTATGTCTAATTTAACATGTCCCAAATGCACACACAGGACAAACATATTTCTCTTTCTTTCTTAGAACTGGCCCTACTGTGATGGCTAGTTTTATGTCTACCTGACACTAGCAAGAGTAATCTGAGAGGTGAGAACCTTAATTGAGAGAACGCTTACATAAGATTGGACAGAAACCAAGTCAGTAGTGTGTTTGCCTAATGAGGATTTGATGTGGGAAGACCTAGCCTGTTGTGGGCGGAGCTACTCCCAGGTTGGCGATCTTAGGTACTATAAGAAAACAGACTGAGCAATCCATGAGGAGCAAGTCAGTAAGCAGCATTCTTCCATGGCATATACGGCAGCTCCTCACTCTAAAGGTTTTCCTCAGTGATGGACTGATGTTTGCATCACAGTGATAGAAACTCTAAGACAACCACCGTGTTCCAGTTGCCTATGCCAAGAACCTGCAAATTGCTGTTCCCTGTCTCACTCTGCACATTCTCACCGCCCTTAATAAACTCCACCTCCAAATACACCCCGAATGCAGAAGTTCCATTCCTTCTCCACTCCCACAACACTACAGTCCATCCTTCTCTGCAGTTCTCAGTTCTTCTACCCAGGATAGTGCTTTGGAAACACTAGTCTCAAAGGTTTCAAAATACTTTTAGGTCAATGTTCAGTGTCAAGAAATATGCAATTATGCCATGTGTCATACCTATAATTCCAGATTCGGTTCTTGCCTGACCTCCTTCAAAGGGGTTTGGGCTCCAGACACATATATTATTTGGACTTATGTTCTGTGTGTCCCTTGAGTCTTCATATAAACTGTTTCTTCTGTTTGAACGAGTCTCCCCTCCTCATCCTGCTTTCTGGATATCACTTCCTCCAAGACTCATCTTCAGACTTTCTTACAGGATAGACCAGAATTCTTTCTAAGTAACTGGCACCTCAGCTCCCATTTTAAGACAGCATTTGACAGAAGAGCTTTCTTACTGTCCTTTCCATTTTCCTTAAGGGCTTATCTGTGTACAACTCTCAGAGCTGCTTGCCTCAGAACTGGCTCGCATAATTGGCTTTAAAACATGTCTGATGTATCAAGGTACTTAATATGTGTTTCTTCTGAGCATTGTGTCAAGCTAAGAACACCCAATTTTCTTTTCCAAGAATTTTAGAAAAATGATGTACGCTTTCATACCTTTGCAGTGTCTTTACACAGTGTTCCTTACATCCTTATATGGGAAAATGTTATAATGAGTTTTTAAGACAGTGAGACTTTAGCTCTATTCTATCATAGAGTACCTGTAAGAAATATTACCATATAGATGTGAATGAAATTGTTATTATGTATATGGGTTGGTTGTACTTGGTTTTACATTTGTATTTTGCTGAAATAGATATCCAAAACAGTCTTGAAGAGCTGATTCCACTGAAGATAAATGAACTATAATATTTATCTTCATGGCTGGGAGGGGCTCTATTATTCATGCACAGAGTTTCAACACACAGCACATTTTTGTGTCTACATTTTAAACAAAAACAGCCTTTATTTTTCATGACTTCTCTGTCTCTGTCTCTCTCTCTGTGTCTCTCTCTCTCTCTCTGTGTATGTGTGTTTGTGTGTGTGTGTGTGTGTGTGTGTGTGTGTGTGTGTGAGAGAGAGAGAGAGAGAGCACATGCAATTTTCACATAACATTTAAAAATATTTTGCCATGGTAAGTATTTTACACAGTATTTTAAATTTGTTGCTGTAAAAGGACCAAAGGATTCTTTTCTTCCAATAAGTAGAAAGGTCAAAAGACTTTTCAAAATATTCTAATAATTATTCACATTTCTAAATGAGCACACCTCAACATATTCTGTGCCAAAAAGAACTATGTAGGGTAAGTTCCTTCTTGTAACAGAGTGATTACATGCATTTTTGTTAAAACCATACTTACAAATGATTTTGTTGTTTTAACTAATGCTTCTATTGGTACAAAAAGGGAAGGATTTTAAATTAGTTTAAACAAGTAAAAAATACACCTGTAAGTAGCCACTTGCTAGAACAAGAAAGTGGAATTACAGTTATATTTATAGTTTATGTAATCATGTGATCATATCTATAGAACAGACAAATAGCCCTGAGGAAATTGAAAATAGCATTAATGAAATAAAGGCATTAAATATTACTAGCCTAAGCAAAAACATTGAATTTTCTTATGGATTATTTATAGCTGGCAATGAACAAATTTAGGAGAAAATGTTTATTTTTTATTTATCATTTAATCATTTAACTTTTTGTTGATTCTTTGTGAATTTCACATCATAAGCCCTAATCCCACTCATATCCTTGTTCTTTTCAAAAGCACTCTCAACCACTGCAAACCTCTGCCCACAAAAATCTTATTGTGGAAACTGCAGTATGTCACAATATGTCCCACAGTATACATTTTTGTCCTCCATACATCTTTACTTGTAGATGTCCATCGCAATGAGTCAATGGTCTGATTTGAGGCCACTGGGTCCTCACCTGGCCTCCTCTCAGGTATCCTGCTGTTGCCCACTGTCATGGAGATCCTGCAGCTTTTGACCTGTAGTACCAGCCCTTTCATTCATTCTGCCAGTTCACAGATGGCACAGGTGTTGGGGTGTGCCATCTGAAAGCCCTGGGTGTGAGCCTGGGTCATCCCACCAGTTCTCTTGTACCCGTGCCACCAAGGACAGGATGTCCAGCACTTCCCTAGATATTCCACCCAGTGCTCCCACCTGAGAGTGGGAGAGCAAACTCTTCTCCACTCTCATGCCCTTGGGACTGGCTCACCACTTCCCACCAAGGTCAGCCCTACTGTGTTGCCCAGTTGAAGTATAGGACCCATTCTCCTGAGTGCAGCAGCCAGAGAGGGGCAGGACCCATTCTCATGACCCCACTGCAAGTTCTCACTTGCTGCAGGAGGTAAGAAGTATGGGTGGTCATCACTCCCTTGCCCATGAGACCACACCTCAGATGAGTGGCTGGGCCAACTCTCCTCTGCCCACAACTCTCACAACCAGAGCCATCTCTACTGTGTTTCCTTGGTAAGATATAGTGCTCTATCTTGGGTACTGTAGCTGGTAAGATGGAAGGACAGTTTTTCTGTTCTCACATCTTGAAGCCATCTCTCCCAAGTGAAGGGTTGAGGCAATTCTGCTCATCATTTAGACATTAACATGGCCACAGGTGACATCCCAGACCAGGGGCCTCCCCCTGGCCTTTGGTGGTAGCAGACCCCCACTGCTGCAGGGTCATGGACTCAGACATGGCTTTCCATGGGAATACAGGTCATGACCTCACCATGATCTTAGGTGGCATCTCCAGGTACTCGCTACCTTCTGTCTCCCAGTTCTGTCTTTCCTATGCACACAACCTTCAATTTCGTTTTCTCTCCCATTTCTCCACCACTTATTTCCTTGCCTTAATGGTGCCTGACGCTATCTAAGGTTTGACCTCAGGAGTGCTATGCTATGCCCAGACCTTATGGCACCAGGCAGAGGTTCTCTCAGGTTTGCTCCCCACATGAATTCAGAGGATAGGTGTCCTCTTGGGTGTGTTTTGCCCACCCACCTTGGTGCATGACTGGTCAAGAAAATATGTTTAAATTAATGGTTCTAGAAAACTATTCTTCACTGAGTAAGTTTGGGTGGTGGAGGCATTCAACAGGTATTTATCACAGAGAGTCTACAATGACTATAGCCTGAATTGGTAGAAATTAAGCATGGATTATATCCAAGTACAGACATAGTCAAGACCTGTGATAACATAACAGTGTAACTTTATTAGTGACTGTTAGAAAGAGGTAGGTAGAGGAGCTGTGGGGCTGTTCCATAGCCCTCTGCACACAGGTCTCCCCAGGAGAGAGCTGGTCTTCCAGGAGTGCTCTCACTCCTATGCTTAGAGGTGAGAGTGACACTTTTATCACAGAGAGAGAGTCTACAATGACTATAGCCTGAATTGGTAGAAATTAAGCATGAATTATATCCAAGTACAGACATAGTCAAGACCTGCGATAATATAACAGTGTAACTTTATTAGTGACTGTTAGAAAGAGGTAGGTAGAGGAGCTATGGGGCTGTCCTATTCAAAGTAGGACCAGCCAAGAATGTACAGCACACAGGAACATGAGAGCAACTGGGTCAGGATCCTTCCAGTCTCCATCTGCATCCAGGAGCTAATGTTGATCCACAGACCTCCATACCCAAACACCACTCAGGAGAGAGGTATCTTGCCAGGAGTACTGACACAGGTTTACAGGCTCACAGGAGGGACAAGTTCCAACCAGAGACAGCAAGACCAACTAACACCAGAAATAACCAGATGGCAAAAGGCAAGCACAAGAATCTTACCAACAGAAACCAAGGCTACTTGATATCATCAGAACCGAGTTCTCTCACAGCAAGTCCTGGATACCCCAACCCACTTTAAAATCACATCTCATGATGCCGATAGATGACTTTAAGAAGGACATAAACAACTCTCTTACAGAAATACAAGAGAACACGATTAAACAGCTTGAAGCCCTTAAAGAGGAAACAAAAATCCCTTAAAGAATTATAGGAAAACACAACCAAACAGGTGAAGGAATTGAACAAAACCATCCAGGATCTAAAAATGGAAATAGAAATAATAAAGAAATCACAAATAGAGACAAATCTGGAGATAGAAAACCTATGAAAGAGATCAGGAGTCATAGATCACCAACAAAATACAGAATACAGAATACAAGAGATATAAGAGTTTCAGATTCAGAAGACAACATAGAAAACATTGACACAACAATCAAAGAAAATGCAAAACGCAAAAAAAGCTCCTAATCCAAAACATCCAGGAAATCAGGACACAATGAGAAGTCCAAACCTAAGGATAATAGATATAGAACAGAACAAAGATTCCCAACTTTAAGGGCCAGTAAATATCTTCAACAAAATTATACCAAAAATCTTCCCTAACCTAAAGAAATGTCCATGAACATGCAAGAAGCCTAAAGAACTCCAAATAGATTGGACCAGAAAAGAAATTCCTCCCGTCACATAAGAATCAAAACAGTGAAAACACAGAAAGAATATTAAAAGCAGTAAGGGGAAAAGGTCAAGTAACACATAAAGGCAGACCTATCAGAATTACACCAGACTCCTCACCAGAAACTATGAAAGCTAGAAGATTCTGAGCAGATGTCATACAGACCTTAAGAGAATACAAAGGACAGCCTAGGCTACTATACCCAGCAAATCTCTCAATTACCATAGATGGAGAAACAAAGATATTCTGTGACAAAACCAAATTTACACAATATCTTTCCAGCCATGCAAATGATAATAAATGGAAAACTCCAACACAAGGAGGGAACTTATACCCTAGCAAAAGCAAGAAAATAATCTCCTTTTAACAGACCAAGAAGATAGTCACATAAGCATAATTCCATCTCTAACAACAAAAATAACAGGAAGCATCAATCACTTTTCCTTAATATCTCTTAATATCAATGACTCCCATGAAGAAGTATGGAGAGGGTCCTGACCCTGGAAAGGATTGATCTAGCATTGGAGGGGAATATAAGGACAGAAAAAAAGGAGGGAGGTGACTGGAAAAGGGATGGAGAGAAGAAGGTTTATGGGACATATGGGGAGGGGGGATCCGGGAAAGGGGAAATCATTTGGGATGTAAACAAAGAATATAGAAAATAAAAATATTTTAAAAAGGCAAAAAAATATCAATAGACTCATTTTCCCAATAAAAAAGACATAGACTAACAGACTGGATACATAAACATGACCCAACCTTTTGCCGCATACAGGAAATGTACCTCAGCGACAAAGACAGACACTACCGCAGAGTAAGAGGCTGGAAAACAATTTTCCAAGCAAATGGTCACACAAAACAAGCTGGAGTAGCCATTCTACTATCAAGTAAAATCGACTTTCAACCTAAAGTTATCAAAAAAGATAAGGAAGGATAATTCATATTCATCAAAGGAAAAATCTACCAAGAAGAACTCTCAATTCTGAACATCTATGCTCCAAATGCAAGGACACCCACATTTTTAAAAGAAACTTTACTAAAGCTCAAAGAACACATTGCACCTCATACAATAATAGTAAGAGTATGCAACACCCCATTCTCAACAATGGACAGACCATGGAAATAGAAAGTAAACAGAGACAGTAAAACTAGCAGAAGTTATGAACCAAATGGATGTAACAGATATCTATAGAACATTTCATCTTAAAACAAAAGAATATACCTTCTTCTCAGCACCTCATGGTACCTTCTCCAAAACTGGCCATGTAATCAGTCACAAAACAGGCCTCAAAAGATACAAGAAGTTTAAAATAATCCCATGCATCCTACCAGATCACCACAGACAGGTCTTCAATAACAAAAAATCACTAGAAAGTCCAATACATATGGAAGCTGAACAATACTCTTCTTGATGATAACTTGGTCAAGGAAGAAATAAAGAAATTAAAGACTTTTTAGAATCTAATGAAAATGAAGCCACAACATACCCAAACTTATGGGACACAATAAGAGCAGTGCTAAGAGGAAAACTCATAGCTCTGAGTGTCTCCAAAAAGAAACTGGGGAGAGCATACACTAGAAGCTTTTGAGTTTCAAAAACAATTTCCTTTGCCAAGAAAATAATTAACAGAGACACTCTGCAGCCACAAGAAACAATTCAGCATAGTTCAGTTGTTCGCCCTGATTTACCTAAACATGGCATCTCATGTGTTAGCAGGAGTGCTCACACACTGCCTATCCAGTAGGTGTTGGCAGCATTTGACTTACTTCCTTTCTAGAAGATGAACTATGGATGCAGAAGTTAGAAAACAGTATAAAAATGGTCTTTGTACCCATGCCTTTTTATGATCATTTCTCTTCACACCTTTTATTCACAAGGCCTTTGTTGACTATATCAAATCTGCTGGAGACCTTTTCATTGCAGTTGCTAAGAGTCTCTCAGTTGAGAGTAACAGAACTCTAACACACACAGCTAAGGTACCTGGTGTGAAGTGATTGTATCTCATGGCTAGAGGACATGTCATATCCCCATGGGCATTGGCTTTCCATTGGCTGGATCCACTGTATAGACTGAACTCACATAAAGTACATGGGATAAGAATAGAAGATGCCTGGAAAGCTGCCAGAATGTGCGTAATCTATTAAAGCTAGCAACTATGGACAGTGAGAGCATGCCTCAGAAATGACCGGAAAAGGTAGGAGAGCTGGCTCAGTGTTTAAGACCACTTGTTGCTATTTCACAGAAACCAAGTTCTGTTGCTACACCCACAAGGAGTTTCCCAATTGAACCTCTAGTTCCAGAGGATCTCACCCCTTCTCCTGGCCTCTTCAAGCATGAGGCACGCATGCAATGCACTGCCATACACATAAGATAAACATAATTGAAATAGAAAGAAAAATCATAAAACCCAAATACACCCACACCTTGTGTATTTCTGATTGGACTTGCTAGAAACAGTTGACCCAATGACCAGTTTCTGAAATACTGTTTCCTTACCTTCTGTGATAGTTGGTTTTAAGTCACCTTGTCATAAATTAGCATTATCTGAGTGGGAAATATCAACTAAAAAATTGTCCTGGTTGCCTTAATTCATTCAGACAAACCCACCCTCAGTCTGCTAGACACCTGTTTGTAGCAGCCCAGATCAAAAAGGAAGAGGATTATTTGACTTTGTAACTATCTTAATCTAAGCTGAATTAATATAGCATAGACACAGACAGACAGACAGACACACACACACACACACACACACACACACACAAACACATACACAAATCCCTACACTCCTATATTTATTCTTCCTAATGGTCCTGTTCCTCTAAAGAACTCTAACTAATATACCTTATTTCACAGTTTGGTTTTTAACTCACCCTGGGCCTTTTCTGAGCATACTGTCATGCTGGATGTATCATTCACAGCTGGTCATGCATTAGTTTTAGATAACTTGGCTGTTGTTCCCTCCTGGGTCTCAGTTGTACCCTCTGATCTTGCTCTAGACTAGTCTAACTGTGGTTCACATTGTGTCAAACTTGTAAAAGTCCTGCTTGTCACTGTCATGGTTTATCTTAGGCCATCAATTCTGGCTTCTGCTCAGCATCAGAAAACTCTTCATGAATCCTACCGAGGGAGATGCAGCAGGACAAAAGTGACCACTAAGATGGGGAAGCTTGAGCTTCCTGAGCCACTAATTGGAAGGGGATGCTAAGATAACCTGGAAACTGGCAGTGATGATATACAGGGAAATGCTCTCCAAAGAAGAAACAGGAAATGAAGAAAACCCCTCCCTACTGCAAACTGCTGAAAACATGGCTTACTTTTTCTTACCACACAATACAAAACAACAGCTTTGTGGGCTTCATGTGACACTTATATGAGAAACACTTGCTTTGTGACCTGAGTATACACTATTGATTGGCTGTGGTCATTATTCCATAGACAGTTGGACCCTGAGGAGGTTCTAATTAGGTCTGTTATCTGCTTATCAAACAAGATAAAGCACGAAGAAACACCATGTTCATGTCTGTTTCTGCTTTATTTCCTGAGTGTTATACCAAAGTATTTGAAATCCATTTATAACATTCAGTGTGGTAGAGGGGATCGTAGACATTTCTTTAGAAATTAAAGAGAACATTTTTAAAGAAACGATATTGTGATCCAATTGTGAGGCCTCATCTTAACCTCCCTAAGACATTCCCCAAGCTGACTCAACTCCACTCTCCCCCATGAGCCTTGGAGGAACCTCTGTTACAGCAGCCAGTCTCTGCTCTCCCACACTAAACTGAAGAGGACTTTATTTTACGTCTATCTGTATATGGGGTTCAAACAGTAGGCCAGCTTCGTTGTTGAATAGCAATGAATAAATGCTAGTCAGGTCACAGTAAAAATAACAGCAGTGAAGATCTTCTGTTGTGTAATTCTTCTCTTGATGTTATTTCAATTTATTTAGTGAGGAAAATTGTAAGTCATATTTTAAATTAAATTTTTGAAAATTTTATGTACATAGAATACATTTTGATGATATTCACCTTCATTAACCTTCTTCTCCTCTCCACCTCCCACTGAACCCCTTCTTCCAAACTAGTGTTCTTCCTATTACCATGTCTTTTTTGGTGTATTTATGTGACTAATTAATGTTATTTGAGGTTGCTAGCATGAGCATTGGTAGATTTTTTTAAAATATAAAGTCACAAATGGCAACTGTATATAAAACTACACAGAAAAGGTGAACAGATTTATGTATAATGACAGAATTAAATCCCATGCTTTATGTTCGACAGTGTGTTCAGCTGCTGGGGACAAAAAGAAATGAAAGCTTTTAAATTTTGTATTGATTTTGAGAAACTATTTTAAATAAACACTGTAAAATCATTCAGAAAGAAAAAGGCAGGATCAATGCTTAAGATCAATACTAGCTATTATTTTGCTTTTAGTAATGACCGACATTGCCCTTTATGGTACTCTTCAGCTCTCTGACGTTGTTAGGTAATTGTCTGACCCACTGAATCTTTCAAAAGGCCTTCAGAAGCATGAACCCGAATGTCTAGGAACTGGGAAAGAATAGACAAGAAGACAAATACTTGTCTGGAAATGTCTTTTGAAGGACTCAGTTATCCACATGAATACTTTAAAATAAAGAAATAAACATGATTTTTTTATAAACAGATAATCCTCATTGCTCTCAAGGAAATAAACATGACATTCATTTTGGCCAAGAGCCCAAGAGGAAATAGATAGTAACCCCAAGACAAAGGAAGCAAGCCTACAGAACTTGAATGATGTATATTTAAATAAGATTGTTTTCATAGAAAGATATGATTGTATGCTCATGGTACCAGGAGATCATTATTCATCTTCATATCAGAACTCAGGAGAGCATTTTTCCTAGATTTTTATAATAATTCTTTATGTAAATACAAAATTGAAGTGATAAATTGTTTAATATAGGTAACTATCAAGGTTAGGCTATTATTTCTTGCATTCTAGAGTTGCTTAGTTATTTGACAGATTTTTCTCTGTTTTTTTTTTTTTTTTTTTTTTTTTTTTTAAGACAAAGTTTAGCTCTGGATGTCCTGGAACTCACTATGCAGACCAGGCTGGCCTCAGACTCATAGAGTTCCATGTGCCTTTAACTCTGAAGGGCTTGGATTATGTGTCAACCATCATGCTTCTCTATTTGCAAATTTTTATTAATGTTATTGTTGTTGTTGTTTTAGAATATCATACTGAGAGGCCATATCTACTCCATCTTCAGACCAGCCTCCATCTTAAAAGAAAAAAAATAAGAAAACAAAAACAAAAACAAAAAAACAAAATGAAGAACTTGATCCACAGCTGGATCCAAGCTGCTCCAAAGTATCAGGAAGGATCTTTGGCCAGAGTTACTCCCTAGCTACTTCCTAGCAAGAGTTAATCAAAGATTAGTCTGATTGTTTCAGATGGACTTTCAGATCCACTGTGATTGTATATGGTCTTGGTCATACACAATCTGAGAGGAGGGGGTATTTTCAGAGCACCCACTGGTTAGCTTACAATAGTCATTCAATTAGATGCTGGCCAGAATGGATACCACCTCACTCTCTCCCATTTCCTACAAAACCTTGTCCTGATGAGAGTTCAGGGCTGCTTCACCAAACTGTCCTGTAGGCAGGCAGTGAGTAAGCCCAGACTCAAGTTTGTAATAAAGAGACCTTAATGAAATTGCATTGAAATTGGCTCCTGCGTGGTCTTTTAGGCTCCATAACAAGGCACAACAATACATGCATATAATGTATTCTGATCCAATTTGCTCCCCCTCTAATTTCTCCCCTATTTTTTCTCCCAAATTATGTGCTGATTTTAAAAACTCAATGAGTCTATTTAGTGCATGGGTGTAGGCCATCACTTGGAACACAGGTATCCTGTAAGGCTTGCATTCAAGAAGAAAATAAAGTCTTCCTCCCTCACTGCTGAGCGTGAGATTTCACAAACTCCTCTCTCATCTGTGCTAGGGTTTTAGCTGGCTTGAACTTGTTCATATGTTGTCGATTCAGTCACAGCTGTTGACAGTTCATGAGCCATCACCCTAACATACTTGAAAATGTTGTTGTATTAAAGATGTCCTCTAGCTCTGGCTCTTAAAATCTTTCTACCACCCCTTCTGTAATAGTCACTGAGCCTTGGAGGGAGAGGATATGTTTCACATGACACTTTTGAAGTTGAGCACTCCAAAGGCTCTTATTCTCTTCACATTACCTATAGCGTGTGTTTTTGTGTTGATGACTATATACTGTATAAAGTAGCTTCTGTGATGAGAGTTGAGAGGTACAGCAAACTATGGATTGAAAGAAAAGTACTTAGGGTGTCATTTAATAATACATCCATTTAGCAGAATGAAATAGTAGATACTCCCTTATAGCCTATGATCAAACCAACCAAGTATTTTTGTGGCTTAGTTAACACTGTTGATCAGTTCTCTCTTGAGTAGTATGCTTTAAGTCGAATCAGTACATGATTGGTTTCTCCCATCACACTGATGCCACACTTGTGCTAAGGAGCATATCTTGGTGAGCCAGTTTTTATTCAGGATCTCAGGATTCACAGCTGAGTAAGACTATTGATGACTTCTCTCCTCTCGTAGAGAGCAAAGAATCTTCCAGCACTATGAAGGCAGCCAGAATATAAAGCTCCGAATCAATACCAGTCTGTTTTCTACATGTCATATGACTCAAGAGTGAGGTACATCAGCAATACGGTCTTACTGTCATGATTTGGAGGGTAATAAGGAGTGATAGAAACACCCTGTGATACTTGTGTGCTTATATGACCTCTCCGAACAACACAGTGAAAGATTGAACACACATATCTTTTTCCCTATAGAATGTCATGGTCTGACTGCATGCTTATGATGCAGGAACCCCTTACACATTTTCATGTCAGAATCTGAGAAATGTTATGGTTTTGCTTGTTCCTTTGCTTAAGGACAGGATTTCCTAAAGAGACTAGACTGACATTGACTTTATAATTGTCCTGTCTCAGCTTTCTGAATTCCTCAGTACTTAGTTCACAGCCATGTACTTTGCTGAAACAGCCATTTCTCGCTGATAAAAATGTAGTCTTCTCTGTGGGCTTTCAGCAACCCCCAATATGGGAGTTAAAAGCAGAGTAAAGTATACAAATCTTAAAATAATCTCATAAGATTCAGAAAAAAATAATTTCTTAGAAAGAACTTTCTAAATATTTCATAAGATTTGCAGCACAAGGAATTTTACAAATATTTATGTTCATTATTCCTCCTATGAATGTAATTATCATGATAAAAATAATTATATGATCTCCATACCCAAGACTGACCCTGCTGGAATCATCCATGGGCTTAAGCATGTAGTGCTGTGGTAGTTTTTAGGTGTTAGGATGTCGTTTTCTTTTTTTTTTTTTCGATATATTTTTTATTAACATTTCAAGTGATTTCAAGGCCATTTTCTAATGTTATCCCATTGTTATCCCATCTCTCTTGCAAAAGTTTTTTACTTGAAAATTGAGCATTTCTTCTGATACACAAATATGCTTTAATACTTTTCACATATTAAACAACATCCAAACCGTCAAAGCCAACACATCCTTTTTTTTATTCGATATATTTTTATTTACATTTCAAACGATTTCCCCTTTCCTGGCTCCCGACTTCCCAAAAGTCCCATAAGTCCTCTTCCCTCCCACTGTTCCTCCATCCGCCCCTTCCTACTTCCCTGTTCTGGTATTGCCCTATACTGGTGCACTGAGCCTTTCCAGAACCAGGGGCCACTCCTCCATTCTTCTTGGACATCATTTGATATGTGGATCATAACTTGGGTAATCCAAGTTTCTAGGCTAATATCTGCTTATTAGTAGGCGCATACCATGATTGATCTTATGAGACTGGGTTACCTCACTTATTATGATGTTCTCCAGCTCCATCCATTTGTCTAAGAATTTCATGAATTCATTGTTTCTAATGGCTGAATAGTACTTCATTGTGTAGATATACCACATTTTTGTATCCATTCCTCTGTTGAGGGACACCTGGGTTATTTCCAGCTTCTGGCTATCATAAATAGATGATGCTGTTTTTTCTGAGGGCCACTTGCTTTCATGGGGACTTAGCACAATGTTGCAGAAGGTTGTATCAAGTCACTGAGAGGCCATTGCGGTAGTGCATCTCAGTTGAAGAATCATGTCTATTATTTAATCCTTGGCACCTGGCCTGATAATCACTTTTAAAACCTTGATTCGTCAGTCATTGCTTACATAGCAGAATTGAGGCATAATTGCACGAGCTTTGAACCTGATCAGAATAAATGAAACTTTATTAAAAATGTCAAATGTTGCCAGGCGGTGGTGGTGCACACCTGTAATCCCAGCACTCTGGGAGGCAGAGGCAGATGGATTTCTGAATTCGAGGCCAGCCTGGTCTACAGAGTGAGTTCCAGACAGCCAGGGCTATACAGAGAAACTCTGTCTCAAAAAAAAAAAAAAAACAAATCCAAAAAAAAAAAAAGAATTCAAATGTTTTATGCAACCTTTAGTTATCAAGATTTTATTATTCCAGTTGGAATTTTCTTGAATCTTGAAGATAAAATTGTTCTCATTTATAGCCCAGAGTCTATAGATTCTACCACAAAGCACACTGTTAAAAATAAAAGAAGTTGGCATGCCTTTACACAATGCCTACAGAAAGGGAAGTAATAACAGACATACACATGTGCTTTATGCTCCAAAAGAAGAAGCTGGAGAGGCAGAGAACTTGAAGAACTTGAACTTACCTCAAGGTTTTACAAAGGACTCTCCAAATGCCATTAGTGAGTGCCATTTACAGAAACATCACCCAAACCTGCCTCTTGTTAGTAGTAAGAAGTAACCATGAATTCCTATGTTAAACATCCTTCTTAATAATGGGCAGGGCATAGGAAAGAATGACTCGTTTTTCTGATACCTCTTATACTGTCTACTCAGTTATAAATTTCATGAAGCAAATGAGAACAGTGTTTACTTGCCAGGACAGTGACTATGCCCTGTAAAAGGTACTAAGAATGCTCATCATCCTCCCTTTGAATCTGAGACTAAACCAGGAAGATGAAATTTCACCCAGTAATAGTTCCGACTAATGTGATAAAGTTAAGAAAGGTTAAAGTGTGATCAATGGCTACACACTTTATCACAGATATTGTAGTGTAGCCTAGTGGTCCTCAACACCCTGATGAATTTCTTTTAATGATTTCCTATCTTTGTAAATAGGAGATACCTCTAAATTCTTATTCTCAGCTATGGATATCTTTCATTGATCACACAAAATACAAAAGCAACAAGGGAAAAAAAAACACTGTCCTTCCTGCCTTCTGATTGAGTCTCTATGTCCCTGTACTCTCTTTCAGTGTCCCTGTACCCACTTTACTGAGCTCCTAAACTGCTTAGACTTCACCTCTGGCCTGTTCAAGGCCATTTTCTAATGTTATCCCATCATTAGAATTTAGCTAAGAGAGCACTGCTTCAAAAATACCCTAATGATAAGTAGTATACTAGCCAGTCTGTTGGGATAAGGAAATTTATCATGTCAGGAACTGTAGTACATTTACACAACAGAATATTACTGAACTATTAAAAATGATGAGTTCATGAAATTTGTAGGTAAATGGATGGAACTAGAAAATACCGTCCTGAGTGAGGTAACCCAGACCCAAATGGACATGCATAATATGTACTCACTGATAAGTGAATATTAGCCTCAAAGCTCAGAATACTCACTATACAACTCACATACCATATGAACCTTAACAAGAAGGCCAAAGTCTGGATGCTTCAAAACCACTTAAAAGGGGAAATAAAATTATCACTGGAGACAGAGGAAGAGAAATATCAGGTTCTGAGAGGGTAGGGAGAAGAAAAAGAAGAGGGGCAGGACCAGGTATGGGAATAGACAGGCTATAAGTCCAGAGGTCCAGAAGAATGAATAGAAACATGTAGCAGTTAGGGGAAGGGCTTGAAGAAACACTGGAAAGTTCCAGGACCCAATGGGAATGACATTAGCCAAAATACCCAACAGCAGGGAGATAGAACCTGTAGAGACTATCACCAGTATGTAGGCATTGCTCCAGTGGAGGACTGGGGCTACCTACCTATCTAAAATTTTTTAACCCGAAATTCTCCCTGTCTAAAGGAAATGTAGGGACAAAAATAGAGCAGAAGATGAAGGAAAGGCCTTTCAGAAATGGCTCCACCATGTGATCCATTCCATCAGCAGACACCAAAGCCTGACACTGTTGCTGATGCCAAGATGTGCTTGCAGACAAGAGACTGGTATGGGTATCCTCTGAGAGGCTCTGCAAGCACCTGACTAAGACAGATGCAGATACAGTGAATCACTGGACTGAGCCTGGGGACCCCAATGAAAGAGTTGAGGGAAGGGCTGAAGGAACTAGAGGGGAGTGCAATGCTATAGGAAGAACAGCAATATCAATTAACCAGACCCCGCAGAACTCCTAGGGACTAAACCACCAACCAAAGAGTATACATGGGTCCATAGCTCCCCCTACATATGTAGCAGAGGACTGTCTCATCTGGAATCAGTTCAAAGGGAGGTGCTTGGTCCTGTGTAGGCTTGATTCGCCCAAGAAGGGGGATGCTAGAGGAGTAAAGCAGGAGTGGAAGGGTGGGTGAGGGGAACAACCTCTTAGAGGCAAAAGTGATGGGGATGGAGTGGGGGAATTATGTAAGGAAAACTGGGAAGGGGACAACATTTGAAATGTAAACATATAAAATTATTGATCAACAAAAATAACAAAGAAGAGTGAAAAAAAGAAAGAGGAGACAGCTCCTAAGTGGTCTATGCACAACCTCAGAGTTTTAAAAAAGAGAGAATAATTACTTATTTGATATCTGACTTTGTCTTCCATTAATTTTATCCTTAAATATTCTTTTCAATTTTCAATAATAACTCTTCCAGTGAAACAAGAATTTTATTATTTTTAAAAGAATTTTATTTATATTGGTATAGCTAAAAAAATAGAAAATTGTACATTTTAAAACCAACCATACAACAAATAACAACAAATCAAATTTAGGAGAGTTTATTATGTAACAATTACCCATGCTTCAGCTATTAGAGTTGGTAACAGCTATACAATTTATAAAGAATGATAACAATTATTGTCATTGTAGTGTATGAGTTTTAGATTAAGTGAAATATTTAGTTCTATTGTACATTTATTTGTAGAAGAATTTATGCTATGGGCTGATTTACTTTTATTTAGAAAATCAATGCACTACATAAAACATATAAATGATTTATTTTTCTAGTGTTTGTCTGCCACATCTTATAAATGAATCTAGCACATATGCAAAGGCTTAGAAGAAACAAAGATTCAGTTTGTGTCCCTGAAGTGATGATGGCCACCACTTATTGTCTCAGACAGGAATCTTCAATGGATGGCTACGTATAGTCAAATACCGGGAGAAAACTTATTTTTTATTTATTTATGTTATGTATTTCTTTTATTTTTGGTTTTCCAATACAGAGTTCTTTTGTGCAGCCATGCCTGTCCTGGAACTTGCTTTGTAATCAGGTTAGCCTTGAATTCAGAGATCCTTTCTGCCTCTTTCTCCTCTGCCCCTGGCCCTACCCCTACCTCTACCCCTACCACTACCCCTACCCCTACCCCTGCCCCTGCCCCTGCCTCTGCCTCTGCCTGTCTCTGCCTCCTCAGTGCTGGAATTAAAGGATTATGCCCCCCACTGCCCACCTAGAGAAAAGGTTTTATATTCAGATGAGGCACTGCTTTTAGAGTTAAAATTACTCTTCCAAAATTCTGAAAGCTTTGTATTTCAGAAGTTGCTCTGTGTTACTACATACTCCATTTTCTGAGATGATGGATATATTTGTCATGTGTGAATAGATGGAGAGCATCATGATGATGACATGAAGACATTTGTGGTCATTTTAGGCTGGAGTATGAGGAGTATATTCATCATATATTATTGTGAGTGTATGACATGAGTGTGCATGGGGTTCTTTGCCATGTAATTAAACTAAGTTTGGGGAGTTTTTAAAATATGTGTGTATTGTATTTGTTTTTCTTGACATTAAAAAAAAGCCAAACAGAAATTCTTATAGCAAATTGTTACAGAATATTCAGAAAATTAATATGCTACAAATTAGAAAATCAATAGTAGCAGCTGGTTGATTGTGAGTTGAAGAAAAAAGGTAATTCTAATGGCAGTACTCCTTCTCTAGCTCTTTTGGCTGCAGAGAAACAATTTTTTAAAGTTGCTGCTTAGGAACCCTTCACTCTGAATCACATTTATTGTACACAATTCCTCTAGTTAGTGGCAATTTATTTTATTCGGCAATAGGACGGGTAAAGAGCATATATTGTGAGATTGTGATCCTATGGCATGTTCAGGAAAGTCTAGCATGTATTCATGTATTTCCTCTTTGGAAATAATGTTTTGTGATTAAGTTTCAATTCATTATAATTTATTTCCAATTCATGTTGTGGAAAAAATATAATGAAATTATCATAAGGAAGATCCCAAATCCAGATCTGCTTGCTTCTTAGGATAGACATGTTCTTGGGTTCATTCACTGCCCAGGGATGGCCTTCAGTATATGACAATTCACTAGTTTCACAGCATTATACTGTCATCAGTGCATCTTGAAATACATCGGTGCCTTCTAATACAATCTTGCAAATCATAGGAGAATTTTTTAAATACAATTAGATATATAATACATGTCATAGTGTGCTAGATAATCTACTGTACTTAAAAGCATCAAAATATATTTACATCTCAGACACTTTTACCTTTTAAGTCTGCAGTCAATCACATTTTTTATCCCAAAGCTCCCATTTTTGCAGAACTGAAAATGCCTCATTACTGAACCAAGCTGTTTCTCCAGTGTCCAGTTCTGAGCTATCTGTTCACATTCCTGGGCATAGCCTCCTACACAAAGTGACATCTGGAGTTCTGTGTCTCTTCTTTCCTTCTCCACTACCTCTTCCATCTTTTTTTTCTCCTGCCATCTTTACTATGCCATCCTAATCCACCACAGCAGCATTCCAGTTTGTGTTTGCCCCTTCCTTTTTATTCATTCATTTAACTCCTCATCCATCCTCAGTGGAAAAATGTATAGTGTTTCACAATTTTATGCTTGTATGACCACCTTCCTCTTGGTCTTTGTCCCTTCTCACCTCTCTGTCAGGGAATCCTTCTTCCATTCCCAAGTAAGGCAAATGCAAAGAATTATAAATTATTTCTCAGTTCTGTAACTTCAGTGATCTTGAGCACAGTTCATTTCACTTATTGATTTTATATTTTAATTTTGCCAGAAGAGGGACTGTGGTCTGTTACAAGAATGTGAGACACCTCCCCACCCCCACCCCCACCCCCACCCCCACCCCTGTCCTTTGCTAGCTGTACTTGCTGAACCTTGAATGATGGGTACTTTTTGTGAGAGCTTATGCTATCTGCACTTTCTCTCAGTTTCAGACTGACAATGTACAGGTTTGAATTGTATTCTACTTGGGGAAGCCTGAACAGTGTCATTTTCTTTGGCTATTATTCTGGATTAGTCATATTTCACCATATGGGTTTCAAAAGCTGGGCACAAAGACATGCTGAACTCTTGGGAACTTGTTTATCAAAAGCCATGGCTCAACCACACTGGCATTCATTGCACCCTCCTTTACTATTTCTTTTATTTACCCAAGTTCCAAATCCCCTCAGGCCACAAGAACTTGGCACTCATTTAGTGATGCTACCTTTTTATCCTTACTTAGTTGGTTACCTCATTCCCTTCTCATGCAGAGAAACTTGAAGTAATAACTTGATACTATATGGTTCACTAGCAAACTTGCTTAGGAACTATTAAGTTAACACAAACAGAATTTAGCTAAAAGAGTATTTATTCCAATATGACTGGAGAAATACTTTTTTCTTTTTTTTTATTCGATGTATTCTTTATTTACATTTCAAATGATTTCCCATTTTCTGGGTCCCCACTCCCCGCAAGTCCCATAAGCCCTCTTCCCTCCCCCTGTTCCTCCATCAACTCCTTCCCACTTCCCTGTTCTGGTATTCCCCTATACTGTTGCATTGAGTCTTTCAGGTATGCACTCACTGATACGCGGATAATAACCTAGAAACTTGGAATACCCGAGAAATAATCCACATATTAAATGATGTCCAAAAAGAACAGAGGAGTGGCCCCTGGACTGGAGAAATATTATCGAGAGTTGGTAGAAACTGTAGGAATGAAAATTTTATACCATAATTAAAGTTTAGGGTTGCTGAGAAGAAAATGTTCTTCTGGCTGCTCACAGAACTTTACCTCCAGTCAGGCTCCACTCCCATAACAAAAGCAGAAAACACTGAATGACCAATTAGGCTCATCTTTATGTCATGTTGGAAACTCTAAGGCACAGCTTAAAGCAGCAATGCAGGGCTACCAACCATCATTAATTCCTGATTGTCCATTAAGTCCCCTGTATTCTTGTGTGAAAGCACAACCCTGCCAGGTGGACAAAATGACCCTGGGTTACAACCCTGGGTAAAACAAACAGAAAAACAAACCATTGGTGTAGTTAAGAAATAATTCTTACGATATCATTTCTGTATAACTCTTGCATATACTTATGTGGCAGTCTCCTGTCTATTTAAATTACTCTATCAAAATATATTTTCATGTCAGACACTTTTACCTTTTAAGTCTGCAGTTAATATTTTTTATCCCAAGGCTCTAAGTGTAATCTAGACAAGGATCCATATAAACTACCAAAATCTCCTATGCAAGATGGCTCCTCTTTGGGCATCAGCCAGAACCAGACACACACTATCATTAATGAAGTTTCTCACAGTTTTCTTGAGTGTAGAAAATGAATTCTCACTGGGGGTGGGGAACATATTTTTGTTGATGTTTTGTTGGTGTTTTCAATTTGAGTAGAGTTCTTTATCTCCTTATCATTCATTTATTTTTTTCAATCATCGGACAATTGTTCATTGACCATATGGGATGCCATGCACAGGGTTCCTGCTCAGAAGATGAAAGTGGTATAGAAGAATGCAGGGTTAATTAATAACCACCAAAAGCAGAGGTGAGGCAGACCATGCCAAAGCTGGAAGCAGCACATGTGTCCAATGAGCTTGCACTGATCCTGAGGCACGTAGGTGAAAACTAGCAGACTTCAGAAGAAAGTCAGAACTACTGGACACAGTTTGGACTTTTTGTTCCTGAAAATCATCTCCAAGCAGGAAGTTCTCAGCTTCAAGCGATTATTATCAAGTTGGTTTCTCTAAAATACTAAAATATGTGATTAGTAACAGAACTCCAGGAGGGATCATCACACATACTCACATGAGAATGCCACTTCTGATATAGTTGTTCATCTAAGATTATGCCAGATAATGCTATGTCAAGTTGACACAACAAAAGTCATCTGAATGAAGGGAACCTCAATCAAGAAACTGCTTCCATAAGATCCAAGCTATAGGCAAGCTTTGAGAGAATTTTCTTAATTAGTGATGGATGGTGGTGGCATCCCTAAGCTGGTCGTACTGGGTTCTATTAAAAAAGTAGAATGAATAAGCCATAGGGAGCAAAACAGTAAGTAGCACCCCCTTTGTGGCTTCTGCATCAACTCCTGCCTCCTGTCTTGACTTCCTTCCCTGGTCATCTGTGATATAAAGTAAGTCAAATAAACCCTTTCCTCATCATGTTTCTTTGGTCATGGTGCTTCATCATAGCAATAGAAACTCTAAAAAAATATTATTTAAAAGGAAAAGCAGGAATTTACTGTGTTATGGATCATATTCAATTCAGTGTGGTTGCAAATAATTTTTACTTACACAGAGACTGGAGTGCTTTATTACACAAACCAGGACTGCTTGTCCAGAGATGGCACTGCCCACAGTGGTCTAAACTCTCTCACATTAATATAATTATGAAGAAAATTCCCCTCCCACAAAGGTGCCTGAAATCCTACTTAATTTTAGTATAGACTAGAGTAGCTTGCCCTGACAATTATCTCCATGGTTCCCAGAAGTGATATTTTGGTTAACTTGTGGTTGAAAAGCAGCCAAGTACATGTGAAAATTCTGGTATATGACAGAAGTAGTTTTATTCAACAGTGTGCTCCAGGACTATATTACATAAATTCACAGTATTCTCTCTTTAATAACACCTGGAAGTTTATTTCCATATCTAGATGGCCTTCAATTTCATTGGAGTGCTGAACACTGCAAAGATGCTTAACGGTCTCAAGATGTGTCACCCTTCAGTGAGTATGTTCATTTGTATTCTCATACTGAGTCCCCACAGCACATGTACGCTCATGGCTAAACCACAGCCTTAAATAGACACTTTCAGGACAATACATCTTCTTAACAAATTTTATAGCCTCATTCCCAGTTCCAGCTGTCATTTTACAGCTTTCCAGGTTGACATCTTAAATCTAAAACATGCCACACATGTACAGTTGGTAACTGCCCTAATCTTTTTTGTAAATTGGTACCTGTGGTTTTCAAAAACATAGTAAATTGCTGGCAATTGACAATGCTTCTCTACACCAGGCCAACTTCACTTCTGCAGCTAACAAATCAGCATAAAACTATTTATGCACATCACTCAATGTCTAAGCTTTGATTGACAGCCATTGATTTTAGGGACCTATAATTCTTTTGTACTGCAGTAAAACTTGTCACCTGGTTCTTTCCACTCTCTTCAAATGTAAAATTAAAAATGTAAGCATTAAAGAATTTTCAAAAAGCTCCACTTTCTCTGTGAGAGGTGAACAGAACTTATAATGAATTCAGTCCTTGCTGCCCTGGGCTGTTATACAGGGCAGCTGTGCCCTCCAATTAACAGCTTGAAAGTTTTCTAGTAAACACACAGAGTATGTTTTTTCCTGCATCAGTTTTAAACTTGTAGAAAATTTTTCATACCGAAACATGATTGCTCTGGCAAGTAATCACAACCAAAGACCTTCTAGGCCTGTGTGATCTGGCTGGAATCCTAGGAGTCAGAGGCAAGCAAATCTCTGAGTTCAAGACTAGCCTCGTATAGAGCAAGCTTCAGGTAAAGAAAAACTTAGGACCAGGGTGGTGGTGCATTCCTTTAATTCCAGCTCTCAGGAGTCAGAGGCATGCAGATCTGGGTTCAGTTAGTCAGCTCAGAGCTGTTCAAAATTAAGGATTTCAGAGTCAGCAAAGTTGAGTGAAATCAGGGAATTGAGTTCAGGTCAGCTTTGTTCAGTCAGTTGAATTCTAGTCATGCTGTTCAGTTGAGTAAGGTTTTGAATTACTGGCAGTTCAGCGGATTGCAGTTCAGATTGTGGCGTTCAGAGTCAGTCTGGACTGGGACAGTTTGACATAAACAGGTTGGAAGGGGGGGAAAGGAGACAGAAAGAGAAGGAGCCAAAAGATTAGAACAAATTGCCGCAGTTAGTTTGAGACCAAGCAGAGTATACAGTCAGAAGCCAAGAGAAGCTGAGGGATCCTTTTTATCTCATTTTGTCTCCACTCAGAAACTAGACAATGAAGCAATTGCTACCCATTTTAAGTGTAAGGTACTTTGCTTCTGTAACTGATCTGTTTGCCTGGGATGCTCTGAGGTGAGAAGCTGCAATTTTCAGTTTAGCACCTCATAGTAAAACAACAGGAAGCTAAGTAAAGTAGCCTTTGTTCTATTTCAACAGGAATTGCTTGGCTATAAGTTAAAGTCTCTGGAAGAAAAGGGGAGGTTTCTCTGCTCTTTGCTCTCAGCATTTGTAGGACTTTCAGAGTGAGTGATCACATGGGGGAAAAGTTCATTATGAGTTTGCACATAAATTCAGGTCATAAATAAATGAGAGGTTTATAACAGAAAATGTCTACATGCATATCCACTAGGAGTAATTATCTGAATATTCATCGTTAGTTACTAGCTTGCAGATTCATGGAGAGTTAAAAATGACTAAGTTCTACATAAAGTTTTGTATACATAAACCCAGTCAATATTTTATTTTCTGTCCTAGCTCCTGTAGTATACATCTTTAGGTCCTTTATGAACTTTGGTAAATGGTTTTAATAATCCCTCAGAATGTGCTCTAGGTTTAGAAGTCTACTGTTATCTCAGAAGCAATTAAGCAGTTCTGTTATAAAAGGGGCTCAATGACTTTTTCTTTTTTTTTAATGGTTCATCAATTAAAAGATCTTATTATTGAAAACATACAAAAGATAAATTACTGTAAATTATAATAAGGTAATGATATCTTGGTGCTACAAGTAAACCACAGTAGCAGCTCAAATTTAGATACACATAGGCACAAGGAATGGGAACAGAGTTACAGGTAATAGGGAAATGTAGATATATGTGTGCAGTGACTCAAGAAATGACAAAATGAAATATGGGTGTTTCTTGAATCTTGAGGTATTTGGAAGTTATTTGAATGGAGAAAAGAACACACATCTGGAGCCAGGCAATTTGATCTCCTTAGAAAGGAATGAAGCAAGCTTGTAAGATGGTAGCACAGAGACAGTTCCACTGAATACTAGACTTGTGTCTACGTCCTTAGGGTGAACCAGAGATTTCAGCTTAAACTTCTATAAAACAGTGGTCACAATTCTGAAGGAGTGGTGACACTAGCATGTACATTGATTCTGCAAAATAAATGTTCTTTATTCTAGCATACTATTTAAGTCTGTGGTCTTCCTTCAGCAACTTTTTAATCCTAAAAATACAATTTGAATCAGTCAGCTTGGAGAGGAGTTTGGGACAGAATAGACAAGTTGAAACAGCCACTAAAGAGTTTTCAGCCACAAAAAAGAAAGAGTGAGTTTATAAAGCACAATTACAAGACAACAACTATATCTGGTGAATAAAAGTCACTTTTATGTGCCAAGAGGACCCTGGCACACAGGAACTGCACCCTACCTGTGACACAGGTTCCTTCTAGTCTGGGCCAGTGCCCTGAGCAGACTTTGGGCCTGAACTCAACAACCAGTACCACAACACTCCGAAGAAGCGCCAATCTAAAGCACTTTAGAATGGCCAGAATCATAGGATCCCAGGAGCTTGTTCACACCAGGATCCCAGGGTACCAGAGGCAGCTTAACTCCCAGGAGCTCTGACAAACCCAGGATCTCAGGATCACAGGATCCCAAAATCACAGGATCACGTAGAGAGCAGGACTCTGGGGACTTCTGACACAACCAAGATCACAGGACAGACAGGCTCCAGTCAGATAAAGCCAGGGCATGTAGCAGCAGAGATATGCAGATAGAGGGAGGCAAGCATAAGAACATAGCAATAAAAACCAAGGTTCCATGGCATCATCAGACAAGGGCATTCACATTCATAAAAGAAACTTTACTAAAGCTGAAAGAACATGTTGTTCCCCACATAATAATTGTGGGAGACTTCAACACCCCATTCTCAGAAATGGACAGATCAAGGAAACAGAAACACATTCAAATCAATAGAAGTTATGAACCAAAAGGATTAACAGATAATTATAGAATATTTCATCCTAAAGGAAGAGAATATACCTTCTTCTCAGCACCTCATGATACCTTATCAAAAATTGAGCATATAATTTGTCAGAAAACAGGACGCAACAGATACAAGAATATTGAAATAATCCCATGCATCTTATCAGATCACCATGAACTAAGGCTGGTCTTCAATACAAACAAAACAAAAGGAAGACACACATAGGCATGGAATTTGATCAATGCTCTACTGAATGATAACTTCATCAAAGAAGAAATGAAGAAAGAAATTAAAGACTTTAGAATTGAATGAGAATGCAGATATATCATACGAAAACTTATGTGACATAATGAAAGCACTGGTAAGAGGAAAACACATAGCTCTAAGTGCCTTCAGAAAGAAGCTGGATAGAGCATACACTAGCAGATTGACAGAACCCCTGAAAGCTCTAGAACAAAAAGATGCAAATACACCCAAGAGAAATAGACAGAAGAAAATAATCAAATTCTGTGCAGGAATCAACCAAAGAGAAATAAAAAGAACTATACAAAAAAATCAACAAAACCACAAGCTTATACTTTGAGAAAATCAACAAGAGAGATAAACCTTCAGGCAGACTAGGCAGAGGGCACAGAGACAGTATCCAAATTAACAAATTCAGAAATGAAAGGGGAAATATAACTATGGAAACCATGGAAATGCAAAAAATCATCAGATCCTACTACAAAAGCTTATACTCAACAAAATTGAAAAATCTGAATGAAATGTATAATTTTCTAGACACATACCAGGTACCAAGGTTAAAACAGGAGCAGATAAAACATTGAAACAGTCCAATAACCCCTAAAGAAATAGAAGCTGTCATTAATGGTCTTCTAACCAAAAAAAAAAAAAAAAAGCCCAGGACCAGATGGATTTAGAGGAGAATTCTATCAGATCTTCAAAGAAGACATAATACCAATGCTCTTCAAACTATTCCACAAAATAGAAATGTAAGGAACATTATCGAATTCATTCTATGAGGCCACAATTATGCTTATACCTAAATCACAGGAAGACCAAACAAAGAAAGAGAACTTCAGACCAATTTTCCTTATGAATATTGATGCAAAAATATTCAATAAAATTCTTGCCAACTGAATCCAAGAACACATCAAAATGATCAATCACCACAATCAAGTAAACTTTATCCCAGGAATGCAGGGATGGTTCAATATATGGAAATCAATCAACATAATCCACTATGTGCACAAGCTCAATGAAAAAAAAAACACATGATCATTTCATTAGATACTGAGAAAGCAATAAAAAAAAATCTAAAACCCCTTCATCTTAACAGTCTTGGAAAGATCAGGAATTCAAGGCCCATACCTAAACATAGTAAAAGCAATATATAGCAAATCAGTACCCAACATCAAACTAAATGGAGAAACTTGAAGCAATCCCACTAAAATCAGGGCCTAGATAAGGTGCCCACTTTCTTCATACCTATTCAATATAGTACTTGAAGTTCTAGCTAGAACAACTAGACAACAAAAGGAGATCAATGTGATAAAAAGTGGAAAGGAAGAAGTCAAAATATCACTATTTGTAGATGATGTGATAGCATACTTATGTGACCCCAAAAATTCCAAGAGAACTCCTAAAGCTGATAAACAACTTCAGCAAAGTGGCAGGATATAAAATTAACTCAAACAAATCAGGCACCTTGTTCTACTTAAAGGATAAACAGGCTGAGAAAGAAATTAAGGAAACAACTCTCTTCCCAATAGTCACAAACAATATTACATTCCTTGGTATGACTCTAACCAAGCAAGTGAAAGATCTGTATGACAAGATCTTCAAGTTTCTGAAGAAACAAATCGAAGATCTCAAAAAATTGGAAAAATCTCCCATTCTCTTGGATTGGCAGGATTAATATAGTAAAAATGGCCATCTTGTTGAAAGCAATCTACAGATTCAGTGCAATCCCCATCAAAATTACAAACCATGAAACCTATCTATCAAACCTATCAAGGCCCATACCTAAAAGTGACCTCCTCCAGCCCATTGTTCTCAAAGAATAGCCGCCAGCCACCTGACTTCCAGTCTCCTGCAGAACAAGCAGAACCAGTTTCCACCCTTCAGGGGAGGAGTTTGGCCTGCCTTTTTATCTTTGGAAAGACGCATTAAAGGTTGAGTCTTGAGCAAGAAGACATGCCTATCTCCAAGTGTTTTCTCTTGCCACCCTGTTCTTCCTATCCCTGTCTCTACTTCCAGAGCTCCCATCCTTAGCACGTAGCTGCAAGGAGCTACATAATGACGCCCAACGGATTGGACCTGGAAACAAGAGGCCAAATGAGGTTGGCTGTCTTGGGTGAAGCTCCACAGAAAAAGAAAAAGGTTATGTGTCTAGCACGGTTGCTTGGGAATTCAGCCTAAAGCAGGTGGTAAACTCCATCTAAGACTAAATACCTGCACGAGACCGTTAGTCAACAAATACCATAAGGGAATGTTAAAAAGAATTTTGAAGAGAGAGTTCAAGAGGGTGTAAAACCTTTAAGAGGTAGTTGCCTCAATAGAGGCTTGTGAGGTACTGCATTTGGTTGGGAAACTGCTGCCTTTGGCTTATAGGTCTCACTTGCAGAGTTTCTGGCCAAGAAAATATTTATGGCAGACTCATGCAGGTGTGATTCAAAATACAGTTCAGGTATAACCTTACCTTATGTGAGAAAAATGGTTTGTCTCTGCGTCAATGCAAGAAGCTGGGATCTTAGATTTTTCAGAGTATATTGTTCATGGAATTTTTGTTACAGGCTTTTGCTCTTAACTGTGGGCTTTTAAATTTTTTAAGTAAATAATTTTCAAAAGTTAAGATAAATAAATTGGCTAAGACATTCCTTTAAGCTTGCTACAAAAGGATTTAAGCCTCTGATGTTTTCAAAATAAATATTAGAGACATAATTCCTACATGGTCACTGCAATTCATTGACAAAGAGAATATTAAAGAAAAATCAGCTTTTTTTCCTCTCCAAATAAAGTTTTTACATCCTTCAATAAAGATATTGGTGTGTTGGTAAAATCATAAAGGTATTTTAAAGGAAGGTATTAAGAGCCTAATAAAATGTTTGTTCCTTGCTTCAAGCAGCAATCAAATTGATTATTATTGATGGTTGATCTATTACAAGGCAAGCCTTTTTAGGCAAAATTAATAACTGTTATCCAAAAGATTATTTGTCACAATTTGATCACATGTTTGTTCTTTGGAGTTTCCCCCTGTGTCAGCACAGATAACTTTGTTGACTCAGTTGACTTGGATGCTGTAGCGGCTATTTTTAAGATGTTAAAAATCAAGCTTTTAATAATAATATATATATTATTTTAATATATATATTTTATTTTAATATATATATATATATATATATATGTAAAGCATGGTTTACAATTGCTTAAAATTGTTCCCTTTTTAGTACTGCTAATTCTTAATTTTTACAATTGTTTATGAAAATATAATTCAAGTTAAAAAAGATATGTTCTTTAAATGACTGTCCTCTGGATATTTGATAGCTGATCCAGGGACTGGAGAGGAGGCTCAGAGGTTAAGAACACTGATTGGTCTTCCAGAGGTCCTGAGTTCAATTCTAGGGAACCACATGGTGGCTTACAACCACCTATAATGAGATCTGATGCCCTCTTCTGGCATATCTAAAGACAGCTACAGTATACTTATATATAATTAATCTTTTAAAAGGTGCCTGGACAAGACCCCTTAAGGCAAGGCACGTGAAATTTGTGTCCCAAACAGACTATATAGAAACAATTGGCCATACAACATATTCTTTATATCATCAAAAAGGTAATGGCTTAAAAAATAATTTTGTATTTTTATGCACATCAAATTATAAAGATTTGTTCTTGATGTCCTCAATTTCTACCTCTACCACATAATGGTGTTAATCTTAGAGGACTTAATTAATTATTACAGATAAATGATACTCATTTTTCTAATTTAGAAAATTAAAATATGTGCATATGACTAATGATTTATCTTTAGGCTTTCTAGTTGCAATTGCTCTAACAAAAAACAACTAAAAATGCTATGTTTACTTTCAATAATTACATAGTTATTGCCTGTATGGTATATGCTTGGTGTTCCAACTTAAATTAAAACAGACAATGGAACTGGCCATTTAATGAATAAAAGTTATCAAACATTTGAGATGTCTTTGACAGTTTAATTCTTTATTATCCTCAAAGACGAGGTAATATAAATTTTTTTAAAAATAATATCTTCTTTAAAAAGGAAAAAAGAGGGGAAATTGTATCCCCATACATATCATTTAAATTATGCTTGTATATTTTTAAGAAAATTTTAAAATTTGAATGCCAAGTAACTCCTTGCTGAGTGTATATGGCATCCTACAACTAGGCATACTGATGCCTACATGAGATGGAAGAATTCACTTATTGCCATATGACATGTTCCTGACTTAATATTGGGGAAGAAGGCATGTCTATGTTTTTTCCACAGAATGCTACAGAAGCATGCTAGCTGCCAGGGTAATTGGTGTGGTACTGAGGATAATGTTGACTCTGGACTTGCTGAGTACCCAGACAATGGTAACAGAAAAGCTATATTGAGTACACTTTAATTGTCAAATGTCCCAGATTAAATAAACTGCCTTGCTTCAAACTTTTAGAACTTGTGGGACAGAGAAATTGGAGACTGTTAAACTAAGTTAGAAAAATTAATCTAAAAGAGAAATTATAATGACTCATTCACCTACAGGATTATCATGGCAAAAGGCTCCTCTTATATAGATTCATTTGAGGGTATCTCCTAAACATAATATCCTGCCGTATTATGAGGCAGAAGTCCAGATAATTGTGCTTGGAAGGAAGCAGGCACTAACTTATTTTGGCAAAGAACCAATTATCATTATTCAGCCTTTTAACGTAGATCAAGATACTTGGCTGAAGAGCATAGCACAGATTGGTTACTTGCTCAAATAGGAAGTATAGATAGGAACTATAGATAACCATTATCCTTAAGATAAATTAATAAAGATTTTAAATATGCCTGAGGCTATATTTCCTAATATGACATCTTTACAGCCGCTGCATAACGCTCTTTTAATTTTCATGGATGGCTCTTCTAAAGGAAGAGCTAGATATCTTATTAATAATCAACAGATGGTTGTAGAAACCCCTGGGCTCAGTTCAGCAGAGCTGACAGTGGTATTAAATTTTTTTCAACCTGTAAATAGTACTTTTAATCTTTTTACAGTTAGCTTGTATATTGCAGAATCTGCCCCTTCATTGGAAACCTGTGGCACATGTAATTTTAATACGCCATCAGGATCTTTGTTTTCACAATTGCAAAATATCATTCTTGCTAGAAAAAAATCCCTTTTATATTGGCCATATACGAGTTCACGCTGGTCTTCCTGGAGCCTTAGTTAAAGGCAATCATTGCATTGACAGAGCTCTAAAAGGAGAGGCTTTAGTTTTAGAACCCGTTGAATTGGCTAGACGTGATCATAATAAGTTCTACCTTTCTAGCCATACATTAAGGCTCTGACATAAAATCACTAAAGAGCAAGCAAGAATGATTGTGAAACAATGCACTAACTGCCTTACCTTATCTCCAGCTCTCCATTTAAGGGTTGATACACATGGCCTTATGCCCAATCGTATTTGGCAAATGGATATAACTCACTATGCAGAATTTGGAAATTTTAAATATATACATGTTTGCATTGATACTTGTTCAGGATTTATTTTCACTTCTCTACATTTGGGAGAAGCCTCTAAAAATATAATTGATTATTGTTTGCAAGCCTTTAATACCATGGGATTACCTAAAGTCATTAAGACAGAAAATGGACCAGCTTACACTGGCAATAACTTTATATCATTTTATAAAGAATTTGGTATTAAACATAAAATTGGAATTCCTTTTAACCCATTAGGCAAAGGAATTGTTGACCGCACATCTCACTCTTAAAAATTGGCTTTTTAAAACAACAAAAGGGGAACTGTACCCTCCTAGATCGCCCAAAACACAAAGCACATCTTAATTTTGTTTTATTTGTTTTGAATTTCTTGCAAACTAATGCTAAAGGTCAGTCTACAGCAGATCGACATTGGCATCCTGTCACTTCTAATTCTTATGCCATGGTTAAATGGTGAGACCCTTTAACTAATACATGGAACAGTCCAGACCCTGTTTTAATTTGGGGAAGAGGTTCTATTTATATTTTCTCTCAAAAAGAAGATGTATCCCTATGGCTGCCAGAAAGATTGGTACAGCAGGTAAATAGAGACCCTGAATCAGTGGTTAAGTATGACTAATTCAATAGTGTTTTTAAAGTCATTTCTCCCTTACTGGGAAGGTAGGCTCCTTTTCTTCTAGCTGTTAATTTGCAAGCCAGGTTTTGTTCCTGAGCTACTAATTTCCAATGCAATTAAATACCGTGAGCCTTCCAGAGACAGTCCAAGCATTTTCTCCTTTTAATCTCTTCTGTTGTGTTTCAAGTATGTCTCTTTCAGACACAGATCAGCAGCTCCCCAGGACTTGAAGAAAGATGGGCTATGAGGGCCAGCCAGCTCACATTCACCGGGCATTTACTTAACCAGTAGATCTCCAAAAAGGGAGCCTCATAGAACTCAGATCTATGTGTCTTTGCTGATTGAGCAAACATGGGCACCAGCAGGAGGTGCGAGGCAAAGTACTGCAAGGGAAGGATCATATTTTCTGGTTCTGAGTTCCCTGAAAGCATATCTGATTGCATAGGGGTTGACGTTGAGAGACCATCCTTATAATAATAATAAGGAAGTTTGTTACCCCTCCTCTGCAAAAGATATCATATAATATTTAAGGGGATCACAGTCAATGGTTTCCCTCTCTGGTCAAAGTCCACCATCTTTTGATGGATATTCATCCACTGGTTTCTCTTAAATTTAATGAAAAAGGAGGAATTGTGACCTCCTCCAGCCCATTGTTCTCAAATAATATCAGCCAGCCACCTGACCTCCAGTCTCCTGCAGAACAAGCAGAACCAGCTTCCAGCCTTCAGGGAAGGGGCTTGGCCTGCTTTTTTTTAATCTTTGGAGAGATGCATTAAAGGTTGAGTCTTGAGCAAGAAGTCATGCTTGTCTCCATGTGTTTTCTCTAGCCATCCTGTTCTTCCTATCACAATCTATCCTTCCAGAGCACCTGCTGTTAGCATGTAGCTGCAGGTGGCAACACCTAAACATAGTAAAAGCAATATATAGCAAATCTGTAGCTAGCATTATACTAAATGGAGAGAAATTGGTGCAGTCCCGCTAAAATCAGGGACTATAAAAGGCTGCTCACTCTCTCCCTACATATTAAATATAGTACTCAAATTCCTAGCCAGAGCAATTAGACAACAAATGTAGGTCAACAAATTGGAAAGGAAGAATTCAAAATATCACTATTTGCAGATGACAAGATATTATACTTAAGTGACCCCAAAATTTCCAACAGATAACTCCTAAACCTGATAAACAACTTCACCAAAGTGGCTAGATATAAAATTAGCTCAAACAAATCAGTAGCCTTCCTCTACTCAAAGCATAAAGAATCTTTGAAAGAAATTAAGAAAATAACACTCTTTATAATACTTACAAATAATATAATATATCTTGGTGTGACTCGAACTAAGCAAGTGAAAGATCTGTATGACAAGAACTTTAAGACTCTGAAGAAAGAAATTGAAGAACTCTCAGAAGATGGAAAGATCTCCCAAACTCATGTATTCACAGATTATAGTAAAAATGACCATCTTGCCAAAAGCAGTCTACAGATTCAATGGAATCCCCCTCAAAATTCCAACCCAATTCTTCATAGAGTTAGAAAGAGCAATTTTCAAAATCATTTGGAATACCAAAAAACTCTGGATAGTGAAAACTATTATCAACAATAAAAGAATTTCTGGCAGAATCGCCATCCCTGTCCTCCAAGTCTACTACAGATCAATAGTAATAAAAACTTCATGTTATTGGTACAGTGACTGGCAGGTAGGTCAATGGAATAGAATTGAAGACCAAGAAATTAACCCACACACCTATGTTCTCTTGTTCCTTGACAAAAGAGTTATCAGTGGAAAGAAGATAGCATTTTAAACAAATGTTGCTGGTTCAACTGGTGGTCAGAATGTAGATAAATGCAAATCAAACCTTTCTTATCTCCTTATACAAAGCTCAAGTCCAAGTGGACCAAGGACCTCCACATACTGAAATTTATAGAGGAGAAAGTGAGGAAGAGCCTTGAACACATGGGCATGGGTGAAAATTTCCTCAACAGAACATGACTATCTTAGGCTCTAAGATCAAGAATTGACCTCATAAAATTGCAAAGCTTCTATAAGTCAAAGGACACTGTCAATAGAACAAAAGGGCAACCAACAGATTTGGAAAAGATATTTACCAATCCTACATCTGGTAGAGGGTAATATTGAATATATACAAAGAATTCAAGAAGTTCAACTAAAGAGAATCAAATAACCCTATTAAAAATGGGGTACAGAGCTAAACAAAGAATTTTCAACTAAGGAATATCGAATGGCCAAGAAACACCTAAAGAAATGTTGAACTTCCTTAGTCAACAGGGAAGTGCCAATTAAAACACACTTAGATTCCACCTTACACCAGTCAGAATGGCTAAGATCAAAACCTCAGGTGAGAGCAGATGCTGGTGAGGATGTGGAGAAAGAGGAACATTCCTCCATTGTTGGTGTAATTGCAAACTGGTACAAACACTCTGGGAATCAGTTTGGTGGTTGCTCAGAGAATTGGCATCATATTACCTGAGGGTCCAACTATACCACTCTTTGACATATACCCAAAAGATTCTCCAACATATAACATTGACACATGTTACACTATGATCATAGCAGCCTTATTTATAATAACAAGAAGCTGGAAAGAACCCAGCTATCCTTCAACAGAGGAATGGATACAAAAAATGTGGTATATTTACATAATGGAGTACTCCTCAGCTATTAAAAACAATGAATTCATGAAATTCTTAGACAATGGATGGAACTAGAAAATGTGATGAGTGATGTAACCCAATAACAAAAGAACACACATGGTATACTCATTGATCAGTGGATATTAGCCCAGAAGCTCAGAATACCCAAGATACAATTCATAGACCACATGGAGCTCAAGAAGAAGGAAGACCAAGCCATGGATGCTTTGGTCCTTCATAGAAGGGGGAACAAAATACTCAAGGGAGCAAATATGGAGAAAAAGTGTAGAGCAGAGACTGAATGAAAGGCCATCCAGAGACTGTCCCATCTAGGGATTCATCTCATTTTCAGTCACCAAACTCTGACCCTATTGAGGATGCCAGGAAATGCTTGCTGAAAGGAGCTTAATATGGCTATCTCCTAGGAGGCTCTGCCAGAGCCTTATAATTACAGAAGCAGAAGCTTTCAACCAACCATTGGACTGAGCTCAGGGTCCCCAATGAAGGAGTCAGAGAAAAAAACTGAAGAATGTGAAGGGGTTTAAAACCCATACAAAGAACAATATCAACCAGCCAGATTCCCCCACCCCCACCCCCACCCCCATCCCCACAGAGCTCTCAGGTGCCAGGAGCCAAACTGACCTTATGTTTAGAGTTCATTTTAAAGATAGGCTTGGGTTTTGACTTCTCCTCAGCTGCAGACCTTGGAGAGATCGGGTAGTCAATGATCACTGTGCCCTTCCAGAAGAAGAAAATATCTTACAGCTGCCAGAGATTCACCTTGGCAGAATGCCCAGTCTACGTGGAAAATCCCACTTTCCTTACTTCTTCCCTGCCTGTAAAAGTTCTCTAAGAAAATACAGTTTGGGGGGCCTTGAACAAAGTTGGTCTTGGCCTTGTTCTTTGTGTCTCCTGTCTCTGTTTCTCTGCCCTTATCTCCTAGGGTCCCCTGTCGAAAACCCTAGCAGGCCAGGGCACCCAGGGACTAAGCCACCAACCAAGAGTACACATGGCTCCAGCTGCATATATAGCAGAGGATGGCCCTGTCAGGCATCAATGGGAGGAGATGTCCTTAGTCCTTTGAAGGCTCAATAGATGCCCCAGTGTAGGGGAATTGAGGTTTGGGTGGCAGGAGTGGATGGGTGGGTGGGTGGAGGAACACAGTCATAGCAACAGGGAGAGTGGGCTGGATAGTGTGGTTCCAGGAGGAGGGGGAATAACATTTGAAATGTAAATAAAGAAAATATCCAATAAAAAAAGTGAAAAAATTACTTTAACATATGATTGAACAAAGCCATGCATAGCTTTATGGACAAATGAAGACATCAGGTGGTTTGTTTAAAACCAGCATCACTAGACTATTGTAGCCTATTCTAGACTTTTCCTTTCTTTAACACAGTATTAATACCTACTCTAATTCAAATAATACCTTTGAAACAAGAAGGAATCTTACATTTGAAAAGCAACTTTGTCAATATTCGTATAACAAAAATAACTCAACAGCCTATTAAAAGAAGCTCTAGCCAGGCGGTGGTGGTGCACACCTGTAATCCCAGCACTCTGGGAGGCAGAGGCAGGCGGATTTCTGAATTCAATGCCAGCCTGGTCTACAGAGTGAGTTCCAGGACAGCCAGGGCTACACAAAGAAACCCTGTCTCGGATAAACCAAATCCAAAAAAAAAAAAAAAAGAAGCTCTAGTATGAAGACATGTCATAGTTTTCCAGTTTGTACACAGGAGGTGAGGGACTTTGTTTAGTATATTTCAAAAGCACTCAAAGCATCATAGCCCTATGTTCCAGTCTACCATAGCATCTATTTACTAGTAGAAACTTCAAATGAAAGGTTCTGTAAAAAGAGTGAACAATGGAGGTAGATGAATGAATATGGGAAATTCATTGCAGGAGATGGATGAACATGTTACTTAGCTCATGTGTGCCTCTGAAGTATGATCATCAGCATAAAAATTTAAATATTAATTCCAACCAGCAGAGAGCCAATGATTGCACATTATTTGGCTGGAAGACAGTGACTACTTACCCCAGGTGCTAGTGAAGACAGCACAGTTGATGGTGAACAATGGAGTGTGTTGCTGACTGCACTGCTTTTAGGTGCCCTGCTCTATGGTCCTCCAAGGTGACAGTGCAAAGCTACAGATCCCTACCCTTTGCCCAATTACCAGGCAAAATTAGTAGTTTCTCCTATGCCCAAAAGGAAGAGTTTGTAGTGGGTTGGCCTAACACTGTTTGTATTCTAATGCTAAGTGCTGGCATCCAAGAATAGGAGTAACACAGAGCCTTTGAGACCTGACCCAACCCCCAAGTTAATTTCAAATGGTGAATAAAGAGCCAATATCTGGGGAAAAGGGAGGTAAGCAGAGTTTAGGTTTCCTGGCCTAGAGACTAAAAAGAAGGGACAGGAAATCACCATGACTACAGGAGTACCAAGAATTAGCTGAGTCATAAAAATAGCTACCATGAATTAGCTGAGTCATAAAATGTGGCCATGTAGGCTGACCAATTGCAGCTAGTAGCTGATCCCCAATGATCTCTGCTCATCCAACCTTTCAAAGTCAGAACTTCAGTTAATCCTTGACCTTTCTCAGCATACAGAGACTGGACAACAAATGCTACAGCAAGGTTTCTTAAACCTAACCATCTTTTCTACTTTTCTTGCTCCTTCCCACTCCTTAAAAAAAAAAAAGGAGAATTCTTCACCCCAACTCAGTAGGAAGCAGTCATGAAAAATGGTCTCCCCAATCCCTCAGATTTGGGTGTCTAGCCTTGATTATATTATAAATTATAGATATGTTCTCATTTCATGGGATAGTTTTGGAAATAATTATACTTTTGGACAGGGAGGAGTCTAAATAGAGTGCTTAGACTTGGGGAATTCTCTTTGCTTTCCTCTTCTCTATCCTTTTTTAAATAGAGGAAAGGGGGCTAAAAGTAAAAAAAGAGGGGATAGAGTAATAGTATACGAAATTAGATATATGGGAATGGATTACTAAATTTACTATTTTTTTCTTTTATTATTATTAATCATTCTATTCATTTACTTCTCAAATGATATCCCATTTCCTGGTTACCCCTCCACCACCACCTCATCCCATATCTGTCCTGCCCCCTCCCTTTGTCTGTATGAGAGTGCTCCTCCACTCACTCACACTCTCCTGCACTCCAGCATCCCCCTATTCTGGGGCATGAAATCTTTCCAGGACAAAGGACCTCCCCTCCTGCTGCTGTCAGGCAAGGCCATCTTCAATTACATATGTATCTGGAGCCATGGATTCCTCTCTGTGCAATCCATGGTTGGTGGTCTAGTCTCTGGGAGAACTGAGTGGTGAGACCAACCTATGTTGTTCTCCCAATAGGGTGGCAATCACCCTTTGCTTCTATAGTCCTTCTGCCAGCTCCTCCACCAGGTTCCCTGAATTCAATCTGATGGTTGATTTCAAGCTTCCACATCTGCATTGGTCAGTTGCTCACCGGACCTCCCCAGGAACTGCCACACTTCTTTCCTGTCCACAAGTACCTCTTGACCATGGCAACAGTGTTGGGTTTGGTATCTGCAGACATGATGTATCCCCAGGTGGGGCTGTTCCCTGGTTGGCCCTTCCTTCAGTTTCTGTTCCAATTTCTTCCTGTTCTTTCTTTTGACAGGACCATTTCTGGGTTAAAACAAAACAAAACAAAACAAAACAAAACAAAACAAAACAAAAAAAACTTTGAGATGGGTAAGTGGCCTCATCCCTTGACCAGAGGCCATGTTTATCTACTGGAGGTGGTCTCCACAGGTCCTCTTTCCCCCTTCTCTACACATTACAGCTAAAGTCAATCCTGTTGGGCTCTGGTATCTGGGACCCTCCAGTGGATATCCCCAGTTCTTCATTCCCCCCTGCTACCACTTTTTATTCAATTTCATGACCCTCTGTACCTCTCTCATGCTTCCTCCAGATTCTGATACTGCCACCCTTATTTCCCCCTTCCCCTTTCTCCCTCCCTTGTCTCCCTCTCCTTCCATCTCCCACAATTGACCCATTCATCCCTCAGTACAGGACTGAAGCATCCACCCCCTGGTCTTCCTTTCTTCTATGCTCCATATGGTCTATAGGTTGTATCACAGGTATTGTGAGCTTTGAGGTTAGTATCCACTTATTAGTGATTACATACCATGTGTGTTCTTTTGTATCTGGGTTACCTCACTCAGAATGATATATTCTTGTTCCATCCATTTGCCTGTGAATTAAATGAAGTCATTGTTTTTAATCACTGTGTAGTTCCCGATTGTGCGTATGTACCACATTTTCTGTATCTATTCTTCTGTCCAGTTGAGGAACATATGGATTGTTTTCAGCTTCTGGTTATTATAAATAAGTCTGCTATTAATATAGTGGAGCATCAGTTCTTGTTATATGATGGAGCATCTTTTGGGTGTATGCTCAGGAGGGGTATAGTTGGATCTTCAGGTAGAACTATTTCCAATTTTCTCAGGAACTGCCAGACTATTTTCCAAAGTGGTTTTACTAGCTTACAGTGCCATCAGCAATGGAGGAATGTTCCTCTTTCTCCACATCCTTGCCAATAAGTGCTCAGCTTTTTTTTTTTTTTAACTTCAAAAGTCCCTGATGAAAGTTAATGATCAGAAGTTATCATTGGTTTTTGAATTTAAAGTTCTTGGATTCAAGGAACTTCAGATATCTTTTTCTGTGATTAAAATTGCATTGTATTGCTTGGCATATAAGGATAAGGATAAAATGGCACGGGTGAATATAAAATAAGAAAGTATCATGGGCACTTAAAAGCTACACTTTAGTTTACACATAAAGAAAAGAAAAGAAAACTAAAAGAAAAGAAAAGAAAACTAGTTACCTCAGTGGAAACTTTGATACTTAATAATTATTCACGTTGGCAGTGCTGTTTTTTAATGTGATAGTTGCTTGTCAAGGTACTGAAGAAGTAGGAATCAAATTTTTGAGGAGATGTGATGATAGGTTGTAAAGACAAAAGCTGAGCATTTGTTCATTATTCTGATCTCTATAGGAATGAAAGTTGAATCCCTACAAAATAGCAGCTGTTTTAATCTTAGAGACGTCTATGAGAATTCAATATAGATCTAAATAAGAAAGAAAATACAGTTGTTCAAGATATTAAGGTATTCGAAATAGGTAGGAATGAATCATTCAAATTATTTTACTTTGACTTTTTTTCTTGCTTGTTTGGTGATCTTAATTTTAAATTACTACTTTATAAGAGAGCAGAGAAGACACACCTGAAATATTGGTAGCATCATTCCAGGGGCCTGCACCCCTGACTGAATACAAACACTCATCTCTCTTTGTTTCCTCACTGTGGACACAATGTGATCAGCCACCTTTACTTTGCTCCCATCCCTCCCCATCATGATGATCTGTACCCTCACATTAGGAACACAGCTATTCTTTTACTTCCTTAATTTTCTTTTTCCAGGTACTTGTCAGAGAAAAGTAACCAATGAAGAATGTGGGAGACCAGACTGTGGGAAACCAGACCTTCGACAGCTCCCACCCTGAGAATCCACTGACCCTTTGTTGGGAGCCGAGCCACCCCCTCCACACAAGGCTAATCGTGAGAACCAACTGGTTCTTATCTTGGTGGAACACCTGGGGTTGTCTAGGTGGAACCAGCATTCCAGAAAAACCGCAAGATGTTTCAAACCTGCAGTCAGCATTTGCCCCAGATGTCCTTCCCTCTTTCTGTGCCTTTATCATTCCCCCTCAGCCCCTCCTTATTTCCTCTCACTGTGTGCTTATAAACAGGATTTCAGTTTTCATTAAACAGCCCTTGAAAAACCTTTGCTTGGTTTCACTCCCTTTTCTCGCCCGTTTCTCTTTCTGCCTTGGTCCTCCTCCTTGACCCCCCCCCCAATAACTAGGTCCCGTGGGACGGAATAGAAGAAAATTTGTCTTACAGGATATTTGAACCTGTTTCTAGTTATGGTGTGGATCAGCCCTTAGCACAAACCTTTAATCCTTCTGGTTGGAATACAGACATATTCTTAGTATTCACTTTTTATCCAAAACTATGAAGGTAAAATTAGTTTGTAGAAGTAAGTACCCATGTTTAAAGTGATGTCTAATTGAGTGGCAGACAAAATGATGAATCAGAGATAGATTTGACAGTTGGGGTATGCCCAACTCACAAGAAGAGAGAGGAAAGGGAAGCTACTTAAGGGAGTACTAAAATAAGAGAGGAGTTTGATCCAAAACAGCTAAGTGAAACAGCCAGCTAGAACTGAGAAAAAAAAAACTAGGAATAGGCAAGCTTATTCAGCAGTAAGTCTCAGAAGCAAAAATATTCTAGACCTAGATTAGATTGTATGGAGGTTAGAAGCTTCCAGGACTAGGCCTAGGTTAGCAGATGGAGGCAGTAAGCCTCCTGGACAATAATTCCAAGAGGAGTATAAAAGTTACTTTTACAAATTGGCACAGAGAAAGTGGGGTAAGTGGGGTCAGTACTGAGTTATGATTTAGGAAATAGTTTGTGAAAAAAAATGAGATTTTTTTTTTGGTTTTGGTTTTGGGGTATGTGTGTGTGTGTGTGTGTGTGTGTGTGTGTGTGTGTGTTATAGAAACTACAAAGTATAATGAACAGAACTTATTATATTGTTGTCATGGGAATGCTGAAGGAAATGCAGATAGTGGTGGTCCAGCTCATGTACTTTCAGAGGGGAACCAGGACTCTATCAGGATCTGTGCTTGAGGCCAATTATATTCTGACAGAGAGCTTGACTTCTTTCTGTCCATGTGCTAAGAACTTGATGAAGTTGAATGCAAAAGCAGTGAATTTATTTATTTATTTATTTATTTATTTATTTATTTATTTGCAAAGGAAATCTCAAGACAAGGTAGTGTGCAGTCAGAAAAATTAGGAGTCTTCAGTGGCTTTTATCTAAGTATACAGAGATAATGAACAACAGCAAACAGGAAAGACAAAAATTCTGGAACTAACAAATGTAATAAAACAAATGGACCTAACAGATACATACAGAAAACTATTTCACCAAACACAATAAAAAATACCTTCTTCTCAGCACTTCAATATAACAGCACAGCTGAACTCACTGGAACAAAAAAAAACAAAACAAAAAAACAAAAAAAAACCCCAAGCATATCCAAGAGGAATAGAGAGCAGGAAATAATCAAATTCAGATAGAGCTTATGTCCAACACTACCTGGATAGCTAGAGGATCCCTCCCTCTCCCTCCTCCCCCTCTCCCTCTATTTCTCTCCCCCTTCTCCCTTCCCCCCTCACACACACACAGAGTCAGTACAATTATTCCTAATGATATTTTGCTATATTCATACACCATCCCTAGTCCAAAAGCCATGAGAAAGGCTTCATAGCCTTCGTTTGGAAGCTTAACAGAAATGGTAGGGGAAAATGGGAGGAGTGTATGGGGCATTTCATACTCCTGTATGCTCAGGATTCTAGGAGAGCCTTCTGTCTGCTTCATATATTGCTATTATTAAAATTGCTAGTGTTGTGCATTATGCCAAACGTTTTATGAGATCAGAGATAGCTGGTTTAGTGTTATTCCAGCTGCTATGTACATAAGCTTTAAATTAAAATCTGTATCAGTTTGCATTATCCTACATGTGATATCACAGAAAACGCCAACGTGATTATTTAACAGATAAGAGAATTCAGAGTTATGTAAACCAAGACTTTTACAATAACTCCACAGAGATAAAAGACCTGATACTGGTCATGATTAGCTTATGGTACAAGGTGGTTATTGCACCTTAGCCAGTTTTTTTCCATCTTCTTCTTTGCAGTTGTGCCATCTTCTTCAATCTCTATTTTCATCTAGAGACATACTGTGCAAAGGGTCTAGAGCTCTTGTTCTAAACTAACAGGAGCTTTGAGAGCATTCTGTAATGCCTAGTTACAGAATAAAATCAAATATAAGTCTACTATAATGCCCTTCACATTCAAGAACATGTTGCTTTTTCATGTTTAACAGACAACTTCTCATAAAATCAACAAAAACTTTCTCAGTGCAAAGAGTAATTATTTTTTATATTTTATAATATCTTATTTTTATAAAGGGATGTTACTTAGGAAAACTAATGTAGCATTTTAGCAATGAGACTTTGCTTCCTTTGTAATATCAGACTTGTCTTGTATAAGCATATTTTAAGGTTCTCTGATCCTCTTTGGTGAGTCAGCTAAAACTTCATTTATTATCATTTAATTGCAAGTAAAGTTTTACTTTGTTACATAAAAATAGCCAAAGCTATGAATTGCTATTTTGTTAGGAAAACAAAAATGTGACAGACATGATGTTAAATCTAATTTTATCTTATAAGCCTTGAAAATACCACCTAAATTCTTTATCTTTCTAATTTTCTTTCTAATTAAGTTTCCCAGCCATGAGATTATGTGCAATAAGTTTACTAATTAACTTCACAGCAAGAGAATTCGTAATCTTAATGATATTTGCTGGCGTTCTATTTGTTCTCCACACCGCTGTTCTAGAATGACCTTATGTTCAATTTCCACCCCCCCAAAATTCCACCTCTATATTTGAATTTCCTTTTAGAAAGCATAGCAGCTCACCTCCCAGGAAGCCATTCAAGCTGCTTTCTGGGAGGCAGCAAGCTGCTTTCATTAACATTAGCATCCATGCCCTACCCTCAGCAGCTCAAGGTTTTCAGTTTGTGACTTATCTCTCCTTTACTAAAACCATTACAGGTTTATTAAGAAAAAAAATAATTCCACCTGTGTGGAAGAAGTTAAGAGGCCAGGCAGCTTTAGCGGTCATCATATCAGCAGGCTCCTAAGAAGTTAAGTTATGGGGACAGCACCTCAAGTGTCTCAGTTGTTTGACCATGATAATGTGCTCCTGGCACACTCTATCTACCACTATGGCAATTACATGACAGTGTGAGAAGAGTAGAAGACCTTCAAAGCTGCAAGTCACAGACCTCAAGTGTGGTTTGCAGTGGCCAAAATGACTCCCAAAGCCAAATGTGAACTCAGTTTAGACGGTAAATGCTGCTACTGAATGATGTTGTAGTAAATCAACAGGACAGAGAGACTCCATAGAGAATTATCTGGAATGGTGTTATTCAGATCATAACATCATTTTTTATGTTTCTAAATTGATACCACAGGAAAATGTGTATATTCTTCAAAGAATTGCTCTCATATTTATAAAGAGAGTGTACAAACTTGTCTTATTTTTGATTTTAGTCGCCTTACTTTGAGTTTCTGTCCATATAAGTTGTTCTTGGCTATAGGATCCATTTAATGTTTTTTTTTTTTTTCTATTGAGAAAAGTATCCACTTCCTCTAGATTTTTCAGTTTGGTAGAGTATAGATTTTTAAAACAAGTGTTAAAATTCTCTGGATTTCCTCAGTTCTATTTTTATGTCCCTCTTTTCATTTCTGATTGTGTTAAGTGGATATCCTCTCTGCCTTTTAGTTAATTTGGATAAGAGTGTCTACCTCTGCTATTCTCTTTTTTATTTTTTTTAAAGAACTGACTTTCTCAGGTCTTTATATTATTTTCTTTCTTTTTTTCTTTTTTTTTTTGTTTCCATCTTATTTATTGAAGCCCTTGAGTTTGATTATTTCTTGCAATCAACTCGGTTTGCATGTGATTCCTTCTTTTTGTTCTAGAGATTTCAAGAGTGCTGTTATGTTGCTAATATGAGAGCTCTCCAATATGTCCAACTAAGCACTTAGGATTATGAACTTGCCACTTAGAAGCACAGTCATTGTGTTCTAAATTTTTGTGTTTTATATTCATTAAATACTTTCTGAATTGACCCATTTTTGTTTTATGCAGAAGAGATTTATAAAGTTTCCAAAAGTTTGCAAGATTTCTGTTGTTTCTTCATATTTATTGTAAAGAACGAAGAATAAAATAGTTATGGATAAATTGTAGGAGACTGGAATAATATTTGTTTTATATCCTTTTCTGTGATCAATTTTGTTTCAAGTTCCATGAGATGCTAAGAAGAAAGTACAGTCTTGGCTCCGAGCAGCCTATTATCCTGGGAGATCATTCTCCTGCATCCCTCCCCCCACCTTCATCAGGCTTCAGATTCTGAGTCATACATATAAGCTTCCCTTCCCCACACATCTTCCCTGATCCTTGCTGAGCTCTCTCATCCAAGCCAAGTTGTGCTAGCTCAGAGAGACCCCTATCTCTCCCCCATCTTTATCAGATCTGAGAATCCAGAACACCATACAGGTAAAATTCCCTTCTGCCACCATCTTCTCTGCTCTCTGAGCACTCTGGGACAAACCAAGCTACCCTGAGCAGTTTGCTATCTCAGGTGGATCTCCATACTCCTGGCACTGTTCTATCCATTGCCATCAAAATGGAGGATATTGAACCATACAGACCTGGACACCTATTAGAGGACACCAGGAGCATCCAGGTTTAACCCCTTCCCAATACCTACTACAACAAGAACATCCAGAGATCAAAAACACCCAGACGACTAAAGGACTTCAAAAGAACATGATCAACAAAAGCCAGGGCAACATGACACCTCCAAAGCACCTGTATGTTATATATGACACCAGCATATCATAATTGATACCAGCAAGCCCTGGATATCTTAACTCAACTCAAACACAAGGAAATGACCTTAAATCCAATCTTATAAAGATGATAGAGGACTTTAAAGAGGAAATTAATAAATCCCTTAAAGAAATACAGGAAAATACAGTCAAGCAGAAAAAAAAGGTCTTTAAAGAGGAAACAAATAAATCACTTAATGACGTACAGAAAAATAAAATTAAACAGGTGAAGGAAATATATAAAACTCTGTAAGACTAGAAAGTGGTAATAGCCGCATTAAAAAATACAAACTGAGAAAATCCTAGAGAGGTATGAGTAGAAGTAGAAGAGTAAAGTGTGAATCATTCAAAAAAACAACAGAAAAGATTGCCTAATAAAAAAGCATATATAAATAAATGTAAAGTGGGCAATAAAATATAAATTTTGTTTGTTTGTTTAGTTTGGGACTAGCTCTCGCTCTGTATAGCAGGCTAGCTTTGAACTGGCAAAGATCTGCCTGTCTTTATCTCCCTAGCACTGAGATTAGTGGTATGCACCACCATGAGTGTCAAAAGCATAAATCTTGGACATAAGACTCAATCAACAATAGGGGAATTATGTTTGATATCAAAACCCTATTCAACTACCAGGACTAATGAAGATATGGATCTTGAAAGAGAACCTTCAACCACCACTTCACTAAATCAGCATAATTCCTAAATAGTTGTCTTTATACATACAGATTAATGTAGTAGTCCTCATTTCTCATTAAGAAACTTTACTTTGAACAAAGAGAATTATTTAAAAAAAATATCACCAATCAAAATTTATAGTTGTGGAGGCCTAGTCTAATGAATGCATTTTCTTTTCTTTTTTTCTTGCCAGTTTATTTTTAACTCACATTGCAAACCAGTCACATCCCCCTCTCCTGTTTTCCTAGTTCTGCTCTTCCAAATCCCTCTTCTCTTTACCACCTCCCCTTTTCCTCAGAGAGGGGAAGAACCCTCCTTGGGTAAGACCCCACTCTGGGACATCTACTCCCAGCTGGACTAAGCACCTCTTCTCCCATTGAAGCTCAATAAAGCAGTCCAAGTAGCAGGGAGGGGAAAACTAGTGGAAGGCAACAGAATCAGAGATAGCCTCTGCTCCAAGTTTTAGGGAACACACATGAAGACCAACTGCACATCAGTGATAAATGTGGGGGTAGGGGCTAGGTACATTCCATGCATGCTCTCTGGGTGGTGGTTCAGTCTCTGTGAGCCCGCATGGACCCAGGTTAGTTATAGGTCTTCTTGTAGAGTCCTTGACACCTCTGGCTCACTCAATTCTCTCCCCTACTCTTCCACAAGAATCCGCAGGCTCTGTTTGATGTTTGATGAGTCTCTGCATCTGTTTCTTTCCTTTTTTTAATTAGGTATATTCTTTATTTACACTTCAAATATTGTCCCCTTTCCTGGTTTCCCCCTCCCCTGAAAATCCCATAAACTATCTCCCCTTCCTCAATCAACCTACCCCCACTTCCCTGTCCTACTATTCCTCTACACTATGGCATCAAGTCTTTCTAGGACCAAGGGCCCCTCCCACATTTGGTATCCAACAAGATCATCCTCTGCTGCTGATGTAGCATGGGTAACTCCAAAGTGTACTCTTTGGTTGATGGTTTTGTCCCTGGGAGCTCTGGGAGTACTGGGTGATTCATATTATTGTTCCTCCTATGGCACTGTGAACCCCTTCAGCTCCTTGGGTCCTTTCTCTAACTCCCCAATTGGGGACCCTGTGCTCAGTTCAATGGTTGTCTGAGACTGCCCCCCTCTGTATTTGTCATGAACTAGGAGAGCCTCCCAGGTGATAGTTATATCTGGCTCTGCTCAGCCAGCACTTGTGGGCATCCACAATAGTTCCTGGATTTTGTAACTGTATATAGGATGCATCCCTGGGTGGGGTAGTCTCTGAATGGTATTTTCCTCAGACTCTGCTTAAACTTTTGTCTTTTTTGTCTACCGTGGGTATTCTTTCCCTTTCTACAAAGGATCCAAGGATCCACACTTTATTCTTCCTCCTTCTTGGGCATCATTTCATATGTGAATTGTGTCTTGGGTATTCCAAGCTTCTAGGCTAATAACCACTTATCAGTGAGTGAATACCATGAGTGTTCTTTTGTGATTGGGTTACTTCACTCAGGATGATATTCTCCAGTTGCATCCATTTGTCTATGAATTCATGAATTCATTGTTTTTAATCACTGAATAGTACTCCATTGTGTATATATACCACATTTTCTGTATTTATTCCTCCAATGAGGGACATCTGGGTTCTTTCCAGCTTCTGGCTATTATAAATGGGGCTGCTATGAACATAGTGGAGCATGTGTCCTTATTACATGCAGGAGAATCCTCTGGGTATAGCAGAGCCTCCTGCTATAGCCCAGGAGTGATATAGCAGGGTTCTCTGGTAGTAGTGTGCCCAGTTTTCTAAGGAACCACCAGACTGATTTCCAGAGTGGTTTTACCAGCTTGCAATTCCACCAGCAGTGGAGGAGTGTTCCTCTAGCTGTTTCTTTCCACTGATGGATGAAGTCTTCCAGGAGAAAGCTATGATCAGTACCTGTCTGCAAGCACAGAATAATAGTATTGGGGAGTTGGCTTTCTCCCATGGGATGCTCTCATGTTGGGCTAGTCACTGACTGGTTGTTCCCTTAGTCTCTGCTCTATCTTTATACCTGTGGATCTTGTAGACAGGTCAGATTTCTGGTTGAAGGTTTTGTGGGATGTTAAACAATTCTTTAACCATTCTTGGCTATTTAAAATTCTTCTGTTGAGAATTCTGTTTAGCTCTGTACCCCACTTTTTAAAACTTTGGTTATTTGATTTGTCATTGTCTAGCTTCTTGAGTTCTTTATATATTTTAGATATTAGCCCTCTGTCAGATATGTGGTCTGTTTTGTCCTACTGATGATGTCCTTTGCTTTACAGAAATTTTTCAATTTTTGTAAGGTTCCACTCATCAATTGTAGACCTTGGAGCATAAGCTGTTGGTGTTTGATTAAAGAAGCTGTCTCCTTCAGTTAGCCAAACTAACTAAAAAGCAGATAGTATCCAAATCAACAAAATCATTTAAAGGGGGGGCTCATAACAACATTTTGCTTCAAAAGTCCATGGTCCACAAAATCAGAAAATCTAAATGAAATACAAGATTTTCTAGATAAATACTACTTACCAAAGTTAAATCAAGATGAGGTAAGTTATTTAAACAATCCTATAACTCCTAAAGAAATCAAAGGAAACATTAAAATTCTCTCAACCAAAAAAGTGCAGGGCCAGACAGTTTTAGCACAGAATTTCAAAGAAGAGCTAATACTAATACCTCTTAAACCATTCAACAAAATAGAAACAGAAGGAACACTACCTAATTCATTCAATCCATTTTACCACAGTAAGCATAGTCTCAATGCAATTCCCATCAAAATTTTAACACAATTCTTTACAATCCTTGAAAGAACAATTATCAACTTCACATGGAAAAAAAAAAACTGAGAGTGGCTTATACATTCAGGCACAACAAACGAACTTCTAGAGGTATCATCATCCCTGACTTCAAGCTGTACTACAGAGCAATAATAATAATAACTACATAGTATTGGTATAGAAACAGACAGATTGATCAATAAAATCAAACCAAAGACAATGAAATAAACCTACACAGCTATGGAAGAAGAAGAAGAAGAAGAAGAAGAAGAAGAAGAAGAAGAAGAAGAAGAAGAAGAAGAAGAAGAAGAAGAAGAAGAAGAAGAAGAAGAAGAAGAAGAAGAAGAAGAAGAAGAAGAGGAGGAGGAGGAGGAGGAGGAGGAGGAGGAGGAGGAGGAGGAGGAGGAGGAGGAGGAGGAGGAGGAGGAGGAAGAATCCAAAAACATACAATGGAGAAAAGAAAGTACTTTCAACAAATGATATTGGTCTATTTAGTTGTCTGCATATAGAAGACTGCAAATGGATCTACTTTTACTACCTTGCACAAAAATCAAGTCCAAGTAAATCAAAGACATCAATATAAAACTTGATTTGCTAAATTCAATAAAAGAGATATTGAAGGATAGGCTTGAATGCATTGGTACAGGAGCAACTTCCAAAATGGTTGAATTTTCAATACCACTTCCACACCTAAGACTCAGGGAACAGTTTATAAAAAGGGCAGAAATTTTATAAGAGTCAAAGGACCAAGGAATTTTCTGTGGGATTACAGATGCTTCATAGTAAAGTCTCACTAACATAATTACTTAAATATGGCCTGAACAAAGACAGTCGATGTGGATGGTGGGGCTGGAGGTGAGGAGAGTCCAATTCCCTTCATAAAGAGCTATACAAAACTAAGAAATCCTGAGAGATGAAGGACTTGTCTTCAGGGAAGGACACATTAATTAATTATCCAATACCAACTGGTCAACCCTGAAAATATGCATACAAACAATGTTTTCCAGACTAAGTAGGTTATAATTACATATTTTGGAATACATACATGTGTGTGTGTGTGATTGTGTATGTGTGATAGGGTCTGTGTGTGTATAGCAACAATTTATGGAAAAAAGTCATAAATTTCAAAGAATGTAAGGTGGTATATGTAGGGGGCTTAAAGAGAGGTAAGGGAAGAGGAAATTATACAATTACATTATAATCTCAAAAAATTAAAAACAAGATAAAGTCAAAATATTAGTAATAATTCAACAAAAACAAGTGTGAAAGATTAAAAGGGAGAGACAGCGGACCATTTGGGGGGGGGGGGGTCTTTAAAGTCAGAATTTACCAGATTTGTGTTTGTGGTAAGCAGTCAGATAAACTTGTGGACTCTTGTGTTTTATATGGAGTATGTCTGTTCTAAGCCTATATTAGACAGGTGTCAGATGTCTACATGAACTTTATTTACTTTAATAATTTCCTTCTCTGTGTACGTGTAACTTCTTCTGGCTATTATTAACTTTTCTGACAGATTCTAAACCTTTAGCAGAGTACCAGGTTTGTAGACTTGATGGCTGAGTATCTAACTAGGGCATATCTCCCAGATGTGTGGAGAATGGGAGCAGCAAGCAAAACACTGAGCACTATAGATATTGGCCTGTCTTTGTACTTTTAGGACACATCAAACATTAAACACTGTGAGGGAGGGATGTGGTTGTGGATGTTTAGTAGATTACTGGAGTTGAAGATTTCTTAGACTCTACAGCAGTGAACTTCCTTGTGGATAGATATAAAGCTCATCCATGCATCCACTATTTTCAGCTTCAGTGATATCACTCTCCAAAGTTATGATCAGATAGTAAACAATATACTTTCATCCTCCTGGACATTTCTTTGCATGAGCATAACCTTTTGTGATCTGTCCATTTCATCTTGACAATATTTGACCTCTACTCATCACAGTTGTCTCCTAAGGCCTTTTTTACCTTGGTCTGAGGCTAGTTAACTTTAGGCATCCTGACTTGTGATTGCTTTTAGGCCCCTGGGACAATGCAGTGCCTTTATCTTAAGATTATGCTTAGCTCCATGCATCTAAACCATGAGATATGATAAAACAAAACTCATCTAGACTGGTAACCCATCTCAATAGAGGAATTACTATTTCATTAAACCCTGAAATTTGATTTGAGTCTTTTACGAATTGGAGAGTTATCTTATGAGTAGGAAAACCAGGAATGTTCCATAAGAATTGTCTCCTTGTACTAAGCTCAAATCCAAATGGATCAAGGACCTCCACATAAAGCCAGACACACTGAAGCTAATAGAAAAGAAATGGGGGAAGACCCTTGAGGACATCGGTACAGGGAGAAAGTTTCTGAACAGAACACCAATAGCATATGCTCTAAGATCAAGAATTTACAAATGGGACCTCATGAAATTACAAAGTTTCTGTATGGCAAAGGACACCATCAAGAGGACAAATCGGCAACCAACAAATTGGGAAAAGATCTTCACCAATCCTACATCAGATAGAAGGATAATATCCAATATATATAAAGAACTCAAGAAGTTTGACTCCAGAAAACCAAATAACCCTATTAAAAAATGGGGTACAGAGTTAAACAAAGAATTCTCACCTGAAGAACTTTGGATGGCGGAGAAGCATCTTAAAAAATGCTCAACTTCATTAGTCATTAGGGACATGCAAATCAAAACAACCCTGAGATTTCATCTTACACCAGTCAGAATGGCTAAGATTAAAAATTCAGGAGACAGCAGGTGTTGGAGAGGGTGTGAAGAAAGAGGAACACTCCTCCACTGCTGGTGGGGTTGCAAATTGGTACAACTACTCTGGAAATCAGTCTGGTGGTTCCTCAGAAAACTGGGCACCTCACTTCCAGAAGATCCTGCCACTCCTGGGCATATACCCAGAGGATTCCCCACCATGTAATAAAGATACATGCTCTACTGTGTTCATAGCAGCCCTATTTATAATTGCCAGATGCTGGAAAGAACCCAGGTATCCCTCAACAGAAGAATGGATGCAAAAAATGTGGTATATCTACACAATGGAGTACTATTCAGCCATTAGAAACAATGAATTCATGAAATTCTTAGGCAAATGGATGGAGCTAGAGAACATCATACTAAGTGAGGTAACCCTGACTCAAAAGGTGAATCATAGTATGCACTCACTAATAAGTGGATATTAACCTAGAAGACTGGAATACCCAAAACAAAATCTACACATCAAATGAGGTACAAGAAGAAAGGAAGAGTGGCCCCTTGTTCTGGAAAGACTCAGTGAAGCAGTATTCGGCAAAACCAGAATGGGGAAGTGGGAAGGGGTAGGGGTGGGTGGGAGGACGGGGGAGAGAAGGAGGCTTACGGGACTTTCGGGGAGTGGGGGGCTAGAAAAGGGGAAATCATTTGAAATGTAAATAAAAAATATATCGAATAAAACGGGACTTTCGGGGAGTGGGGGGGCTAGAAGAGGGGAAATCATTTGAAATGTAAATAAATTATATCGAATAATAAAAAAAAAAAGTAAAAAAAAAAATTGCGAGAAGGGATAGCCTTGACTCACTTTAAAAAAAAAAAAAAAAAAAAAAAAAGAATAGGCTAGCTTACCTCTAAGACAAGAAATCAGTCAGGAGCCATAATATAACAAGCTAATAACTAGCAGGGTATCTTCCTGAGATTGCCTGTTTCAGATGATAATATAATCTGAAACAGATTCACTCCTTTTTTTCTATATTCTTTGTTTACATTTCAAATGATTTTCCCTTTTCTGGTTCACCTCTCCCCATAAGTCCTATAAGCCTTCTTTCCTCCACCCATTTCACAAGTAAGCCCCTTCCACTTCTCTGTCCTGGTAATCCCCTACACTGTTGCATCAAGCATTTCCAGGACCAGGACCCTCTCCTTCCTTCTTTTGGGAATCATTTGACATGTGAGTTGTGTCTTGGGTATTCAGAGTTTCTCGGCTAATATCCACTTATCAGTGACTGCATTCCAGGTGTGTTCTTTTGTGAATGAGTTACCTTACTTTGGATATTTTCCAGTTCTAACCATTTGCCTAAGGATTTCATGAATTCATTGTTTTTAATTGCTGAGTAGTATTCTATTGTATAAATATACCACATTTTCTGTATCCATTCCTTCATTGAGGGACATCTGGGTTCTTTCCAGCTTCTGGCTATTATAAATAAGGTTGCTATGAACATAGTGGAGCATGTGTCCTTACTGCATTCCTGGGAATCCTCTGGGTATATGCCCAGGAGTTGTATAGCAGGGTCCTCCTGAAGTGTCACACACAGTTTTCTGAGGAACCACCAGACTGATTTCCAGAGTGGTTGTACCAGCTTGCAATCCAACCAGCACAGGAGGAGTGTTGCTCCTTCTCCACATCCTCGACAACAACTGCTGTCTTCTGAGTTTTTAATCTTAGCCATTCTGGCTGCTGTGAGGTGAAATCTCAAGGTTGTTTTGATTTGCATTTCCCTAGTGACTAATGACGCTGTACATTTCTTAAGGTGCTTCACAGCCATTCAAAGTTCTTCGGGTGAAAATTATTTGTTTAGCTCTGTACCCCATTTTTAAATAGGGTTATTTGGCTCTCTGGAGTCTAACTTCTTGAGTTCTTTGTATATATTGGATATTAGCCCTCTGTAGGATGTAAGGTTGATGAAGATCCTTTCCCAATTTCTTGGTAGCCATTTTGTCCTTTTGATAGTGTCCATTGCCTTACAGAATTTTTGTAATTTTATGAGGTCCCATTTGTCAGTTCTTGATCTAAGAGCATAAGCTATTGGTGTTCTGTTCAGGAAATTTCCCCCTTCCCCATGTGCTAAATGCTCTGCCCCAGTTTCTTTTCTATTAGTTTCAGTGTGTCTGGTTTTATGTGGAGGTCCTGGATCCATTTGGAGTTGAGCTTAGTACAAGGAGATAAGAATGAATCAATTTGCATTCTTCTGCATGCTGACCTCCACTTGAACCAGCACCACATGTTGAAAAGTCTATCTTTTTTCCACTGGATAGTTTTAGGTCCTTTGTCAAAGATCAGGTGACCATAGGTATGTGGGTTCATTTCTGGGTCTTCAATTATATTCCATTGATCTACCTGCCTGTCACTGTACCAATACCATGCAGTTTTGTTTTTAACACTATTGCTCTGTAGAACTGCTTGAGGTCCAGGATACTGATTCTCCCAGAAGTTCTTTTACTGTTGAGAACAGATTTAGCTATCCTGGGTTTTTTGTTATTCCAGATGAATTTGAGAATTGCTCTTTCTAACTCTATGAAGAACTGAGTTGGGATTTTGATGGGGATTGCATTGAATTGGTATATTGCTTTTGGCAAAATGACCATTTTTACTATATTAATACAGCCAATCCACGACCATGGAAGATTTTTCCATTTTCTGAGATCTTCCTTGATTTCCCTTCATCAGAGACCTGAAGTTCTTATCATGCAGATCTTTCACTTGTTCGTTTAGAGTCACACCAAGATAGTTTGTATTGTTTGTGGCTAATTTCTTTCTCAGCCTGATTATCTTTTGAGTATAGAAAGGCTATTGATTTGCTTGAGTTGATTTTATAACCAACCACTTTGCTGAAGTTATCAGCTGTAGGAGTACTCTGGTGGAGTTTTATTTTGGGGGGGGGGGGTAGTCACTTAAATATACTATCAAATCATCTGAAAATAGTGATAATTTGACTTCCTCCTTTCCAATTTGTATCCCTTTGACCTCCTTATGTTGTCTAATTGCCCTAGCTAAAACTATATTAAAAAGATATGGAGAGGGGGGTGGTCTTGTCTAGTCCCTGATTTTAGTGGGATTGCTTCAAGTTTCTCTCCATTTAGTTTGATGTTGGCTACCAGTTTGCTGTATATTGTTTTTACTATGTTTAGGTATAGGCCTTGAATTCCTGTTCTTTCCAAGACTTTAGGCATAAAAGGATGCTGAATTTTGTCAAATGCTTTTTCAGAATCTAATGAAATGACCATGTGTTTTTTTCTTTGAGTTTGTTTATGTAGTGGATTGCATTGATGGATTTCTTTATATTGATCCATCCCTGCATCCCTGGGATGCAGACTACTTGATCATGGTGAATGATCATTTTTATGGGTTCTTGGATTCGGTTGGCAAGAATTTAATTGAGTATTTTTGCATTAATATTCATAAGGGAATTGGTCTGAAGTTCTCTTTCTTTGTTGGATCTTTCTTTGCTTTTGGTATCAGCGCAATTGTGGCTTCATAGAACTAGTTGGGTGTTCTTCTGTTTCTAGTTTGTAGAATAGTTTGAAGAGTATTGGTGTTAGGTCTTCTTTGAAGGTAACAGATTCAGTCTTTTATTAATTGGATATATTTTTCATTTACATTTCAAATGATTTCCCCATTTCTGGCCCCCCACTCCCCAAAGTCCCATAAGCCCTCTTCCCTGCCCCTGTTCTCCCATCCACCCCTTCTCACTTCCCTGTTCTGATATTGCTCTATACTGCTACACTGAGTCTTTCCAGAACCAGGAGCCATTCCTCCATTCTTCTTGGACATCATTTGATGTGTGGATTATGTTTTGGGGATTCCAAATTGCTAGGCTAATATACACTTATTAGTGAGTGCATACCATGATTCATCTTTTGAAACTGGGTTACCACACTTAGCGTAATATTCTCGAGCTCCATCCATTTGTCTAAGAATTTCATGAATTTATTGTTTCTAATGGCTGAATAGTACTCCATTGTGTATATACACCACATTTTTTGCTCCCATTCTTCCGCTGATGGATACCTGGGTTCATTCCAGCTTGTGGATATTACAAATAGGGCTGCTATGAACATAGTGGAACACGTATCCTTATTACCAGCTGGGGAATATCTGGGTATATGCCCAGGAGTGGTATAGCAGGATCCTCCAGAAGTGACAAGCCCAGTTTTCTGAGGAATCGCCAGACTGATTTCAGGGGGGTTGTACCAATTTGCAACCCCACCAGCAGTGGAGGAGTGTTCCTCTTTCTCCACATCTTCACCAACACTTTCTGTCTCCTGAATTTTTAATCTTAGCCATTCTGACTGGTGTAAGGTGAAATTTCAGGGTTCTTGATTTGCATTTCCCTAATGACTAATGAAGTTGAGCATTTTTTAAGATGCTTCTCAGCCATCCAAAGTTCTTCGAGTGAAAATACTTTGTTTAGCTCTGTACCCCATTTTTTAATAGGGCTATTTGGATTTCTGGGGTCTAGCTTCTTGAGTTCTTTGTATATACTGAATAGTAGCTCTCTATCTGATGTAGGGTGGGTGAAGATCTTTTCCCAATTTGTTGGTTGCTGATTTGTCCTTTTGATGGTGTCCTTTGCCTTACAGAAACTTTGTAATTTTATGAGGTCCCATTTGCCAATTCTTGATCTTAGAGCATAAGCTATTGGTGTTCTGTTCAGGAACTTTCCCCCTGTACCAATGTCCTCAAGGGTCTTCCACAGTTTCTCTTCTATTAGCTTCAGAGTGTCTGGCTTTATGTGGAGGTCCTTGATCCTTTTGCAGTTGAGCTTAGTACAAGGAGATAAGGATAGATCAATTCGCATTCTTCTACCTGCTGACCTCCAGTTGAACCAGCACCATTTGTTGAAAAGGTTATCTTTTTTCCACTGGATATTTTCAGTTCCTTTGTCAAGGATCAAGTGGCCATAGGTGTGTGGGTTCATTTCTGGATCTTCAATCCTGTTCCATTGATCCGCCTGCCTGTCACTGTAGCAATACCATGCAGTTTTTTTTTTGTTTTTTTTTTTAACACTATTGATCTGTAGAACTGCTTGAGGTCCAGGATACTGATTCTCCCAGAAGTTCTTTTATTGTTGAGAACAGATTTAGCTATCCTGGGTTTTTTGTTATTCCAGATGAATTTGAGAATTTCTCTTTCTAACTCTATAAAGAACTGACTAGGAATTTTGATGGGGATTGTGTTGAATCTGTATATTGCTATTGGCAAAATGGCCATTTTAACTATTATATTAATTCTGCCAATCCATGAGCATGGGAGATTTTTCCATTTTCTGAGGTCTTCTTCCATTTCCTTCTTCAGGGTCTTAAGTTCTTGTCATACAGATCTTTCACTTGTTTGGTAAGAGTCACACCAAAGTACTTTATACTGTTTGTGGCTATTGTGAAGGGTGTCATTTCCCTAATTTCTTTCTCAGCCTGCTTATCCTTTGAGTATAGGAAGGGTACTGATTTGCTTGAGTTGATTTTATAACCTGCCACTTTGCTGAAGTTGTTTATCAGCTGTAGGAGTTCTCTAGTGGAGTTTTTTGGGTCACTTAGGCAGACTATCTTATCATCTGCAAATAGTGATAGTTTAGCTTCTTCCTTCCCAATTTGTATCCCTTTGACCTCCGTATATTGTCTAATTGCCTGAGCTAGTACCACAAGTACAATATTGAAAAGATAAGGAGAAAGGGGGCAGCCTTGTTTAGTCCCTGATTTTAGTGAGATTGTTTCAAGTTTCTCTCCATTTAGTTTGATGCTGGCTACCGGTTTGCTGTATATTGCTTTTACTTTAAGCATGAATGGATGCTGAATTTTGTCAAAAGCTTTTTCCGCATAAATGAAATGACCATGTGTTTTTTTCTTTGAGTTTGTTTATATAGTGGATTTCATTGGTAGATTTCCATATATTGAACCATCCCTGCATCCCTGGGATGAAGCCTACTTGATCATAGTGGATGATCGTTTTTTATGTGTTCTTAGATTCGGTTGGCAAGAATTTTATTGAGTATTTTTGCATTGATGTTCATAAGGGAAATTGGTCTGAAGTTCTCTTTCTTTGTTGGATCTTTGTGTGGTTTTGGTATCAGCGTAATTGTGGCTTCGTAGAGGAATTGGGCAGTGTTCCTTCTGTTTCTATTTTGTGGAATAGTTTGAAGAGTATTGGTGTTAGGTCTTCTTAGAAGGTCTGATAAAATTCTGCACTGAAATTATCTGGTCCTGTGCTTTTTTTTGGTTGGAAGACTTTCTATGACCCCTTCTATTTCTTTAGGGGTTATAGGACTGTTTAGATGATCTATTTGGTCCTGATTTAATTTTGATATTTGGTATCTGTCAAGGAAATTGTCCATTTCCTCAAGATTCTCCAGTTTTGTTGAGTATAGGCTTTTGTAGTAGGATCTGATGATTTTCTTCTTGGATTTCCTCAGTTTCTGTTGTAATATCTCCCTTTTCATTTCTAATTTTGTTAATTTGGATACTTTCTCTCTGCCCTTTGGTCAGTCTGGCCAAGGGTTTATCTATCTTGTTGATTTTCTCTAAGAACCAGCTCCTGGATTTTTGATTCTTTGTATGGTTCTCTTTGTTTCCACTTGATTGATTTCAGTCCTGATTTTGATGATTTCCTGTCTTCTACTCCTCCTGGGTGAATTAGCTTCTTTGTATTCCAGAGCTTTCACCTGTGCCATTAAGCTGCTAGTGTATGCTCTCTCCTGTTTCTTTTTGGAGGCATTCAGGGCTATGAGTTTTCTCTTAGCACTGCTTTCACTGTGTCCCAAAGATTTGGGTAAGTTGTGCCTTCATTTTCATTAAATTCTAAAATGTCTCTGATTTCTTTTTTTATTTCTTCTTTGGCCAAGGTGTCATGAGTAGAGTATTGTTCCGTCTCTATGTGTATGTGAGCTTTCTGTTGTTTTTGTTGCTATTGAAGACCACTCTTACTCCATAGTGATCTGATAGGAGGCATGGGATTAGTTCAATCTTCTTATATTTGTTGAGGTCTGTCTTGTGACCAATTATATGGTCGATTTTGGAGAAGGTACCATGAGGTGCTCAGAAAAAGGTATATTCTTTTGTTTTAGGATGAAATGTTCTATAAATATCAGTTAAATCCAATTGGTCCAAAGCTTCAATTAATTTTACTGTGTCCCTTTTTAGTTTCTATTTTCCTGATTGGTCCATTTAGGAGAGTGGAGTGTTGAAGTCACCCATAATTATTGTGTTAGGTACACAATAGGTGTGTTAGGTGTGTTAGTTGTTTCCTTATTCATGACATCTGCCATTTGATGCCTTTCTCCTGAATTCCTTTAAGTTGTTTTTTTTGGGGTTTGTGTGTGTGTGTGTGTGTGTTTCTTCTTTATTGGCTTCTATCTCTTGAGCCTCATTCTCCTGAATTTCTTTAAGTGATTTTTGTGTTTCCATTATATGGGTTTCTAGCTTATTCATGTTGCCCTGTAGTTCTTTAAGAGATTAATTTATGTCCTTTTTGTGTTCCTCTAGCAGCATCATGGCCAGTGATTTCAAATCCAAATCTTGTTTTTCTCGTGTGTTGGTGTATCCAGGCCTTGCTGTTGTTGGAGAGTTTGGTTCAGAAGCTGCATATTGCCTAGTTTTCTGTTAGTAGCATTCCTACGTTTGCCTTTTGCCATCTTGTTATCTCTGGCGTTAGTTGGTCTTGTCTCTGGCTGGTGTTTGAGCCTCCTGTGAATCTATAAGGCTATTTCTGCAACACTGGATGGCTGGGTTTCCCCTGTCACAGATTGCTGATGTGCTGCCCTCCTCTTGGGTGCCCTTGGAGCCCTAGTGTGCCTTGCCCCATATTGTCTCTGTGAACTAGGTGATGCCCGTTTGGTCCTTCAGGAAGTGCTGTTGGTGTATGCTGCGGGGACCTTTTCTGAGTGCTGAACACTCTGCCGGGCAGCCGATCTCCCAACCAGGTTGGTGCACACATGGCTAGCCTAGCTGCTCAGGCCCTGAGTCCAGGCAAAAGCCTGACAGACTTAGGCCTAAGCAATGTTCGCCTTGGGCTATTTCTGCTAAATGGTTCTGTCAGGTATCCAAGATGGAGGCGCATGCCCCCTGCAAGTGCTGGGACAGTCTGCAGGGCTAACAACCTCGTGGCTGGGTTGGCACACAAATGGCCCACTGAACAGCCCAGGGTCTGAGTGCAGGCCAATACCTGTTGGGCTTAGGCCCCAGTGATATTGGCCTTGGACTATGTCTGCGTACCTGGGGCTGTCAGATCTCTCTGGCATCCGAGAGCCAAGATGGTGGAGAGCCTCTTGTAACTGACTGGTGGGAGGCAGAGTTCTAATGTGGCTTCAGTGGGGTGAAAAGTGCTGTAACTCTGCTGCAGCTTGCAGCCTGGCTGGCCAGTGATGGTCAGTGGTAGCAGGCACAGGGCCTGCCTGGACCCTGTCACCTTGGTTCTACTGGTGGTGGCCCTTCCCCTGGATGAGCTGCTGCTGCTGCTGCTGCTGCTGCTGCAACCACCTGGGAGAGACCAGAGTCCTAACAGATTCACTCTTATCTGGCAAGGCCATAAGAGTGTTCATTTTAGGAAAGATTCCTGCTATTAATATGCTTTTCCTGTTATTATTATACATGTATAACAATAACTAGGTATTACCCCACCCATTCTGAGCCATTACTGCAGATCCAAAATGTGCTGTCTTGCAGTGATGCTATATAGACAAATATATTTCTTAAGTCTTAATGATCATCCTATAAGAATTCCAAAAATTATACCAATGATTATTAAGCTCTTTTATATTGTGACTGCTATTAGGTCCTCTTCTTTTTTTATATATATTTTTATTGGATATTTTATTTATTTATACTTCAAATGTTATCCCCTTTTCCAAATCCCCACCCTCAGAAACCCCTTATCCCATGCCCCCTCCTCCTGCTTCTGTGAGGGTGTGCTCCCTACCTGCCCACCCTCTCCTTCCTGCCCACCTTTGAATTCTCTTACACAGGGGCATCTATTGAGCCTTCCTAAGACCAAAGACCTCTCCCTCCATTGATGCCTGAGAAGACCATCCTCTGCTACATATGACTGGAGCCATGGGTCCTTTTCTGATAGCCAAAACTGCAATGATAATTCTGCCAGTCTCCAGCGTGTCACCAGCTAATTGCTGTTAGAGTAAACAGACTTTCTCCTACTCAGAGCATATTACAAGAGATTGTAAAACAATTAACCAAAGATCATAAAAAGGGAACTAAGGATTTATTATAGCTGCTAGGACAGAAGATAAAAATTGACTGAGTTTATCTATACAAAACTTCAGTAATAACTTAGTTATGAGTTTAAATCTTTAGTGAACCTATGGAGCTGTAACAGATGATGGACGTTTAGCCAGATAATTACTACTAATGGATATGCATATAAACATTGCCTTTTGTAAACTTCTAATTCAATCTATGATTTGCATTTTTGTGATGATCTTTTTAAAATGTAATCATGTATTTTGAAAAATGTTTAAGTGCTGAGGACAAAAAGAAGAGTGAGAACTAAGTTGAGAAGAAGAAAGCTGAGAGAGGAACTGAGCTGAGAAGTTTTTGAGAAAACACTTTTTAGACAGGACCTAACTCAAAAACTTAGAAGTATAGGCATATCAATGGGCGAAAAGGTATTGAGAGTAAAGTCATTATTATGACATCAGGAGTAGAGAGCAAGATTTGAAGGAGAATATATAGTGGAATAACTTAGAATATTACTTAGTGGAATAACTATAGCTAAGATATAAAACTAAGAGCAAGTGGGTAGTGGTAATGCCTGTAATCCCAGCACTCTGGGAGGCAGAGGCAGGCAGATTTCTGAGTTCGAGGCCAGCCTGGTCTACAAAGTGAGTTCCAGGACAGCCAGGGCTAAACAGAGAAACCCTGTCTCAAAACAAACAAACAAACAAACAAAACAAAAAACCAAAAAACAACAACAACAAAAAAAAATCTAAGAGAGCAATGTGCAGAATACAGAGGGAACAAGGAAAAAAGAAGTTGCAGAGAGCAGAAGGAGCAGGCAGACGTTACCTGGGACAGAATAGTTTTTTTCTTAATAACAAGGGAGGCTTAGTATGATTAAAAGGAACAAAGCTTTTTTCTTACAATGGGTTTAATTCATTTAGTATTAAAAGGGTAAAAGCTTTTTCTATCTCTACGCAATAAAAATTGGAATTCACTTTTCATCCAGAATGGGTCAGTTCTTTCTGCACTGGTGCTTGGTCTTTTGCTTCCCATGCATATATAAGTGTGTGTGTGTGTGTGTGTGTGTGTGTGTGTGAAAGTATGCAATTGTGAGAATGTATGTGTGTAAGAATGTAATTGTGAGAATGCATGCAAGTTGGGCCCAACTAATTTGAATGGAAATGTATAAATGCACATGCATCTGTATATGAACTTATGTAAGCTTATGCATATTTGCTTATATAAATGTTTTTCTTTCTGTGAGTGTTATTCTTTTCTCCTTAAAAAAAAAAATAGTAGTTTCTTGCTGCAAACTTCAGCCTGATAAGCAAGAGGCATCTAGACAATGGGGAAAGGCTCTAGCAATTAATCCTTTACTTACTCTCCTGCTGTTTTAGGATGAGGAGCTAAGTGCCAGAGACTTCAGTTTCTGGCCTCAGAGGAACACAGAAGGCAGGTCAGCTACAGTAGCATAGTAACTTAGACATAGATAAGTAAGCTTATTATTATTATACAGCTGCTGCAGTGGCCCAGTGAAATCTGTAAAACAAAATTTTACAGGCTGAAGCGAGAAATGTCTCCTGGGAATTTGCAGAACACCCCTATTTAGAAGCCGAAAATCTCACTTGACAATTTACTATACTTCTGAAACTCTCCTCCTTCCTAGTGGCCAGGACTAAGAAATACCAAGCATATTAAGATGTAAAAGAATCCATCTTGTAGTAAAAAAAATTCTGCAATGCTTTGGTCCAATTGTTTATGTAATTACATTTACCTCCCAACATGATATATATGTAGTATGATTCCAAATATGGTAGAAAAGGCATTTTTAGCAGGCAGAATTTTCCAGGTATCCTAAAATCACAGGTTCCTTTCGTTATTTGGCCTTCATACTATGTCCTTGCCAAACAGATTGATGTTGGGCAAATTAGAAAGAATTTACATTTGAGTTGGTGCAAAGCTCAAAGCTACCTCCCCCATTGCAGAGGCCAGGCATTCTGTCTTTTGAGTTGCTAATTTGCAACTGAATTGGCTACCTCAGGTACATCCCACACAAGTTAATCCTGCTCCACCTTTAACTCTTGACCTTGTTTGTTAAGCAGACAGGCTGCCTCCACCCAGGCTCACCTGGATAGAAAGATCCTGTGTCTGCTAAAGACTCTGGCAGACCTAGGGAATCTTTAGCCAAACAACATTCCTAACTTATCTAGGTGTGATTTGCTTCAAAGGAAGCTTGTGAGGAACTGATTTTGTTTTGCAGACCCCACCTAGGGAGTCTTTGACCAAAACAACCTTCTTAGCTTATCCAGGTGTGATTCAGGATACAGTTCATACTTAATACTCAGGAAGACTCATTTTTTTAGACTCAGGGAGTTTGACACAGGGTCTCGCTGGTTAGTTCACCAGGCTGGGACTAGGGACTGCAGCTGGAGCTAATTGCCAGGTGCCTAGTGCATCCCTGGGCATGGCACAAAGAGGAATACAATGGGCAGACTAGGTGGAAGTGCTCTTGGAGGTCATCGCAGGCCAGGCGGCTCTCCAAGTTCTGCAATGCCACTATCTTCACCTGGGACAGCAGACGTGGAACCATTCTTCCTCAGCTCCCAGGTTAGCGTGACAGTGGGGCCACAATGAAGAAATGGTTTAACCACATGTGCCCTGGATGATGGGTAAGCACCCTGTACTGCCCAAGAAAACTGAAGTTTTGACAGATAAATGTGATGCTTAATATGAGATGTTAACTTAACTGGACTAGGGGATACCCAGAAAAATACATTCAGATTCAAACTGCCTCTGTGTGTGGTTGTGTCTGTTTGTCACCTGCCAGAACCTGTTCTTCTCCTGATATCCAGAATTTCCCCTCGGATTTAGTTCCTAGCTAGGACCGTCCATGACTGTCCATGACATACAGCAACCCTAAATTTCTTGTAAGACAAAAGTTTTACCCTCCACCAATGCTTTTCCCCTCCACTGCCTCAAGAAGAACCAACAAAAGACTGGCCTCAGGCAGAAATCTGCTATTTGTATCTGGGAGTTGCACAGATGGAGCTGTGTAAAGCTTCCTCCTTTTCACTGAGTCATTCTTTTCACATTTTTCTTTTGTGTGTGTGTGTGTGTGTGCGTTATATTATTTTTATTTTATTTGTTTGCATTTCATGTTATCCCCCTTCCTTGTTTCCCCTCCACAAACTCCTATCCCCTCCCCCTCCCCCTGCTTCTATGAGGGAGCTCCCCCACCTACCCACCCACTTCTGCATCACCACACAAACAATATCCTACACTGGGGCACAGAGATGTCTCAGAACCAAGGGCCTCCCCTCCCATTGATGCTGACAAAGCCATTCTCTGCTACATATGTGACTGAAGCCATGTGTATTCTTTTGTTGTTGGTTTAGTCCTTGGGAGCTCTTGGGGGGAAGGGGTCTGGTTGGTTGATATTGTTGTTCTTCCTATGGGGTTGCAAACCCCTTCAGATCCTTCAGTCCTTCCCCTAATTACTCTATTGGGATCCCCATGCTCAGTCTGATGTTTGGCTCCAAGCATCTACATTATGTAGATTTATGACAGCCTTCATCCTTTTCTAGCTTCAGAGTACAGTCTATTCTTTCTTATGCTTACTTTTTCTATGCATGTGAAGATAGCATCTAATCTGAAATCTCTTGTGGTTTATAATGAAAATGTCCCCCAAAGGCTTATATGTTTGAGTATTTGGACCTGATTTTAGAGAACTGTTTGGAAAGGATTAGGAGGTATGACCTTGTTGGAAGATTGGAAGACTTTGAGGTCAAAGACTCATGCCATTCTCCTCTCTCTCTCTCTCTCTCTCTCTCTCTCTCTCTCTCTCTCTCTCTGTGTGTGTGTGTGTGTGTGTGTGTGTGTATGTGTCTTACTTTCAGATAAAGGTATGAACTCTCAGGAATTCCTACCATTATCCCTCTAATTCTCTAAAACCATAAGGCCAATTAAACACTGTCTTTATGAACTACCTTGGTCAGGTGTTTTGTCATTAAAAAAAAAAAAAAAAAACAAAAACCTAAAACACCAATCTACTCAAATGTATTCCAAAGTTTTAATTTTATATGTATTCCAAAGTTTTAATTTTATAACAATTTAGAGTATTTCTCACAATTCCTAATTGTGTTATTCCTTGAGTGAATGAATTATGCTTTTAACAAGTAAGCTGTATGTTTTTTCTTCAATGATTAAGAAATTCATCTACATATGTTGTCAACTCATTTCCACTCCCAAATGCCCATTTCATGCTTACATATAAAGATTTAAAGTCAATATCATGTTTCTAACTCCCAATGCTGCCATAACTTTTATAATTTCAAAAATTCTGCTTCTATAAATGGCTTTAAATCAATTCCTTGAGATGTTATGCTGGAAGTACCAGGAACCAGATCACCACAAGGATCTCATTTCAAAATTTTGCTTGATGACTACTCATGTAGAAAGAAATCTTCCATTAAAAATGGCAAAAATTGATCCAACAGGTCTTTCTGAACCCAGAGCTGATGCTGTCTCACAGTTCCCAGAGCTGATCCCAAGTCACAGTGCTCCAAACCCAAATACCACCACCGAGAGAGAGCTGGTCTCCCAGGAGTGCTGACACACCTGTGAACACAGGTAAGACCAACACATAGACAAAGACTAACAGACTGGATACATAAAGAGGACTTAGCATTTTGATGTATACCAGAAACACACCTCATTATCAAAGATAGTTACTACCTCAGAATTTTTCAAGCAACTGGTCCCGAGAAGCAAGCTGTAGTAGACATTCTAATGTAAAAAAAAATTTTTTCAATCAAAAGTTATCAAAAAAGATAAGGAAGAAAACTTCATACTCATCAAGGGAAACATCTACCAAGAAGAACTCTCAATTCTTAACATCTATGTTTCAAATGCAAGGGCACCCACATTAATTAAAAAAAAAAACTTTTCTAAAGCTGTGAGCACATATTGCACCTCACACAATCATAATGGGGGATTTCAAAACCCCACTCTCATCAATGGAAAGATCAAGAAAAACAAAGTAAACAGAGACAGGACGAAACTAACAGAAGTTATAGACAAAATGGATTTAACAGATATCTATAGAACATTTCATCCTAAAACAAAAGAATATATCTTCTTCCTCTTTTTAGCACCTCATGGGACCTTTTCCAAAATTTACCATATAATTGGTCACAAAACAGCTCAACAGATACAAGAAGACTGAAATAAATCCATGCATCCTATCAAATCACAATGGACTAAGGCTGATCTTCAATAGCAACAAAAACAACAGAAGCCCACATATACATAGAAGCTGAACAAAGTTTTACTCAATGATAACTTGGTCAAGGAAGAAATAAAGAAAGAAATTAAAGACTTTTTTTTAAATTTAATGAAAATGAAGTCACAACATACCCAAGTTAATGGGACAAAATAAAAGAAGTGCTAAGAGGAAAACTCATAGCTCTGAGTGCCTCCAAAAAGAAACTAGAGAGAGCTTGAACTAACAGCTTAACAGCAAACCTAAAAGTTCTAAAATAGAAAGAAGCAAATATGCCCAAGAGGAGTAGATGGCAGGAAATAATCAAACTCATGGCTGAAATCAACCAAGTAGAAACAAAAAGAACTATACAAAAATCAACAAAACCAGGAGGTAGTTCTTTGATAAAATCAACAAGACAGATAAATTCTAGCCAGACTAACCAGAGGGCACAGAGACAGTATCCAAATTAACAAAATCAGAAATGAAAAGAGAGATATAACAACATCTGAGGAAACTGAGGAAATTTTAAAAAATTATCAGATCCTACTATAAAAATTTATATCCAACAAAACTAGAAAATCTGGATGAAATAGACAATTTTCTAAATAGATAGCAAATACTAAAGTTAAATCGGTATCAGATAAACTATCTAAACAGTCCCATAACCCCCCCCCCAAATAGATGAAGTCAATAATAGTCTCCCAACCAAAAAAAAAAAAAAAAGGAAAAGAGAAAAGCCCCAGGATCAGATGGTTTTAGTGCAGAATTCTATCAGATCTTCAAAGAAGACCTAATACCAATACTCTTTAAACTATTCCACAAAATAGAAACAGAAGGAACACTACACAATCTGTTCCAGGAAGCCATAATTACACAGATACTAAAACCTCACAAAGACTCAGTAAAGAAAGAGATCTTCAGACTAGTTTTCCTTGTGAATATTGATGCAAAAATATTCAGTAAAATTCTGGCCAGCTGAATCCAAGACCACATTGAAATGATTATTCACCATGATCAAGTAGGCTTCATCCCAGGAATGCAAAGATAGTTCAACATACAGAAATCCATCAATGTAATCTACTACATAAACAAACAAAAAGAAAAAGACCACATGATCATTTTATTAGAAACTGAAAAACATTTGACAAAATTCAACATCCTTTCATGTTAAAAGTCTTGGAAAGATTCGGAATTCAAGGCCCATACCTGAACATATTAAAAGCAATGTACAGCAAAGAGTTGCCAACATCAAACTAAATGGAGAGAAACTTGAAGCAATCCCACTAAAATCAGGGACTAGACAAGGCTGCTGACTCTCTCCCTATCTATTCATAATAGTACATGAAGTTCTAGCTAGAACATTTAGAAAACAAAAGGAGGTCAGAGGGATACAAATTAGAAAAGGAAGAAGTCAAAATGATATGAACGTATGTTTAGTTGACCCCCAAATTTCCACCAGACAACTCTTACAGCTGATGAAAATCTTCAACAAAATGGCCAGATATAAAATTAACTCAAACAAATCAGTAGCCTTATTCTGCTCAAAGGATAAAGAGGGTGAGAAAGAATTTATGGAAATGACTCCTTTGACAAGAGTCACAAACAATATAAAATACCTTGGCATGACTTAAACTAAACAAATGAAAAATCTGTATGACAAGAACTTCAAGTCTGAAGAAAGAAATTGAAGATGACCTCAAAAGATGGAACGATTTCCTATGCTCATGGATTGGCACGACTAATATAGTAAAAATGTCCATCTTGCTGAAAGCAATCTAAAGATTCAATGGAAACTCCATCAAAATTCCAACTCAAATCTTCATAGACTTAGAAAGAAAAATTCTTAAATTCACTTGAAATATTAAAAACCCAGGATAGTGAAAACTATTTTCAACAATTAAAGAATTTCTTGGGGAATCTTCATCCCTGACTGCCTGACTGTAAGCTATACTACAGAGCAACAGTGATTAAAAACAAAACAAAACAAAAAACTGCATGGTATTGGTACAATGACAGGCAGATAGATCAGTGGAATACAATGGAAGACCCAGAAATGAGCCCACACCCCTGTGGTCACTTGATCTCTGACAAAGAATCTGAAACCATCCAGTGGAAAAAAAACCCAGAAGTTTCAACAAATGGTGCTGATTTCAAGTTAATCCATTATTATCTTTCTGTATAAAGCTTGATCCAAGTGGATCAAGGACATTCACATAAAAACAGAAATACTGAATCTGATAGAAGAGAAAGTATAGGAAAGCCTTGAACACATGAGGACAGGGGAAATTTTCCTCAACAAAACACCAATGGCTTATGCTCTATGATCAAGAATTGACAAATGAGACCTCATAAAATTGCACAGCTTCTGTAAGGCAAAGGACACTGTCAATCGGATAAAATAGAAACCAACAGATTAGGAAAAGATCTTTACCAATCCTATATTGGATAAACGGCTAATAACCAATATATATACAAAGAGCTCATAAAGTTAGACTATAGAGAACCAAATAACCCTATTAGAATGGAAAACAGAGCTAAACAGAGAATTCTCAAACGAATAAATTTGAATGTCTGTGAAGCACCTAAAATAAATGTTCAACTTGCTTAGTCATCAGGGAAATGCAAGTCAAAACAACCCTGAATTTCACCTTATATCAGTCAGAATGGTTATGATCAAAAATTCAGGTGACATAAGATGCGGGCAGGGATGTGGAGAAAAAGAACACTCCTCTATTGTTGGTGGAATTGCAAGCTTGTACAACCACTCAGGAAGTCAGTCTGGCAGTTCTTCAGAAAATTGGACATTGAAATTGGACATTGAAAATTGAAAACCCAGGTATGCCACTCCTGGGCGTATACCCAGAAGATGCTCCAACATATAATAAGGACATATGTTCCTCTATGCTCATAGCAGCCCTATTTATAATAGCCAGAAGTTGGAAAGAACCCAGATGTCCCTCAACAGAGTAATGGATACAGAAAATGTAGAACATTTATATGACGGAATACTACTCAGTAATTAAAAACAATGATTTTTATGAACTTTGCAGGTAAATGGATGGAACTTGAAAATATTATCCTGACTGAGGTAACTCAGAAAAAAAAAAACAAAAGAACACATATGGTATGCATTCACTGATAAGTGGATATTAGCCAAAAATTTCAGAATACCTAAGATTCAATTCCCAGACCACATGAAGCCCAAGAAGATGGAAGACTAAAGTGTGGATGTCTCCATGCTTCTTAGAAAAGGAAGCAAAATACAGGATGAAATACGGTGTGTGGAGCAGAGACTGAAGGAAAGGCCATCCATAGACTGCCCCACCTGGGGATCCATCCCATATACAGTCACCAAAACAGGAAGCTATTGTGAATGCTGGGAAGTACTTGCTGTCAGGAGCCTGATATGGCTGTCTCCTGAGAGTCTGCCAGAGCCTGAGAAATGCAGAGGCAGATGCTCACAACCAACCATTGTACTGAGAGCAGAGTTCCTGACTGAGGAGTTGCAGAAGGGGTGTGCAGCCCCGTGTGGGGAGCAAAAGTGTCAACTTGCCAGACACCTGGGCTCCCAGGGACTAGACCACCAACCACAGAGTACATTTGGAGGGACCCATGGCTCTAGCTGCACATGTGGCAAAAGATGACCTTGTTGGACATCAATGGGAGTGGGGGGGGCGTCTTTTGGGCCCAAGGATGTTGAATGCCCCAGTGCAGAGGAATGCCAGGGCAGGAAGATGTGAGTGGATGGGTGGGTGGGCAGTGTAACACCCTCATAGAGGCAGGGGAGGGGGTTGAGATAGGGGGCTTCAGAAGGGGAGACCTGGAAAAGGGAAAACATCGAAATGTAAATAAAGGAATATGCAATAAATGAAAAAAAAAACAGTTTTGCACAATTGTCAGATTATGAGTTTAAATAAAACTGAGACATAAAAAGCAGAATTGTCCAAGTCCTAACAATCAGAAATAAAAACAAATCTATGTTTAAAAAGGGTAAATTAAAGCCATCCAGCAGAAACTGACAGTTTGGTTTCCTGTACTCACAATTTCAAAAGGACTGAAATTGAAATGCCTTTTACCATCTCAAACTTAAGCAAGCTGAAAACTACTGGAAAAATAAACAATCAAGTCTTCATCAAAATAAACTCTTCACCAAGCCATGTACATAGAAGAAATTTAAAGTAAATTATAGTAATAACACACACAGAGAGAGAGAGAGAGAGAGAGAGAGAGAGAGAGAGAGAGAGAGAGAGAGAGAGAGAGAGGAGCCTTAGTTTATTGACTTAATTGGATCCTCAGGTAAAGTATACAAATGGAGAAAAGATGAATTTTCACAGGCAAATGTGACCTGAGAAAATGGAAAAATAAAATCTATGGAGACTTGACAAGCATTTGCAGAGCCTTGGGCTTATTCCCAGAACCAGGAATTCATGTCTGTGCATTTCTGCATGTACATGGGATATAATGTTCTATTGGAAGTATCTTAAAATTGCTTTTTTTTTTAATGAATCAAAGTTGTAGTAAATCAGACTACCGTAGAAAAAGTTTGTAAACCTCATACCAAACAGAAAGAAAGTCAGTTCACACTGAAGAGTGAGATTGAAAATGTATATTTGTGGGCTGAATCTCGGTGGGTGGCCGGCCTCCTTTCACACCTTCTGCCTCCCTTCTTTCCGTGTTTCTTAAACTTTTTGAGTTCAAGTAGTTCATAGGATAAACAATGCTTGCCTCAGAAGGTCACTGCAGTCATGCAACACAACATATAAAATAATGTACTTATCCATAGTAAGCAATCAGATAATATCAGCCATGCTTCCTATCATTTTGTTTAGAAGAAATTGAGTTGAAATCAATGAATTATGTAGGACCAATCACTGTGATTTTTTTTACATTATCTGTTCTCTTTTTATGTATAAAATTGCTTGTGAAAAAATAAGCATATACAAGTGCTTAGAAAATTTGAAACATTGAAAACACCCAGGGATCACAAAAATAAAAACGTCCTATACCTCTCAAAATGTTAAATAGGAAAGAAAATTGGCTCATAAGGTTGCCTAGCATCAAATGCCAGGATAATGTTAGATTTGCTGCCTTGGAAAATAAAAGTATGAGTTGAATTTTTCCTATGGTTCTTGGTATCTTGCATATGCCAGATGAAAAATGCTTATCTTTATGGCGGCATGTGTTACTTGGAAGTAAAATGATCCCAAGTCATGTAATTTCCAAGGAAGCAACAATAACCTAATTGTACCCCTGATGATCTTAAATTAATGCATGAAAAATAGCCTTGCAGACTTCAAAGGATGCTCAAGTACTCCTACTGAGAACAGTAGGGAGCAAGAGAATCTGGCAGCAGCAGTCTATCAAAAAGCTATTTACATGTTGAAGGACAGGATTTAATTAATAGTGTTACAGCTGTGAAGTCAATATGCAGATTTGAGTTCCAAGCACAAGGGACCATTATATCTATTTAACATGTCACTTAGTTCAATGATTTCCCCTTTTATGCTAATGTTTGGTAATAAACATACATTCCTGAATATTGACTCAGGCTTGTTGATGGCTGGTACTTCTACTACTAATGAAAAATGATAATAGCTACCATTTACTGTATATTTAAAATACTCCATGCCCTCTAATAAGCACATTTCATATATTGTTACATTTATATTTTTCAGCAACCCAATTAGACTGATGCTATCATTCTTATTTTACATAAAAGAAAACTAAGGCTTTAACAAAGTAGGTAATTTGCAATGGGTTTTGCTTTTTGTGAAATAGTCTATGGTCACTCTTAACCTTCCCCTTCAAAAACCTTTCCATAGGAAGAGTGTCTCCATTATTTTTAAGTATATTTAAAAGATTTAAGCATTCAACCAAGATTGAGTCTTGAGCAGTCTTATCCCTGTTCAAATCTTTTATCCCACTACAGGATAAAGAAATTAGCCTGGACATATATCTCTGATGGGATGGTAAGAAATAAGTATATCGCATGTGTTGTAATACAATGTTCCTCTAAAAGACAGAGCAGTAACATTTTACCACCCATCACTGGATATCATGTTTGTCATCATCACCTTCTTATCATACAGTGCAATGATTGAGCTAGCTTCCTCCAGTCCCATGTTTACAAATTCTCTTACTTTGTTGTTTTCCCTCTAATATTTGAAACTTATAAGCTTATGCTAATATTTTTTCTTTACCATATTCACTATTTAAGTATTATCACATGTTAGGCTAATTTTTATATATTATATACTCTTATATCTATTTATATATGTTAAAATATTGAACTCTATTAACTGACAACTATGTTTATGGCTGCAGTTCAGGTTATGTCTATTTGTTTCAGTTGTGTATCTCTAGGTACCTACAATTATATGAAAGGATCCACTTATAGAAAAGACAAAAAAAGAGAGAAAAGGAAAAGAATTGACTACTGAGCCATAGAGTTAACCAACTACCACTACCATACCTTGGAAGTTCTCCTTAATAATAAAGTCCTTTGAAATGAGACTTATTTAGGGCTTTGACCTGGTTTACTTACAGCACAAACCATTATAAGTAATATACCTCTCCATATGCTCAGTTAGAAAATATTTTTTTGCACTCAACAGAAGAGTGGATGCAAAAAAATGTGGTATATATACACAATGGAGTACTATTCAGCCATTAGAAACAATGAATTCATGAAATTCTTAGGCAAATGGATGGAGCTGGAGAACATCATACTAAGTGAGGTAACCCAGACTCAAAAGATGAATCATGGTATGCACTCACTAATATGTGGATATTAACCTAGAAAACTGGAATACCCAAAACATAATCCACACATCAAATGAGGTTCAAGAAGAATGGAGGAGTGGCCCCTTGTTCTGGAAAGACTCAGTGAAGCAGTATAGGGCAAAACCAGAATGGGGAAGTGGGAAGAGGTGGGTGGGAGGACAGGGGGAGAGAAGGGGGCTTATGGGACTTTCGGGAGTGGGGATCCAGAAAAGGGGAAATCATTTGAAATGTAAATAAAAAATATATCGAATAATAAAAAAAGAAAGGAAAAAAAAGAAAATATTTTTTATAAAACTTCAAAGAATATTTGCTTACTTTACAGACCACTTATTTTTAGCTGGCATGTTGTACTGTATCATAAACCAGTTAGGAAAGACTGTAAGTTAGAAGCTGAAGAAGATCTTCTGTAAACTGGACTACTGGATTTTACGCATTGGGATGGACTAGAAACATGAGAGTACATAGAATTCATCCTTCGGCCCAACGGTGTTTGCTGGAAACATGAATTAACCCATTTCTGTCAGCTGTAGAGGGGGATGGAAAATCAATTCCTTCTGAATATATCTGATCAAATAATATAAAATTTATCATACTCATATCAACTTGCAATAAAGGATTTAAAGAGCATAGTGGATTACCTCTATAATTCTAGCATTTGGGAGCCTGAGGCAGGAGGATTACTGTCCTTTTCTAGCACTCTACACAATAGTCCTGTATTTATATAATCATAAAGAAGCAAAAAAAATATGTCTGTGACACAAGGGACAATACCTTGGGACACTAATCACCACACGAACATAAGACCAGAACATCCACACCGTCAGACATACTTCATCTATTTGAACTGATAGCCTAAGTCAAACATGTTAAATGAGAAGTTGAAAAACATTTTTAGTCAAAAGACTCAACATGAACAGAAAACAAGAAAAAAATCTTAATGTTGGTAATGATGGCATTTAGAAAATCTGTAGTTATCGTATAATATATACAAAATAGAATATCTATACAGTAATTGAAATACTAGCACAGTGGAGAGAAATATGTGTATAGAGATATTGAGGTTTGTGTGGAAGTTGCAATGCCAAATTTTCACAGTAGCGATGCAAGATGTGATACACAGATTGTCTATCAAGTGAAAGACCTATATGACAAGAACTTCAGATCTCTGAAGAAGGAAATCGAAGAAGATCTCAGAAAATGGAAAAACCTTCCATGCTCGTGGATTGGCAGGATTAATATAGTTAAAATGGCCATCTTGCCAAAGGCAATCTACAGATTCAATGCTATTCCCATAAAAATCCCAACCCAGTTCTTCATAGAGCTAGAAAGAGCAATTCTCAAATTCAGCTGGAATAACAAAAAACCCAGGATTGCTAAAACTATTCTCAACAGTAAAAGAACTTCAGGGGGATTCAATATCCCAGACTTTAAACTCCACTACAGAGCAATAGTGATAAAAACTGCATGGTATTGGTACAATATCAGGCAAGCAGATCAATGGAATAGGATTGAAGACCCAGAAATGAACCAACACACCTATGGTCACTTGGTCTTCGACAAAGGGGCTGAAAGCATCCAGTGGAAAAAAGATAGTCTTTTCAACAAATGGTGCTGGTTCAATTGGAGGTCAGCATGCAGAAGAATGCGCATCGATCCATTCTTATCTCCTTGTACCAAGCTCAACTCCAAATGGATCAAGGACCTGCACATAAAACCTGACACACTGAAACTAATTGAAAAAAAAACTGGGGAAGACCCTGGAGGACATGGGCTCAGGGGAAAAGTTCCTGAATAGAATACCAATAGCTTATGCTCTAAGATCAAGAATTGACAAATGGGACCTCATAAAACTACAAAGTTTCTGTAAGGCAAAGGACACCGTCAAAAGGACAAAACATCAACCAACAGACTGGGAAAGGATCTTCACCAACCCTAAATCCGACAGAGGGCTAATATCTAATATATACAAAGAACTCAAGAAAGTAGAATCCAGAGATCCAAATAACCCCATTAAAAAGTGGGGTACGGAGCTAAACAAAGAATTTTCACATGAAGAACTTCGGAGAGCTGAGAAACACCTTAAGAAGTGTTCAACATCATTAATCATTAGGGAAATGCAAATCAAAACAACCCCGAGATTTCACCTCACACCAGTCAGAATGGCTAAGGTCAAAAACTCAGGAGACAGCAGGTGTTGGCGAGGATGTGGAGAAAGAGGAACATTCCTCCACTGCTGGTGGGATTGCAAGATGGTGCAACCACTTTGGAAATCAGTCTGGCGGTTCCTCAGAAAACTGGGCATGTCACTTCCTGAGGACCCTGTTATACCACTACTGGGCATATATCCAGAGGATTCTTCAGCATGCAATAAGGACACATGCTCCACTATGTTCATAGCAGCCCTATTTGTAATAGCCAGAAGCTGGAAAGAACCTAGATGTCCTTCAGTGGAGGAATAGATACAAAAAATGTGGTATATTTACACAATGGAGTACTATTCAGCCATTAGAAACAATGAATTCATGAAATTCTTAGACAAATGGATAGAGCTGGAGAACATCATACTAAGTGAGGTAACCCAGTCTCTAAAGATCAATCATGGTATGCACTCATTGATAAGTGGATATTAGCCTAGAAACTTTGAATACCCAGGACATAATCCACACATTAAATGATGTCCAAAAAGAATGGAGGTGTGGGCCCTGGTTCTGGAAAGACTCAGTGCAAGAGTATAGGGGAATTCCAGAACAGGGAAGTGGGAAGGGGTAGATGGAAGAATAGGGGGACGGAAGAGGGTTTATGGGACTTGCGGGGAGTGGGGACCCAGAAAAGGGGACATCATTTGCAATGTAAATAAAAAATATAAATAAATAAAAATAAAAATGAAAAAAAAAGAAAAAAGAAAAAAAAGAAAACAAATTTTCCATAGTATTACATATGAGACAACGTGTAATACAAGCTGGTTAGAAAAATAAATGAAAATTTACATTCTAAAAAAAAATAAAAAAAAAGAAAGAATACACAGGAATGATCTCTGGAAATTATAAAAGAAACTTCTTTTTCAAAATTATCTTTAATCATTTTTTACAGTTTAGTTATTTTCCCCCTCCATGTCCTTCTGACAATTCTTCATCCCATTCCTTCTGCCCTGTCTCTAAAAGGATGTCCCCACCCAATAATCCCACCCCTTCAGTCTTCCACACTCAGTTTCTTCAGGGTTAGGTTCCCATTCTTTCACTGAGACCAGAACAGGCAGTCCTCTGCTATATATGTGTCAGGGGCCTTATACCAGCCAGTCTATGTTGCCTGGTTGGTGGCTCAGTGTCTGAGAGATCACAGGAATCTGGATTAGTTGAGGTTGCTGGTCTTCCTATAGGATTGCCCTCCTCCTTACCTTCTTCCAGCCTTTCCATAAGTCAATCACAGGTGTACCTCAACTTCAGTCCATTAGTTGGATGTAAGTATGTGCATCTATTTTGGTTTGCTACTTGTTGGGCCTCTGGGAGGACAGCTATGGAAGACTCCTGTTCATAAGCACACCGCAGCATCAGTAATAGTGTCAGACCTTGAAGCCTCCCTTCCCTTGAGAAGGATCCCAATTTGGGCCAGTCACTGAACCTGGTCCCTCAGTCTCTTCTCCATTTTTGTCCCTGCAGTAATTTTAAACAGGAACAATTCTGGGTCAGAGTTTTTGACTGTGGGATGGCAACCCCCTTCCTCCATGATGCCCTGTCTTCTACTGAAGGTGGACTCTACAAGTTCCCTCTCCCCACTGTTGGGAATTTCATCTAACTAACGTCCTTTCCTTTGAGTCTTGAGAGTCTCACTTCCCAGGTCTCTGGTACATTCTAAAGGGTCCGCCACACCTTTCACCTCCCACCTCCTGAGGTTACCTCTTTTCATTCATTCTGCTGGCCCTCAGGGATTCACTCCCCCCATGCCTCCTGAAATAACTGATAATTTTCTCCATTTCACTTTCCCCTGACCTCACACTCAAGTCTCCTTCTCCCTCTGCCCCAAATGATTGCTTTCTTCTCCCTCCCTAGTGGGACTGAAACATCCTCACTTGGGTTCTTTGTCTTGTTAACCTTCTTGAGTTCAATGGATTGTATCCTGGGCATTCTGTACTTTGGGAGCTAATATTCACTTAATATTAAAGACATACCATACATATAATTTTGGTTCTGAATTACCTCACTCAGAATGATATTTTCTAGTTCCATCCATTTCTCTGCAAATCTCTTGATGTCCTTGTTTTTAATAGCTGAATAGTATTGCATTGTGTAAATCAACTACATTTTCTGTATCTGTTCTTCTGTTGTTGGACATCTAGGTCATTTCCTGCTTCTGGCTATCACAAATAAGGTTGCTGTATACATATTGGAGCACATTCCCTTGTGGCATGATGGGGCATCTTTCGGGTGTATGCCCAAGAGTGAAATAGCTGGGTCTTCAGGTATATCTATTTCCAATTTTCTGAGGAACTGCAAGATTGATTTGCAGAGTGGTTGTACTGGTTTGCAGTCCCATCAGCAATGAGCTAGTGTTCCTCTTTCTTTACATTCTCACCAATGTATGTCACCTGAGATTTTGGACTTACCCGTTCTGAGTGGTGTAAGGTGGAAATTTAGGGTCATTTCGATTTGCATTTCCCCAATCACTAAGGACTTTGAACACTTCTTTAAGTGCTTCTCCACCATTCAAGATTCTTCTGTTTTGAATCTTGTATAGTTCTATACTGCATATTTTGACTTGGTTATTTTGTTTGATTTGTTTTTGGAGGTTATTTTCTTGAGTACTTTATATATTTTAGCTATTAGTCCTTTATCAGATGTGTGGTTTGTGATGATTTTTTTATCCACTCTGTAGGTTACCTATTTGTCCTATTGACTAAGCCTTACAGAAACTTTCCAGTTTCACCATGTCCCATTTATCAATTCTTGATCTTAGAGCCTGAGCCATTTGTTGGTCTGTTTATGAAACTCCCCCAGCCCCAGCCCCTGTGCCAATGAATTTGAGTCTTTTCTACATACTGACAGCCAGTTAGACCAGCACCATTTATTGAAGATGCTTTTCATTTTCCATTGTATATTTTTGACTTCTTTGCCAAAAACCATGTGTCCATAATTATGTGGTTTTATTTATGGGGCATCAATTCTATTCCATTGATTAACCTGTCTGTCACTGTGACACTGCCATGCAGTTTTTATCACTATTACTCTGTAGTATAGCTTGAGGTTAGTGATGGTGATTTCCCCCAGGCGTTCTTTAATTGTTAAGAATTGTTTTTGCTATCCTGGGTTTTTTTGTTTTTCCATGTGAAATTGATCATTTCTCTTTCCATGTCTTTGAAGAATTGTGTTGGAATTTTGATGAGGATTGCATTGAATCTGTAAATTGCTGTTGGTAGTATAGGCATTTTCAATATGTTATTCCTACCAATCTATGAGCATGGCAGATCTCTCCATTTTCTGAGGTCTTACTCCATTTCTTTCTTGAAAGACTTGAAGTTCTGGTCATATAGATATTGTACCTGTGTAGTTAGAGTTAGCCAAGATATTTTATATTATTTGTAGCTATTATGAAAGGTATTATTTCCATATTTTCTTTCTTATTCCATTTATCATTTGTATAAAGGAAGGCTACTCATTTGTTTGAGTTAATTTTATATCCAACCACTTTGCTGATGTTGTTTATCAAGTGTACGAGTTCTATGGTAGAATTTTTGGGGCCACGTATTATGTATACTTTATATAATCTGCAAATAGTGATACCTTGATTTCTTCTTTGCCAGTTGGTATCCCCTTGATCTCCTCTTGCTGTAGCTAGAACTTCCAGTACTATATTGAATAGATACAGGAAGAGTGGTCATCCTTGTCTTGTTTCTGAATTTTTGGGATTAACTTCAAGTATCTCTGCATTTAATGTGATGCTGGCTGATGGTTTACTGTATATTGCTTTTATTATGTTTAGGTTTGGGCCTTGGATTCCTGGTTTCTCCAATACTTTTAACATGAAGGGTTGTTGGATTTTGTTCAATGTTTTTTCAGCATCTAATGAAATAATCATGTGATTTTTTTGAGTTTGTTTATATAGTGGATTACGTTAATGTATTTTCATATTTTGAACTAACCTTGCATCCCTGGGATGAAGCCTACTTGATCATAGTAAATGATCATCTTGATATGTTCTTGGATTCAGTTTGTAAGAATTATAATGAGGATTTTTCCATAATATTAGCACATGAAATTGGTCTGAAGTTCTCTTTCTTTGTTGGGTCTTTGTGTGGTTTAGGGTATCAGAGTAAGTATAGCTTCATAGAATGTTTTGCTTCTATTTTGTAGAATAGTTTGAAAAGTATTGGTATTAGATCTTCTTTAAAGGTCTGGGTCTGGTAGAGTTCCCCACCATCTGTCCCTGAGGTTCTTTTTTCTTTTCTTTTCTTTTTTTCTTAGTGACTTCTACTTCCTTTGGGGGATATAAGCCTATTTAGAGAGTTTACCTGCTCTTGATTTAACTTTGATATGTAGTATTGGTCTAGAAATCATCTATTTTGTCTAGATTTTCCAGGTTTCTTAAGTATAGACTTTTGTAGTAGGATCTGAAGAATTTTTTAATATCTCAGTTTCTGTTATACCTCCCTTTTCATTTCTGATTCTAATAATTTGGGTACTGTCTCTGTGCCCTTTAGTTAGATTGACAAGTGTTTTATCTATCTTGTTGATTTTCTCAAAGAACCAGATTTTTGGTTTGTTGTTTCTTTGGATTGTTCTCTTTGTTTCTAGTTGGTTGATTTCTGCCCTGAGTTTGACCATTTCCTGTAGTCTGCTCCTCTTTGGTGTATTTGGTTCTTTTTCTTCTAGGACGTTCAGATGTGCTGTTAAGTTGTTAGTGTAAGATCTCTCCAGTTTCTTTATCAGGGCACTTAGTACTATTAATTTTATTCTTACCACTGCTTTCATAATGTCTCATAAGTTTGGATATGCTGTGTCTTCATTTTCATTGAATTCCATGAAGTTTTTAATTTCTTTCTTTATTTCTGGACTAAGGTATCATTGAGTAGATTGTTGTTCTGTTTTCCTGGGTATGTGGGTTTTCTGTTATTTTTCTTGTTATTGATATCTAGCCTTAGTCTGCGATAATTTGATAGAATGTATGGGATTATTTCGATCTTCTGGTATCTGCTGAGGCTTGTTTTGTGACTGATTATATGGTCAGTTTTGGAAAAGGTACCATGAGTTGCTGAGAAGAAGGTATATCCTTTTGTTTTAGGGTGAAATGCTCTGTATTTATCTGTTAAATACATTTGGTTCATAACCTCTATTGTTTTCACTGTGTCTCTGTTTAGTTACTGTTTTATTGACCTGTCCATTGTTAACAGTAGGGTGTTAAGGTCTCCCATCATTTTTTTCATTTATATTCTATTTTTTATTTGTTTGATATATTTTTATTTACATTTCACATGATTTCCCCTTTCTGGCCCCCCACTCCCAGAAAGTCCAATAAGCCCCCTTCCCTCCTCCTGTTCTCCCAACCACCCCTTCTCACTTCCCTGTTCTGGTTTTGCCCTATACTGCTACACTGAGTCTTTCCAGAAAAAGGGTCCACTCCTCTGTTCTTCTTGTACCTCATTTGATGTGTGGATTATGTTTTGGGTATTCCAGTTTTCTAGATTAATATCCACTTATTAGTGAGTGCATACCATGATTGATCTTTTGAGACTGGGTTACCTCACTTAGTATGATGTTCTCCAGCTCCATCCATTTGCCTAAGAATTTCATGAATTCATTGTTTCTAATGGCTGAATAGTACTCCATTGTATATATATATATACCACATTTATTGGATCCATTCTTCTGTTGAGGGATACCTGGGTTCTTTCCAGCTTCTGGCTATTATAAACAGGGCTGCTATGAACATAGTAGAGCAAGTATCCTTATTACATGCTGAGGAATCCACTGGGTATATGCCCAGGAGTGGTATAGCAGAAGACTTCTGGAAGTGAGGTACCCAGTTTTCTGAGGAACTGCCAGACTGATTTCCAGAGTGGTTGTAACAATTTGCAACCCCATCAGCAGTGGAGGAGGGTTCCTCTTTCTCCACATCCTCGCCAACACCTGCTGTCTCCTGAATTTTTAAACTTAGTCATTCTGACTGGTGTAAGGTGTTCTTACTCTCAGGGTTGTTTTGATTTGCATTTCTCTAATGACTAATGAAGTTGAATATTTTTTAAGATGCTTTTCCGCCATCCGAAGTTCTTCAGGTTAAAATTCTTTGTTTAACTCTGTACCCCATTATTTAATAGGGTTATTTGGTTCTCTGGGGTCTAACTTCTTGAGTTCTTTGTATATATTGGATATTAGCCCTCAATCTGATGTAGGGTTGGTGAAGATCTTTTCCCAATTTGTTGGTTGCTGATTTGTCCTTTTGATGGTGTCCTTTGCCTTACAGAAACCTTGAAATTTTATGAGGTCCCATTTGTCAATTCTTGATCTTAGAGCATACACTATTGGTGATCTGTTCAGAAGCTTTCCCCCTGTACTGATGTCCTCAAGGGTCTTTGCCAGTTTCTTTTGTATTAGCTTCAGAGTGTCTGGCTTTATGTGTAGGTCCTTGATCCATTTGGAGTTGAGCTTAGTACAAGGAGACAAGGATGGATCAATTCGCATTCTTCTCCATGCTGACCTCCAGTTGAACCAGCACCATTTGTTGAAAATGCTGTCTTTTTTCCATTGCATGTTTTCAGCTCCTTTGTCGAGGATCAAGTGGCCATAGGTGTGTGGGTTCGTTTCTGGATCTTCAATCCTGTTCCATTAATCTGCCTGCCTGTCACTGTACCAATACCATGCAGTTTTTAACACTATTGCTCTGTAGTATTGCTTGAGGTCAGGGATACTGATTCCCCCAGAATTTCTTTTGTTATTGAGAATAGTTTTAGCTATACTTGTTTTTTTGTTTTTTTCAGATGAATTTGAGAATTGCTCTTTCTAACTCTATGAAGAATTGAGTTGGGATTTTGATGGGTATTGCATTGAGTCTGTAGATTGCTTTTGGCAAAATGGCCATTTTAACTATATTGATCCTGCTGATCCATGAGCATGGGAGGTTTTTTCATTTTCTGAAGTCTTCCATTTCCTCCTTCAGAGTCTTGAAGTTCTTGTCATACAGATCTTTCACATGTTTGGTAAGAGTCACTCCAAGGTACTTTATACTGTTTGTGGCTATTGTGAAGGGGGTCATTTCCCTAATTTCTTTCTCAGCCTGCTTATCCTTTGAGTATAGGAAGGCTACTGATTTGCTTGACTTGATTTTATAACCTGCCATTTTGGTGAAGTTGTTTATCAGCTGTAGGAGTTCCCTAGTGGAGTTTTTTGGGTCCCTTAGGTAGAATATCATATCGTCAGGAAATAATGATAGTGTGACTTTTTCTTTTCCAATTTGTAACTCTTTGACCTCCTTATGTTGTCGAATTGCCTGAGCTAGTACCTCAAGTACAATATTGAAAAGATAAGGAGAAAGGGGGCAGCCTTGTCTGGTCCATGATTTCAGTGGGATTGCTTCAAGTTTCTCTCCATTTACTTTGATGCTGGCTACCGGTTTGCTGTATATTGCTTTTACTATGTTTAGGTATGGGCCTTGAATTCCTGTTCTCTCCAAGACTTTAAGCATGAAAGGATGCTGAATTTTGTCAAATGCTTTTTCAGCATCCAATGAAATGACCATGTGGTTTTGTTCTTTGAGTTTGTTTATGTAGTGGATTGTATTGATGGATTTCCGTATATTGAACCAACCCTGCATTCCCGGGATAAAGCCTACTTAATCATGGTGGATGATCGTTTTGATGTGTTCTTGGATTCGGTTGGCCAGAATTTTATTGAGTATTTTTGCATCGATGTTCATAAGGGAAATTGGTCTGAAGTTCTCTTTCTTTGTTGGATCTTTGTGTGGCTTTGGTATCAGCGTAATTGTGGCTTCGTAGAAGGAATTGGGTAGTGTTCCTTCTGTTTCTATTTTGTGGAATAGTTTGAAGAGTATTGGTGTTAACTCTTCTTTGAAGGTCTGATAGAATTCTGCACTGAAACCATCTGGTCCTGTGCTTTTTTTGGTTGGAAGACTTTCTATGATTCCTTCTATTTCTTTAGGCATTATAGGACTGTTTAGATGGTCTAGTTGGTCCTGATTTAATTTTGGTATTTGGTATCTGTCAAGGAAATTGTCCATTTCCTCCAGATTCTCCAGTTGTGTTGAGTACAGTCTCTTGTAGTAGGATCTGATGATCTTTTGGATTTCCTCAGTTTCCGTTGTTATATCTCCCTTTACATTTCTAAGTTTGTTAATTTGGATACTTTCTCTTGGATACTCTCTCTTGGTCAGTCTGGCTAAGGGTTTATCTATCTTGTTGATTTTCTCAAAGAACCAGCTGCTGGTTTTGTTGATTTTTTGTATGATTCTCTTTGTTTCTACTTGATTGATTTCAGCCCTGAGTTTGATGATTTCCTGCCTTCTACTCCTCCTGGGTGAAATAGCTTCTTTTTGTTCCAGGGCTTTCAGGTGTGTCATTAAGCTGGTAATGTATGCTCTCTCCATTTTCTTTTTGGAGGCACTCAGGGCTATGTGTTTTCCTCTTAGCACTGCTTTCATTGTGTCCCATAGATTTGGGTATGTTGTGTTTTCATTTTCATTGTGTTCTAAAAAGTCTTTAATTTCTTTCTTTATTTCTTCCTTGACCAAGGTATCATTGAGTAGAGTATTGTTCAGTTTCCACGTGTATGTGGGTTTTCGGTTGTTTCTGTTGCTATTGAAGACCACTTTTACTCCATAGTGATCAGATAGGAGGCATGGGATTAGTTCGATCTTATATTTGTTGAGGTCTGTCTTGTGACCAATTATATGGTCGATTTTGGAGAAGGTACCATGAGGTGCTGAGAAAAAGGTATATTCTTTTGTTTTAGGATAGAATGTTCTATATATATCTGTTAAATCTAATTGGTCCAAAGCTTCAATTAGTTTCATTGTGTCTCTGTTTAGTTTCTGTTTTCCTGATCGGTCCATTGAGGAAAGTGCAGTGTTGAAGTCACCCACAATTACTGTGTTAGGTGCACTGTGTGCTTTGAGCTTTAATAAAGTTTCTTTTATGAAAGAGGGTGCCCTTGCATTTGGAGCATAGATGTTCAGGATTGAGAGTTCTTCTTGTATTTTTCCTTTGACCAGCAAGAAGTGTCCCTCAGAGTCTCTTTTGATGACTTTGGGTTGAAAGTCAATTTTATCTGATATTAAAATGGCTACTCCAGCTTGTTTCCTGAGACCATTTGCTTGTAAAATTGTCTTCCAGCCTTTTACTCTAAGGTAGTGTTTGTCTTTGACCCTGAGGTGTGTTTCCTATAAGCAGCAAAATGTAGGGTCCTGTTTACGTATCCAGTCAGTTAGTCTGTGTCTTTTTATTGGGGCATTAAGTCCATTGATGTTAAGAGATATTAAGGAATAGTGATTGTTACTTCCTATCACTTTTGACGTTATTTTTTAAATTTGATTGCTTAACTTCTTTTGGGTTTGATGAAAGGTTACTATCTTGCTTTTTCCAGGGTGAAGTTTCCCTCCTTGTATTGGTGTTGTCCTCCTATTATCCTTTTTAGGGCTGGGTTTGTGGATAGATATTGGGTAAACTTGGTTTTGTCATGAAATATCTTAGTTTCTCCATCTATGGTGATTGAGAGTTTTGCTGGATATAGTAGTTTTGGTTGGCATTTGTGTTCTCTTAGAGTCTGCATGAGATCTGCCCAGGATCTTCTAGCCTTCATAGTCTCAGGTGAAAAGTCTGCTGTGATTCTGATAGGTCTTCCTTTATATGTTACTTGGCCTTTTTCTCTTACTGCCTTTAATATTCTTTCTTTGTTTAGAACATTTGGTGTTTTGATTATTATGTGACGGCAAGTATTTCTGTTCTGGTCCAGTCTGTTTGGAGTTCTGTAGGATTCTTGTATATTCATGGGCATCTCTCTCTTTAGGTTAGGGAAGTTTTATTCCATAATTTTATTGAAGATATTTGCTGGCCCTTTAAGTTGTAAATCTTCACTCTCATCTATGCCTATAATCCTTAGGTTTGGTCTTCTTATTGTGTCCTGGATTTCCTGGATATTTTGGGTTACAAGCTTTTTGCATTTTGCATTTTCTTTAACTGTTGAGTCCATGGTTTCTATGGAATCTTCAGCATCTGAGATTCTTTCTTCTATCTCTTGTATTCTGTTGTTGATATTTGCATCTCTGTCCCCTGATTTCTTCCCAAGGCTTTCTATCTCCAAAGTTGTCTCCCTTTGAGTTTTCTTAGTTGTTTCTACTTCTGATTTTAGATCCTGGATGGTTTTGCTTAGCTCCTTCACTTGCTTGTTTGTGCTTTCCTGTAATTCTTTAAGAGATTTTTGTGTTTCCTCTTTCATGACCTCAGCCTGTTGGCCAACGTTCTCCTGTATTTCTTTAAGTGTTTTTTGTGTTTCCTCCTTGTTGGCTTTTGTATTCTCCTGGATTTCTTTCAATGATTTTTGTGTTTCCCTTGCAAGGGCTTCTAACTTTTGATCCATTTTCTCCTGAATTTCTTTAAGTATGTCTTTCATGTGTTCCTGTACCAGCATCATGACCAGTGATTTTAAATCCAAATGTTGTTTTACTGGTGTGTTGGGGTATCCAGGACATGCTGGTAGAGGAGAATTGGTTTCAGATGTTGCCATATTGCCTTGATTTCTGTTAGAGACATTCCTGCGTTTGCCTTTTGCCATCTAGTTCTCACTGATGTTACTTGGTCTTGTCAGTGCTGGACTCACCAGTGCAAGCTGCCCCTTCCCAGTTGGCCACTGGTGCACCCCCTGCACTGCCTGTAGACAGGGTGCTGCTGCCCAGGCTGTTCAGATCCCGAAGCAGGCACCCGAAGGCTCCTGCCGGGGCCCGCTGGATTCACTGGAGCACACTGACTTCTCCCAGCTGGCTGCCCGGACCTGGCGATGTGGTGCTGCCGCCCAGGCTGATCTGGATCCGGAAGCGGAGAGAGTTGAGCTGAGGGCTCCCGCCTGAGGCCTTGCCCCAGATTGTGTCTGTGATGGAGCCCGTGTGCACCTCCAGGGAGCGCCTACGGTGTATGCTGCCGGGACCTCCCCTGTGTTCCGATCACTCCGCTGGGCAGCCGATCCCCCAACCGGGCTGGCGCACACAAGGTTAGCCTGGCTGCCCAGGCCCTAAGTCCAGGCAAAAGCCTGGGAGGCCAAGGTCCGAGCCAAGTTCCCCTAGGGCTATGACTGTTAATTGGGTCCGCCAGGTGACCAGGATGGCGGGCCTGTGCGCCCGCGCTCCCCGAAAGCTCCGGGAGAGTCTGCTGTGCTAACAACCTCCTGGGTGGGTTGACTCACGGATGGCCCACCAAGCCGCCCAGATCTTGGGGTCAGTCCTGTGCCTTTTGGGGCCTAGAACCCCTCTTTGTTAGCCTCAGGCTATGCCCGTTATGGCTCTGCCCTCCAGACCTCTCTTTTGTCCTGCAGGCAAAATGGCGGTGCGTGCACAGGCCCGGGCAAAAAAACTCCTGGCTGGGTTGGCGCCCCGATGGCCCCCCGAACAGCCAAGGGCCTGGGTGCAGGCCAACGCCCGTCAGGCTTAGACCCCCACGGTGTTGGCCTCGGATTATGTTTGTGTACCTCAGACTGTCCGATGTCACTAGATTTCGAAATCAAGATGGAGAGGCCGAGTTCTGAAGTGGCTTCCATGCAGCGAAAGGTGCCGCAAAACCGCAGCTGTTTGCAGCCCGGCTGGTCAGTGAAGGTCAGTGGTCGTGGGCGCAGGGCCTAACTGGACCCTGTGTCACCTTGGTTCCACTGCTGATGGCCCTTCAGCTGGACCAGCCACTGCTGTACTGCCACCGCCGCTGCCGCCACCAGCGGCTTTTATCTCTTGAGCCTTATTCTCCTGCAATTCTTTACGTGATTTTTGGGTTTCCATTTTACGGGTTTCTAGCTTATTCATGTTCCCCTGTATTTCTTTAAGAGATTCATTTATGTCCTTTTTGTGTTCTTCTAGCAGTATCATGACCAGTAATTTTTAAATCCAAATCTTGTTTTTCTGGTGTGTTGGCATAACCAGGACTTGCTGATGTTGGAGAGTTTGGTTCAGACGCTGCCATATTGCTTAGTTTCCTGTTAATAGCGTTCCTGCGTTTGCCCTTTGCCATCTAGTTCTCTGGTGTTTGAGCCTCCTGTGATATTTCTGCAACACTGGATGGCTGGGTGTCCCCTGTCACAGATTGCTGATGTGCTGTCCTCCTCTTGGGTGCCCTTGCATCCCTAGTGTGCCTTACCCCAGATTGTGTCTTTGAACCAGATGGTGCCTGTTTGTTACTTTAGGGAGTGCTGATGGTGTATGCTGCAGGACCTTTTCCAAGTGATGATCACTCTGCTTGGCAGCTGATCTCCCAACCGGGTTGGTGCACAGAAGGCTAGCCTAGCTGCTCAGGCCCCGAGTGTAGGCAAAAGCCTGGCAGGTCAAAGTCAGAGGAAAGTTCCCCTTGGGCTATGAGTGTTAACTGGTTCTGTCAGGTGGCCAGGAGGGAGGCATGTGCAAGCTCCCTGAAAGTGCCAGGTGAGACTGCAGGGCTAACAACCTCTTGGCTGGGTTGGCACACAGATGGCCCACCGAGCAGCCCTGGTCTTGGAAGCAAATCCAGGGCCTGTCCAGCTTAGACCCCTGCTGTGTTAGCTTCGAGCTATGACTGTTAGCCGGCTTTGCCTGCTCGAACTCTCTGGTGTCTAGTAGTCAAAATGGCAGTGTGTGTGCCGGGCCGGGCAAACAACCTCCTGGCCGGGTTTGCACACTGATGGCCCCCGAATAGCCCAGGGCCTGGGTGCAGGCCAATGCCCGTCGGGCTTAGGCCCCTGCGATGTTGGCCTCAGGTTATGTTTGAGTACCTCAGGCTGTCTAATGTCTCTGGCGTCCAAGAACCGAGATGGAGGTGAGTCTCTCGTAACTGACTGGTGGGAGGCAGATTTCTGACTTGGCTTCTGTGCAGTGAAAGGTGAAGTAAATCCAATGCCACTTGCAGCCTGCCTGGCCAGCGATGGTCAGTGGTAGTGGGCACAGGGTCTGCCTGGACCCTGAAACCTTGGTTCCACTGCTGATGGCCCTTCCTCTGGACCAGCCGCTGCTGCTGTTGCCTCCCATCATTATTGTTGGGGGGATCAGTGTGTGTTCTGAGTTTAGAAATGTTTCTTACATGAATGTAGGTGCCCTTGCATTTGGGGCATAGATGTTCAGAACTGAGACTTTCTCTTGGTGGATTGTTCCCTTGATGAGGACAAAGTGTCCTTCCCCATCTTGCTTGATAACTTTTGGCTGCAAGTCTTTTCTATTGGCTATTAGGATGGAAACTCCCACTTATTTCTTGAGACCATTTGCTTTGGAAACTTTTTTTTCAGCCTTTTACTCTGAGGTAGTATAGATCTTTGTTATTGAGGTGTGTTTCTTGTATACCCCAAAATGCTATATCCTTGTGTATCCAGTCGGTTAACTTATGTCTTTTTATTGGAAAATTGAGTCTGTTGATATTGATGGATATTAAAAACAAATGACTTCAATAGGTACTGTTTCACCCCAAGCTTTAGATCTCTGGGGGTACAAACCGCCAGGGGTCTGCCTGCGCTCTGGAGACCAGCAGAGGGAGAGAATCCCCGCAGCCGTATTCGCTGCTGGCCTGGGCAGAACTTCACTAGGTACTGTATCACCCCAAGCTTTAGATCTCTGGGGGTGCAAATCACCAGGGGTCTGCCTGCACCCAAGCACAGAGCACATAGGCGATTTGTCTGCCAGACCTCCGGGTGTGGGGCCTGTGTCCTGCCTGAAGACCAGCAGAGGGAGTGAATCCCCGCAACCATATTCGCTGTCTGCCAGAGCAGAAGAGCATCACTAGGTACTGTATCACCCCGAGCTTTAGATCTCTGGGGGTGCAAACTGCCAAAGGTCTGCCTGCGCACAGGACCTGAGCACACAGGTGGTTCATCTCCCAGCTGGTAGGTCATGGAGCCTGTATCCTTTGCAGAGAACAAAATACAGGAGAAGTTTAATCAACAGGCAGAAGTCATGAAAGAGGAAACACAAAAATCTCTCAAAGAATTAGAGGAAAACACAAACAAGCAAATGACAGAACTGAGCAAAAACTTCCAGGATCTGAAAACAGAAGTAGAAACAACTAAGAAAGCACAAAGGGAGACAACTTTGGAGATAGAAAACCTTGGGAACCAAATAACCCCACTAAAAAGTGAGGTACCGAGATAAACAAAGATTTTTCACATGAAGAACTTCGGAGGGCTGAGAAACACCTTAAGAAATGTTCAACATCATTAATCATTAGGGAAATGCAAATCAAAACAACCCTGAGATTTCACCTCACACCAGTCAGAATGGCTAAGGTCAAAAACTCAGGAGACAGCAGGTGCTGGGGAGGATGTGGAGAAAGAGGAACACTCCTCCACTGCTGCTGGGATTGTAAGATGGTGCAACCACTTTGGAAATCAGTCTGGAGGTTCCTCAGAAAACTGGGCTTGGCACTTCCAGAGGACCCTGCTATACCACTCTTGGGCATATACCCAGAGGATTCCCTAGCATATAACAAGGACACATGCTCCACTATGCTCATAGCAGCCCTATTTGTAGTATCCAGAACCTGGCAACAATCCAGGTGTCCCTCTACTGAGGAATGGATACAAAAAATGTGGTATATTTACACAATGGAGTACTATTCAGCCGTTAGAAACAATGAATTCATGAAATTCATAGACAAATGGCTGGAGCTGGAGAACATCATACTAAAGTGAGGTAACCCAGTCTCAAAAGATCAATCATGGTATGCACTCACTGATAAGTGGATATTAACCTAGAGACTTGGAGTACCCAAGAGATAATTCCCATATTAAATGATGTCTAAAAAGAACAGAGGAGTGGCCCCTGGTTCTGGAAAGACTCAATGCAACAGTATAGGGGAATACCAGAATAGGGAAGTGGGAAGGAGTAGATGGAGGAACAGGGGGAAGGAAGATGGCTTATGGGTCTTGAGGGGAGTGGGGACCCAGAAAAGGGGAAATCATTTGATATGTAAATAAAGAATACATCGAAAAAAACAGATGACTGTTAGCTCCTCTTATGTTTGTTGTAGATGACACTCTGTATGATTATCTCCTTTTGGTTTTGTTGTGAGATGATTAATATCTTGCTTTTTCTTTGGTATAGGTATCCTCCCTGTGTTGGAGTTTTCCTTCTAGAATCTTATTGTTCGAATTTGGTTTTGTCCTAGATTATTTTGGTTTCTCCATCTATGTTGATTGAGAGTTTTGCTGGGTATAGTAGCCTGGGCTGTCTTTTGTGTTCTATTAGAGTCTGCATGACCTCTGTCCATACTCTTCTGCCTTTTATGGCCTCTGTTGGGAAGTCTGGTATAATTCTGATAGGTCTGCCTTTATATGTTTCTTGGTCTTTTTTCTTTAGCGCTTTTAATACTCTTTCTTTGTTCTGTGAATTTAGAGATTTTATTATTATGTGAGAAGATGATTTTCTTTTCTGGTCCAATCTATTTAGTGTTCTATAGGCTTCTTGTACATTTATGGATTGGGAAATTTTCTTCCATGATTTTGTTGAAGAAGTTTTCAGATCCTTAGAACTGGTAATCTTCCCTCTTCTCTTTTCCTATTACTCATGGATTTGGTCTTTTTATTCTGTTCTGAATTTCCTGGATGTTTTGGGTTAGGAGGGTTTTTTGTTGTTGTTGTTGTTGTTGTTGTTGTTTTTTATGCTCTGCGTTTTCTTTGACAGTTGTTTCAACATCTTCTAAAGTATATTCTATGCCTGAGAGTCTCTCTTTCATCCCTTGTATTCTGTCTTTCATGCTCACATCTGTAGTTCCTGACCTCTTTCCTAGGTTTTCCATTTTCAGAGTTGCCTCCATTTGTGATTTCTTTATTGTTTCTACATACATTTTTAGGTCTTTGACAACTTTGTTCAATTTCTTCATCTGTTTGATTGAGTTCTCCTGCATTTCTTTAAGGGATTTATTTGTTTCCTCTTTAAGGGTTTCAACCTGTTTACCTTGTTTTCCTGTATTTCTTTCAGTGAGTTTCTTATATCCTCCTTAAAGGATAATAACTATTATCTTTGTGGGATAGAATTTTAGGTCTGAATCTTGCTTCTTTAGGTGTATTGGGGTATCCAGGGTGTGATGTGGTGATGCAAGAGTATGTTGGATTCTGTTACTTATGGTCTTGTTCTTGCATCCCAAAATCTGATTATCTCTGGTGTTAGCTAGCCTGTGCATGGAGCCTGTCTCCTCTGTCTCTGGGTTGCTGCAGGTCTCCTGTGAGGCCTGTGGCCCTGGCTGTAACAGACCCCCTGGGAGGCCTTCACAATCTGGGTTCATCAGATGGGCATGCACACCAGTTATCTGTTGTCCTGGCTTCAGCAGATGTACTGGGAAGCCTTCAGACTATGGGGTCTGTTGTCTTGCATGCAACAGATCTCCTGGGAGGCCTTTAGACTGTGGGGCATTCAGAGGATCAGAGAACCTGATGATCTGCCCTGGCAGAAGGCACTATCTCACCCATTCCTAATTCCTACCTCTTGGAAGCCAAGAGCAAAGAATCCCTGGAGCAAGCTAGCTAGCTAGGTTGCATCAGTGAGTAACTGGTTCAACTGACAGACTTTGTCTCAGTGAATTAAGTGGAGAGTGATTAAGGAAGGGTCTCAGCATCCAACCTTGTGTCTCTACATACCCATGCACATGACTCACAAATATACAAGCAAAGAAATGAAATGAAAGAAGTCTCATATAAACAACCTATGTCCCAAGAAAGTAAGAAGTCAATTGCAAATACAGCAAATGGCAAGAATTATGAAAATCATGGAGGAAATAAGTGAACTAGAAACTGAAAACATAATAAACATATAATACATTAATAGTATATTATAGTTATATATTATTATATAAATATAAATATTTGAAAATATATAGTATATTATTTATAATATAATGCAATGAGGATATTTAATCAAATAGTTGCTTACTTAAAAAATAAACAAGATTGGCCAACCCCTAGCCACATTAGCTAAAGGAAAAAGAGAGAAGACCCAAATTAATATAATTACAGAGGGGAAATTGTTAAAACAAATTGTAATTCAATCCAGAAGGTTGTTGGACATATTTTGAAAACAATATTCCAATACATTTGAAAATTTAGATGAAGCAGATAAATTCTAAATGCAAAAGCCCTACTAAAAAGCAAAACTATCTCCATAGACTTTTTATAATTAGATAGAAACAGTAACTTGAATTCTACCTACAAAGAAAAGTTCATGACCAAATGGATTCTAATAAACTTTCATGGTAGACCTAAAAATCTAACACTTGTTGGACTGTTCCACCAAAAAAAAAAAAAAACAAAAAACAAAAAACAAAACAAAAAAAAAAAAACACACAAACACAACCAAACTCACTCTACAAAGTTTTTATAAAGTTACTGCACAAAATGGTTAAAGACAGAGAGGAGAGAGAGAAATTAATTTTTTAAAGCAGTCAAACTGCAGATAATCTTATTGAACAAAGAAAAAAACTCAAAAGTAATATTTCCAAACTGAATTCAAGAACATATTAGAAAACCAAGTTGGTTTTATTTCAGAGATGCAATGTTGGTTCAATAAATGCAAACCCATAAATATACTACATTAATAAGATTAAAGGAAGAACTCACACAAACATCTCAGATACAGAATAGGTATTTGTTAGAGTTCAACACACCTTCAAAATAAATTCCTGAAGAAACTAGGAATAGATGGAAGATTTCTTAACATATTAAAGGCTATATATGGCAAACTTAAGACCATCATTAGACTAAAACTGAAACCATTAATTCTAAAATCTGAGATGAGACTGAGTCACACATTTTCTATTCTTAATCTAGATAGTACTCCAGGTTTTAGCAAGACCAATAAGTGAAATGTATGAAAGGGAGCAAAAGATATAAGAATGAAAATAAGCAGTACAGAATCATGTTCTCTGCAAAGAGGAACAACACGATTCTGTACTTAAAAGTTCACAAAGACTCCACTAGAAAATTTATGACTGTGATAAAGGCTTTCCATAAATTTCAGGATACAAAATCAGTGTATAAAATCAGAATCTTTTATGCACATCAATAACAAACCTGCAGACACAAAATTTTGAAATGGATTGTATAAATCCTAAAACCATCTAGTAATAAACCTAACCAAGCAGATTAAAGACCTATCTTTAAGGAAATTTTAAGATACTAAAAAGTTAAATTGAAGAAGACGTTGGATGATGAAAAGCTCTTCCATGCTCCTGGATTGGAAGAATAAGAATAGGAAAGATGGCTATAATTCTAAAAGTAATATACAGATTAGATAAAATCCCATGAAAATTTTAAAGACATATTTCTTAAAACTAGAAAAAAAATCCTAAAACTCTTTTGGGAATACAAAAAAACCCAAGGTAGCCAGAACAATTTTTTTTTTTTATTTTTTTTTTTGCCAGAACAATTCTAAGTAGAAAGAACACAACTATTAGGTATCACTTTTCCTGACCTCACACTAAGCTATGAAGCCATAAAGACAGAATCTGCAAGGAACTGGCACTGAAACAAACATCAGAACACAGAATATATTAAAGTGGAGGTACAGATACTTGTGAAATAATAGGAAAGAAGAATCACAGGAAGATGAGAGGAATTGAAATGGAGACTCAATCTAAATGAAGTATGTTTGGATAATGTCACAAAAAGAGTGTTACTTGGTAAACTAATTGTTGGTTTCTGCACTCGCTCGAACGTCTTGTCTGCTGCTCGCCGTGCCCACACGTGCGCACCACCGGCACTGCGCTGCGGATGCGGAGGAACCGTGAGCCGCTATGAGACACCCTAGACCAGATAGTTCCACGTGGGGCTTTATTTAAGATAGGGAAGGGGTAGCAGGTGGGAAGGAAGGGGAGAAGAGAAAGAGAGAGAGAGGAAAGGAGTGCTGCCCGGTTATATACCGGGGGTGACGTAATTACAGGTAAAGGTGGGCTATGGAATTCTGGGTAAACGGCAGCTGTTGCCTTGGCAACAAACCTATACATTGCTTGTATGGCATCACAAGCTTTGCAGGCCTCGGGTACCTACACTAATAATCATTTTTTTAAAAAAGATAAATTTCTACCAATTAGGAAGCTCCCCTGTGTGGTAACTCCATCATAAGTCCAAATGGATACCCCTATGAGTCAGGGAATTTGAGAGCTTCTTAAAACAAGCTATTCATTCATAAGCCAGAATCACAAATGTGAGGTAAAAACAAATTTGTGACCTTTTATTTAAGTGCTTTACATTAACAAGGTATGCCACATACAAGAAAAGAATTTAAATCACTGGTGCCTGGCATGGCTGTCCTTTGAGACTCTACCAGCACCTAACTGAGGCAGATGCAGATACTTTCTAACCAACCTTTGTACTGAGCCTAGGGAAGAGATAGGAGAAGGACTGAAGGAGCTGAAACCCTATAGGAAGAACAGCAGTATCAACTAAGTCTAACCCAGCCCCCTCAGAACTACCAGGGTCTAAGCCTCCAATCAAAGAGCGTACATGGCCTGGTCCATGGTCCCTGCTACATATTTAACAAATGTCTGCCCTGTCCAGCCTCAGTGGGAGGGGATGTGCTTGGTCCTGTGGAGGCTTGATTCCCCAGAGAAAGGGGTATACTAAAGGGGTGAGGTGGGAGTGGGTGGGTGAGTGTGGAAGCACGCTCTTAGAAGTGAAAAGGAGAGATGGGGTGAGGGGCTATTGACGAGGGGACCAGGAAGGGGAACAAGATTTGAAATGTAAATAAATAAAAATAATTAATATAAAAAGGTGCAACCCCCCAAAAATAAATCGAACATGGCCTTCCCTTATGTTTGGACAGCAATACAAACAGGTTTCTGTTGGACTGATGTGCTCTTATAACATGTGCAAAGATCCTGACATGGATGCTGCCTGGCACATCCAGGCACCAGCCTTCTAGTTAGGCATCAGGAATGGGACTCACCACCCTAGAAGGTCCACTTGGTTATAAACATTTCATTTCAATATGCATATTCATCCTATATAAGACAAAAGATAGTGAATTGCTATTCACCATGATTCTAACATGCTATACACAGTCTTTCATTCATGTTTCTTGTCAGTCCCCTGTCCTGTTCTAGTCACAAGTCTGTTACTTTTCACTTGACTCCTTGGAACTGTACTTGCTGACATTATTGATTTAAAGACAAGGATGAAGACATGTTGGAAACCAAGTTCCAGTTCAACCTAAGAACTAGCACATGAGAAAGTAGTATTGAAGTTTTGTTTTATGTAGAAGTTTTCCATGTGTTTGAAAGTGTGTATGGGTTGTTTACGTGTGTGTATGGGTTGTTTATGTGTGTGTATGTGTGTGTGTGTGTATGTATGTGTATGTGTGTTCTCAAGACAGGGCTATCATCTCAGCCCTCATGCCGCCATGGCAAGCATTTCATCTCCTGAGCCATATCCCTAGACACTGATGTTTTATTCTACGTAATATACTTCTACCATTTATTTGCTATTTTAATCATTTTGTTGATTACATTGTTGATTTTATGTAAAAAGCAATGTATAATCATAAACACAGTATGATCAAATTATTAAAGAGATATTGTCTCTTTGTACATCAACATGAACATGGCAGCTGATTGAAAGGTCAAAGAACAATATACAGAAAGGAGGAAGTGTGGAAAGAAAAGTGAGACATAGGAAGTAGGACCATTTATAAGGTCAATAAGAGTAAGTCTTTGGCACGGTGTCCTGTATAGCCTCCAGGGACTTGAACCTGACTGAGGACAAGGAAATGAAGAAAAGACAGACACATAGAAAAGCTAAATTTGGGTGATCTGGGCTCACTGCTAGAGAAATCTCAACACCCAGATTGGTCAGCCCGTTTTTGTTGTTGTTGTTTTTATTTTGGTTTGGTTTGCTTTGCTTGTTAGTTTGTTTCTATTTACATAATTGAGCAAAGTGGCAGAGGTTATTTCACCCTAAAAAACAATGAGGCAGTGTTGATGGTATATAGCTGGACTGAAGACATTTAGCTAATCCCAGTAGGAACAGTCTCTTCAGGGGAGCAGTCTTCAGGCTTTAAATATCCAAAAAGACAGAGCTGTAATGGAAGTTTTCTGCACATATCAGTACTCATGCTCAGTCCCCTGAGAAAGGCTTTGCTGTGGCACAGACCTTCACCGCATGTTGAGAGAGAGCTGTGCCTTTCTACATGGATCTGAGGCTCTGAGGTCCTTGACACAGCTGTGCCCTTGTCAACAGCATGCAGTCATTCAGGGTGTCGCTTACTCAATGCTTCCTCTACTTCCTACATTTCAGGGAGGGAAGAATCAAGGAACTTTAAGAGAAATGATGCTTCCAAGACTTGCTTAGAGCTTTCAAACTTTCAAGTCTGTTGTTTTCTAACAATTTCAGCTCCTGCCAATAACATTTCATTCGTATTTAGAGCATTTTTCTCAATCTGAACAATATGTTTTTCTGAATTCTGAATGAACTGATTACTGTTTTCAGACACTTGTCACTTTGTAACAAACAATACAAAGGCCACCTCCCCCAGAACCATCACACTAAAATGACCTATTATAGTGAATTGTCAGAATTAAAGTACTGAAAGTTCTTCCTCATTCTGATAAAAAATGCCACTTCTAGAGTGATGTCTCTTTAAGGAAGCAGAGATGTTTTCTCTTTGTTTATAGAAACAAATCTCTGCACTTTCGCAGATCATGTAGTGAGAAACACTAATTAAAACACTCGTTGACCTGGTCATAATGGTACAAGCTCATAATCACAGTCCTTGAGAAGATGAGGAGGAGGAGAATTTTAACTTCAAAGTTAAACTAGACTACATAATGAGATCTGGGGTAGGATAGACACTTAAAATACCAACAGCAAAATAAGACATTGATAATGAGTTTTCTGTATTAAAAAATCCCACGCCTACTAATTTATTTATTTTTTCTGTTTTAAAATATTTAATTTACAAAGACAATACATGCTCAAGGTATACAAAGTGACTTCATATTATATGCATGAATTGTGTAATGATTACAGTCAAATTAATCCACACCATCTCTATCTAGGCCATTTCTTACATCCCCAGAAGTCATTTTCCTTACATCTAAAGTATGAAGTTCTGATGCACATTTCCTTCTTTCTCTACTTCAAGCCTGTAGCAAGTGGTAATGAAACATGATCACATAGATCTTTATAAAGAACCTGAAGCTAATTAGCCCAGTTACTGTTAGATTTAGATTATACAGCTCCATGAGACTGAATGTATGAGACTGCTCGGTGACCAAGAATGCAAATTCCCTTAGAACCAAAAGACTTGCCATTTGATATATAATAGTTTATCCACGGATTTTACTTTATCAAAACATCAATAAATTCTTGATTTACTTAATTTTATTATATAATCACAAAAATCATATCATTTTCTGTCAGGGAAAATAAATAATGTTCAAGAGAAGTGAAATTTGAAAGCTGTATTTATTTTGTCAAATTCATTTCCCTAAATAATTTTATACTCTACCCAATAATAAAGTTATGCAAAGCAGATAGTATCCTATAAATAGTTGCAGCAATTTTAAGTCTCATTGGAATATGATAGACATAAAATTTAATTTATATCTACCCTTCATTTTTTATCCATGTACATTTTTAGAAGTTTAGTTGGCGAATTGTTTATCTTTAATTTCCTATTTCTCATTTTCTCCAATCTTGGATGAACATTAGCTGTACTGTACAATGTTCTAGACCTTAAAATTTACATAGATGAACTAAAAGAATTAAAAGCAGACTAAGTACTACACTCTCAGGCAAGAATGTAAATAAACTAGAATCAAAAACTGGAAAATCAACTAATTTGGGAAGATTGAACACACTTCTACATAACATGGCTTAAAAGTGAGCCTGAAAAAACATTCTGCCATCATGAGGCTGGGGAGATGTTTCCTAAGTGAAACTCAGATATCAAGATCTATGTAAAATCCAGATCAAGTAGTACAAGATTCAGAATGTCCATAAGAGAATATGGGAGGCAGAGACAGAATTTCAAGAGAAACTTGTAGGTCAACTGTTCAACACAAGCCTGGCTCATGTGTTGAAGAAGAGATCTCTTCTCAAAAGAGCAAGACCCCAAGGTTGTCCTCTAAATATCACAGATGGTGAATTTTGTCAAATGTTTTTGCAGCATCTAATGTCAAGTTAAAGGATCCCCTCTCCTGTGTGCTGCAACAGACAAGAGATTGGGTCAGCTCTTCCCTGCTTACACTCTCAAGGCTGGTCTACCCGCAACCCTCTCAAAGATATCCTGCTATAATTGGCTGCCTAAGCAAGGTGCATGGTTCTCTATCCCAAGTGTGGCAACCAGTGAGGGACAGGGGCAGTTTTCCCACTCACATAACCTGGGGGCAGCTTTCCTGCCTGCTTTAAGAAGCAAGGGACAAGAGGGGCTCAGGCATCTCTCCCTTGAGAAGATCCAAAACTAAACAGGCACCTTGCCATCACACAAGCGACAGACAAGTGGAGGGGCCAGGACTCCCATGCTCACCTTCTGACCTTCCCACCTTCTCATGTTCACCTACTCATCCATGCCCTTGCCACCAGGGCCAGCTCCATGTGCTGCCCAATTGAGGAACAGGGATATCTCTCCAGAGTGTTCCAGACAGTGAAGGTTACAACCATCTCTCCTACTGCCATGATCTTAGGGTCAGGTCTCCCACCTGCCACAGGTGGCAAGGGGCCAAAGGAGAGGCGGGATCTCTCTCTCATCCATGTCCTGCACAGTAGCAGAGCCAGCTCTCTCATGCTCATACCCTTGGTGCTAGCTCACCTGCAAATCTGAAATGTGCAGAATCACTCTACTGAGCAGCTGGCTATGGCTGGGGTCAGCTCTCCTCCTCATGTCCCCCAGGGCCAGATCTCCCATGAATCCTAGGTGAAGGATGTGGAGAGTTTCATGCAGCTATCAGACATTAACATGTCCCTGGGCTGCACCCCAGACAAGGAATGTCTGCTTGACCTTTGATGGTAACAGACTCCTGACACTACAGGGCTACAGACTCAGATATGGCCCCCAGGGACAGCACAGGCTAGGACTCCACCATTTTCCCTGGTGGCTTCACCACCTCATGACTACTCACACCAAGCTATTCACATCTTAGGCTCCCTATGAGTCCCCAGTTCTGCCTCTCTTCCGTGTGCCCCCATTCTTCTGTTTCTCCTTCCTTTCCATTTCTCCACCACTCCTCTTAGTGGCACCCAGGGTCTCTGAGTATCTGGGATCATATCAGGAGTGTTCTCAGGAGATCTATTGCACTGGGCAGGGGTCATCATGGGTATGGTCTGAACTCAACCCCAAGGTCTGTACAGTGCTGGGATGGTGGCTATTTCAGGCTAGCTCCCTGTCTGAGCCCTGTGGTGCTAACTGGTGACTGACTATCTCAGGCTTGCTTTTCTCAGGCAATGTTGGGCTACTAATCATTCAGCTGTTCACACGTCAAAATATTGAGTGTACAGACACAGCCTGTCTCCTCTCTGGTACTTATTGAGGCACATATAACACAGGAGCCATACCTGCAATTCATCTAGAGGCAGTTATGGAATCTTTGCACTCAAGGATGAAGACATTCTCCACACTGTATCTCAAAAGAGAAACACATTCTATGAGGCTATAACATAATCCAAAGAATTTATTAGAGAAAAAAATGACTGACTGATGTAATTTTCAAGTAAGATAGGAAATTGTAAAAAAAAAAAAAAAAAAAAAAAAAAAACACAAGTTATTTCAGCCATATTCACAAAGAAATATATACTACGATCCAGTAAGATTTTTTCCAGGTATGCATGGGTTAGTTCGGTATTTACAAAGACAGCTAATCTGTATTGAACTGTGTGAGGAGAATACTGAGGGCATGTGGAAAATTCCAAGAAAACAAGACAAGAGTCTTCTGTAAAAGTAATTTTTAGTCTCTAGATAGTCATTGTCTTGGAGGCCTTCTGTGTAAGATCACTCTTTCTGCCTCTTTCTGAACTCTGGTTGGTTGGTTGGTTGGTTGATTCAACCCAAGTTTTCTGACTCAAACTACTTTCCAAACTGATTTATTCAAACTGGCTTCTCTCAGCTTCTCACTGAATTACTCTCCTTGGCTTCAAACTAACTCTGGCAATTTGTTCTAATCTTCTGGCTCCTTCTTATTTTCTGACTTCTACTCTCTCTACTAACCAGTTCTGAACTGCACAAACTAACAAACAAACTCAACTCTGCTATAGTTACTTTGCTTAACATGCCATTTTTGCAGATTACCATGTATTACCCATGACTGTTAGATAAAAGTCTATTTCTTTTCATTAGCCTATACACGCAAAAAATAGGTTTAGAGCCCAGCAAAGTTCCTAGTAGAAAATAAACTTTTTGTGAATAAATAAAATTAAAAGGAAATAATGGAGGGAAGGAGGAAGACAGGGAGAAAGATAAGGGGAAGGGAAGATATAAGATTTTGTGAAAACTTAGTTGATGGAGGAGACAGTATTATGGATGATGACATTTTATTATGTGTGTTATCCTATTGATATAGCCAATTAAGAATTTTAAGCAAGTACAACGTGGTCTAGAACACAATGCCAAAACAACACCAAAGTGCAGATTTGAAATCAAGGAAAAATGGACACCCTAAGAAATAGTGATAAAGGCAATATCAAAGACAATATACTAAAATTAGCTAGCTAGCTTTTAAAGGGTAGATGCATGAAGACTTGAAAACAGCATTAACAATTAGAAGCCATAGTTTTTTACTGTCATCTTTCATATTGGGACTAGCAATATATTGACATACTAAAAATCAAATATCATAACCATATAAAAAGTGGTATATGTTACTAGTTACATCCTACAACAGACTCAGAGTACAGTGATAGGTTGGCATTATAAAAAGCATCATCATGTTGGAAAAAGTGATGCAATGAGACACATTTATGGTGAATCATACAGAGGACTGAAAAGGCTAACTTAAATTAAGAAAAAAATGAGGCAGGTACAGCTTAACCCAGTATAAAGAAAACTCCAGGATGCCTGTGGGGGCACTGTGAACACAGTGACTGCTCTGCCTGATTATCCTCACCTCTGACATGAGAGAAGGAAAAAGGTGTAGGTGGTGATTCAAATGAAGAAGCTGAAACAGATACTGAAACATCTGTACATTTAATTTTAAGCAGATGGTGATAAATAAAACCAGAATTAAATACCAGTGCATCTGAGCAAAAGAAAATATCATATTTTCTAAGGCCGTAGTGCTGAAAAGAAAATAGTAATTCTACAAAGTGCTATATTTAAATAATTTTATTGAAAAATTAATGTATATTTGTCTATAAGGCTTGATATTTTATCTTGTTTTGCAAAAATAATTATGACTATAATAACAGAAACTCAAATGAGTATGATACATAGCATTTAAACATATTATGTCTCTTAGTATAGTTTTTATATTTCTCTGGTGTAGCAGTTATTAGACATGTTTGAGAAATTCAAAAGCTAGACCTATGCTTTTAATTTGCTTCCTGTCTCCAAATTAGCTTGATTTGAAGAAAATCATATAAGTATATACATATGTATATATGTACATATAATCATATATATTATGCATCCAAAATAAAAATTCTTGATATATTTTATTACTAAATACCTTGTTATTTGAATATATTAAATTTCACCAATCAAACAAGAATGGCTTTAAGTAATTTTTATTGCTTTGTTTTTATTGTCTGTCATTTACTTTCTTTTTTTTTAATTTTTTTTATTCGATATAATTTATTTACATTTCAAATGATTTCCCCTTTTCTAGCCCCCCCACTCCCCGAAAGTCCCGTAAGCCCCCTTCTCTTCCCCTGTCCTCCCACCCACCCCTTCCCACTTCCCCGTTCTGGTTTTGCCGAATACTGTTTCACCGAGTCTTTCCAGAAAAAGGGGCCACTCCTCCTTTCTTCTTGTACCTCATTTGATATGTGGATTATGTTTTGGGTATTCCAGTTTTCTAGGTTAATAACCACTTATTAGTGAGTGCATACCATGATTCACCTTTCGAGTCTGGTTTACCTCACTTAGTATGATGTTCTCTAGCTCCATCCATTTGCCTAAGAATTTCATGAATTCATTGTTTCTAATGGCTGAATAGTACTCCATTGTGTAGATATACCACATTTTTTGCATCCACTCTTCTGTTGAGGGATACCTGGGTTCTTTCCAGCATCTGGCAATTATAAATAGGGCTGCTATGAACATAGTAGAGCATGTATCCTTATTACATGGTGGGGGAATCCTCTGGGTATATGCCCAGAAGTGGTATAGCAGGATCTTCTGGAAGTGAGGTGCCCAGTTTTCGGAGGAACCGCCAGACTGATTTCCAGAGTGGTTGTACCAATTTGCAACCCCACCAGCAGTGGAGGAGTGTTCCTATTTCTCCACATCCTCGACAACACCTGCTGTCTCCTGAATTTTTAATCTTAGCCGGCTATTCTGACTGGTGAAAGGTGAAATCTCAGGGTTGTTTTGATTTGCATTTCCCTAATGACTAATGAAGTTGAGCATTTTTTAAGATGCTTTTCCCCTATCCAAAGTTCTTCAGGTGAAAATTCTTTGTTTAACTCTGTACTCCATTTTTTCATAGGGTTATTTGGTTTCCTGGAGTCTAACTTCTTGAGTTCTTTATATATATTGGATATTAGCCCTCTATCTGATGTAGGGTTGGTGAAGATCTTTTCCCAATTTGTTGGTTGCTGATTTGCCCTTTTGAGGGTGTCCTTTGCTTTACAAAAACTTTGTAATTTTATGAGGTCCCATTTGTCAATTCTTGATCTTAGAGCATAAGCTATTGGTGTGCTGTTCAGAAACATTCCCCCTGTACTGATGTCCTCAAGGGTCTTCCCCAGTTTCTTTTCTATTAGCTTCAGAGTATCTGGCTTTATGTGGAGGTCCTTGATCCATTTGGAGTTGAGCTTAATACAAGGAGACAAGGATAGATCAATTCCCATTCTTCTGCATGCTGACCTCCAGTTGAACCAGCACCATTTGTTGAAAAGGCTATCTTTTCTCCATTGGATGTTTTCCAGCCCTTTGTCAAGGATCAAGTGGCCATAGGTGTGTGGGTTCATTTCTGGATCTTCAATCCTGTTCCATTGATCCGCCTGCATGTCACTGTACCAATAGCATGCAGTTTTTAACACTATTGCTCTGTAGTATTGCTTGAGGTCAGGGATACTTATACCCCCAGAATTTCTTTTATTGTTGAGAATAGTTTTACCTATCCTGGGTTTTTTTGTTATTCCAGATGAATTTGAGGATTGCTCTTTCTAACTCTGTGAAGAATTGAGTTGGGATTTTGATGGGTATTGCGTTGAATATGTATATTGCTTTTGGCAAAATGGCCATTTTTACTATATTAATCCTGCTGATCCATGAGCATGGGAGGTTTTTCCAATTTTTGAAGTCTTCTTCCATTTCCTTCTTCATAGACTTGAAGTTCTTGTCATACAGATCTTTCACATGTTTGGTAAGAGTCACCCCAAGGTACTTTATACTATTTGTAGCTATTGTGAAGGGAGTCATTTCAATAATTTCTTTCTCAGCCTGCTTATCCTTTTGAGTATAGGAAGGTAACTGATTTGCTTGAGTTGATTTTATAACCAGCCACTTTACTGAAGTTGTTTATCAGCTGTAGGAGTTCTCTAGTCGATTTTTTTTGAGTCACTTAGGTAGACTACCATATCATCTGCAAATAATGATAGTTTGACTTCTTCCTTTCCAATTTGTATCCCTTTGACCTCCTTATGTTGTCTAATTGCCTTTGCTGGTACCTCAGGTACAATATTGAAAAGATAAGGAGAAAGGGGGCAGCCTTGTCTAGTCCCTGAGTTTAGTGGGATTGCTTCAAGTTTCTCTCCTTTTAGTTTGATGCTGGCTACCGGTTTGCTGTATATTGCTTTTACTATGTTTAGATATGGGCCTTGAATTCCTGTTCTTTCCAAGACTTTAAGCATGAAAGGATGCTGAATTTTGTCAAATGCTTTTTCAGCATCCAATGAAATGACCATGTGTTTTTTTTTTTTTACTTTGAGTTTGTTTATGTAGTGGATTGTATTGATGGATTTCCATATATTGAATCAACCCTGCATCCCTGGGATAAAGCCTACTTGATGATGGTGGATGATCGTTTTGATGTGTTCTTGGATTCAGTTGGCAAGAATTTTATCGAGTATTTTTGCATCGATGTTCATAAGGGAAATTGGTCTGAAGTTTTCTTTCTTTGTTGGATCTTTGTGTGGTTTTGGTATCAACGTACTTGTGGCTTCTTAGACGGAATTGGGTCATGTTCCTTCTGTTTCTATTTTGTGGAATAGTTTGAAGAGTACTGGTGTTAACTCTTCTTTGAAGGTCTGATAGAATTCTGCACTGAAACCATCTGGTCCTGTGCCTTTTTTGGTTGGAAGACTTTCTATGACCCCTTCTATTTCTTTAGGGGTTATGGGACTGTTTACATGATCTATTTGGTCCTGATTTAATTTTGATATTTGTTATCTGTCAAGGAAATTGTCCATTTCCTCCAGATTCTCCAGTTGTGTTGAGTATAGCCTTTTGTAGTAGGATCTGATGATTTTTTGGATTTCCTCAGTTTCTGTTGTAATATCTCCCTTTTCATTTGTAATTTTGTTAATTTGGAAACTTTCTCTGTGCCTTTTGGTCAGTCTGGCTAAGGGTTTATCTATCTTGTTGATTTTCTCAAAGAACCAGCTCCTGGACTCATTGATTTTTTGTACAGTTCTCTTTGTTTCTACTTGATTTATTTCAGCCCTGAGTTTGATGATTTCCTGTCTTCTACTCCTCCTGGGTGAAATAGCTTCTTTTTGTTCCAGGACTTTCAGGTGTGTCATTAAGCTGCTAGTGTATGTTCTCTCCATTTTCTTTTTGGAGGCACTCAGGGCTGAGTTTTCCTCTTAGCACTGCTTTCATTGTGTCCCAAAGATTTGGGTATGTTGTGCCTTCATTTTCATTAAATTCTAAAATGTCTCTGATTTCTTTCTTTATTTCTTCTTTGGCCAAGGTGTCATTGAGTAGAGTATTGTTCAGCCTCCATTTGTATGTGGGATTTCTGTTGTTTTTGTTGCTATTGAAAACCACTTTTACTCCATAGTGATCTGATAGGAGGCATGGGATTAGTTCGATCTTCTTGTATTTGTTGAGGTCTGTCTTGTGACCAATTATATGGTCGATTTTGGAGAAGGTACCATGAGGTGCTGAGAAAAAGGTATATTCTTTTGCTTTAGGGTGAAATGTTCTATAAATATCAGTCAAATCCAATTGGTCCAAAGCTTCAATTAGTTTTACTGTGTCCCTGTTTAGTTTCTGTTTTCCTGCTCAGTCCATTGAGGAGAGTGGAGTGTTGAAGTCCCCCACAATTATTGTGTTAGGTCCAATGTGTGCTTTGAGTTTGGTAAAGTTTCTTTTACGAATGAGGGTGCCCTTGCATTTGGCGCATAGATGTTCAGAATTGAAAGTTCTTCTTGGTGGATTTTTCCTTTGACCAGCAAGAAGTGTCCCTCAGTGTCTCTTTTGATGACTTTAGGTTGAAAGTCAATTTTATCTGATGGCTTTAGTCCGGCTCATTTCCCGAGACCATTGGCTTGTAAAATTGTCTTCCAGCCTTTTACTCTAAGGTAGTTTTTGTCTTTAACATTTAGGTATGTTTCCTGTATGCAGCAAAATGTAGGATCCTGTTTAAGTATCCAGTCTGTTAGTCTATGTCTTTTTATTGGGGAATTGAGTCCATTGATGTTAAGAGATATTAAGGAATAGTGATTATTACTTCCTGTCATTTTTTATGTTATTTTTATATTTGAGTGATTATCTTCTTTTAGGTTTGATGAAAGGTTACTATCTTACTTCTTCTACTATGTAGTTTCCCTCCTAGTATTGGAGTTTTCCTCCTATTATTCTTTGTAGAGCTGGGCTTGTGGAAAGACATTGTATAAATTTGGTTTTGTCATGGAATGTCTTGGTTTCCCCATCTATTGTGATTGAGAGTTTTGCTGGGTATAGTAGTCTTGGCTGACATTTGTGTTCTCTTAGAGTCTGCATGAGATCTGCCCAGGATCTTCTAGCTTTCATGGTCTCTGGTGAGAAGTCTGGTGTGATTCTGATAGGTCTTCCTTTATATGTTACTTGGCCTTTTTCTCTTACTGCCTTTAATATTCTTTCTTTGTTTAGTGCATTTGGGGTTTTAATTATTATGTGATGGGAGGTATTTCTGCTCAGGTCCAGTCTGTTTGGAGTTCGGTCGGCTTCTTGTATATTCATAGGCATCTCTCTCTTTAAGTTGGGAAAGTTTTCTTCCATAATTTTGTTGAAGATATTTTGCTGAAGATATTTCATTTGTAAATCTTCACTCTCATCTATACCTATAATCCTTAGGTTTGGTCTTGTCATTGTATCCTGGATTTCCGGATGTTCTGGGATACAAGCTTTTTGCATTTTGCATTTTCTTTGACTGTTGAGTCAATGGTTTCTATGGTATCTTCGGCATCTGAAATTCTTTCTTCCATCTCTTGTATTCTTTTGTTTATATTTGCATCTATGGCCCCTAATTTCTTCTCAAGGTTTTCTATCTCCAAAGTTGTCTCCCTTTGTGATTTATTAGTTGTTTCTTCTTCTGTTTTTAGATCCAGGATGGTTTTGCTCAGTTCCATCATTTGTTTGTTTGTGTTTTCCTGTAATTCTTTAAGAGATTTTTGTGTTTCCTCTTTCATGACTTCTGACTCTTGACTCGTGTTCTCCTGCATTTCTTTAAGTTTTTTTGCATTTCTTCTTTATTGGCTTCTATCTCTTGAGCCTTATTCTCCTGCATTTCTTTAAGTGATTTTTGTGTTTCCATTCTACGGGTTTCTAGCTTATTCATGTTCCCCTGTATTTCTTTAAGAGATTCATTTATGTCCTTTTTGTGTTCTTGTAGCAGCATCATGACCAGTGATTTTAAATCCAAATCTTGTATCTCTGGTGTGTTGGCATAACCAGGACTTATTGATGTTGGAGAGTTTGATTCAGATGCTACCATATTGCCTAGATTTCTGTTAGTAGCGTTCCTGCATTTGCCCTTTGCCATCTTGTTCTCTGGAGTTAGTTGGTCTTGTCTCTGGCTGGTGTTTGGGCCTCCTGAGGGGCTCTGGGGCTATTACTGCAACACTATATGGCTGGGTTTCCCCTGTAGCAGATTGCTGATGTGCTCTCCTCCTCTTGGGTGCCCTTGCAGCCCTAGTGTTCTTTGCCCCAGATTGTGACTGTGAACCAGATTGTGCCAGTTTGCTCCTTCAGGGAGTGCTGAGGGTGTATGCTGCCGGGACCTTTTCCGAGTGCTGATCACTCTCTTGGGCAGAGGATCTCCCAACTGGGTTGGTGAACACAAGGCTAGCCTGGCTGCTCAGGTCCTGAGTCTAGGCAAAAGCCTGGGAGGCCAAGGTCCGAGCAAAGTTCCCCTCGGGCTATGACTGTTAATTGGTTCTGTCAGGTGTCCAGGATGGCGGGCGGGCTCGCTCGTGCTCCCTGAAAGTGCTGGGAGAGTCTGCTGGGCTAACAACCTCCTGGGCGGGTTGACACACAGATGGCCCACCAAGCAGCCCAGTTCTTTGGGTCAATCCAGGGCCTGTTGGGGCCTAGACTCCTGCTTTGTTAGCCTCAGATTATGCCTGTTAGCCGGCTTTGCCTCCTAGAGCTCTCTGGTGTCCTGTAGGCAAAATGGCAGTGCGCACTTGCCGCACCCTGATGGCCCCCCGAACAGCCCAGAGCCTGGGTGCAGGCCAACACCTGTCAGGCTTAGACCCCCGAGATGTTGGCCTTGGGTTATGTTTGTGTACCTCAGTCTGTCTGATCTCTCTGGAGTCCGAGATCCAAGATAGAGGTGAGTCTCTCGTGACTGGTGGGAGGCAGAGTTCTGAAGTGGCTTCTGTGCAGTGAAAGACACCGCAAATCCGCTGCTGCTTGCAGCCCAGCTGGCCAGCGAAGGTCAGTGGTCGTGGGCGCAGGGCCTAACCCTGCGTCACCTTGGTTCCACTGCTGATGGCCCTTCAGCTGGACCAGCCACTGCTGCACTCCCGCCGCCTAGCATCCCTGTTCTTAACTACTCCATACTTAATATTTTTAACAAAATCATAGAAGAAAATTTCTCTAAAGAAGAAGATGCTACTCAATGTAAAAGAACCATATAGAACACCAAATAGGCCAAACCAGAAAAGAAAGTCACCTTGACACACAATAATCAAAACACCAAACATACAAAACAAAGAAAGAATATTTAATGTCAGGCTAGACTACTATAGCTCACAAAACTTTCAATCATAATAGATGAAAAAAGTAAGATATTCCATAATAAAACCAAATTTAAGCAATATCTATTTACAAATTCACCCATGCAGAAAATGCTAAAGAGAAAATGGCAACCTAAAGATGTTTACTACACCCATGAAAACATGTAAAATAATCAAACTAAAAGAGGGAAAGCGAACATACACACATAACAATAATAATAACAACAACAACAACAAATAAAACACCAATCACTAGTCATTGATATCATTTAACAACAATGGTCTCAATTTCTCAATAAAGCAAAAAAGACTAGCAGAAGGGATAAACAAACAGGATTGATCCTTCTGCTGCACTAATGAAACATGTCACAACATCAAGGATAATAATCAGATCAGGGTAAAAGGATGAAAAAAATATTCAAAGCAAATGAACCTAAGAATCAGGCTGGTGTAGCCATATTAATATCGTCCAAAATAGACTGCAAACCAAAACTAATCAGAGGAGATTGGAAACAGCACTACATACTCATCAAAAGAAAAATCCACCAAGAAGACATGTCAGTTCTTAACATCTATGCTCCAAACACAAGGGCACTCAACTTTGTAAAAACAAAACAAAACAAAAACACTACTGTAGCTTAAATCACTTATCGACCCCACACCTACACACTGATAATGTGAGACTTCAGTGTTCCACTCTCACCAATAAACCTGTCATTTGAACAAAAACCTAAACAGAGAAATGTTGGAGCAATCTGGCATTATAAACCAAATACACCGAACAGATAGATACTGAATACTTCATCTAAACACAGAAAAAAATAAACTTTCTTCTCAGAACTTCATGTACCTTTCTCCAAAATTGAACACATATTTGAACACAAAGCAAGACTTAACAGATACATGAAAACTGAAATTTCACCCTATATCCTATCTGACCAGACCACGTGTAAGAGCTGAATATCAAAAATAGAAACAACAAAAGCTTACAGACTTCTAGAAACTGAATGATTCTCTACTGAATTAAAAATGGATCAAGACAGAACTTCAGAAAAAAATTAAAGAATTTCAAAAATTTAAAATAAATACACAGCATATCCAAGCTTATATGACACAATGAAAATAGTTCTAAGAGGAAAGTTCATACCACTATGTGACTATATAAAAACTTTGGAGAAATTTCATACTAGCAACTTAACAGCACACCTGAGAGCTCTAGAACAAAAAAGAAGAAATTATAGTCAAAAGGAGGTAAGAGCAAGAAATAATCAGTATTTAGGACTGCAGTCAATAAAATAGAAACAAAAAGTCAATATAACAAAGAGCTATTTCTTTTCACAAAAATCAAGAGATAGATAAGCCCTTGTTCAAAATAACTAAAAGGCAGGAAAATAATATCAAAATTACAAATCTGAAATGAGAAGAGAGACATCACAATAGATACCTGAGAGAGTCATTAGGACATACTTTCCTATACTCCACCAAATTGGAAAATCTAAAAGAAATGGATACTCTTCTTGATAGAAACTACTTACTAAATTAAATTATGATAGGATAAGCAATTTAAGCAGACATAACCCCTAAGGAAATAGGAGTAATTATTAAAAGTCTCCCAACTAAAACAAACAAACAAACAAAAACAAAATACAAAACAAAAAAACAAGGTCAGGTAGTCTTACCACAGAATTCTACTAGACTTTCAAAGAAAGATTAATGTCAATATTCCTAAATTATGCCACAAAATAAAAACAGAAAGAACAATACCTAATTAGATTTCTGAGGCTATAGTTAACATGATTCCCAAACCAGATAAATACCTAAGAAAGAGGACACACCAATGTTGTGGTAATTTCTTACCACGATAAGCCTGTATATATAAAAAAAAAAAAAACCACACAACTCCGTTAGTATATTTATAAGCTATATGCTTAGACTGGGCAGATCTATCACTACACTAATTTACTCCCCAGCTATGAGACCCCTTGCTACATGCGGCTTCTCCAGGCTATGTGGTTCTGCTCCATCTTCCTTCCACCACCTCCTCCTCCATTCTCTGAGACCTCCAGTCCCATCTTTTCCTTCCATTGACAAATTGTTTGCTCTAGCCTTTATGAGGAGAAGGTTCAGTAAGATAACCTGAGTACTTGATCTACTCCTAGTTGGGAATAACCCCTCTTGAGGAATCAGAATTAACATCAAAATACAAATAGCACCAGGGCAACCACCAATTACGTACATAGATGCAAAATTTCTCAATAAAATACTTGCTAATCAGGTAGAGGACACACAAGTCAGAACAACAGGTTGGCTGCCAGAGTGCCCTTGGTACACCTGACTCCTTCAGTTCAGTTTCTACAGCCACCTCTTCCCTCCCCACCCCCTTGACCCTGCTTTTATGTTCCCATCCCCCAACTTATGTAGACATGCGCTGATAAGGTAAAGGTCATATCAGTCAGAAAAACAGATACACACTGCTGAACTAGAGACCATGCCAGGTTCCGGAAACCCAGCCACCAACTTGGGTAGATAATCATTGATGGACCAGAACCCAAACTGGCCACCAGAACTCCAAACAGACTGCCTGCCCTCAGACCTCCTTTCCTTTCTTAGCACCTCAACAAACACAATACCAAGAACCTCCCATCACTGAGTAAAAGTCCCTAAATCAGGCTGAGATACATTGCTCAGCAAGGCTAGCCTGGAGAAGCCTAGCCCCCAAATGGTCAGTTACTCCCGGCTAGACCAGAGGCAATGCCGGCTGCCAGAACTCCAGACCATGGAGAACAGAAAGCCAGATAAGAAACAGAAACCAAGGAAGACAATATCCTAACAAAGACAACCACAGAAATTGTCACCTTGACCTAAAATCACCCCAAACCCAGATGCCTAGACTGGATTAAGAACTCAATCAACAAAAGCCAGGGCAATATGTGACCACTGGAGGCCAGTAATCCTCTACTGCAAGCCCTGAAAATTCCAACACAGATGAAGAAAATGCCTTTAACCCAATGTTATAAAAAATATGGAGATCCTTGAAAGAGAAATAAATCTCTTAGGGAATGCCAAGAAAGACCATATATCCACCTCACACCATTAAGAATGGCTAAGATCAAAAACTCAGATGACAGCAAGCAGATGCTAGTGAGGAGAAGCACTCCTCCATTGTTGGTGGGATTGCAAGCTGGTACAACCACTCTGGAAATCAATCTGTCAGTTCCTGAGAAAATTGGAAACCTGAGGACCCAGCTATACCGGTAACTCCTGGGCATATAACCAAAAGATTCTCTAGAATATAACAAGGACACATGCTCCACTATGTTCATAGCAGCCTTATTTATAATAGCCAGAAACTGGAAAGAACCCAGAATAGTCCTTCAAAAGAGGAATAGATACAGAAAATGTGGTACATTTACATAATGGAGTACTATTCAGTTATTTAAAATGATGAATTCATGAAATACTTAGGCAAATGGATGGAACTAGAAAATGTCATCCTGAGGGAGGTAACCCAATCACAAAAGAACACAGACAGTATGCACTCACTGATAATTGGATATTGGCCCAAAAGCTCCAAATGCCCAAGATACAACTTACAGACCACATGAAGCTCAAGAAGAAGGAAGACCAAAGTGTGCATACTTTGGACCTTCTTAGAAAGGGGAACAAAATACTCACAGGAGCAAATAAGGAGAAAAACTGCAAAGCAGAGACTGAAGGAAAGGCCATCCAGAGACTGTCCCACCTGGGGATTCATCCCATATACAGTCACCAAACCCAAACACTATTGTGGATGCTAAGAAATGTTTGCTAAAAGGAGCCTGATATAGCTGTCTTCTTAGAAGCCCTGCCACAGCCTTACAAATACAGAATCAGATGCTTGTAGCTAACCATTAAACTGAGTGCCAGGTCTCCAAGGGAGGAGTTAGTAAAAGGACTGAAGGAGTTGAAGAGGAAGAACAACAATATCAACCAACCAGACACTCCAGAGCTCCCAGGGACTAAGCCACCAAACAAGGAGTACACATGGTTCTAGCTGCAGATGTAGCAGAGGATGGCCTTGTCAGACATCAATAGGAGGAAAGATCCTTGGTCCTATGAAGGTTTAATAGGTGCCCCATTTGTACTGGATAGTTTCGTGTGTCAACTTGACACGTGTTGGAGTTATCACAGAGAAAGGAGTTTCAGTTGGGGAAGTGCCTCCATGAGATCCAGCTGGGGGCATTTTCTCAGTTAGTGATCAAGTGATGAGGGCCCCTTGTGGGTGGTTCCACCTTTGGGCTGGTGCTCTTGGGTTCTATAAGAGAGCAGGCTGAGCAAGCCAGGGGAAGCAAGCCAGTAAGAAACATCCCTCCATGACCTCTGCATCAGCTTCTGCTTCCTGACCTGCTTGAGTTCCAGTCCTGACTTTAGTGATGAACTACAACATGGAAGTGTAAGCTCAATAAACCCTTTCCTCCCCAACTTGCTTCTTGGTCATGATGTTTGTGCAGGAATAGAAACCCTGACTAAGACACCATTGTAGGGGAATTGAGGGTGAGGAGGTGGGGATGGCTGGGGAGGTGGAGGAACATGCTCATAGAAGCAGTAGGAGGGTAAATGTGATAGAGGGTTTCCTGGAGGGAGGAAACTGGGAAAGGGGATAACTCTTGAAATATTAATATAAAGAAAATATACAATATATATTTTCTTTATATTTATATTATATATAAAGAAGGAAATGAATAAAAAACATTCAAGACCTGAAAATAAAAATAGAAGCAATAAAGAAAACACGGAGTGAGGGAATTCTAGAAATGGAAAATCTTGGCAAGTAAACAGGAACTATAGATACAAGCATCAATAGAATACAAGATATAGAAGAGAGAACATTAGGCATTGCAAGCAAGATAGAAGAAATAGATACATTGAACAAAGAAAATGGTAAATCTAAAAAATTCCTGAAACAAAACATGCAGGAAACCTGGGACACTATAAAAAAGGCTAAGCCTAAAAATAATAGAAATAAATGGAGCAGAGCAGAAGAACCTCAGCTCAAAGGCCTGGAAAAAAAAATTAACAATATCATAAATGCAAGTTTTCTTAACCAAAACAAGGAGATGCCTAAAAAAGTAAAAGAAAGCATAAAGAGCATTAAATAGATTGGACCAGAAAAGAAAATATTCAGCGTATAATAACCAAAATACTAAATGCACAAAACAAAAAAGGATATACAGATGGGGAATTCGGAGGCGGCGGCGGCGGCAGCGGCAGCCGCAGCGGCAGCAGTGGCTGCTCCAGCAGAAGGGCCATCAGCAGTGGAACCAAGGCGTCACAGGGACCAGTTAGGCCCTGCGCCCACGACCACTGACCTTCGCTGACCAGCCGGGCAGCAAGCAGCTGCAGTTGTGCGGCGCCTTTCCTGCACGGAGGCCACTTCAGAACTCGGCCTCCCACCAGTCAGGAGAGGTGCATCCATCTTGGTTCCGTACTCCAGGGATCGGACAGACTGAGGTACACAAACATAATCCGAGGCCAACACCGCGGTGGTCTGAGCCCGACGGGCGTTGGCCTGCACCCAGGCCCTGGGTGGGTCGGGGGGCCATCGGGGTGCCAACCCAGCCAGGAGGTTTTTTGCCCAGGCCTGCGAGCGCGCCGCCGCCATTTTGCCTGCAGGACGACAGAGAGCTCAGGCGGGCAGACCTGTAACAGGCATAGCCTAAGGCTAACAAAGCAGGGGTCCAGGCCCCAAAAGGCACAGGACTGACCCCAAGAACTGGGCGGCTTGGTGGGCTATCTGTGAGTCAACCCGCACAGGTGATTGGTAGCAAAGCAGACTCTCCCGGCGCTTTCAGGGAGCGCGGGCTCGCACGCCCGCCATCCTAGTCACCTGGCAGACCCAATTAACAGTCATAGCCCTAGGGGAACTTTGCTCGGACCTTGGCCTCCCAGACTTTTGCCTGGACTCAGGGACTGGGCGGCCAGGCTAACCTTGTGTGCGACAGCCCGATTGGCGGATCGGCTGCCCAGCGGAGTGAGCGGAACACAGGGGAGGTCACAGTAGCATACACCGTCGGCACTCCCTGGGGGTGCACACAGGCTCCATCTGGTCCACAGACACAATCTGGGGCAAGGCCTCAGGCAGAAGCCCTTAGCTCTACTCTCTCTGCTTCCGGATCCAGATCAGTCTGGGCGGCAGCATTACATCTCCAAGTCCTGCAAGTGGCTAGCTGGGCTTCCGGGCGGCCAGCTGGGAGAAGTCAGTGTGCTCCAGTGAATCCAGTGGGCCCCAGCGGGAGCCTTCGGGTGCCTGCTTTGGGATCAGAACAGCCTGGGCAGCAGCACACTGTCTACAAGCAGTGCAGGAGGTAAGCTGTGCACCAGAGGCCAACTGGGAAGGGGCAGCTTGCACTGGTGAGTCCAGCACTGACAAGATAAACTAACACCAGTGAGAACTAGATGGCAAAAGGCAAACGCAGGAACGTCCCTAACAGAAATCAAGGCAATATGGCAACATCTGAACCCAATTCTCCTCTACCAACATGTCCTGGATACCCCATCACACCAGTAAAACAAGATTTGGATTTAAAATCACTGGTCATGATGCTGGTACAGGAACACATGAAGGACATACATAAAGAAATTCAGGAGAAAATGGATCAAAAGTTAGAAGCCCTTGCAAGGGAAACACAAAAATCATTGAAAGAAATCCAGGAGAATACAAAAGCCAACAAGGAGGAAATGCAAAAAACACTTAAAGAAATACAGGAGAACTTTGGTCAACAGGCTGAGGTCATGAAAGACGAAACACAAAAAGCTCTTAAAGAAATACAGGAGAACTTTGGTCAATAGGCTGAGGTCATGAAAGACGAAACACAAAAATCTCTTAAAGAATTACAGGAAAACACAAACATGCAAGTGAAGGAGCTAAGCAAAACCATCCAGGATCTAAAATCAGAAGTAGAAACAACTAAGAAAACTCAAAGGGAGACAACTTTGGAGATAGAAAGCCTTGGGAAGAAATCAGGGGACAGAGATACAAATATCAACAACAGAATACAAGAGATAAAAGAAAGAATCTCAGATGCTGAAGATTCCATAGAAACCATGGACTCAACAGTTAAAGAAAATGCAAAATGCAAAAAGCTTGTAACCCAAAATATCCAGGAAATCCAGGACACAATGACAAGACCAAACCTAAGGATTATAGGCATAGATGAGAGTGAAGATTTACAACTTAAAGGGCCAGCAAACATCTTCAATAAAATTATGAAAGAAAACTTCCCTAACCTAAAGAGAGAGATGCCCATGAATATACAAGAAGCCTACAGAATTCCAAACAGACTGGACCAGAACAGAAATACTTCCCGTCACATAATAATCAAAACACCAAATGTTCTAAACAAAGAAAGAATACTAAAGGCAGTAAGAGAAAAAGGCCAAGTAACATATAAAGGAAGACCTATCAGAATCACAGCAGACTTTTCACCTGAGACTATGAAGGCTAGAAGGTCCTGGGCAGATCTCATGCAGACTCTAAGAGAACACAAATGCCAACCAAAACTACTATATCCAGCAAAACTCTCAATCACCATAGATGGAGAAACTAAGATATTTCATGACAAAACCAAGTTTACCCAATATCTATCCACAAACCCGGCCCTAAAAAGGATAATAGGAGGACAACACCAATACAAGGAGGGAAACTTCACCCTGGAAAAAGCAAGATAGTAACCTTTCATCAAACCCAAAAGAAGTTAAGCATTCAAATATAAAAAATAACGTCAAAAATGATAGGAAGTAACAATCACTATTCCTTAATATCTCTTAACATCAATGGACTTAATGCCCCAATAAAAAGACACAGACTAACTGAATGGATATGTAAACAGGACCCTACATTTTGCTGCTTACAGGAAACACACCTCAGGGTCAAAGACAAACACTACCTTAGAGTAAAAGGCTGGAAGACAATTTTACAAGCAAATGGTCTCAGGAAACAAGCTGGAGTAGCCATTTTAATATCAGATAAAATTGACTTTCAACCCAAAGTCATCAAAAGAGACCCTGAGGGACACTTCTTGCTGGTCAAAGGAAAAATACAAAAAGAAGAACTGTCAATCCTGAACATCTATGCCCCAAATGCAAGGGCACCCTCTTTCGTAAAAGAAACTTTATTAAAACTAAAAGCACACATTGAACCTAACACAATAATTGTGGGTGACTTCAACACTGCACTTTCCTCAATGGACCGATCAGGAAAACAGAAACTAAACAGGGACACAATGAAACTAATTGAAGCTTTGGACCAATTAGATTTAACAGATATATATAGAACATTCTATCCTAAAACAAAAGAATATACCTTTTTCTCAGCACCTCATGGTACCTTCTCCAAAATCGACCATATAATTGGTCACAAGACAGACCTCAACAAATATAAGAAGATCGAACTAATCCCATGCCTCCTATCTGATCACTATGGAGTAAAAGTGGTCTTCAATAGCAACAGAAACAACAGAAAGCCCACATACACGTGGAAACTGAACAATACTCTACTCAATGATACCTTGGTCAAGGAAGAAATAAAGAAAGAAATTAAAGACTTTTTAGAACACAATGAAAATGAAAACACAACATACCCAAATCTATGGGACACAATGAAAGCAGTGCTAAGAGGAAAGCTCATAGCCCTGAGTGCCTCCAAAAAGAAAATGGAGAGAGCATACATTACCAGCTTAATGACACACCTGAAAGCCCTAGAACAAAAAGAAGCTATTTCGCCCAGGAGGAGTAGAAGGCAGGAAATCATCAAACTCAGGGCCGAAATCAATCAAGTAGAAACAAAGAGAACCATACAAAAAATCAACAATACCAGGAGCTGGTTCTTTGAGAAAATCAACAAGATAGATAAACCCTTAGCCAGACTGACCAAAGGGCACAGAGAAAGTATCCAAATTAACAAACTTAGAAATGAAAAGGGAGATATAACAACGGAAACTGAGGAAATCCAAAAAATCATCAGATCCTACTACAAGAGCCTATACTCAACACAACTGGAGAATCTGGAGGAAATGGACAATTTCCTTGACAGATACCAAATACCAAAATTAAATCAGGACCAAGTAGACCATCTAAACAGTCCCATAATGCCTAAAGAAATAGAAGGAGTCATAGAAAGTCTTCCAACCAAAAAAAGCACAGGACCAGATGGCTTCAGTGCAGAATTCTACCAGACCTTCAAAGAAGAGTTAACACCAATACTCTTCAAACTATTCCACAAAATAGAAACAGAAGGAACACTACCCAATTCCTTCTACGAAGCCACAATTACGCTGATACCAAAGCCACACAAAGATCCAACAAAGAAAGAGAACTTCAGACCAATTTCCCTTATGAACATCGATCCAAAAATACTCAATAAAATTCTTGCCAACCGAATCCAAGAACACATCAAAACGATCATCCACCATGATCAAGTAGGCTTTATCCCGGGAATGCAGGGTTGGTTCAATATACGGATATCCATCAATACAATCCACTACATAAACAAACTCAAAGAACAAAACCACATGGTCATTTCATTGGATGCTGAAAAAGCATTTGACAAAATTCAGCATCCCTTCATGCTTAAAGTCTTGGAGAGAACAGGAATTCAAGGCCCATACCTAAACATAGTAAAAGCAATATACAGCAAACCGGTAGCCAGCATCAAACTAAATGGAGAGAAACTTGAAGCAATCCCACTGAAATCAGGGACCAGACAAGGCTGCCCCCTTTCTCCTTATCTTTTCAATATTGTACTTGAGGTACTAGCTCGGGCAATTCGACAACATAAGGAGGTCAAAGGGATAAAAATTGGAAAGGAAGAAGTCAAACTATCATTATTTGCAGACGACATGATCGTCTACCTAAGTGACCCAAAGAACTCCACTAGAGAGCTCCTACAGCTGATAAACAACTTCAGCAAAGTGGCAGGTTATAAAATCAACTCAAGCAAATCAGTGGCCTTCCTATACTCAAAGGATAAGCAGGCTGAGAAAGAAATTAGGGAAATGAACCCCTTCACAATAGCCACAAACAGTATAAAGTATCTTGGGGTGACTCTTACCAAACATGTGAAAGATCTGTATGACAAGAACTTCAAGACTCTGAAGAAGGAAATGGAAGAAGACCTCAAAAAATGGGAAAACCTCCCATGCTCATGGATCGGTAGAATCAATATAGTTAAAATGGCCATTTTGCCTAAAGCACTATACAGATTCAATGCAATACCCATCAAAATCCCAACTCAATTCTTCACAGAGTTAGAAAGAGCAATTATCAAATTCATCTGGAACAACAAAAAACCCAGGATAGCTAAAACTATTCTCAGCAACAAAAGGAAATCTGGGGGAATCAGTATCCCTGACCTCAAGCAATACTACAGAGCAATAGTGTTAAAAACTGCATGGTATTGGTACAGTGACAGGCAGGCGGATCAATGGAACAGGATTGAAGATCCAGAAATGAACCCACACACCTATGGCCACTTGATCCTCGACAAAGAGGCTGAAAACATCCAATGGAAAAAAGATAGCCTTTTCAACAAATGGTGCTGGTTCAACTGGAGGTCAGCATGCAGAAGATTGCGAATTGATCCATCCTTGTCTCCTTGTACTAAGCTCAAATCCAAATGGATCAAGGACCTCCACATAAAGCCAGACACTCTGAAGCTAATAGAAAAGAAACTGGGGAAGACCCTTGAGGACATCGGTACAGGGAGAAAGTTTCTGAACAGAACACCAATAGCGTATGCTCTAAGAGCAAGAATTGACAAATGGGACCTCATAAAATTACAAAGTTTCTGTAAGGCAAAGGACACCATCAAGAGGACAAATCGGCAACCAACAAATTGGGAAAAGATCTTCACCAATCCTACATCAGATAGAGGGCTAATATCCAATATATATAAAGAACTCAAGAAGTTAGACTCCAGAAAACCAAACAACCCTATTAAAAAATGGGGTACAGAGTTAAACAAAGAATTCTCACCTGAAGAACTTCGGATGGCGGACAAGCATCTTAAAAAATGCTCACCTTCATTAGTCATTAGGGAAATGCAAATCAAAACAACCCTAAGATTTCATCTTATACCAGTCAGAATGGCTAAGATTAAAAATTCAGGAGACAGCAGGTGTTGGAGAGGGTGTGGAGAAAGAGGAACACTCCTCCACTGCTGGTGGGGTTGCAAATTGGTACAACCACTCTGGAAATCAGTCTGGCAGTTCCTCCAAAAACTGGGCACCTCACTTCCAGAAGATCCTGCTATACCACTCCTGGGCATATACCCAGAGGATTCCCCACGATGTAATAAGGATACAGCTGGCCGCCCGGAAGCCCTGCTAGCCTCTTGCAGGACCTGGAGTTGTGGTGCGGCAGCCCAGGCTGATGTGGATCCGGAAGCGGAGAGAGTTGAGCTGAGGGCTTCCGCCTGAGGCCTTGCCCCAGATTGTGTCTGTGGACCAGATGGAGCCTGTGTGCACCCCCAGGGAGCGCTGAAGGTGTATGCTGCTGTGACCTCCCCTGTGTTCTGCTCACTCCGCTGGGCAGCTGATCCCCCAACTGGGCTGGCGCACACAAGGTTAGCCTGGCCGCCCAGGCCCTGAGTCCAGGCAAAAGCCTGGGAGGCCAAGGTTCGAGCAAGTTCCCCTAGGGCTATGACTATTAATTGGGTCCGCCAGGTGACCCGGATGGCCAGCGTGTGTGTCCGCGCTCCCCGAAAGCACCGGGAGAGTCTGCTGTGCTAACAACCTCCTGGGTGGGTTGACTCACGGATGGCCCACCAAGCCTCCCAGTTCTTGGGGTCAGTCCTGAGCCTTTTGGGGCCTAGACCCCCGCTTTGTTAGCCTCAGGCTATGCCTGTTACGGGTCTGCCCGCCAGAGCTCTCTGTCGTCCTGCAGGCAAAATGAAGGCGCGCGCGCAGGCCCGGGCAAAAAACCTCCTGGCTGGGTTGGCACCCCGATGGCCCCCTGAACAGCCCAGAGCCTGGGTGCAGGCCAACGCCCGTCGGGCTCAGAACCCTGCGGTATTGGCCTCAGATTATGTTTGTGTACCTCAGTCTGTCAGATCTCTGGAGTCCGAATCCAAGATGGAGATGAGCCTCTCCTGACTGGCGGGAGGCCGCGTTCTGAAGTGGCTTCCGTGCAGCAAAAGGCACCGCAAATCCGCAGCTGCTTGCCGCCCGGCTGGTCAGTGAAGGTCAGTGGTCGTGGGCGCAGGGCCTAACTGGACCCTGTGTCGCCTTGGTTCCACTGTTGATGGCCCTTCAGCTGGACCAGCCACTGCTGCACTGCTGCTGCCGCCGCCCTGTCATTTACTTTCAAACACCAAATTTGTTTTTCTTCTCAAGAATAGAACCTGTTTTCTAACTCTGATTAGGTTTCATTTTTCATTCCTTAAACAAACTTTCAAGTCAGACATGTTTTAAACAGACTATATCCTATACTTAGTATTATATTGCTTTGGTCTCTCTGTAAAATATCTGTTATGGGAAAGCCATTGCTAATCTTCCTCTTACAATTTAGCATTTGAACTCTAAGCAGCAGTCTGTAGTGGTGTGCTACAATGAGTAATAAGCTATATAGTTATTATCTTGTAGTAACTTTGAAGTGGAAAGTTTTGGTTTCTTTGGAGACTTAGTTGTGCCATGTGATGTTTTTTCTGGAAACTTTTTTAAGAGGATGTTTTTGCTGAAATAGACATGTGGGAGGATGTTTTGCTAAGAAAAGTCATGTGATTTTTCTGGAGGCAGCCTGGAAAAGGGGCATGTGATACTTAGCTAGAGTAGATGCTTAGGAGAACACATGAGGTTTGCAAAGGATAAAAATATAGCTCAATAGACAGTGAGTGATGCTGTATAGTATTGGTGTGCTTTACCATTCTCTGTTGGTCATGGTACATCATGACTTAATAGAGAGAAATGCACCAAAAAAAAAAAAAAAAACCAACAACAACAAAAAACCAAAAACAAAACAAACTTCTGGTGGTGTTCTAGAGGCTTCTTGCTATTTCTTCAGATTCAGGCTTACTGGCAGAGCCTTGAGTGGAATGAGCTATTGCTGCTCATTCATGTGCACTGAATTACTGATAGTCTGACAACAGAGACTGGAATTGATCCAAAGAAATATTTCTAGAGAGGTCCACATCCTCCTTTGCTCTAGTAACCTTTCATCTGGTGGGTAGCAGGATAGAAGGGATGTTAAAGCATATTAGAACCCTTATTAAAAATTGGTTTTGAAAAAATATAAGCTTACACAATTTGGTGGTGTTTATATGAAAAGACACAATAATCAAAGTATGTTTACAAACATGTCAGGAATGATGCTAGAATGTTGTAAAGAAACCATGCACCAACTACCACATGCAGTAAACCCCACCAAGAGTGCAGTGTAGTGACAGCCCAGACAATCTGGTGTGACTGAGAGGCTTTGGGGATAGAAGTTCCAAGTAGGGAAAATCATGGCATCTGGTAGTGTTTAACTAGATATACTCACACTATCTTAAGACTTCCTTCATGCAAGGGATGTAAATGGAAAATTATAATTTCCACAGTGGTCATAAAACTATACTAACATCTTTTCCTAAATCATTCTGGTTCTGTCTTAAGGGGCACTATATACTTAACATTCTTAAGGTGGATAAAGTATATGACAGGGGGAAAGTACAGACCTGGTGCTTAAGGAATTCTAAGGCACATCAGCTTCTGCTTGATTTCTCCTGGGTTTAGGAAGTTGCTTCTAAGTTTCAGTTACAGTGTCATGAAGACTGTAAGACAGGACAGGACTTATTGCACAAGTTAATTGTCAACAGCAGTCAAGGACTTAGCCACTAGCCTGTGTAAATTACCAGACATTCATTCAAGTAACAGTTTCCAGGCTCTGACGCCCCTCCCCCCCCTCCCCCCCCCCCCCCCGACTGGAGGCCACACAGTAAGGATCAAAGGTGAGCTATCATCATTGTGCTGTGATTGGATTTTTGACAGCATGATTTGTGAGCATAATGAATATTTGCTTATGCTACTAAACTTTACAACCATAATAATTGGATCAGCTAGTGAGGTTGCATATTCAATGTCATGTCATAGGCCCATAAAAACATGTGTTTGTTCTTCTTTTTGAATGCTACCTTAGGTAATTTTCTCCTAATTTTCCAAGAATATTACCCCTGCCTTTCCTTTCTGCTGGGACAGACACTTGCCAGCTCTGCCACAGTGAAGACAACATTTCCTGATACATTCTAGAGAACCAATTGCACTCAGGGCATTTGGATCTAGGAGGGGCCTGGGAGCATAATGCACCATATCCAGGTGGAGCAGGGAGATAGCTATCCTCCCAGGACTGTGGAGAGTACTACGAGCACAGAGCCAAGCCTGGGCCACAGAGCTACATACACAGCACCACAAGAGAGCTGGTCCCTACATACCTGTGTGCACCTAGAGAATAGCTTGCAGGACAGATAAGCCACAATGCAAAACAGCAAGGCCAGCTAATTACAGAGTTATCCAGATGGCAAAAGGCAAACACAAGAACATTACCAACTGAAACCAAGGCAACATGGTACCATCCAAACCCAGTTCTCCCACAACAGCAAATCCTGAATACCCTAAAACATCAGTAAAGCAAAACCTGGATTTAAAATCACATCTCATAATGCTGATAGAGGACTTCAAGTAAGACATAAATAACTGCCTTAAAGAAATGCAGGAGAACAGAGGTAAACAGGGAGAAGCTCTTAAAGAGAAAACACAAAAATCCCTTAAAGAATTTCAGGAAAACAACATTAAAGTAAAGGAACTGAACAAAACCATCCAAGATCTAAAGATGGAAGTAGAAACAATAAAGAAATCACAAAGGGAGACAACTCTGGAGATAGAAGACCTTGGAAAGAAGATAGGAGTCATAGATGCAAACATCAACAACAGAATACAAGAGGTAGAAGAAAGAATCTCAGGTGCTGAAGATACCATAGAAAACATTGACTAGACAATCAAAGAAAATGCAAAATGTAAAAAGCTTGTAACCCAAAACGTCCAGGAAATTCAGGACACAATAAGAAGACCAAACTTAAGGATTATAGGTATAGAAGAGAATGAAGATTTACAACTTAAAGGGCCAGTAAATATCTTCAACAAAACTATGGAAGAAAACTTCCCTAACTCAAAAAAAGAGTTACCCATGAACATAAGAAGTCTACAGACTTCTTCATGGAAGAACTCCAAACAGACTGGACCAGAAAACAAAGTCCTCCCAGAACATAATAATCAAAACACTAAATTTACTAAACAAAGAAAAAGTATTAAAAACAGCAAGGCAAAAAGGTCAAGTAACATATAAAAGCACACCTATCAGAATTACACCAGACTTCTCACCAGAAACTATGAAAGCTAGAAGATCCTGGGAAGATGTCATACAGACCCTTAGAGAACATAAACGTCAGCCCAGGCTGCTATACACAGCAAAATTGTCAATTACCATAGACTGAGAAAACAAGACATTCCATGACAAAACTAAATTTACACAATATCTTTCCACAAACACAGCTCAACAGAGGATAATGGGTGGAAAATACCAACACAAGGAGGGAAACTACACCTAGGAAAAGGAATAAAGTAATCTTCTTTCAACAACCCCCCAAAAATGATAGCCAGACAAACAGAATTCCACCTTTAACAACTAAATTAACAGGAAGTAGCAATCACTTTTCCTTAATATCTCTTAACATCAATGGACTCAATTATCCAATAAAAAAAGACATAGGCTAACAGACTGGATATGTAAACCCGAGCCAAGATTTTGCTGCGTACAAGAAACCCACCTCAGGGACAAAGTCACTACCTCAGAGTCAAAGGTTGGAAAACAATTTTCCAAGCAAATGTTCCCAAGAAAGAAGCTGGAGTGGCCATTCTTATACCACATAAAATTGACTTTCAACCATAAGTTGTCAAAAAAGATAAGGAAGGACACTTCATAATGATCAAAGGAAAAATCGAACAACATGAACTCTCAATTCTGAACATCTATGCTCTGAATGCAAGGGCACCCTCATTCATAAAACAAACAAACAAACTTTACCAAAGTTTAAAGCACACATTACACCCCACACAATAAAAGTGGGAGACTTCAACACTCCACTCTTAGCAATGGAGTGGAATCACGGAAACACAAACTAAACAGAAACTAACAGAAGTTATCAACCAAATGGATCTAACAGATATTTATAGAGCATTCCATCCTAAAGTAAAAGAATATACCTTCATACCTTCTTCTCAGCACCTCATGGTACCATCTCCAAAACTGACCATATAATTGGTAACAAAATAGCTCTTAACAGATACAGGAATATTGAAATAATTCTATGCACCCTATCATATCACCATGGTCTAAGGTCGGTCTTAAGTTCAAACAAAAACAATGGAAAACACACATACACATGGACGTTGAGCAATGATAGCTTGGTGAAGGAAGAAATGAAGAAAGAAATTAAAGACTTTTTAGAATTTAATGAAAATGTGAACATATCATACCAAAACTTATGGTATGCAGTGCTAAGAGGAAAACTCATAACTAAAAGTGCCTCCAAAAAGAAAATGAAGAGAGGTTACACTAGAAGCTTGACAACACACATGAAGGCTCTAGAACAAAAAGAAGCAAATGTACCCAAGAGGAGTAGACTGCAAGAAATAATCAAACTCAGGGCCAAAATCAATCGAATAGAAACAAAAAGAACTATACAAAGAATCAAGAAAAACAGGAGCTGGTTCTTTGAGAAAATCAACAAGATAGATAAACCCTTAGCCAGACTAACCAGAGGGCACAGAGGCACTATCCAAATTAATAAAATCAGAAATGAAAAGGGAGACATAACAACAGAAACTGTGGAAATTCAAAAAAAATCATCATATCCTACTATAAAAGCATATATTCAACAAAATTGGAAAATCTGGATGAAGTGGACAATTTTCTAGACACATACCAGGTGCCAGTGTTAAAATAGGATCAGATAAACTATCTAAATAGTCCCATAAGTCCCAAGGAAATAGAAGCAGTCATTAATAGTCTCCCCCCCACCCCCCAAAAACAGCCCAGGACCAGACGGGTTAAGAGGAGAATTCTATCAGGTCTTCAAAGAAGAGTTAATACCAATACTCTTCAAACTATTCTACAAAATAGAAACACAAGGAACACTACCCAATCCATTCTATGAAGTCACAGTACCTATAATAATAATGCATATACCTAAACCAAACAAGGAAAGAGAATTTCAGACCAGTTTCCGTTAGGAACATTGATGCAAAAATACTCAGTAAAATTCTGGCAAACCAAATCCAAGAATGCATCAAATCAATTCACCACGATCAAATAGGCTTCATCTCAGAGATGCAGGGATGGTTCAATATACTGAAATCCATCAATGTAATCCACTACATAAACTAACTCAAAGAAAAAAACCCGCACGGTCATTTCATTAGATGCTGAAAAAGCTTTTGACAATATCCGGCCTCCCTTCATGATAAAAGTCTTGGAGAGATCAGGAATACCTAAACATAGCAAAAGCAATATACAGCAAACCAGTAGCCAACATCAAACTAAATGGAGAGAAACTTGAAGCAATCCCACTAAAATCGGGGACCAGGGAAGGCTGCCCACTGTCTACCTATCTATTCAATATAATATTTGAAGTCCTAGCCAGAGCAATCAGAAAGCAATAGGAGGTCAAAGGTATACAAATTGAAAAGGAAGAACTCAAAATATCATTATTTGCTGGTGATTTGATCTCATACTTAAGCAACCCCAAAAATTCCACCAGAGAACTCCTACAGGTGGTAAACAACTTAAGCAAAGTGGCTGGATATAAAATTAACTCAATCAAATCAGTAACCTTCCTCTACTCAAATGATAAACAAGCTGAGAAAGAAATTAGGGAAATGACACCCTTCACAACAGTCACAAATAATATTAAATACCTCGGTGTGACTTTAACTAAGCAAGTGAAAGATCTGTATGAAAAGAACTTCAAGCCTCTGAAGAGAGAAATTAAAGAACATCTCAAAAGATGGAAAGATCTCCCATGCTCATGGATCAGCAGGATTAATATAGTAAAAATGGCCATCTTACTGAAAGCAATCTACAGATTCAATGCAATCCCCATCAAAATTCCAAATCAATTCTTCATAGTGTTAGAAAGAGCTATCTGAAAATTCATTTGGAATAACAAAAAACCCAGGATAGTGAAATCTATTTTCTGCAACAAAAGATCTCTTGGTGGAATCACCATCCCTGACCTCAAGCTCTACTACATAAAAATAGTGATAAAAACTTTATGGTATTGGTACAGAGACAGGGAGAAAGATCAATGGAATAGAATTGAAGACCCAGAAATGAATCCATGCACCTATGGTCACTTGATATTTGACAAAGGAGCTAAAAACATCCAGTGGATAAAAGACAGCATTTTTAACAAATGGTTCTGGATCAACTAGAGGTGAACAAGTAGAAAAATGCAAATTGGCCCATTCTTATCTCCCTGTACAAAGCTCAAGTCCAAGTGGACCAAGGACCACTGAAACCAGATACACTGAAGCATATAGAAGAGAAAGTGGAGAAGAGCCTTGAACACATGGGCACAGGGGAAATTTTCCTGAAGAGAACACCAATGGCCTATGCTCTACGATCAAGAATCAACAAATCAGACCTCATAAAACTGTAAAGCTTCTGTAAAGGAAAGGATATCGTCAATAGGACAAAACGGCAACCAACTGCTGAGGAAAAGAACTTTACTGATCTTACATCTGAAAGAGCGCTAATATCCAATGTACACAAAGAACTCAAGAAGTTGGATTTCAGAGAGTCAAATAACCTTATTAAAAATGGGGTACAGAGCTAAACAGCGAATTCTCAACTGAGGAAACTCGAATGGCTGTGAAGCACCGAAAGCAATGTTCAGCATCCTTAGTTATCAGGGAAATGCAAATCAAAACAACCCTGAGATTCCACCTTGCACCAGTCAAAATGGCTAAGATTAAAAACTCGGGACAGTAGATGTTGGAGAGGATGTGGAGAAAGAGGAACTCTTCTCCATTGCTGGCAGGATTGCAAGCTGGTAAAACCACTCTGGAAATCACTTTCACAGTTCCTCAGAAAATTAGACATAGTACTACCTGAGGACGATACCCAGAAGTTGCTTCAACATCTAATAAGGACACATGCTCTACTATGATCATAATAAACTTATTATAATAGTCAGAAGCTGGAAAGAACCCAGATGTCCTTCAACAGAGGAATTGATACAGAAAATGTGGTATATTTACATAATGGAGTACTATTCACTTATTAAAAACAATGGATTCATGAAATTCTTAGACAATGGATGGAACTATAAAGTGTTATCCTGAATGAGGTAATCCAATCACAAAAGAACACACATGGTATTCATTCACTGATAAGTGGATATTAGTCCAAAAGCTCAAAATAAATAAGTTACAATTAATAGACCACATGAAGCTCAAGAAGAAGGAAGACCAAAGTGTGGATGCTTTGGATTTTGTGAGAAAGGGAACAAAATACTCCCAGGAGCAATTATAGAGACAAAGTGTGGAGCAGAAACTGAAGGAAAGGCCACCCAGAGACTGTCCTACCAGGGGATTCATCCTATAAACAGTCACCAAACCCTGACCCTATTATAGATGACAAGAAGTGCATACTGTAAGGAGCCAGAGGATCCTTGACTGAGCCTTACAGATACAGAGGCAGATGCTAGCAGCCAACCATTGGACTGAGCGTGGAGTCCCCAGAGGAGGAGTTTGGGGACTTCACTGGAGGAGGTGAAGGTGTTTGCAGCCCCATGGGAAGAAGGAAGATGTTGGCTACCCAAATGCCCCAGGTCTCCCAGGGACTAAGCCATCAACCAAGCGCTACACATAGTTCCTGCCAAAATTGTGGCAGAGAAATGACTTGTCCAGCTTCAGTGGGAAGAGAGGTCCTTGGTCCTATGAAGGCTCAATAGATACCCCAGTGTGGGGAAATAAAGGGGATGTAGGTGGGAGTGGGTTGGGTAGAGGGGCATCTTCTTGGAGGCAGGGGGTGGAAGGATGGGTCGGGGATTTTCTGGGAGGGGGAAAACAGGGAAAGGGTATAACATTTGAAATGTAAATGAAGAATGTATTCAATAAAAAATTAAAAATACATATGTGATTAAGTTATTCACGTAGTAAATTCTGAGATTTTCATGATTCAAATAGCATTATATGTTCTCTGAACAATAACATAAATGTTTCATTAAAGACCTTGTATTCTGTGGTGATAACTATTTCAAATGATTTCTCAGTGTATCTTTCTTGTTTTGTGAATATAGTGACAATTTTACAAGACTAACCACTATTCACACTTCCTATTACTTAGGATTTAGGGCTCTGAAATTAAAATACCCAAACAATGTACTTTCATTATTTAATATCATTAAAAAGCTAAGAAATTCACTATAACACATCAACTGATGTCACACAACTGAATTTCAAGTTTAATGACTATCAAGCAGAACACTATGTAGAAAGTTTAGATTCTAATAGTGTGTGCTATCTCTCTGCTGTCCTGAGAATATCTGACACATAAGTTTTGCCAGTAGATTGGCATAGATCAATTACATAGAAAGATATGTAATTAATTCAGCAAATCTTATCTACCTTGGTTATTCTTGCTGAGCTGTGGAGAAAATAGATCCTCCCAGAAAATTGTGACAGGACTCAAATTCATTCATTTCATGAGCATCTCTAAAGTTTTGCTGTCACCAGGTCTTGCTCCATTTTTTGAAGAGCATAGAGGTGACAAAGCATGAAGATGGTGTCTGTCTGTCTATCTATCTATCATCTATGTAACTCTCTTTCTATCTCTTTACCTATCATCTATCTATCTATCTATCTCTATCTATCTATCTATCTATCTATCTATCTATCTATCTATCTATCTATCTATCCATCCATCTATCTATCTATCTATCTATCTTTCTGTCTGTCTGTCTATCTATCTATCTATCTAATACATCACATATCATCTACCTACCATACATTTGAAGTGGATGCAAAATACATTTGAAGTGGATGCAAGCAAGCAATCATGAATAGTTGATGATATTTATCAATATCATCAATGATAAATAATTTGATACCAGTTAAAAGAGCTATTTCTCTTCAGCCATTCTAGATCTTTGTATGGAATCTAGATTCCAGGACACATAAAGAGATGATGACATTGTGTACTGATGGTGAAAAGTTATTACTGGTAAATGTCCAGGGTTTCCCTTTTGGCTCCAGTTCAGCCAATGATGTGCAATGTTTTATTTTCTGAATGTGAAATTCAAAGTGGAGCTATAAATATTCATCTCACTATAACAAAGCTTTTGTTGAACTTAACCCAGTCTAAGTGTTCTTGAAAAGGGGAAACTATGGGACACAGACTTGTCAGAGGAAATATTCAAGTCAAATAGCATTTTAAGGGATTAGATGCTGGGGTATAATTTCCAAACAATCCTGATATGGTGGATAATGGCTTTATGTTATGCACAGGGTTTTTCTTTTGGTACAACAAAGAACACATTATAGAGTTATATTGAAATTAAACATTTACTTATATTGTTCTGCTAGGTTACAAATTTAATATGGATGTTGAAAATATTTCTGCCAGCTGGCTCTTATAAAGAAAATAATTTGCACTTATTTAATTTTATTAATTAATTACATGTCAACAATGAATAATTGGTGATCTCTTCTGCAAATGTCCTAACATTAAGTGTTATGTTTTAAATACTTAATCTCTATATTAGAGTTTGCTAGAAAAACAAAAGCAATAGAATGAATATATATGTATGTATATTAGATAGATTACATATACATGTATTATATATAATATTTATTAACTTGGCTTATGATATAGTCTGAGAAGTCCAACAATGGTTGTCCTCCTACTGGAGAGGCTGAGAACCTGACATCTGCTAGCCCATGGAGCTGGCGACATCTGTAGTCCCAGTCTAGTGTTGAAGACATGGAGAAGTTCTGGAGAGCCCCTAATCTTCAATCCATGCTGTAAATCCTAGAAATTGTGGCTCCACATCAACAGAGAATCACAAAAGCAGAATAGGTAATGGCAAGGGAAGAAACCAAATAGATGAACTTAAAGATAATACATGCAGGCAAGCTGACAAAAAGACGAAAGCCTTTCCCCAATTCTCCTCATAACTGGACTGTCTCAGGAAAGCATCTCTCATATTCAGCGTGAATCCTTACTAGCATGCTTAAAAGGTTAATGTAATCTAGACAGTCCTTCACATGTGTGCTCACAATCTTGTCCTACAGGTGATTCTAGATCCTATCAAGTATTTAATCAATAATAACCCTTATAGTTTCTAGAAGTGCTGCTATATTAGGGGTTTGTGGAAACTTCAGGAAACAGGTTGTCTCTTGAGAAAGACTCAGTAGGATCATGTTTTCAAAGATCACTCTCTTCTTCCTGTTTTCCATGAGGAAACCTCTTCCTCTTTCAAATTCTTCTGCTACCATGATGTTCTGCTCAAGAGTTGGAGGTCATGGTCGGTGACCTGAATGATCACAAACAGGGAACTGAATAAACACTTCACCTTGTAAGCTGTTTGCTCAGGTATTATGGTCATAGGAGTGTAAAAATAGTTAAAAACAATAAATATGTCCAATAATCACATTGATGCCATAAAATGATGACTATAATAAGCTTATAAACTCCAACACAACTTCATAACATTAAAATGTGTGTGCGTGCATGTGCATGTGCGTGTGTGCACACGTGTGCGTGTGCGTGCATGCATGTGCATGTGTGTGTTTGTGTGTGTGTGTGTGTGTGTGTGTGTGTGTGTGTGTGTGTGCATGCCTGTGTGAGCACTTGCACATGCACTCACACTTTTAGTCAAGGCTTTTCTGTACATTATATTTGTGTAATGCCCACAGAGGCTAGATGACAACAGATCCACTGGAATTGGAGTTACAGATGGCTGTGATCTGTCCTGAGGGTACTGGGAATCAAATCTGCGTCCTCTGGAAGCACAGCCAATAACTTTCATGGCTGAACCATTCCTCCAGCCCCAAATTTTACAACTGTAATAATCGCCAAGGAAGAGATAAAATTCTATTCCCTTCCAACAACAGCAACGAAAGGTCTGGGTTACAAAAACACTCCAACTTGGAAAGGCTCTCATTTCTGGGTTCTTTCTGTTGAATTAAAAATTAAATTAAGTGGTTCAAACTCACAGATAAACAGTTTTAAAAGAAAGCATTGCCATTTATGTATGTTTTATGATGATAAGTACTGAAGGAAAATTAAAACATTTATGCCAGCATCGTTAGTTTAGTCATGCTACATATAGCTTTAAAATATTCTTTTCTTTTCTGAAATTTCACTTAGAGTTAGGAGTTAACCTACAAATGCTAGTCCTGTAGTAAGTATTCTTTTTAAAACACAAAAGAGGAATAAGGAAGAGGTAACACTTAAGCTAATCTGCTTTCTGCAACATATTTACCCAAGAAGACTATTAAAGAGTCAGGGAGAATGAGCTTGATAGCTCCTAATTTTGCAATAATCTTGACTAGCATGAGAATTGGTAATTTATAAACAACTTTTGAAATGCAAAATAAATATCTTGCATACTAATTATTCTTATACATTAAAGGATAGGAAAAGGACATTTTAATAGTTTATCATGAGTTACTTAAACTGATTATCACCTTTAATGATAAAATGCTAATTATGGTTTTCACATTGGCACTCACAATGAAGAGTATTGAACCATTTTTATTAATTCACTCTCTCATACATTACATCCCTACCACAGTCACTCCCGGAGCCCCTGCCTATCATTCCAGGCCCTCCCCCACCATATGCTCCCTCCCTCCCTTCTCCTCTTCTGTTTCCCTTCAGAAAAGGTCAGGCCTTCCAGGCATATCAACCAAACACAGCATATCAAGTTGCAGTAAGTTTAGGCACATCCCCTCATAGTAAGGGTGGACAACTAGGGAGACAAGGGTCCAAAAAAGCAGGTAAAAACATCAGTAACTACGCATGTACCCTCTGTTAGGAGTCCCCAAAACACCAAGCTAAACAACTACAACACACACGCATGTCTTAGTATGGTTACCCTAATAAATGCCTGGAAGTTTCCATTGGACTATGTGGTGAGTTTGGTTTAAGGCTTGCATTATGTTATTTGAGTTTGCAAATTTTCACGAGAATCCCATATGTGAGACAATGAGGGTCCCTGCCCTCAGCTGGCTCTTATTGGTAAATAGAGTTGCTGGTGGCAAATGGGTGGGCAGGGAGGTAGAGGCAGGACTTTAGGGTTCAGGGACAAGGGGACCCACAAAGAAGGAGAATCAGGATCGCTGGAATTGCTGATTGAGGACGAAACTCCAGGCTTGAGAGCTACAGAAGGAAGAGCACACTCTCAGATAAGAGCCAGGGAGGAGCAGCCCCCAGCCTCCCCGAACTGAATCCAGAGAAGCTAAGATGAAATATAGATTTTCGTTCAGAAATAATTCAGAAGAATCAGACTAAAGGCATTAGTAACACGGAAGTTTGGGGGTGATCCAACCATTGAGAAGATTAAGGCATATTAAATATAAGACTGTGTGTGTGTGTGTGTGTGTGTGTGTGTGTGTGTGTGTATTCCATTCACAAATCCAGAACATTGTGGTGAGCAGCAAGAAATGTACATGCCACTGCTGGGGAGATGAGAGCATAGTGATCAGCTACAGCAATACGCTAGATTTCTATATTGCTCTCCCAATTAACCCCCAACTCCACTTCTTTTCAGTACTCATTCCCTTCATCTTCTCCCCTACCTGTTTCCTACTGTTCCCGTCCCCACATACTCGCAGTCCATCAGCAATATCTATTCTATTTCCTCTTCCTAAGGAAATCCACGAGTCCATATGCGGGCATTCCTAGCTTCTTAGCCTCTCTGGGTCTATGAACTGGAATATGATTATCCCTCCCTCTACAGATTATAGCTGCTTATAAGTGAGTACATACCACATTTCTTTTCTGAGTCTGAGTTACCCAGGTTGATTTTTTTTCTAGTTCGAATTGTTTGCCTTCAAATTTCATGGTGTCATTGCTTTTAACTGCTAAGTAATTCTCAATTGTATAAATATACCACGTTTTCTTTATCCATTCTTCCATTGAGGGATATCTGGGTTGCTTCCTGTTTCTGTCTATTATGAATAAGACTGCTATGAACATAGTAGAGCACATGTCCTTGTGGTATGGCAGAACATCTTTTGGGTATCTGCCCAGGAGTAGTAAGTATAGTTGGGTCTTGAGGTAAATTGATTTCCAAATTTCTGAGAATGCCGCCATGTTGATTCCTAAAGTGGTTGTACATGTTCTCATTCCCATCAACAACTAAAGTAGAAGTTTCTGAATATGTTAGGTAATACAGAGTCACCAGGTGTCTTGCTGAGGGAAGATCCCTGGGGCGGGGTGGATACTTGATATTTGGAGAAAGTATAAATAGGATGCAATGGAGAGTAATGATTTGCTTATATAGCTAGCTTTCTATTGCTTTGTTGGTCTCTTGTTTTCGCTGATCTTTGATTACTTGAGAGAGGCATAGCAGACTACTTCTTCTGGTGTTCCTTGCTGATTCTGGTAATTTCCATTGACTCGAGTTAATTTAGAGGAGGCCTGGCTGTTTCTGCTGGTTTGTGCCACTACTGTTGATTCATATTTGGTATCTTAACACTACTGACCTTGACTATTGTTATACTGACTAACAGAGATTAGAATCACATCAAATAACTACTTCTAAACAGGCCCATATTTCCTTGTACAATTTACCATCTATTCTCTCCTACATTTGTACAGTGGGAAAGAAGGGGATACACATATTTTAGAACGCTTCATAAAAGGGGGCTTTTAAAAATCTATATTAATCCTACCAATCCATGAGCATGGCAGATTTTTCCATCTTCTGATAACTTCTTAATTTTTTTTCTTCAGGACCTTGAAGTTCTTGTCATACAGATCTTTCACTTGCTTGGTTAGAGTTATACAAATATATTTTGTATTGTTTGTGACTATTGTGAAAGGTGTAATTTACCTAATTTCTATCTCAGCCTGTTTATCCTTTAAGTAGAGCAAGGCCACTGATTTGAGTTAATTTTATATCCAGCCATTTTGCTGAAGTTGTTTATCTGGTTTAGGAGTTCTCTGGTGGAATTTTTAGGGTCATTTAAGTATACAATCATATTATCTGCAAATAGTGATATTTTGACTTTTTTCTTTCCAATTTGTATCCCTTTGACCTCCTTTTGTTGTCTAATTAATCTGGCTAGGATTCAAGTCCTGTATTAAATAGGTAGGGAAAGAGTGGGCAGCCTTGTCTAGTGACTGATTTTGATGGAATTCCTTCAAGTTTCTCTCCATTTAGTTTGATGTTGATACACTGGTTTGCTATATATTGCTTTTACTATGTTTAGTTATAGGCCTTGAATTCCTGATCTTTCCAAGATTTTACTATGAAGGGGTGTTGAATTTTGTCAAATGCTTTCTCAGGATCTAATGAGATGATCATGTGGTTTTTTCATTGAGTTTGCTTATATATTGGATTACATTGATGTATTTCTATATATTGAACCCTCCATGCATCACTGATCATGATGAATGATTGTTTTGGTGTGTTCTTGGATTCAGTTTGTGATAATTTTATTGAGTATTTTTGCATCAATATTCATAAGGGAAATTTGTCTGAAGTTCTCTTTCTTCGTTGGGCCTTTGTTGGGTTTAGGTATAATCGTAATTGTGGCTTCATGGAATGAATTAGATAGTGTTCCTTCTGTTACTATTTTGTGGAATAATTTGAAGAGTATTGGTATTAGGTCTTCTTTGAAGGTCTGATAGAATTCTGCATTAAATCCATCCTTTTTTGGTTGGGAGCCTTTTAATGACTGCTTCTATTTCTTTAGGGGTTATGGGACTATTTAGATGGTTTATCTGATCCTGATTTAACTTTTCTACCTGGTATCTGCCTAGAAAATCCATTTCACCCAAATTTTCCATGGATTGGCAGGATTTATATAGTAAAAATGCCACCTTGCCAACAACAATCTATAGATTCAATGGAATCCCCATCAAAATTCCCACTTAAATCTTCATAGGCTTAGAAAGAGCACTTTGTAAATTCTTTTGTAATAATCAAAAACCCATGATAGCAAAAGCTATTCTCAACCATAAAAGAACTTCTGGGGGAAATCACCATCCCTTACTTCAACGTATATTACAGAGGAATAGTGATAAAAAAAATAACTGCATGGTATTAGTACAGTGACAGGCAGGTAGATCAATGGGATAAAACTGAAGACCCAAAAATGAACCCAAAGACCTATGGTAACTTGTTCTTTGAGAAAGAACTAAAACCATCCAGTGGAAGAAAGATGGCATTTTTAACAAATGGTGCTGGTTCAAAAGAAGGTCAACATGCAAAAGAACTTAAATTGACCCATTCTTATTTCCTTGTACAAAGCTCAAGTCCAAGTGAATCAAGGACCTCCTATAAAAATCAGATACACTGAAACTATTAGAAGAGAAAGTGAAGAAGAACCTCAAACACTTGGGCGCAGGGGAAAATTTCCTGAACAGAACACCAGTGGCTCAGGCTCTAAGAGTAAGAATTGGTCACTTGGTCTTCAACAAAGGGGCTGAAAGCATCCAGTAAAAAAAGATAGTCTTTCCAACAAATGGTGCTGGTTCAATTGGAGGTCAGCATGCAGAAGAATGTGCATCGATCCATTCTTATCTCCTTGTACCAAGCTCAACTCCAAATGGATCAAGGACCTCCACATAAAACCTGACACACTGAAACTAATTGAAAAAAAAAACTGGGGAAGATCCTGGAGGACATGGGCACAGGGGAAAACTTCCTGAATAGAACACCAATAGCTTATGCTCTAAGATCAAGAATTGACAAATGGGACCTCATAAAACTACAAAGTTTCTATAAGGCAAAGGACACTGTCAAAAGGACAAAATGTCAACCAACAGACTGGGAAAGAATCTTCACCAACCCTAAATCCGACAGAGGGCTAATATCTAATATATACAAAGAACTCAAGAAAGTAGAACCCAGAGATCCAAATAACCCCATTAAAAAGTGGGGTACGAAGCTAAACAAAGAATTTTCACATGAAGAACTTCGGAGATCTGAGAAACGCCTTAAGAAATGTTCAACATCATTAATCATTAGGGAAATGCAAATCAAAACAACCTCACACCAGTCAGAATGGCTAAGGTCAAAAACTCAGGAGACAGCAGGTGTTGGCGAGGATGTGGAGAAAGAGGACTCCTCCACTGCTGGTGGGATTGCAAGATGGTGCAACCACTCTGGAAATCAGTCTGGCAGTTCCTCAGAAAACTGGGAATGTCACTTCCTGAGGACCCTGTCATACCACTACTGGGATTCCAGTAGGAATTCTTCATCATGCAATAAGGACACATGCTCCACTATGTTCATAGCAGCCCTATTTGTAGTAGCCAGAAGCTGGAAAGAACCTAGATGTCCTTCAACGGAGGAATGGATACAAAAAATGTGGTATATTTATACAATGGAGTACTATTCAGCCATTAGAAACAATGAATTCATGAAATTCTTAGACAAATGGATGGAGCTGGAGAACATCATACTAAGTGAGGTAACCCAGTCTCAAAAGATCAATCATGGTATGTACTCACTGATAAGTGGATATTAGCCTAGAAACTTTGAATATCCAGGACATAATCCACAAATTAAATGATGTCCAAAAAGAATGGAGGAGTGGTCCCTGGTTCTGGAAAGACTCAGTGCAAGAGTATAGGGGAATTCCAGAACAGGGAAGTGGGAAGGGGTGGATGGAAGAATAGGGAGATGGAAGGGGGCTTATGGGACTTGCGGGGAGTAGGGACCCAGAAAAGGGGAAATCATTTGCAATGTAAATAAAAAAATAAAATAAATAAATGATAAAAAAAGAATTGACAAATGAGAGAGACCTCATAAAATTGCAAAGCTTCTGTAAGGCAAAGGACACTGTCAATAGGATAAAATAGAAACCAACAGATTAGGAAAAGATCTTTACCAATCCTACATCTGACAGAGGGCTAATATCCAATATATAAAAAGAACTCAAGAAGTTGGACTCCAGAGAACCCCTATTAAAAATAGGGAACAGAGCTAAAAAAAGTATTCTGAACTGAGGAATATTGAATGGCCAAGAAGTGCCTAAAGAAATGTTCAACCTCCTTAGTCATTAGGGAAATTCAAATCAAAACAACCCTAAGATTCCACCTCACAGCAGTCAGAATGGCTAAGATCAAAAACTCAGGTGACAGGATGTGAAGAAAGAGGAACACTCCTGCACTGTTGGTGGGATTGCAAGCTGGTACAACTACTCTGGAAATCAGTCTAGCAGTTCCTCAGAAACCTGGACATATTACTACCTGAGAAGTCAGCTATACCACTCCTGGACATATACCCATAAGATGCTCCAACATGTAATAAGGACACATGCTCCACTGTGTTCATAGCATCCTTATTTATAATTGTCAGAAGCTGGAAACAACCCAGATATCCCTCAGCAGAAGAATAGATACAGAAAATGGGGTACATACATACAACAGAATGCTACTCCGCTATTAAAAATAATGACTTTATGAAATTCTCAGACAAATGGATGGAACTTGAAAATATCATCCTGTGTGAGGTAACTCAATCACAAAAGAACATGCATCATATGCACTCACTGATAATTGTATATTAGCCCAAAAGCTCAGAATGCCTGGATTTAATTCACAGACCATATGAAGATCAAGAAGAAGGAAGACCATAATGTGGAAGCTTCATTCCTTCTTAGAATGGGGAACAAAATAGTCACAGGAGGTAAAGGATGGGTGGCATGTGGGAGTAAGAAAGAGAGGGAGGGGGAAAAGGGGGCAGGATCATGTATGAGAGAAGATGGGTTTGATATACAGAGGGTCAGGAATTTGAAAAGAGGTGTGTAGTAACGGGGGATAGGGAACTGGAGGTAGCCACCAGCAAGTCCCAGGTGCCAGGAAAGCAAGAGGCCCCCAGGACACAACAGGAATGAGATTGGCTGAAATGACTAACATGAGGGAGGGAGTAGAGACCATATCCAGAGGTTAGGCAAGGCCCCTGGTTGGGGCATGGGGAGAGACACAAATTTTTATCCCAGAAGGGCTCCTGTCTAAGGAAATTACAGGGACAAAATGCGGAGCAGAGACTGAAGGAAAGGCCATCCAGAGACTGCCCCATCTGGGGATCCATACCATATACAGACACCAAACCCAGACACTTGCTCATGCCAAGAAGTGCTTGCTGACAGGAGCCTGATATAGCTATCACCTGAGAGGCTCTTCCAGATTCTTATAGTACAGATGCGGATGTTCACAGCCAACCATCGGACTGAGCATGCGGATCCTAATGGAGTAGAGAAAGGCCTCAAAGAGCTGAAGGCAACCTCATAGAAAGAACAACAATATCAGCCAATTAGACACCCCCCCCCAGAGCTCTGAGGACTTAAACCACCAACCAAGAGTACACATGGAGAGACCCATGGATCCAGCTGCATATGCATTATCTGGCATTAATGAGAGGAGAGGCCCTTGGTTCTGTGAAGGCTGGATTTCCAAGTGTAGGGGAATGCCAAGACAGGGGAGTAGGAGTGGGTGGGTGGGTGGGGAGCACCCTCATAGAAACAGGGGGAGAGGGAGGGAATAGGGGGGGGTCTGGAGGGAAACAGGGATAGGGGAAGTAGACAGGCAAAAAGTGAAAGTTGTCAGTATGCCTTGCACACATATGTGAACTTATATTAAAACAGATTTACATTTAGAAATATAGATTTGACCCTCATATTCTATTTTTGTTCTAAAATACCACCTTGAATGTGTTCAATATAAGATTCAGTGCTGGGTTTTCTTTGCCAAACTAGTATCACCCAGAATAGAAATGGCGTAGTCAGCACGCTGGTGTTTCTCATTTGAGGCCCTTCACTTTTCGAGCTAAAACCTATTCCTTGAGGGAGAAAACTGAAACCTCCCATTCCTCCCAAGATCAATATGGTGCTTTTGGGAAACATCATCTATCCTTGGTCATTTAACAAACTCTGAACCTCAATTTCTTTGTTATAAGAGTATGACAGTAATCTTTGCCTAACAGATGTTCGCTAGGAATGAATATAAGTCTATAAAACACTCAAATGTCAGTCAATAAAGGCAACGCTCAGCAAGCATACTTCAGGAAGTCCACACTGGCTTCTGCTGAGTCCATACCTCCTATGCGCCTCTGTAATCCATAAAATGTCTGTGCTGACATTAATGTCACTCCCAGATGCAATAATTACCCATCTAGGACTAGGTAAACCAGCAGTTCATCGAACAACTTGCATCTCAAACATTCTTGTCAAAAAGAATCATTGTTTTTTTGAAAATGCATTGATAAAGCAGTTCCACACAAGATATGTACGATAAAAGTATTAGCATTTGACACATACAAATATAGACCTAACTACAAAATATATGCCCTAGCAATGGAGCTTAAATGAAAGGGAAGATAAGTGTTTCCAGCACACCATGTCTCCTAATAATACACTTTTTAAAATGTCAATATCAAGAGTAAGAGTCCTTACCCTTTGCCTAAAGAAAATGGCTTTCATGCCAGTAATGAAGAATCACTTGTGCCGTGGCAAGTGAATTGTAGTGATCAATAACAATACTCAGCACTTAGGTAGCAATTTTCATCTTCACAGCAATTTACTGGCATTAAGCAAATCCACACTGCTGTCAGTTTCCAACGAGAAAATCCATGAGATGTAAAAAGTGGCAGCTTGCTTGTCATTCCAGATTCCAGGACACAGGTTGTGGAAGCAGGCATTCCCTGCAAAGCGTGCCCTGACAGAGCACTTGATGCGGTTAAAAGAATTAAATTGATAGTAAATATTTTCATTTACAAAAACAATAAATATGATATTGTCAAATATGTGAAAACAGAGAAATACCAAGAAGGACAACTATATAAATTTCACTCAATCAATATATTCATCACATGCCCCTTTTTTTTTTTTTTTAAAAAAAAAGCATCTGGCTAGGTATGGTGGCACAGGACTTTAATCCCAGTGTTCAGGAGGCAGAGATTTGCAGATACTAGTGAATCTAAGTTTAGCTTGGCCTACATAAAGAGCTCCACTACAGGTGATATTACATAATAGAGAAGTCTTGTCCCATGAAAACATCTTTGGTAGCATTTGTATGACATATGTAAATGCTCTGTGTGAGCATGCATGTGAATGTGTACATGTACATTGGTATGTATGACAGCAGGCACATGCCACAGCTCAGGTATTGAGAGCAGAGGACGATGGCTACTGATTCTTGCCTTCTGTCTTGTTATATAGAGGTTTTCTAACTGTCATTCATTGCATTCACTAGCTAGCTGGTCTGCAAGTATCTGGTGTGTCTCCTATAGAAGCACTGCAGTTACAGTTAGGTGTTGTGAATCCAGCCTTTATGTGGGTCCTGGGAATTCAAATTGAAGTCTTCATGCTAGTGGGACAAGCAGTTTTCCCACTGAGTAATCTTACTGGTTGCCACTGGGAGGCTTAATAATCTTCTCCCATTATAATCTGTTTTAATCAACACCCTAACAACTATTTCCTGCTTATCCCTACTGTGCAGTGTCTTTGGCATTAACAGATATGTGATTTTCCCCCCAGTTTAAAAATAAATTATTTGCTTTTGTTAATATTTTTATGTTGTAAAAATAAGATATATTGCTCTAACATTTTTGATGTACCATGAAAAAGTGGGGCTTTTTTTTTTGTATTTCAGTATAATTTAGTATGGAGTATCATTTTTAATTAATTAATTTTGCATTTCAATATCCACTCCCTCTCCTACTATTGCCCCCCTCACAGTTCCTCCTCTACCACTACTCCCCTTCTCCTTTGAGAAGGGAGAACCCCGAGAGATATCACCCACATACACACCTGGCCCTTTAGTCACTAAAAGACTAGACACGTCCTCCCTCACTGAGGCCAGACAAGGCAGTTCAGTTAGGGGAATGGGATTCACAGGCAGGCTGACAAATTCATGGGCAGCATCTATCTGTTCCAGTTGTTGGAGCATTGGCATGAAGATCAAGCTGCACTTCTGCTACATATGTGCAGAGGGCTTAGGTCTAATCCATGATCGCTCTTTGGTTGGTCATTCAGTCTCTGGGAGACCCCAAGGGTCCAGGTTAGTTGATTCTGTTCTCAAGAGTGTAACATTGTTAAATGAAACATTTGTGATCATTTTCTCCTATTCTATGTATAGTATTTTCATTTTCTTGATAGAATCTTGATGCTCAGCCATTAGTGCTTTTGTGTGATGTTGTAAAACCATTCATTAGACGAAGATCACAGAAGTTTATAACTATGCCTCCTTCTGAGACTGCATTGCCTCTGATAATAATTTTATGGACATTTAAAAAATTTTCTATGCACAAAATTATGTCATCAACCAATTAAAATTTTTTACTTTCCTTCAATATGAAAATATTTCATTTGTGTATACTGTTAAATTATTCTGCTAAGAATGTCTACCAAATTGTAGATAGATATGGGTACATCGATATCTTTGGTTGCTTCTAATTTTGCTCTTTCCATATGAATTGCTCATAGATATCATTTATTGGGTTAAATAAATTCTGGTGTGATCTTAATTAAGTTCCTTTTCAAATAAAATTATGGCAGGATGTTGGATTTTGTCAAATTCTTTTTTGTATATGTGTAGATAAGCATGTGTTCTTCCTGTGTGCTATTAATAACATTATGTTTATATGCTTGAAAACAAACCTAACTGAAATTACAGACTAAACTCCATTTGATCTTTTCCCTTCATTTTTTTTTTGAAGCTGATGGGCTCAGTTTGAAAGTGGATACTCAGGATTTTTGCAATCATACTCATGATGCATCCAATTTAGCCGACAATTACCATTTTGTTTCTTTTTTGTCTTTGACATCAGAGAGTAAGATTGTTTTTTCATAAAAAAAAAGCACTTATATAAGTAACGTACTCATATTATTTACTTTATTCTTATTGCTATGACAAACTACCTGACAAAAGAAGTTAAGGAATTAAGGATTTAGCTTAGCTTGTGGCATGAAGGGACAAAAGTCCATCATTGTGAGGTTGGCACAGTGGTAGGAGCATGCGTATCCACAGTGAGGAAGCAGAAAGGGGGATGAGTGCTTATACTCAGTTCCCTTTCTTCTTTTTATTCAGTCTTGGCTCTCAGTTCCTGAGGTGGCACTGCTCACATTCCTATGTGTCTTCCCACCTCAGTCAAAATTTTGTTAAAGTATCTGTATAAGCACTTAGAAGTATGTTTCCATGGTGACAGTAATGGCAGCCAAGAAGACAATGAAGAAATTGATTGGTATTAATTAATCTTTAAATGTTTGATAGAATTTCTCAAGAATCTATCTTTTCTTGGGGTTTTCTTTATGAGAAGAGCTATGATTACTGGTTATAAATCTATTCAAATGTTCAGTCATTTCTTGAATTTATTTTGATAGCTTCTACATTCTAGTTACTCATCTACTTCCTCTATAATGTGATGTTGTATCTCTACAGCAGTTAAGATTTATGGTATTTTTGGTATGAATTACAAATGTGCACATTAAATGTTTAGTAATATACATAGACTTCCCTTTCTGCAGCTATCTTTTAAATTCGCAGGGAAATGACAAACTTGCATTAGCATCAACTCATACATTCGTACACTTTTGTCTACGGTATTCTTTCAACTTCCTTTGGTTAAGGTTACTATGCAGCGACCTTCCCTGTTGGCTGGAAGAAGTTCCTTTAGCACTTCCTTAGAACAAGTTTGGTAGCAGTGAATGCTCGATGTCTAATTGTATTGGAAATGTCTCAATATCATCTTCAAGCTTGAAGGGCAGTTTTGTTGCACATAAAACTCTTATTTGACAGCTTTTATTCTTTTCTTAGAACTCTGAACATATCATTCCACTGTCATCTGGCTTTTGTGAGAGAAATCAACTTCTAATTCTGCAGGGGGTTCTTTAAATGCAGTAGGTTTTCTTTCTCTTTTCTACAGTCTAGGTTTGTTCTTTGTCCTTGGATTTGTTAATTATAATACATCTAGGCACAGTCTCTTATGTTTATCCTATTAGGGATTCATTTAACTTTTAAGATTTTTGTGTTATTATGTTTTTTATTCTTAAATTAAATTTAGAAAAATTTCGGCTATCATTTCTTAAATTGTCCTTCAAACTTTTCTCTATTTCCTTCTCCTGAGACTTTCATTATACATATGATGATGTACTTAACATTGTCCTACATTTTCTTTCTGTGTTCTCATTCTGAAGTGTTTGAACTCACCTGTTTCCACATTCACTGATTCTTCAGTTTGATACTTTAAACATGCTTTGAAGCTCTATAAAGCAATCAAGTATTGCTCTCTACCTCTGAGCTTTTACCCTTGGTCTTCCAGTGAGATTTTTGCTGCTTTAAATTTCAACTGTAGAATCTTTGTTTGGTTACATTTTGTAATTTTTGATACCACTATTAATGTATTTTATTCTGTGAAAACATAATTTTGCCTTACTATCTTAAATATGCACATCTTTAAAGTGGCTCATTTAAGACTTTGGTTAAATTACTTTATTACTAAACATTTGGAAATTTCTATTGATTATGACTTTTTCAAGACTGGCTTGTATTTCCTATTTTAATATATGTGCTTATAGTTTTTGCTGAACATTGGAAGTTTTGTATATTATAAAGTAGTGTATTAGTTACTTTTCTCATTGAAGTGACAAAAAAGTTGGTAAGACGCTACTACTGTGGAAAAGGGATTTTTTGTTTTTTTGTTTTCTTTGGTTTTTGTTTGTTTTGGCTCATGGGTTGAGGATGACAAGGAAGGCTTAATGGCAGGAGGAGGAAGGGTCTGGTGACATCCAGTCAGTGGGCAGAGAAGGATGGATGCTGCTGCTCAGCGAGCTATCTTCAGGTCCAGCCCATCAGCAAGGCCATGAAGATGCCACCCACATTCCAGCCCATCAGCAAGGCCATGAAGATGCCACCCACATTCCAGACCATCAGCAAGGCCATGAAGATGCCACCCACATTCCAGCCCATCAGCAAGGCCATGAAGATGCCACCCACATTCCAGCCCATCAGCAAGGCCATGAAGATGCCACCCACATTCCAGCCCATCAGCAAGGCCATGAAGATGCCACCCACATTCCAGCCCATCAGCAAGGCCATGAAGATGCCACCCACATTCCAGCCCATCAGCAAGGCCATGAAGATGCCACCCACATTCAGGATGCGCCTTGTCTCTTCATCTGAACCTGTCTGGGAAACGCTTCACAAGCACCCATAGAAATCTGTGTCCACAGTCACTCTAAATGCATCAAGGTTGATGGTGAAGATTAAAGATCACCCATGGAAAGTCATATGGCCTCATCCTCAGTCCTTTGTTTTTCTCTTTTTAGGTTTTACTTTATAAATGATCTATAAATTCTGCAAAAATATGTACATGTTGTGGTACAACACTAATGCACTCATGCTCAAACTGTATATAAGAATATTAGCTTATAAAATATAATAAAATATTTTAAATCAGAAATCTTAATAAAAATAACATCTTCTACTACTTTGATATTGATAACACTATCTATTAGCATATATTAGGAACTGCTTGAGGCCACACAGCCACTCATAACTCCAGTTCAAGGGAATCAGATTTTGTAATCTGACCTGCATGGGCACAAGGTGTGCACATATTAAACACACATACAGGCAAAACACTCATACACATAAATGGAAATTAAAATTATTGTGTAAGGTTTCCTTTAAATAAGGATTATGAAAGCACACATCATTGTTATGTACAATATTCCTAATTGTGGTTTTGTTACATGGGCTAATTCTATATTTTTATATAGAACTATATTTTATATATATTCTATATTTTTATATTTATATTGTATATTTTTAACATTTATTAACTTATGTGGCATGCATGCATCTGTACACCTGCATGTGTGGAAGTCAAAGAATAACTTGTGGGGACCTGTTCTCTTATTCTACTATGTAACCCCCCTGGTGCTCACACCCTGGTCATCAGCATTAGTAGCAATTGTCTTTACCTGCTGAGCCTTTATTCCAGTTCACATTGGCACTTTAATACTGAATATTCTTAACCATAAAATATTCTCATTAGTCCTTTTATATTTTCATAAAACTTCTCATTCTGTTTCACAAGTATTACTATGGTTCTAATTTAATCCTGTGTTTAACATCTTGCAGGCAGGTGAGATATATAATCTCATTTCACCTATTAATTGAAACTGTCTGAAATCAGGAATTAGTAGTGTGTGTGTGTGTGTGTGTGTGTGTGTGTGTGTGTTTAATGTTAACATAAAACTTTAGTTAAGAAAAATTCAATACACATGGACTGAAGAAAAGAACTTGGATTCTATCATACACATGGTTTCTTCCCCTGCATGTCATTCACTAGTGTGCTCTCTAGAGAAAGCTATGAAGCCCATGAATTACTGCACTTGAGGCTGATCAAATGAATTTTCTTTATAACTTCAGTCAATTATGTACCTTTGACATAAACTAAAAATCCACTTTTTAATAACCTATACCCCATATGGAATGCAAGAATAAGAGCAGTGAGGCTTGTGCTTTTGTAAGCAAGATAAACACACAGCCAGCCCTCTAAAATCCTGGAGTTCACATCTTATGGGTCACATTAACCAGGACCTACCTACCTACCCATAAAGAGTAGCCCCTATTATATATCCCAAGTAACATATGCATTGCTTCCTCATCTCTGTCATGTTAGTGTAAGCCACATATTAGCTATGTCTCCCTCTTCACAGAGCAGGGCTTCTCCTCATCAATGCCATGCTTTGTCAGGGAGGACTGCACCCTCTTACATCAGCCCTAGCCATGTGTGCTGCCTGATTGCCTGCCTACCAGCATTAATGAAACTCCTACCTGAAGGATGATTTTCCTCAGCACCTTGGAATCCATTTTCTTCACCCTCCTTAACTGTCCTGAATAAGCATGTGTAAACTAAGGAAGCACTGTTAGAAACCCAGAGCTGTGAAGAGAGCCAGGTACTTGGGGACAAGGAAGCCAGAATCACTGTGAGTGATGGCTGAGGAAATCTAGACCATCAGAAACAGAACATTCTCTTCCCATTATTTTTCACAGAGTATTTGCCACTTCTCTTACTTTTAAAAAATTGTTTTTAACTGTAAAATCAAATCTCATAGAACCCTTTAGGTTACATATGGATATACATAAAGTAGCCAAAACTGTTAAGTCACAGACATGGGCCACATTTAAAAAAAAAACAACAAACAAATTCAAAAGTTTTCTTAATCAAGTCTGGTGAAGTAGTTTTCTCATTTTTGTGACTTCCATTTTCTTTGTAATTATGATATATAACATGGTCCTTTGGGGTGAGGGTCTAGTGATTCTCAGTGTTTGAGAAGGCTGTGATATGATGGCAGAGAAGCTGTGTGTTCTACTCACAAGCCCTAGTACTGCTGGCTGGCTGCCAATAATTAATGACCAACAGTGAATATTAAATAAAATGTTATTCAGAGTTGCATGTAAAATGGGTGCATGAATTTACATCTAAAAGCTGCCACCCAACCCTTGTAAAAGGGAACCCTCTGTTTCCATCAGAAGTGGTTCAGGAACCTGCAAAGAAGCATTTCAGTGACAACACAGAATAGGAATTACACTGGATGATGGCTGCTGACTGCACATGAGAATAAAGGAAAAAAATTTCATTTCGGGTCAGAAAATTTATATTATGTAATTTGTGCTGTATACATTTTTTTCTTTGCTCCGCCATTTCTACAAAGATCCTGTTATTAGGTTTAAAAAATTGTTTATTTTTATTTTATGTGTATAAATGTTTTTACTTGCTTGTAATTTTGTGTGCCACATGTATGCCTGGTACCTAAGGAAGCAGAGGACTACATTGGATTCCCTGGAACTGGAGTTCAGCACTGTTATGAGCCACCATGGGATTACTGGGAAGCAACCTCAGGTTCTTGGCCAAAGCAACAAATGATCTTAATGGACAAGCCACTGTTTCAGCCTCCTGGCAAAAGACATAGAGTGTATTTAAGTCTAATTGTATAAATGTCAATCCAAACCAACACACTTTTAATTATACAGAGAATATTAGTATTTCTATCAGAAGAAATTTAACAAACATAACTGTGTTACAATGAATACTTTATCATCCTTTTGTAAAATATTTTATAGTCAATTTAAGTTATTAATATTTCATCATCTTGCCATGCCAATAGAAACCTCTAAGTTAAATGAGGTGCTGAGGACTAATTTTGGACCTGCCAGACACCTCAAACCTGAAATACCAGCACAGACTCCATGAGGTCAGAGTCCCTGTTAAATCCACCTAAGTAAGAGAAGACAAGAACGCTGGGATGAAGTATGCCGTGTGTTGCTCTGACACATAAACAAGTGAATACAATGGGAATTTTTCAAGCTGTGTCCAGTTTTTTTCCAAGTGAATGAGATAAGTTAAGCATAAAACATAAGAAGATTCTACCTTTAAAACCCAATAGCAAATGGCAAAGCAGAGTGCAATGGGAACATTTGATCAGTAGAAATGTAGGAGATAAGGGGTACTGGAAAAGGCCCTGGAAACAAGACGTTAAAGTCTATGGTACATTTATTCATAAGTTTATTTTCAACAGTAAATATATTTTGTGTACCAACTTCTCATCAATTTGTATTCAAACTGTTAGAGGTACAGGAGTTAGAAAAATGAGACTTTGGTCTCATAAAGCATAAACTGAAAATTAGAGACAGTAAGAGTGTTAAACATGTGTCCTGCAAATATTAATAATTTATTAAGTATCTGCATCGACTCAATTTGAACACACATGTTTATAAGTTTTAAGATAGAGAGGGGGGAGGAAGGATGAATATGAATCTAAGAACAACAGTTGACTTTCTACCCCTGAAGTGCTTATGGAGAAGTTGTATTCTTCTATCCAGGGAAAATTGCTCATACTTACATTTTTCATACTTAAGAAAATGTGGGGCTGTCAAATGGATAGTTCTTCATTTAGATCATATTAACTTCAGTCTAATTCAAACTAGCCAATCCTCCTTATGGGGTAATAAGTGCTGAAACCCCACACATGAACGAACTGAAATTTATATTTACTTATCTCTTCATGGTTTATCAATCAAGTCCTCACTGACTCTGCCTCATGCACTTCATGAATCTATCCACTTCTTTTTGCATCCATTGTCTTAGAAAAATAACTTACATTTCACATCTTGACTATTCTAAAGCTTCCAAGCTAGCTTTCCCATACTAATCCTTCTTTGCTTGTTTCTCAACAGAACAAAATAATTTTTAATATTTTCTTCCTTTTTAACTTTTCCACTCAAATCTTAATTACTCATATATTTTAATATAAAGTAGAACATATCTATCATTATTTAAATAGTTTATTGAATTTGTGGTGACGTGTTCTCCTTTCTGAGCACACGTACGCACATTGGTCACTTCCTCCAATGGTTTTCTCAATCCATTCTGTGATTACACAATCCTCCAATGTGAGAATCAAAATTAATATATTTCAGAATGTTTTATAATATTTCTCTTTCAAATTTGGGTATGTTGTGCATTTTACATTTAGAATCTAGGAAGTCACAAGATAATATGACTCCTATCTAACAATCAGAAAGCAAGAAAATCTGTGAACGTAGCTGAGATTCCTCCTGGAGGGAGATATAGAGACTGAAGTAGCCACCTCCTGTAGCCAGGCAGGACTTCCAGAGGAGAAAGGAGGCCACCAATCCACCCACAAAACCTTTGCCCAAAATTTGTCTTGCCTACAAGATGTGCAGGGATAAAAATGGAGCAGATAAAGATGGGTGCCTTGGTCTCTGTTCCATGCTATTATATCCCCTTCCCCTGCCTAGACTGCCTGGTTGGAACTCAGTGGGAGATGATGCTTCTAGTCATTCTGGGACAAGATGTCGCATAGTTGGGTGGCATCCATCGGGGACCTCCTCGTCTCTGAAGAGAAGGGGAGAGAGTAATGCTGGGAGAGGTTTGTAAGGGTGGGACTGGGAGGAGAACCTGAAGGGGGCTGGATCAGGATGTAAAGCTAATAAAAAATAAACCATTAGTGAAAAAAAAAAAGAAAATCTGTGAAAGCAAAGATTTTCTCAAACTCTTTTAAAAGCTAAGCCTGAAAAGTAGTCAAGCAAAATGATTCCAAATAGAAATAATTCATTCAAGGAGAAACAACACACAAGCTGTTTCATGGTCATATGAACATAGAAATAAATGGCTACAATAAATAAATAAAAAGAAATCAACTAAAATGCCAATCAATTCTTTTAAAACTGGAAATGAGTTAGAGTGAGCAGTTAGAATGATTGGTTTATACATACAAAGATTTTTGCACTGACTTGCAAACTCTTCTTCATAGACCTTCACTGAGTTTATAAACTCTATTATTGTGGGCTGGAAGAAAAACCTTCTCAGAGTTTTAGGAATATAATGCTCAGTTGTCTTTGACTCATCTCTTGTCCCCATCTAACAAGAAGGCACCATGGGAAAGAATGGTCCTAGCAAGGATCTATGCCTGAAAGGAAGGAACATTTCTCCTTCTCTGGGGGGAGGCAAAAGATTTTAGGTTTTTGTTTTTGTTTTGTTTTTGTTTTTCAGTCATCTTCCTATATAGCTACAAAGAATATCTGAATACCATGTAAGAGGGGCAAGAAATACACACCAAAGGGTTCAACAATTTGTGGAAATAAAAGGGAATCTGGACCAGTTAAGCCCCTGAGGCCCAGGGTCAGAGGCCTTAACTAGCTTTGTGGCTTAACTGTATTAAAAAAAAAAAAACTCCCATCTCAGCCCACCATAATAAAAGTGCTGGAGTATAAGTGGCAGGTGAGTAGCTCTACAAAAGATTCGCAAACATGTGAGCATCCACCCCAGCAGAAGTGCCAGGTCGGAGGTGAATGCTGAACACTAAACAAAGAGAAGTACATTTATGCCTCTCATTTCCTAAAGGGAACCCAAGATAGCAGCAGCCGATCACAGAAGAGCATCAGATTTGTGTGCACCAAAGATAACAGTAGTAGCAACACAAGTGAAACACAGGTCGTCTTCTTGCCAGTATGAACCAGCTCTTCAAACGCATGACCTCGAAGAAATGTTTCAGTTCAGGTTCCAGTTTTATTTATCTTGATCTCCAGATTCTTTCTGCACTGTGTCTGACAACTGATACAAAATATATATGACACTCAGAAAACCAAGGGAAGCTATTTCTTACCAATAAGAAGACATCAAAGAAAAGCCAAATCAGAAATTATAATTAATAAATATGTACATATGTATGTGTTATATATATAAGCCTACTTGTTTATAAGCTAACTAGAAAATATAATTTTTAAAATGTTTCAATTGAGGTATTGAATAACTTTTTTAAAAAAAAGTTTTATTTGAGGTCTTGAATAATGCTCCTCTCAGAAGGTTCTGAGCAAAAATCACAATGCCAGGCTTGTAACACCTTTCTGTGAGTTAGAAGCTAGCATATCCCTAAAGGTTTCTGAACCAGTGCAAACTATAACTGTTGATCCTGGCTGCTCACTAGAAGTAGATGGTAGGTCCCTATTTCTGAGAATACCACATGTTTTGAAAACAGGACATCAAGAAATCACACAGGAACTGAGCTGGAATCTTCTTCCCTCCTGCTAGTATTCAGTTCCTGGTACTGGAAGGTGCTCTGCAGGCTTTTAGAGGAGAAAAGCCATCATCAGCTTCACATCTCTGTGGACACGTAATGCAGAACATGCCTACCAATGCCACGGTAGCATGTCAAATGCTTTCTGAGTTGAATTTTTGTAAAATCCTTTTAAATTGAGATGTCATGGGCTTTAAGGGAGAACCTGTTACTGGTCTTGTGCTAAGTGGATATGTAGTGAAATTGCCTTCTTTCACTCTTGTATTTTGTTTTGTTTTGTTTTTTTAAAGACAGGGTTTTTCTGCATATCACTGGCTGTCCTGCAACTCACTGTAGACCAGGCTGGCTTGGAACTCACAGCGATCAGCCTCCCTGATGGTACATACCTTCTAAAGTGTTATGCTTATACTCAGATCAGTGCTGCTCTCAGCCTTGACCAAAGAAGCTTTTTATGCAATGGGTGATGGCTAATGCAGATATTGTCAACGGATCAAAATGTTGAGGATAAGTGAGTGTACTCAGCCCTAATTTAGATAGTTATATCACTTCCATCAAGGTTCAAGGGACATCACAGAAAGAAGGACAGACCGATTACTAGCACCGGAATATGTAAAGGAATGCTATAGGGAGGGTTGTCTTCTGGACATACATGGTCTTTGTCATCATGAACAAAAGCAGTAACTGTGGCTATCTGAACAAAACCTACATATACAGAGATTGCACTGAAATAGAATCTGTCTGATGTGCATGTAGGAGCTTAACTCTGATTCACTGCAAGAGTGTCAGCCAGTCTTAGCCACTGAAGCATCTCTCCAGCAACCAACTCCTACTTAATTTTTCAAGTAGTTATGAAACAAACAGAAAATAAAATAGCTTACTGCTTAGAGGTAATAAGACAATGAAAACAACCAGGTTTGGGCATACATTCGAAATTATAATTATTTCCATAAAATGATTTAAAATAAATATGGGGATAAGAAAAACAGACCTATTTGTTCTGGCTCATGAAGAGCCAGAATGTTTATGGGTGGAAATGTTGGAATCAAACTGAAGAAGTCTCTGTATGTTCTCCCAAGGGTCTCTGTTTATCATGCCATAACAAATATGCTGGTTTTGCATGCTAAATTTTCTGGCTATGGCTAGAGACAAAACAAATATTTTTAAAGTGTATCTTTGTGTTTCTGTGTGAATTCTGTCTGTTTATAACATGCAGCTTAGTTCACATGAGGTACTGCACAGATATCTTTAGAAGCACTGGCTGAAAAAAATTATATTTCTTCTTTTTTATACTTTATTGATTTGGTTTAGGTTCAGATATGTGTATTGTTATAAGAACTTAACCTCAAAACATATGGAAAGGCAAAATGTGGCTGTTTAAATGTTTTATTGATATGAAATACAAGTAAGGGAAAGTGTGTGCATTACAGAATTGTGAGATTATAGGATCACATAACACATATGCAGCGGTTTTACCTAGACATCGTGTTGCTTTCTTTAATTCAGAGGTGATTACCATCTATCCAAATATGACAGTGTTCTTTCTGAAACAATGGCAAAATATGTTTCTTTGTGAAGGACCTACTCTAGGCACTTGAAACATACAAACAAGCAGAAAGGTTTGACGGGTGGTTACCTGAATGCATAGGTAGTTATATTAATCCTGATTTCGACTAACAAATTTATCTATAAAGGCAAAGTAGTGTTCTCAGTTTAAGCGATCCAGTGAGATGTCTGAGAAATTGATGAAGCACAGGAACGCATTATTCCCTTGGACCACTGGTTCCGAATGGCTTTGCTACTTCCTCTAATGGTAATTGTAACCTAGCAACAAAAGCAGACCAGGGAGCTGGTGGGAATTGCAGAATTCTGAACTCTGCCTCAGACCTACTGAAGGACAATTTATATTTTAACATGATGCCAGGTGATTTATGGACCTATTAGTATTCATAAACTGTTTTCCCAGCAGTCCCCCTCACTTTCATTTCATGCTATGTGCCAATTAATAATGCATCTTATGATTCACCCTCTAGATCCATAAAAGCCAAGCTGACCTGACTCCATCACAGGTTTTGGCTTGTTCGTAACTGGATTTGTAATTTTCTTCAATTTTTATAGCATAATAGTGGAGATTCTCAGTGACTCAGATAATATTCATGGATATTCTTCAAATACTTTAAATCAGAATGAAACATGCACTTTGCATGCACTAATGTCAAGGCCTATAGACTTGTGAATCTCCTATGATTGGGGACTTGCTTCTGACATCTTATTATCTATATGCAAATATGATCAAGCATTGCAAATGAACTGACAGACACTCATGCCAAGCAAGGTGAAATTTTACTTTGTTGGGTCGAAGCGGATAGAAAACAAATGCTGTTGAATAAATACTTCAAGCACATAGAAATTATTCCCTTGCTTTTAGACGCTGATGAATGAGATGAGTGGCGCAGTTCTTTCCTAGGGGAATGGGAAGAGTCGTGAAGCCAGCACAGCTATTTGACAAAACATCAGCAAAGCTGAGACACATGGTGCAATCATTGACCTGATTCCCTTCACTTTCAGTTTGAGTCTCTGCCTGTTATACTCTTAGAGCGCTATCAGCATAATGATTCACCCATATCTTCTCTGAGAAAATTGTTTCTGTATTCCTCTGAGAAAGTCCTGAATGTACTACCCCCTGCGGCTCTCAAGGAAGTAACCTCAGTGACTTCCTTGCATGGAAGTCTTCTTGAATGCCTTAAAGATTATTATCTGCCTCTAAAGAAATTAATGAAACAAAATAATTGCAATAGCAGGAAGTCAGAGGAAACTGACAAGGTTCTGTGGGATAAGAGAAATGACAACAGATCAGAGCATAGGAATTCTTTTACAGTATCTTTAAAACTTGTTAAGAATAGAGCCTATAAATAGAGGGTCATATATTCTAGTCCCCAATAACAAGTCAGCAGTAAAAGGTAGAATGACTGGGTTAATATAACATCATATATAGGTGGTGTAAATATGATATCAGAGAATGTAAAAAGAATAAGGTATTAGAATTTGTCATTCATGAAAAGATTGTTTTACATCAACTTGCAATAAAGTTATTTAATTTAGAAGCAAAAGAATTCTTTTATTAAACAAATTCTTATAATACAAATAGTACAAAAATAAGAAATAGTTGCAACAATTCTTAAGCCTGAAAAAGTTCCATGGCTTAGTCTTATTTTCAGGTAATATGATTGACCATTAAAAGCTAATAATATATGGTGATTCAGATTATTATCTATTTTCTATCTAAAGCATCTGGAAATCACAAAATGCTGCCAGTTTGAGAACAGGCTGCTATTTATGCTTGCTTAGGCTGAAATGACTTGTAAGATTTTAGGAATAGGAATGTCGGGTTGATGATAATAAAATCTATTCTATCTCTTCTTAACCTGCAACCTTGGGCATACTAGAAACATATGGCCATGACAAAATTACATGACCTGTATCTCCTGAGAAATTCATGTATGTTTTTTAATTTGTATAAATACATTTTAAAAAATGTTCTGATTGCTAGTGAGTCAGAGTAGTGAAGTCTCCCTGTCTTGATGACAGACTCAACCTCTCCCTCATCTTACATCCTTACATCCTCTCTAGAGCCTGTCCAGTGCTGGGGCTGGACCTCGACAGATAGCCATACACTCATACATATACTTATAATATAGAAACAGGTACTTTATATAGATTTTTCTATTTAATACTGTTTATCAACTTAGTTTACTATAGTAACTATCTTGCACTGCTAAAACAAAAATACCTGGTGTCCTTGATGTATGCAATTCCAGTTAGAAATACAACAAGCAAAAAAATATAACTGTAGTTGCATGGAGTCTGACCCCAGTACTGCTACTATTGAGTTTCCTGATCTCAGGCATGAGTGCTAAGAGACAATTGACTCTGGCTTTGGAATCAGTGCCTGTACCCTGTCACCTTGTTCCAATGATGTCCACTCAAATGGGAAAAATGCATATTCTATCATATGGATTGTTTCCTAAACTTATCTAAAATAATTGTTTGTGAAATCTATAATTTATATGTTAAAGATTTCAGAGATTTATGTGAGCTGATTTCAACCTTAGCTCTTACCAAGCATTTCTTACAACAGAGTTTATAGTGCCAGAAAAAGAGATTGCCTTTATTACATTGTGCTACCTCAAAGGGCTGAATTAAATGAGATTGATGTGTATACAAATGAAATACTGCATAGAGCTACAGTGTTTGAACATATTTGTCCATCTAGGTCACTGTTTGAATCTCCAATATAATAAAAAACACTTGGGCTTAATAAATACTCAAACCCACACAACCAAACAAAAAAAATGATGGTGGTAATAATGATGAAATTTGTATGAAAGGAAAGTGGATAAGTAAATATCTAGACTCAAAGCAGTTAGTGGCAAAGACAAGTGCACAGTGCTTCCTGTTGCTGCGTGTGAGGGAAGTGGTATTGGGTATTACTGAAGGGAGTGAGCTGTGCAGAAGCAGAAGGTTGAGGCTAAAACAATGATGACAGAGTCTAGGGGCGGCTTGCATGGACAAAAGACTGAAGACAAGAGAAGAAATACACCATGGAAACTTGAAGCCAAGTCCAGGAGACATTTGCCAGAGAAGACAGCATAGGACAGCTGCACTGAGGTACACACATAGGTGCTAAGGATTTTGCATCAGAATCCTGAGGACCATGATAAAAGGAAGCAAAGATGAGCGCCACATACCCTCAGAGGCTCATCACAATACATCCTATGCATAGAAAACACCAAAGCCAAGGTTTAAGCTGACAGGTTGGAGAGGTGTCTCAGATTAGTATTTTGGTCAGAGTGGACCTCAGTCACAAAAATCCTTCTAATCATTTGTGAAGTCTCATACAAAGAGAAGGTGAAGCCATGCTATACCTTCGAGGATGAAATACTGACTGGGACCATAATGCCTATCATTCTATGTCTAGTCAAAGAATAATTGATTCTATTTTTGAAAAGTAAAATTATCTGTTGCCTCTCAGAAATACACATTACTAGCAAAGACACTAAAAAGTTGAGTATTAATGATGGGAATATACAGCCAAACAAATAAGTACTGAAAAATAACTGAGCTATATTAGCATATCTGATAAAGTAGACTACAAACCAAATTAACCAGAAGAGATAATTAGGACCACTGTATATTAACAAAGGGATCATTTCATCTAGAAGATAAAACATTATAAATAAATACTTATGCCTTGAATGTTCTATTAAAACAAAAACCACTCAAATACATGAAAGGCCAGACAGATCCTGATATAATAATAGTGAGACGCTTCTAACCAGACTTCCATCTTTAGAAAAGCTTTCCAACTACAAACAAGCCAAAAGATTTCCAAGCTAAATCATACTGCAGATAACTGGATTTAATGTTATCTGCATAGTAATAATCTATTAAACACATAAAGAATTTACATTATTCTCAATGGTACATGAAACTTTTTCTAATATTGGTTGTATTATAAGCTACATTCAAGTCTCAAGTACATAAAAAGAACAAACAAAACATAAACTAGTTTCTTGTATTTTATCACAAACCATTGGGATGAAACTAAAAATCAACAGCAAGAAAAGGCATACAAACCGCAAAGATAATGGGGACTGATTCCTAGACTCCAGTGAAAGTGACAGCACATCCTACTGGAGACTCCAGGGTATAGCTTAGGCAGTTCTGAAGAAATGACCTGCCAACACTAAGAGGTGGAAAGTTCTCTCATGTTCACAGCTTAACAGACCATATAGTGTGAAAATATTTTTACTGTGCATAGTTGTCTATAGATTCAAAATGATGACATCAAAATTTCAATGATGTTCCTGGAAGACTTAGGAAAAAACAATCATAAAATTCATGCAGAAACACAAATATCACAAATCAAATCACCAATCAAAAACATGAACTAAAATGCCTAAATTCAGTCAATGCTACAGTGTCAAGCAGTATATCACTGGCACACACACAAAAAATAAATATTTAAATGGATGAAATAAAATAGAAAATAGACAAATCCACACAGATACATTCATAATTTGTTGTCAAAGGAGTTGAAAATGTTCACAGGAGAGACTCTTCCATAAATGCTACTGGTAAAACTAAATATTGTCATTCAAAAGTAGATTCATATCTGTCATTCTGCATAAAGCTTAATTAAAAATGCATCCAAGACCTTAGTATAAGAATGGAAAAGTTGAAACTGCTATAGAGAAACTTTTCAAAATACATGCATAGGAAAGAACTCCCCCCCAAAAAGATTCTGAAGCCACAATAAATGATTTCAAAGACTAAAAATGGAAATCTAAAATATCTGTGTAGCATAGAAACATTTCAGCAAAACGAAGAGGGGGTCTACAGTATGGGAGAACAGCTTGAACTGCTTCCTTGCTGTGCTTGAGATAGAGACATTCTATCTAGAATGTATAAAGAAGACAAAAATTAAATAAAAAATTTTAATCAATAAAGAGCCTAAGGAACCAATCAAAGAGCTGCCACAAAAAAAAAGGAAAGAAGGGAGGGAGGAAGGGAGGGAGAGAGAGAGAGAGAGGAAGGGAGGGGGGAAAGATGAAAGAAAGAAAGAAAGAAAGAAAGAAAGAAAGAAAGAAAGAAAGAAAGAAAGAAAGAAAGAAAGAAAGAAAGAAAGAAAGAAAGAAAGAAAGAAAGAAAGAGAGAGAGCGGGGAGGGAAGGAGGGAGGGAAGGAGGAAGGAAGGAAGGAAGGAAGGAAGGAAGGAAGGAAGGAAGGAAGGAAGGAAGGAAGGAAGGAAGGAAGGAAAGAAAGAAGGAAGGAAAGAAGGAAAGAAGGGAAAAGAAGGTATAAGAATGGGACCTCATAAAATTACAAAGTTTCTGTAAGGCAAAGGACACCATCAAGAGGACAAATCGGCAACCAACACATTGGGAAAAGATCTTCACCAATCCTACATCAGATAGAGGGCTAATATCCAATATATATAAAGAACTCAAGAAGTTAGACTCCAGAAAACCAAACAACCCTATTAAAAAATGGGGTACAGAGTTAAACAAAGAATTCTCACCTGAAGAACTTCCGGATGTCTGAGAAGCATCTTAAAAAATGCTCAGCTTCATTAGTCATTAGGGAAATGCAAATCAAAACAACCCTACGATTTCATCTTATACCAGTCAGAATGGCTAAGATTAAAAATTCAGGAGACAGCAGGTGTTGGAGAGGGTGTGGAGAAAGAGGAACACTCCTCCACTGCTGGTGGGGTTGCAAATTGGTACAACCACTCTGGAAAGCAGTCTGGCAGTTCCTCCGAAAACTGGGCACCTCACTTCCAGAAGATCCTGCTATACCACTCCTGGGCATATATCCAGAGGATTCCCCACCATGTAATAAGGATACATGCTCTACTATGTTCATAGCAACCCTATTTATAATTGCCAGATGCTGGAAAGAACCCAGGTATCCCTCAACAGAAGAGTGGATGCAAAAAAATGTGGTATATCTACACAATGGAGTACTATTCAGCCATTAGAAACAATGAATTCATGAAATTCTTAGGCAAATGGATGGAGCTAGAGAACATCATACTAAGTGAGGTAACCCAGACTCAAAAGGTGAATCATGGTATGCACTCACTAATAAGTGGTTATTAACCTAGAAAACTGGAATACCCAAAACATAATCCACACATCAAATGAGATACAGGAAGAAAGGAGGAGTGGCCCCTGGTTCTGGAAAGACTCAGTGAAACAGTATTCGGCAAAACCAGAACGGGGAAGTGGGAAGGGGTGGGTGGGAGGACAGGGGAAGAGAAGGGGGCTTATGGGACTTTCGGGGAGTGGGGGGCTAGAAAAGGGGAAATCATTTGAAATGTAAATAAATTATATCGAATAAAAAAATTAAAAAAATAGAAATTTCAAAAAAAAAAGAAGGTATAAGAAAAACACAGTGGCAATATCATTAGCATTTAGGAAGTACAAGTTATAAATACCTAGAGATTCACTATCACTCCTGAGTAGCTAGCATCAAGGAAACAAAAGTCATTAGTCCCTCTGTCAGATGTAAGGTTGGTGAAGAACTTTACCAATTCTGGAGGCTGCTGTTTTGTCCTGTTGATGGTGTCCTTAGTCTTACAAAAGCTTTTCGATTTCAAGACGTCAATTTTTTAATGGTTGGTCTTACTGCCTTTGCTATTGGTGTTATTTTTAGGAATCTGACTCCTGTGAAAATGTGTTCCAAGCAGTTCCCCACTTTCTCTTCTATTAGATTTAATGTGCCTGGCTTCACTTTGAGTTCTTTGATCCTCTTGGACTTGAGTTTTGTGCAGGAAGATAGATGTGGGTCTATTCTTCTACATGCAGATGTGCATTCTTCTACATCCAAACATCAAGTTACACTAGCAACATTTGTTGGAAATCCTTTTGATGGTTTTGGTTTCTTTGGTAAATATCAAGTGACCATAGTTGTGTGGGTTTATTTCTGCTTATTCAATTCTATTCCTTTGATCAACCTCTCTGTTTTTATATTACGAAGTTTTCATTACTTTTTTCTCTGTAGCATAGCTTCAAATCAGGTATGGTGAAGTTTATTTATTGCACATGATTGCTTTAGTTATCCTGGATTTTCCTCATATTAAGTTGAGAGTTGTCCTATCAAGGTCTGTAAAGAATTGTGTTGGGATTATGATGGGAATTGAATTGAGTTTGTAGATTGCTTTTGGTAAGATGACCCACTTCTACTATGTTAATCCTCCCAATCCATGAGCATGGGAGATCTCTCAGCTTCTGATTTCTTCCTCAATTTCTTTCTTCAGAGACTTGAGTTTTATAACATACAGGTCTTTCACTTGCTTGGTTAGAGTTGTGCCTAAATATTTTATATTGTTTGTGACTATTGTGAAGTGTGTCATTTCCCTATTTCAGCCTATTTATCTTTTGAATAAAGGAGGACTACTGATTACTTTTATTATTTAATTTTCTATCCAGCCACTTTTCTGAAGGTGTTTATCATCTATATGAGTTCTCTGGTAGAATTTTTGGGGTCACTTATGCATATTATCATATCATCTTTGGATTTTGATATTTTGACTTCATCCTTTTCCATTTGTATCTCTTTGATCTCCTTTAATTGTCTTAATTATCTAGCTCAAACGTCAAGTATTATGTTGAATAATAGGGATTAATTGGGCAGACTTGTTTTGTCCCTGATTTTAGTGAGATTGCTTCAAGTTCCTCTCCATTTAATTTGGCGTTGGCTATTTATCTTGCTGTATATTGCTTTTACTATGTTTAGGTATGCATTTTGTATCCCTGATCTCTCCAAGATATTCAGTAGGATGAGGTGTTGGGTTTTTGTTAAAGACTTTGTAGCATCTAATGATTTAAAACAAGGACAACATGAAATTTTTAGACAAATGGATGAGATTATAAAATATCATCCTGAGTTAGGTAATCCAAACCCAGAAACCATATATGTATGAATGTACCCATTTCTAAGTGTACATTAAGCATAAAGTATAGGACAAGCATCCATAGTCTCTAAGAGATTCAGTAATAAGGAGGGACCAAGGGAGGATGTGTGAGACTCATTTAGAAATAAAAAGAGCAGTCATCAGAGATGGATGGAAAGAGGGAACTAAGTGAGAGAGTGTGAGGAGAGGACAGCAGGTGTGGGGATCCAGTGTGGGGGAGGGGTGTAGTAGAGGGCTAGGAGTGGGAATGGAAATTGGTTATGAGCATCTCTAGGGCTAGATGGAGACCTGGGATAGGAGAGGCAGGCGCTGAGAACTCTATGGGGAGTAATCCTAGCTGAGAGGATATGGAGATGAAGAGCTCACTTCCAGTAGCCAGGTAGGACTTCCAGTGGAGGGAGGGTATGGCAACCCACCCACAAAACCTTCAACCAAAATTTGTCCTGCCTGCAGAAGTCCTGTACAAGGATACAGATGGAACAGAGACTGAGGGAACAGCCAACTAATGACTGTCCCAACTTTAGACTCATTCCATGGGAGAGAGCCAACTCTTGACACTATTAATGATACTCTTCTATACTTGCAGACAAGAGCCTAGCAAAACTGTCTTCTGAGAGACTTCATCCAACAGTAGATAGAAACAGTTGTAGAGAGAAACAGCCAAATATCTGATCGAACTCAGGGACTTTGTGGAAGAGTGGAGAATAGAATTGAATAAGCCAGAGGAGTCAAGGACACCACAAGAAGACCTACAGAGTCAATTTACCTGGGACCATGGGGTGGCACAGAGACTGAACCACTAACCAAATAGCATGCAGGGATGTACCTAAGGCCCAAACACATTTGTCACAGATGTGCAGTTTGTCTTGATGGATGATCCCTAGAACTTGGAGCAGACTCTGACTCTGTTGCCTACCATTGGATCTAACACACACACACACACACACACACCTGGACTGCCTTATTGGGCTTTAATGGGAGATAAGGCACTTAGTATTGGATGCCCTGGGATAGAGTGGTACTCAAGGGTACATCTCCCTTCTCTGAAAAGGAGAGGGGCTTACAGAGGGAGGGATTTGTAAGTGATTGGGAGGAGAGAAAAGAGGAGGCAGTGATCCGAATGTGAAATAAATGAATGAATGAATGAATAAATAAATAAATAAATAATAAAAAGAAAACAAATGACAAAATTACTGGTGAGGACAGGAGGGAAGGAAATCTTATCCACTTCTGAAGGGAATATAAAATGATACAGTCACTATCAAGATCCATACCAAAACCACAGAGATATTGCCCATTCCTGTTCATTATATTCATCTTCACAAACCAGATGTGTCTGACTAGATGTAATCATTTGGCTTACAATACAATGCTTAAATATTTGACTTGAAATGTTCAGGTGTGTGTGGCTATGACATAATCATTTGAATTAAAATACTATACTGCTTAGATATTGGAAAAGATTAATCACTGACTACAAGGAAATAAGGGGAACTTGAAATAAATTTTAATAAGTACTTGTTGAGATTCTTGGATAATGGTTAAAAGAAAATCTGAAACTGTATGTGTTTGAATGTTCTGAAATTTTCTTTTTTTTAGATATAATTTTTATTTACATTTCAAATGTTTTCCCCTTTCCTGGCTCTCCACTCCCCGAACGTGCCATAAGCCTTCTTCCCTTCCCCTGTTCCCCCATCCACCCCTTCCCACTTCCCTGTTCTGGTATTGCCCTACACTGCTCCACTGAACCAGGAACTACTCCTCCATTCTTCTTGTACATCATTTGATATGTGAACTATGTCTTGGGTATTCCAAGTTTCTAGGCTAATATCCGCTTATCAGTAAGTGCATCCCATGATTGATCTTTTTTTTTAAATATTTTTATTTTCTATATTCTTTGTTTACATTCCAAATGATTTCCCCTTTCCCAGATCCCCCTCCCGATATGTCCCATAAACCTTCTTCTCTCCGCCCATTCTCCAATCACCTCCCTCATTTTCTCTGTCCTTATATTCCCCTCCAATGCTAGATCAATCCTTTCCAGGATCAGGACCCTCTCCATACTCCTTCATGGGAGTCATTTGTTATGTGATTTGTGCCTTCAGTATTCAGAGCTTCTGGGCTAATTAATATCCACTTATCAGAGATTGCATTCCATGTGTATTCTTTTGTGATTGGGTTACCTCACTTAGGATGATATTTTCCAGATCAAACTATTTGCCTAAAAATTTTGTGAATTCATTGCTTCTAATTGCTGAGTAATTCCATTGTGCAAATATACCACATTTTCTGTATCCATTCCTCCTTTGAGGGACATCTGGGTTCTTTCCAGCTTCTGGCTATTATAAATAAGGCTGCTATGAACATAATGGAGCATGTGTCTTTAATGCATGCTGGGGAATCCTTTGGGTATATGCCCAGGAGAGGTATAGCAGGGTCCTCTGGAAGTGTCACGTCGTCCAGTTTTCTGAGGAACCTCCAGACTGATTTCCAAAGTGGTTGTACCATCTTACAGCCCCACCAGCAGTGGAGAAGTGTTCCTCTTTCTCCACATCCTTGCCAACACCTGCTGTCTCCTAAGTTTTTGACCTTAGCCATTCTGACTGGTGTAAGGTGAAATCTCAGGGTTGTTTTGATTTGCATTTCCCTAATGACTAATGATGTTGAGCACTTCTTAAGGTGCCTCTCGGCCATCCAAATTTCTTCAGGTGAAAATTCTTTGTTTAGATCTGTATCCCAGTTTTTAATAGGGTTATTTGGTTCCCTGGGGAATGGCTAGAGCTATTCAGGGTCACTTGCTTAAACAATTGATCAGAGTACTCCTTTCCGCTGACTGCACATCTCAGTTCCAGGTTACTGAATTCACCAGATAAGAACTCCAGCAAATTTCTGTGCTGATTTAAAACTAATAAAATAAGTTAGAAACAAAAAGCTCTGTATTTAAATGAAAAAAGGTTTTATATTATATAAGGCTACAATTATACTAAATGTATGAACTATAATAATGTGAAGTAATCATTTTGTTAAAGAGATTAAATATAGCAGACACAATAAATTTCTCTTAAGGAGCAAGAACTGATAAAAAATGCAAGAAAGAAACATGAGCACTGTTAGAGAGATTAATCGTAAATATATATATGTTCAGATCCCCAGAAGCCATGTAAAACCAACCTCATGAATAAATGTTTATAATTCTTCTGATAGTGGTGGGAAGCCAAGCTAGAAGAATCGCTGGAAGCTTGTGGACTAGTTAGCCTAGTTTACATAGCAGCAAACAAGACCCTGCTTCAAGCAAGATGAAAGGTGATGACTCCAGGTTGGTCTCTGACCTCCTCACATGTGCTTTATCATGCACAGTCTGGGACTTACATTCATGTTTGCATGTGCACACATATAAATAATATATGCAAATTTATAGTTAGAATTAAATACTGCATACTATGCAAGAGTATAGGATTGCTTCTCATATGTTCAAACTGAACTAACAGAATGGCAAATTCAAGCAGCATGAGATGTTGATTGCTTCATTTCAACTACTGTGGTTTGACTCAACATATTACAGCATTTTTGTGAAAGTACAAGAAAGGCCCTAGTTCAGACATTTATGTCTTCACTTGAAGTCACTCTCTGCTTTTCAATTACCTGTGAGCATGCACCTTATGTTTTGGTGGCTTTAGTGGCTACAACAGATGGTAACTTTTACCCTGAAGAGGCCTAAAATTAATCCTCAGTCTTCTCTACTTTCTGTGTCAACAAGCCTTCAGTTGATAGAAATTTTAACTTCCCAGCTTTGATTCTAAGTCCAGTATTTATTTCTTCATTCTTTAGTTGTTCTTTAGCAAATTTCCTTATACTTACTCAGTTATTTCTTCAGGAAATTAGTTACCATGGTACCACGCTGTCATTTTGTCTTGCTAATACTGATTCTTACATAAAAAACTATTTGTAGCAGTTTGAAAGGTATGGTGTGGGAATAGTACACATCTTCACTGGGAAGGGAAGGCAAAGTGTAGAGTGTAACAGACTTCAAATCCCAGACAAAATAAGCAACATACTAGTCTCCTTCTCTTCCACAGGATTCCCCCAAGCTCTACCTAATATTGGCTGTGGGTCTCTGCATCTGTTCTTATCAGATGCTGGATGAAGCTTCTCTGATGACAATTATGGTTAGGTACAGACACACAAGTATAGCAGAATATCATTAGGAATTACTTCATTAATATTTATTTATTTATTTATTTATTTATTTATTTATTTATGTGCCAGACGTGTTTGGTTTTTATCCTTGGTCTCTGGGCTGTCCAGCCTCTGGTTCCTGTTTCTCTGGGCAGTGTCAGGCACAAGTTCCTTCTCCTGTCATAGGCCTCAAACTGGACCAGTCATTGGTGGATCACTCCCACAAGTTCTAAGCCACCTTCTCCCCACCACAAATTTATGGCAGAAAATTTGTAGGTTGAAGGTTTTGTGGTTAGGTTTGTGTCCCAGTTCCTCCATTGGAAGGATTGCTTGATTACTGAAGATGGCCAGTTCAGGCTCTGTATTCCTGATCACTAATCTTCTCTAGGATCACAGTCATGGATTCCAGGGAGTTTGTGTTCCACTAGGTTTCTACCTCAACCCCAAAATGTCCCCCCAATTCCAGTGATCTCTCCAAATAAGGTCTGTCTTCAATCAGATCCCTCCTTTTCCCATCACCATCTGACCCCAGTCCAACTGCAATATCAATTCTGTTTCTCCTTCCCAAGGAGTACCACACAGCCACACGTGGTCCCTTACTGTTTCTATAGTCTGAATCTGTGGATTGTATCATGATTATCTTTTACATAAAAGCTAGTATCTACTTACAAGAACATACATATCAAGGGTCTGGATTACCTCGTGAGGATGATTTTTTTCTAGTTCCATCCATTTGCCTACAAATTTCATGATGCCATTATTTTTGTAGTTCATGGTATGATGTACCACATTTTCTTTATCCATTTTTCCATTGAGGAACATCTAGGTTCTTTATAGTTTCTGCTTATTATGAATAAAGCTGATATGAACATAGTTGAGTAAGAGTCCTTATGATAGAGTGGAGTGTGTCTGTTGGATATATTCCCAGGAATGGTATAGTTGGGTCTTGAGATATATTGATTCCCAATTTCTTGATAAAACACTATGTTGATTTCCAAAGTAGCTGTACTGGTTTACACTCCCACCAGCAATGGAGGCCTTTCTCCAAATTCTCACCAGCATGAATTGTTACATGTGGTTTTGATCGTAGCCATTCTGACAGATGTAAGAGTCAATTTGATTTGCATTTCCTGGTGGCTAATGATGTTAAATATTTTTTAAGTGTATCTCAGCAATCTCAGATATCCAGTTTTACCTCTATTAGATTCAGTGTATCTGGTTTTATGTTGAGGTCCTTGATACACTTGGACTTGAGCTTTCTGCAAAGTGATAAATATGGATCTATTTTCATTCTTCTACAGGCAGATTGCCAGTTTGATCAGGAATATTTGTCGAAGATGTTTTCTTTGTCCAGTGTATTAGGTTTCCTTGTCAAAGGCTAAACCCTTTGAAGACCCAGAAATAAACCCATAGGAGTGTGGGTTTATTTCTGGGTCTTCAATTCTATTCCATTGATCAACCTGTCTATCTCTGTACCAAAGTCATATGGTTTTCATGACTATTGCTTTATAATACAGCTTGAAGTCAAGGATAGTGATTTCCCAGACATTTCTTTATTGTTAAAAATTGCTTTGGCTATCTTAGGACTTTTGATTTTCCATATTGAGTTGAGAATTACTCTTTCCATGTCTGTGAAGAATTGAGTTGGACTTTTGATGCAGATTGCATTAAATCTGTAGAGTACTTTTGGAAATATGGCCATTTTTGCTATATTAATCCTACCAATCCATGAGTATGGGAATCATTCCATCTTCTGAGGTCTTCGATTTCTTTCTTTAGGAATTTGCAGTTCTTGTCATATAAATTTTCACTTGCTTGGTAAGTATTACACCAAGATATTTTATACATTTTGTTACTATCATGAAGGGTACTAATTCACTAATTTCTTTCTGAGCCTATCATTTGTATAAAGGAAAGCTACTGATTTGTTTGAGATTTGTTTTACCACATTGCTGAAGTTGTTTATCAGCAGTAGGCATTCTCTGGTGAAATTTTGGAGTTTGCTTATATATTCTATCATATCATCCTCAAATTTGATTTCTTCCTTTCTAAATTCTATATCCTTTTCATCTCCTTTTGTTTAAATGTTCTAGGTAGAACTTCAAGTACTATATTGAAATATAAAGAGTGGGCAGCCTTGTCTTATGGCTGATTAGTTTGTCTAAAGGTTTATTTAGCTTGGTTTTCTCAAAGAACCAGCACTTTGTTTTATTGATTCTTTGTATCATTCTCTTTGTTTCTAATTGGTTGGTTTCAGTCCTAAGTTTGATTATTTCCTGCCATCTACTCCTTTATTTTGTGGAATAGTTTGAGGAGTATTGGTACTAGCTTTTCTTCAAAGGACTTGTAAAATTCTGCACTAAAACCATATGGCCACGGGCATTTTGTAGTTGAGGGTTTTAAATGACTACTTACGTTTGCTTTGGAGTTAAATCTATTTGGTTCATAACTTCTGTTGGTTTCACTATTTCTATTTAGTTTCTGTTTCCTTTCTTTCCATTTGTATAATTGTTTTGTTATTTTCTTTATTCTTTTTTTCTTCTTTTATTGGATATTTTCTTTATTTACATTGCACATGTTATACCATTTCCAGGTCTCCCCTCCAGAAACCCTCTATCCCATTCCTCCTCCACTGCCTCTATGAGGGTGCTCCCCCACCCACACACTCATTCTTGCCTTCCTGCCCTGGCATTCCCCTACAATGGGGCATCGAACTCCTACAGGACCTGTCTATTGGTGAGAGTGGGGTATTGAAGTCTCCCAGTATTAAAATATGGGAATTGATGTATATTTTGAGCTTTAGTCAAGTTTCTTTTACAAATGTGGGTGCCCTTACATTTGGGACATATATGTTCAGAATTAAGACTTCCTCTTGATGAATTCTTCCTTTGATATATATGAAGTGACCTTTCCCATCTTGTTTGATAACTTTTGGTTAAAAGTCTATTTTATTGGATATTAGAATGGCTAATCCACCTTGTTTGTTAGGACCTTTTGATTGGGAAACTTCTTCCAGCCCCTTACTCTGAGGTAGTCTGTCTTTGTCACTGTGCTGTGTTTGTTTCATGCAGCAAAATGCTAGATTCTGTTTAAGTATCCAGTCTGTTAGCCTGTGTCTTTTTATTGGGAAACTGACTCATTTGCTATTGAGAGATATTAAAGACATCGGATTGTTAGTTCCTGTTATTTTGTTACTGGAGGTGATAGTGTGTGTGGGGGGTGGTGTGGTGGTGATGGTGGTATGTGTGTGTGTGTGTGTGTGTGTGTGTGTGTGATTTTTTTTATTTTTGGTTTGTTGTGAGACATTTAATTTCTTGTGTTTTCTTGGGTGTAGTTACTCTCCTTGTGTTAGAACTTTTATTCCAGTATCCTCTGTAGGGATGGATTAGTAGAAAGATGCTTAAATTTGGTTTTGGCATGGAATATCTTGGTTTCTCCATCTATGCTGAGTGAGCATTTTGTTGGGTATATTAGCTGAGGCTGGCATTTGTGTTCTCTTAGAATCTGGATGACATCTGTCTAGGATCTTCTGGTGTTTAGAGTCTCTGTTGAGAAATCCAGTTTAATTCTGATAGGTCTGCCTCTTCATGTTACTTGGCCCTTTTCCCTTATAGCTTTTAACCTTCTTTCTTTGTCATGTACATTTAGTGTTTTGATTATCATGTGATGGGATAATTTTCTTTTCTGGTCCATTCTATTTGGTGTTCTGTTTGCTTCTTGTGTACATGTATGACCATATATTTCTTTAGGTTAGGAATGTTTTTCTATGATTTTGTTGAAGATGTTTTCTGGCCCTTTGAGGTGAGAATCTTCAGCCTCTTCTATTCCTGTTATTCTTAAGTTTGATCTTTTTATTGTGTTCTGAATTTTCTGGATATTGTAGGTTAAGAGGATTTTACATTTTGTATTTTCTTTGATGATTGTGTCAGTATCTTCTATGGCATCATCTATGCTTGTGATTCTCTCTTTTATCTCTTGCATTCTGTTGGTGATGCTCAATTGTTTCACCTGTTTGATTATATTTTTCTTTATTTCTTAAAGGGATTTATTTGTTTCCTCTTTAAGGCTTCTACCTGTTTGCCTGTTTCCTGTATTTCTTTGAGTTCTTATATCCTCCTGAAAGGCCTCTATCATCATGAAATGGGATTTCAGGTGAGAATCTTGCTTTTCAGGTGTGTTAGGTTATCCAGGCTTGCTGTGGTGAGAGAACTGGGTTCTGATGGTACCTAATTGCATTGAAATGTGTTGCTTATTTTCTTGTGCTTGCCTCTTGCTATCTGGTTATCTCTTGTGTTAACTGGCCTGGGTGTCTCTGTCCAGTTTGCTGAGGAACCGCCAGACTGATTTCCATAGTGGTTGTACCATCTTGCAATCTACCAGCAGTAGAGGAGTGTTCCTCTTTCTCCACATCCTCACCAATACCTGCTGTCTCCTGAGTTTTTTTTCTTGTTTTTTTATTAATTTTTATTGAATATATTCTTCATTTTCTTCACCCTTTTTTTAATTCGATATATTATTTATTTACATTTCAAATGATTTTCCATTTTCAGGCTCCCCCACTCTCCAAAAGTCACATAAGTCCTTTTCCTCCCCCTGTTCTCCCATCTACCCCTTCCCACTTCCATGTTCTGGTTTTGCCCTATTCACTTATCAGTGAATATAGGGTTATTTGGTTCCCTGGGGTCTAATAAAAATGGAAAGGGAGATATAACAACAGAAACTGAGGAAATTCAAAACAATCATAAGACCCTACTACAAAAGCCTATACTCAACACAACTGGAGAATCTGGAGGAAATGGACAGTTTTCTAGACAGATATCACACCAAAATTAAATCAGGATCAAATAGATCATCTAAACAGTCCCATAACCCCTAAAGAAATAAAAGGGTCATAGAAAGTCTCCCAACCAAAAAAGCATGGGACCAGATGGCTTCAGTGCAGAGTTCTATCAGACCTTCAATGAACACCTAACACCAATACTCTTCAAGCTATTCCACAAAATAGAAACAGAAGGAACACTACCCAACTCATTCTATGAAGCCACAATTATGCTGATAACAAAACCACACAAAGATCCAACAAAGAAAGAGACTGTCAGGTCAATTTCCCTTATGAATATCAATGCAAAAATACTAAATAAAATTCTTGCCCACCGAATCCAAGAACACATCAAAATGATCATCCACCATGATCAAGTAGGCTTCATCCCAGGGATGCAGGAATGATTCAATATAAGGAAATACATCAATGCAATCCACTACATAATCAAATTCAAAGAAAAAAACCATATGATCATTTCATTTGGTGCTGAAAAAGCATTTGACAAAATTCAGCATCGTTTCATGCTAAAAGTCTTAGAAAGAACAGGAATTCAAGGCCCATACCTAAACATAGTTAAAGCAATATACAACAAACCAGTAGCCAACATCAAACTAAATGTAGAGAAACTTGAAGCAATCACTAAAATCAAGGACTAGACAAGGCTGCCCTCTCTCTCCATATCTTTTCAATATAGTGCTTGAAGATCTAGCTAGACCAATTAGACAACAAAAGAAGGTCAAATAGTTACAAATTGGAAAGGAAGAAGTCAAATTCTCACTATTTGCAGATGATATGATAATATATTTAAGTAACCAAAAAAATTCCACCAGAGAACTCCTACAGCTGATAAACAACTTCAGCAAAGTGGCTGGTTACAAAATCAACTCAACCAAATCAGTTGCCTTCCTATACTCAAAGGATAAGCAGGCTGAGAAAGAAGTTAAGGAAATGACACCCTTCACAATAGCCACAAACAATATAAAGTACCTTGGTGTGACTCTAACCAAACAAGTGAATGATCTATACGACAAGAACTTCAGGTCTCTGAAGAAGGAAAGCTAAGAAGACCTCAGAAAATGGAAAAATCCATGCTCTTGGATTGGCAGGATTAATATAGTTAAAATGGCCATCTTGTCAAAAGCAATATACAGATTCAACACAATACCCATCAAAATCCCAACTCAGTTCTTCACAGAGTTAGAAAAAAGCAATTCTCAAATTCATCTGAAATAACAAAACTATTCTCAACAACAAAAGAAATTCTGGGCGAATCAGTATTCCAGACCTCAAGCAATACTACAGAGCAATAGTGCTAAAAACTACATGGTATTGGCACAGTGACAGGCAAGTGGACCAACAGAATAGAATTGAAGACCCCGAAATGAATCCACACACCTATGGTCACTTGGTCTTCCACAAAGGAGCAGAAAATATGCAGTGGAAAAAAGATAGCCTTTTCAACAAATGGTGCTGGTTCAAATGGAGGTCAGCATGCAGAAGAATGCGAATTGATCCATTCTTATCTCCATCTACTAAACTTCACCCCAAGTGGATCAAGGACCTCCACATAAAACCAGACACACTGAAACTAATAGAAAAGAAACTGGGGAAATCCCTTGAGGACATGGGTACAGGAGAAAAGTTCCTGAAGAGAACACCAATAGCTTATGCTCTAAGATCAAGAATTTACAAATGGGACCTCATAAAATTTCAAAGTTTCTGTAAGGCAAAGGACACTGTCATAAGGACAAAATGGTAACCAACAAATTTGGAAAAGATCTTCTCCAACCCTACATCCAATAAAGGGCTAATATCCAATATATGCAAAGAACTCAAGAAGTGTCTGGTTTCCTTGTGGACGTCCTTGATCCACTTGGAGTTGAGCTTAGTACAAGGAGATAAGAATGGATAGATTCGCATTCTTCAGCATGTTAGCCTCCAGTTGAGCCAGCACCATTTGTTGAAAAGGCTATCTTTTTTCCACTGGATGGATTTATCTCCTTTGTCAAAGATAAAGTGACCATAGGAGTCTGGATCCATTTCTGGGTCTTCAATTCTATTCCATTGATCTACCCGCTTGTCACTGTACCGCTACCATGCAGTTTTTAACACTATTGCTCTTTAGTACTGCTTGAGGTCTGGGATACTGATTCCCCCAGAAGTTCTTTTACTGTTGAGAATTGTTTTAGTTATTCTGAGTTTTTTGCTATTCCAGATGAATTTGAGAATTGCTCTTTCTAACTCTATGAAGAATTGAGTTGGGAATTTGATGGGGATTTCATTAAATCAGTATATTGCTTTTGGCAAGATGGCCATTTTTACTATATTAATCCTGCCAATTTATGAGCATGGGAGATCTTCCCAGAGTTTTTTTATTTAAAATTAAAAAAATATGAGTTCATGGCAATATGAATAAGAGAAAAAAATAAGTAATAGTGTGATGTGGAGCAAGATATTTCATAATATTCATAGAATTAGCTCAGAAAATTTTCCTGAAGATTCTAGTCATTGGGGCTGGAGAAGAGACAAAGCAGTTAGGAACACTGGCTGATTTTTGATGGGATGGAGATTTTATTTCTGGAATTCATACAAGGACTCATAACTATCTCAAGCTTCAGACCCAAGGGATCTGATAACCACTTGTGAATATATACATATATATTTATACATATATATGTACACATATACATACATATACACATACATATATAAATGAACATGAAATAAACTTTTTGAAAGAATATTCAGAATTTTTTCTGAATAATTTCTTAATAAAATATCAGCCAAGCTCTTCTGAAAGAAAATTAATATTCTGTCTGTCTATGAATGTAGGTATGTGTCTATCTATCTATCCATTTGCTATTGTTCGGTATTTATATGTATATATATGCATATACTATATATATATCACCATCTATTTGGTAGCTTATCAATTAGTAATTATAATTTGGTTGCATAAATACTCTAAGGAATTTATTTCAAGGAATTTGTTCATAGGATTGTCAGACCAACAGTCTTAAATATTACAGTTAGTGCTTTTATCTTTTTTCCCTTCTAGGCAGAGTTTCTCTGTATAACACTGGCTATACTGGAACTTGCTCTGTAGATAAGGCCCGAAGTTCACAGAGTCCTACATGCCTCTGACTCCCAAGTTCTAGGATTAAAGGCATATTCAGCTATTGCCAGCACTAGTCTTAAAACAGATACTATCATCAGTTGTCCCTTTAAAGTGTATTTTATACTAATTTAATAACATATGCTAACATTATTAAGAATAATAATCCTTTACTTAAAGTCAACTTATTTTAGAGATTAACCATATCTATGAAATATGTACACAGAAAAACTGCAGTTAGTATTCATTTAAACAACTGACTACTAAAACTTAGTAGTCAAATTGGCATATCAAACCAACTTGCTTCTCCAGAAATACTTTCTGATTAGAAAGAAAATAGTAATAGACCATGCCATGTTCTTTATAAGCAGTCAAGTTACACATAAAAAACTTGGTATGAGCAGGCAGAATGCAATGAAAAACATTTCTGTTATATCTCTACCAAGAATGAATAAACTCAAAACAGTCAAGAAAAATCAGCAAAACTCAACTGAAGAAGATTCTCTAAAATAAATGGCTTTTAATCTTTGAAAATGGAAGTCATGAAAAATAAGTGCGATTTCTTACTCTCCAGTATGATTCGATGAGTTCCTGCCTCTGACAAGAAGCAGTTCTGTGATTGTGGAGGCAAGTTATAAGGAATCCTAATCTTCAGGACAACGGTTGAGATTTCTCTTTGGAAATAGAATGATTGACAGCTACACTTTGAGTCTTTGAGTTTTTGAAGGCAGGGATTTCCTTCACCAAAGCCATTTCTAGAATTTGTTCTGGGTCACTTACATCTCCACTCTGTCCCCCACAGTACAAAGGCTACTTATTGATGGCTCCATTATTTTTAACTTCCTTTCTTATTATATCAGCTGGTACATCTCTATCATTAAGTATTAAAGTTTTAAGTAAAGTTTAAAATTTTACTGGGCCAAACCCTAAAGTTAGGCAAATAAAAATATTCCATGTTCTTTTATGTACTATAGAGGGGGCATTCTCCCCTAAAAAAGAAACTTGATTCCAGCATGCCAAAGATTAATTTACAGATTTTGTCTGGCACCAAAATGAGAAGAGAGCTCCAAACAAATTTTATCTTCTACTTATATTGCTTTAGAGCAGTAGTTCTCAACCTGAGGGTCATGACTCTTCTGTGGGTTGCATATCAGATATCCTACATATCAGATATTTACATTAAAATTCAGAAGTTGTAGAAAACTAGAGTTATGGAGTAGAAAATAATTGTTGTCTGGCATTACTATAACATGATAAACTATTAAAACTGCAGGAACAAAAATGGAGAAGAGCCTAAGGGAAAGGAGGTCCAGTGACTGCCCAAACTGGGATCAAGCCTGTGGAGGATCCAAGGCATGACACTATTACTGATGCTATGATGTGCTTACAGGCAGGAGCTTAGCATGACTGCCCTCTGAGAGGCCCAGCAAGCAGCTCAAAGGATCAGGTGCAGATACTTACACCCAACCAAGGAACAGAAGATGGGGACCCCTGTGGTTGAATTAGGGAAAAGCTGAAACAAAAGCTGAAGAGGAGGGTAACCCCACAGGAAAACCAGCAGTCTAAACTAATGTGGACCCCTGAGATCTCTCAGACACTGACCCACCAACAAGGCAGCATACCCCAGCTGATATGAGGCCCCTGACACATATAAAGCAGAGGACTGCCTGGTCTGGCCTCAGTGAAAGAAGATGCATCTAACCCTAGATGGACTAGAGGCCCAGGGAGTGGGGAGGTCTGGTGGAGGGGTGAGGGAGAGATTGGGACATTGTCTTGGAGATGAGGGGAGGAAAAACAGAGAGCAGACCTGAAGGGGAATAATGACTGGACTGTAAAATAAAGATTAAATAATAATAATAATAATAATAATAGAAAAAAGTATTGAAGCAATTAGAAAGGTTAAAACCATTGCTATAGAGAATGTTGAAAAATTACCTAATTTATAAAATAAAATTATTTAAAGGATATGGAAACTGACTACTTACCAGGTAAACTGGATTATTAAAAAAATCAAGTATTAGTAATTTATGGAGTCATCAATAAAACACACAAAAATCTTTCATAAAGACTTATGTGATAAGTAGCTGTGGAAACACTGTAAATTCCAAACTGTAGTGTAAATCACAGAGTCTATGTGTTCTCAAGAGGAGCAAAGGGCTAATATAAAGATGAATTAATGAAATATTTGCTATACGAAATGTGTTCCCAAGCTGATCAGAGGCTCACAGTTTTTGTGGTACCTTCTTCCTACAAATTCAGAACATTTCCTCCACAGCATACTCTTCTACCGTATCCCACTCCTCAGAGTTTTATAATTTCAGATTCTGAAATGTAAGTTCATCCCTACATATATTTCAGCCAGTCTAGGAAGTGTGTAAGCCTTAGGAACAAGATATAATCAACTCTAATTAGGAGGCTCTATAGCAGGATTCTTGACATACTCCCCATTAAACCCAATCATAGTGGACTCAGACTCTCATAGAAGGAATAATGATCATGTGCTGATTTTTTTAACACTGAATTTGTCAGCTGATCTGTACCTTTCACTGTCCCAAGGGGGAATGTCTGTGGAAGTACAGATGACAGGGCAATAAAATGTTAAGCAGGAGCTTTTATGCAAAGACCTTTCTGTCATATTTAATCTTGAAGAGCAGTGAATGCATCTTTAATTCTGACCATCACATCAATAAATGGTCATGGCTGTTAAATTTAGGCATGTTACACATTTTTCTAGAACCTGAATCATTCAGAAAATGTCAAGATGGACTTAGCTGTGGAAAGAAATATCTCAGTTTCAAAGGAGTTCAGTGCTCTTAAGGAAAAATAATTTAAATATGTGAATTTTAATAATAGGTTTGCTCTGATTCAAAATTCTTCAAGCAGGAAAATGAGCTTGAATGTTATGAGTAAAGATATGAAATATGGAAATAACCTTACTTGAGGGCTATCATGAGAAGGTGTTGAAGTTCTTTGGATAAAGTTAGAGGTGAATTGAAGATGAACAATATTATTCTTTTAGCCCAGTTTTCTGATCAACAGAATTAGTCTTGATGATTTCTCATCACAATTATTCATTTTAATTAAACAACTCCCCAATGGAATATAATTATTAATTCATAATTAGACTGAATATGCCACACTTGTCACAGAAGGAAGATTTGAAAATGCATGCAAATTTTTTCTGTATTGAAATTAAACCAGGGCCTTAGGCAAGCTAGTCAAGTGCTCTACCTCTGAGCTATATTCTCTTGACATTCTTTTGTTGGTATTTTAGTTTGAGACAGGATACTCTTAATTTGCCCAGTCTGGCTTTCTATTCATCTCATGCTTGCCTTCAAATGAGATTTTATAGGGATGAGCCACCATACCCAACTGTTATGAAAATATTTATTAATCACAAATGTAGCATGTGTATCCTCCTTAAGTATATCATAGCCATAATATAGCATCCTAGTTAGCCTTATATTATTCTGTGGAATTATACTTTAATTAGAATTTAATTTGCATTAGTGCAATCTGATAAGTGTGATTATTTTAATGTCATCTTTACTATACACACATAGTCACAGGCATAGATCATTCTACTCGTCAGTACCTTCAATATTGCCAGGATAATATCTTATGCCTAGCTTGATGTATGTGATAGTTAATATTGACAACTAGATAGGACCTAGAATCACCTAGGAGACAGTCTCTGGGAATACCTCTTACCTGGCCTAGATTAGATTAACTAAGATGGGAAGACCTCCCCCTCCACATTGAGTGGGGGGCAAAAGATGAGCAGCATTCCTTTCTCGCTTTCTCCTGACTGAACATGAAATGTGACTTGTTATCTGAAGATGATGCTGCCATATCGGTCCTCATCATCATGCACCACACCTTCAAACCATGAACCAAAATAAAACCTTAATACTTTGTTCCTTTCAACAGCAATAAGACAAGTAACCAGTACAGTATGACATATTAAGTTTACAGTTTAAAATATTAAAGTAAACTTTAAAATTATATTATTATTTTGGTTACCTAAGGAGTTATACATGAAAAACAATTTAAAGCAATTATATTTCTTGTACCACATCTTAAGTTAGGTGGATTTCTATTTGTTATTCTAGTTTAAAGTGAAGAATATGCCTTGATGTTACTCTATCACTATTGACATCTGCTTAAGGTTTCTGTATTTTTTCTTATTTCACTGTATCCTCACAAGTATAGCCAAACTCATTCAACCCTGCAGTGATTTAACCTTTCCCATCCTCCAATATCTTTAGTAACTACAATGGTAGTTATGGTGGTAACTGGGAAAAAATCAAAATATATTTATTTCCAATCAAAGTTTGTCTTTGGACTAGAGGGGGGTTTGCAGCGGCAGTGGCAGCAGTAGCAGCTTGTCCAGCAGAGAGGGCCACCACCAGTGGAACCAAGGCGACAGGGTCCAAGCAGGCCCTGTGCCCACTACCACTGTCTACTGACAGACAGCCAGGCTGCCAGCGACAGTGGAGTTACAGCGCTTTTCACCTCACTGAAGCCACATTAGACCTGCCAGCCAGTTATGAGAGGCGCTCCTCCATCTTGGCTCCCAGACACCAGAGAGATTTGACAGCCCCAGGTACGCAGACATAGTCCGAGGCTAACATCGCTTAGGTCTAAGCCTGATAGGCATTGACCTGGACGAGGCCCTGGACAGCTCAGTGGGCCATCTGTGTGCCAACCCAGTGAGGAGGTCGTTTGCCCGGCAGACTGCCCAGCACTTGTAGGGGCCCCATCTTGGTTACCAGACAGAACTAGTTAGCAGACATAGCCTGAGGCAAATATTGCTCAGGCCTAAGCCTGCCAGGCTTTTGCCTGGACTCAGGGCCTGAGCAGCTAGGCTAGCCATGTATGTACCAACCCGGTTGGGGGATCGGTTGCTCAGCAGAGTGATCAGCACTCAGAAAAGGTCCCCGCAGCATCCACCATTATTACTCCCTGAAGGAGCAAACGGGCATAACCAGGTTCACAGAGACAACCTGGGGCAAGGCACACTAGGGCTCCAAGGGCACCCAAGAAGAGGGCAGCACATCAGCAATCTGTTCCAGTGGAAATCCAGCCATCCACTGTTGCAGAAAGTGCCTTACAGCCTCACAGGAGGCTCAAACACCAGCCAGTGACAACAAGAACAACTAACGCCAGAGAACAAAAGATGGCAAAAGGCAAATGTAGGAAAGTTACTAACAGAAATCTAGGCAATATGGCAGCATCTAAACCCAACTCTCCAACAACAGCAAGTCCTGGATACCCCAACACACCAAAAAAACCAAGATTTGGTTTAAAATCACTGGTCATAATGCTGCTAGAGGAACACAAAAGGATATAAATGAATCTCTTAAAGAAATACAGGGAAACATGAATAAGCTAGAAACCCATATAATGGAAACACAAAAATAACAAAGAAATTCAGGAGAATAAGGCTCAAGAGATAGAAGTCAATAAAGAAGAAACACACACACAAAAAAACTTAAAGATATGCAGGAGAAAGTTAGGCAACTGGCAGAAGTCACAAAAGAGGAAACACAAAAATCTCTTAAAGAATTAAAGGAAAACACAAACAAACAAATGAAGAAGGTGAGCAAAACCATCCTGGATCTAAAAACAGAAGTAGAAACAACTAGGAAATCACAAAGGGAGATGACTTTAGAGATAGAAAACCTTGGGAAGAAATCAGGGGTCATAGATTCAAATAACAATAGAATACAAGAGATGGAAGAAAGAATTTCAGATGCTGAAGATACCATAGAAACCATTGACACAACAGTCAAAGAAAATGCAAAATGCAAAAAGCTTGTAATGCCGAACATCCAGGAAATCCAGGACACAATGAGAAGACCAAGCCTAAGGATTATAGGTATAGATGAGAGTGAAGATTTACAACTGAAATGGCCAGCAAATATCTTCAACAAAATTATGGAAGAAAATTTCCCTAACCTAAAGAGAGAGATGCCCATGAATATACAAGAAGTCTACTGATCTCCAAACAGACTGGACTAGAGCAGAAATACATCCTGTTGCATAATCATCAAAACCCCAAATGTATTAAACAAAGAAAGAATATTAAAGGCAGTAAGAGAAAAAGGCCAAGTAACATATAAAGGAAGACCTATCAGAATTACACCAGACTTCTCACCAGAGACCATGAAAGCTAGAAGATGATGGTCGGATCTCATGCAAATTCTAAGAGAAAACAAATGTCAGCCAAGACTACTATACCCAGCAAAACTCTCAATCAACATAGATGGAGAAACCAAAATATTCCATGACAAAACTAAATTTACACAATATCTTTCCACAAAACCAGCCCTAAAAAGAATAACAGGAGGAAAACTCCAATACAAGGAGGGAAACTACACCCGGGAAAAAGCAAGATAGTAACCTTTTTTCACCAAACCCAAAAGAAGATAACCACTCAAATATAAAAATAACATCAAAAATGACAGGAAGTAATAATCACTATTCCTTAACATTATTATCGCTAACTCAATCACTAACTCTTAACATCAATGGACTCAATTCCTCAATAAAAACACAAAGACTAACAGACTGGATAAGGAAACAGGACCCTACATTTTGCTGCATACAGCAAACACACCTCAGTGTCAATGACCAAAAACTACCTTACAGTAAAAGGCTAGAAGACAATTTTATAAGTAAATGGTCTCAGGAATCAAGCTGGAGTAGTCATTCTAATATCAGATAAAACTGGCTTTTAACCTAAAGTCATCAAGAGACATGGAAGGACACTTCTTGCTGGTCAAAGGAAAAATCCACCAAGAAGAATTCTCAATTCTGAACATCTATGCTCCAAATGCAAGGGCACCCTCATTTGTAAAAGAAACTTTACTAAAGCTCAAAGCACACATTGCACCTAACACAATAATTGTGGGTGACTTCAACACTCCACTCTCCTCAATGGACTGATCAGGAAAACAGAAACTAAACAGGGACAAAGTAAAACTAACTGAAGCTTTGGACCAACTGTATTTAACTGATAATTACACAATATTTCACCCTAACGCAAAAGAATATACCTTTCCCTCAGCACCTCATGGTACCTTCACCAAAATCAACCTTATATTTGGATATAAGACAGACCTCAACAAATATAAGAAGATCGAACTTATCCCATGCCTCCTATCAGATCACTATGGAGTAAGAGTGGACTTCAATAGCAACAAAAACAACAGAAAGCCCACATACACATAAAGCTGAACAATAATCTACTCAATGATAAATTGGCCAAAGAAGAAATAAAGAAAGAAATCAGAGACTTTTTAGAATTTAATGAAAATGAAGGCACAACATACTGAAATCTTTGGGACACAATGAAAGCAGTGCTAAGAGGAAAACTCATGGCCCTGACTGCCTCCAAAAAGAAACGGGAGAAAGCATAAACTAGCAGCTTAATGGCACATGTGAAAGATCTGGAACAAAAAGAAGTTAATTCACCCAGGAGGAGTAGAAGACAGGAAATCATCAAACTCAGGGCTGAAATCAATCAAGTGGAAACAAAGAGAACCATACATACAAAGAATCAACAAATCCAGGAGCTGGTTCTTTGAGAAAATTAACAAGATAGATAAACCCTTAGACAGACTGACCAAAGGGCACAGAGAAAGTATCCAAATTAACAAAATTAGAAATGAAAAGAGGGATATAACAACAGAAACTGAGGAAATTCAAAAAATCAGATCCAACTACAAAAGCCTATATTCAACACAGCTGGAGAATCTGGAGGAAATGGACAATTTCCTAGACAGATACCAAATACCAAAATTAAATCAGGATCAAATAGATCATCTAAACAGTCCCATAACCCCTAAAGAAATAGAATGGGTTATAGAAAGTCTTCCAACCAAAAAAAAGCACAGGTTTCAATGCAGAATTCTATCAGACCTTCAAAGAAGACCTAACAGCAATACTCTTCAAACTATTCCACAAAATAGAAACAAAAGGAACACTACCCGACTCCTTCTATGAAGCCACAATTACGCTGATGCCAAAACCACACAAAGATCCAACAAAGAAAGAGAACTTCAGACCAATTTCCCTTATGAACATCGATGCAAAAATACTCAATAAAATTCTTGCTAACCGAATCCAAGAACCCATAAAAAACGATCATCTACCATGATCAAGTAGGCTTCATTCCAGGGATGCAGGGATGGTTCAATATACGGACATCCATCAATGCAATCCACTACATAAACAAACTCAAAGAAAAAACCACATGGTCATTTCTTTGGATGCTGAAAAGCATCTGGCAAAATTCAGCATCCTTTCATGCTTAAAGTCTTGGAAAGAACAGGAATTCAAGGCCCATACCTAAACATAGTAAAAGCAATATACAGCAAACCGATAGCTAACATCAAACTAAATGGAGAGAAACTTGAAGCAATCCCACTAAAATCAGGGACTAGACAAGGCTGCCCCTTCTCTCCTTATCTTTTCAATATTATACTTCTGGTACTAACTAGGGCAATTAGACAACATAAGGAGTTCAAAGGTGTAGTGGCTATTCCTGGATGTCAACTTGACTATATCTGGAATGAATTACAGTCTAGAATTGGAAGGCTCACCTATGATCCTAATTTGGAGGCTCAGAGATATAAGTTTCTGACCTGGATCTTGGCATGGAGACCTTGAAGCATAGTGGCTAAGACAAGGAGATCTCCAAGTTCAAGATCATTTGGGAATAAAGGCATGGATGCACACACCTTTAATCTGGGCCACACCCTCTGCTGGAGACCCCCAAGCCAATAATCTGGGCTACACCCTCTGCTGGAGATATATAAGGACATTGGAAGAAGGAAGAATCTCTCCCACTCTTCCTTGCCTGCTTGCCTCATGGGACTGAGAAACTGCTAGATCCTTGGACTTCCATCCACAGCTGCTGCTGACCATTGTTGGGGAGTTGGACTATAGACTGTAAGTCATCGACAAATTCCCTTACTATTTAGAGACTGCCCATACATTCTGTGACTCTAGAGAACCCAAACTAATACAAAAGGGTTTCAAATGGGAAAGGAAGAAGTCAAAATATCACAAAATATTTGCAGATGATATGATAGTCTACCTAAGTGACCCAAAAAATTCTACTACCAGAGGACTCCTACAGCTGATAAACAATTTCAGCAAAGTGGCTGGTTATAAAATCAACTCAAGCAAATCAGTAGCCTTCCTATACTCAAAGGATAAGCAGGCTGAGAGAGAAATTAGGGAAATGACACCCTTCACAATAGCCACAAACAATATAAAGTACCTTGGTAGATCAACATGACAAGAACTTCAAGTCTCTGAAGAAGGAAATCAAAGAAGACCTCAGAAAATGGAAAAATCTTTCATGCTCATGGAGTGCAGGGTTCATATAGATAAAATGGCCCTTTTGCCAAAAGCAATATACAGTTTCAATGCAATATCCATCAAAATCCCAACTCAGTTCTTTATAGATTTAGAAAGAGCAATTCTTAAATTCATCTGGAATAACAAAAAACCCAGGATAGCTAAAACTATTCTCAACAACAAAAGAAATTCTGGGGGAATCAGTATCCCTGACCTCAAGCGATACTACAGAGCAATAGTGTTAAAAACTGCATGGCATTGGTACAGTGACAGGCAGGCATGTCAATGGCATAGGATTGAAGATCCAGAAATGAACCCTCACACCTTTGGCCACTTGATCCTCGATAAAGGGGCTGAAAACATCCAGTGTAAAAAAGATAGCCTTTTCAATAAATGGTGCTGGTTCAACTGGAGGTCAGCATTCAGAAGAATGCGAATTGATCCATCCTTATCTCCTTGTACTAAGCTCAACTCCAAATGGATCAAGGACCTCCACATAAAGTCAGACACACTGAAGCTAATAGAAAAGAAACTGGGGAAGACCCTTGAGGACATCGGTACAGGGGAAAAGTTTCTGAACAGAGCACCAATAGCTTATGCTCTAAGATCAAGAATTGACAAATGGGACCTCATAAAATTACAAAACTTCTGTAAGGCAAAGGACACCATCAAAAGGAGAAAACCAACTAATTGGGAAAAGATCTTCACCAACCCTACATCTGACAGAGGGCTAATATCCAATATATACAAAGAACTCAAGAAGTTAGACCCCAGAACACCAAATAACCCTTTTAAAAATGGGGTACAGAGCTAAACAAAAAATTTTCACCTGAAGAACTTCAGATGGCTGAGAAGCATCTTAAAAAATGCTCAACATCATTAGTCATTAGGGAAATGCAGATCAAAATAACCCTGAGATTTCACCTTATACCAGTCAGAATGGCTAAGATTAAAAACTCAGGAGACAGCAGATGTTGGCAAGGATGTGGAGAAAGAGGAACATTCCTCCACTGCTGGTGGGGTTGCAAATTGGCACAACCACTCTGGAAATCAGTCTGGTGGTTCCTCAGTAAACTGGGTGCATCACTTCTGGAGGTCCCTGCTATACCACTCCTGGACATATACCCAGAGGATTCCCCAGCATGCAATAAGGATACATGCTCCACTATGTTCATGGCAGCCCTATTTATAATAGCCAGAAGCTGGAAAGAACCCAGGTGTCCCTCAACGGAGGAATGGATAGAAAAAAATGTGGTATACATACACAATGGAGTATTATTCAGCCATTAGAAACAATGAATTCATGAAATTATTAGACAAATGGATGGAGCTAGAGAACATCATACTAAGTGAGGTAACCCAGTCTCAAAAGATCAATCGTGGTATGCACTCACTAATAAGTGGATATTAGCCTAGCAAATTGGAATACCCAAGACATGATCCACACATCAAATGATATTCAGGAAGAACAGAGGAGTGGCCCCTGGTTATGGAAAAACTCAGTGTAGCAGTATAGGGCAATACCAGAACATGGAAGTGCGAAGGGGTGGATGGGGGAACAGGGGGAGGAAAGAGGGCTTATGGGACTTTCAGGTTGTGGGGAGCCAGAAAAGGGAAAATCATTTGAAATGTAAATAAAAAATATATCGAATTAAAAAAAACAGTTTGTCTTTGATATAAAATTTTATGATAGTATTTTAAAGGAGTTATCTACTAATATAATAATGCTTTTTGGGTAGAAAGCATGACACCTTTCAAAGCAGCAGGTCTGAAACTGTCTCAAGGCAGAGTGATTATTAAAGTCCATAGATGAAGCTGGTGTGAAGAGTCATAGACATGAATAGACAGGGTCTTTTAAAGAGTGACTATCTCACAAATATGTGAAAGGGGAACACTTTGCCTTTTCACTTGCTCAGATGTGAAGCCAAGTTAGAGGAGGGAAAATGTAATCTAAAAGTTGCTATTAGCCAAATGTTCCAATAAGAAATCTTATCCTCTGAACCTATAAAATTGGTGACAGCCCCTATTTGGTGTTTTGATGGTACACAATGACTTTCCAATATTATGTACTAGAAAAGAAAGTAAGAGAAGGAGATATTGAAATAAAGATAAAAGAAAGAAAGGAAGGAAAGGTGAGGAAGGAATGATATTTGTCATATTCATAATGTCACCACTTGGATGCTTTAACAGCATTACAGGACAGCTGACAGTGCAGCCCCTCTACCCATGAGAAATTTTAGATTTGTGCCATCAGAACAAGAAGAGATAGGTCTTCAGGAAAGCCTGCAACTAAGTCATCCTAGGCAAAGGCTTATTTGTTCTATTTTTAATGAGCTGCAGGGACAGAGCTCTGGAGATGTCCAATATTCTGAATAGAAAGAAATTATTTTCTATAGCTAAATGATCTGTCACATTAGACCCCAATCCTCATCTGCATCTGTTTTTTTTTTTTTGATATAGAGAAGGGATTCTCTAAATATTCCTTTATATACTCTTTCTATTAAGACTTGACTAAGTTCTTTAGCATAAATATTTTCCCAAAGCTCTTAAAACACCCATGAGTATTTTAAACTCCCTACAAAGGTTCCCTCAGTTTCTTGAATTTATTTCCTTTCATCTTTATTCTTCTAATCTATAAATACATTTTGCTGGTCAACTGTTGGTCATTATAATTGAAATGGATACCTTACAAAGAGGATAAATTTCTTTGGATTTATAGTTTCAAGTTTGTGGACACAAGGAAGTACTCCATTTCTCTTAAGCTTCTAGTCTCATTCAAGATGACAATTTCAGAGACTCTACAATAGAGGAAAACCTTTTTATGAGCTACAGTAAAAAAGAGAAAACTAGTCCATTAACCAACAATTTCCATTTAAGGGTATATACTTTGTGTTAAATTTTTTGTTATTGTTGTTGTTGTTTTATGTTAGTAAGAGGAGACTTATGATGAAATATCTACTGGAGAAAATACTCAAGAATTTATTTTGACTTGCAATTACAGAGTACAGTATAGTACATTATTGTGAGAAGGTCATGACATCATGTGCTTAAAGCAGCTGGTCATATTCCATCTTCAGTCAGAAAGTAGAAAGATAATGAAAAATAGTGCTCATTTTACTGTCTCCTGTTTCTCACTCAAGGATTCCAGCTGATGGAATAATGTCACCCATATTTAGAATGTGTTCAGCCATATGAATTAATTAATCTAGGTAATCCCTTACAGCTAGAGGGTAGTCTGGTCTAGTTAATCTCTCACAGAAATATCCAGAGGCTTTTCTAATAGGTGATTTGAAATCCTTTCAAATCATCCATTGATACTTCTCAGGTATTAGAACATACAGCACCCAGTTGATGGCACTATTTAGGGAGGCTTAGGAGGTGTTACCTAGCTATAAAAAGTACATTACTGGGAAAAGGATTTGAGGGTTCATAGCTGTCCCTGTGTCTAGTCCAGGGACTCTCCTTTGCTTGTGATAGATGTGATCTCTCATCCTTCTGTTGCCATGACTTCCCTGACATCAAATATAGCAAATAAACTTCATAAACTGCCTTGACTACTGTCTTTTAACATAGTAGCAGAAAGGAACCTAAACTATAATACATAATTATTTTCCAGTAGGCTTCTAGACATGCTGGGATAATAATCTCTATTTTATAATATGTTTTCTGTATAGGCGTTCCTAATTGAATGAGTTGGCCATTCAGAATAACTGAACTATATGCTATTGAAACTCTATATTAGAGGTCTTTAAACTAAGTGCTAATATATATTCATTACCTCACTAATTTTTACCACTATAGCAATGTGTGGCCCTCTTGAACACATTTTCCCTGCTGAGTACATAAAATTATGACCTTTCTGCTCATTGTCTGACTGATGAAACTATTTCTAGATATAAGCTTTGCAATATAAGATCATCCTCAATAAAAAATGTTCTACAAGAACTCCAGGTTGTGCATGCTAGAGGCAGTGAATATTGAAATGTGAATTCATGCCAATGTATTTTCTCATTTTCAAATTGTTGTAAATTATCTACAGCATAGTTGGCCAATTTGACCATTTTTAAAACTGCAATTCAGTGTCATTTAGCATGACTAACTCCTCATGTGCAAACAACACTATCATACATTTTCAAAGTATCTTCCTCAACCCACACTCAATCTTCTTGGTAAGAAATTAATGAATACTTACATACATACATACATACATATATACATACATACATACATACATACATACATACATACATACATACATACATACAATTTATTCCCTATCTTCAAGTGTTGATGATGACAATTCTTTCATTCTTTGGTTTTGGTGAGTGTAAGAATAGCATATGGCTAAAATCAGGCAGTATTTGTCCTTTTCATTTGACTGGCCTCATTATGCAGAATATTTTTATGGCTTCCTTTCCTTTGAGTAGAGTCACAGACCCAGGTATAAACAAAGATGCAAAAGATAAACAATAGAATGAAATAAAGAAGTTTGAGGGTTTTTTTTTAAAGACTATCTAGGAAGTCTTAAAAGGTGTGAAACCATATTTAGAAGACTGTGCATAATATACAAAAAAGCAAGTCTGTGTCTTGAATTTTGGGATCAAATACTAAATTCATACAGGCCGAGAATTCCAAGATCTCTCACTCTGTATAATGTCTGGCTGTAAGTCTTTGTATTTGATTTCATCTGCTGCAGGAAGAAGCTTCTCTGATAATCTTTGAACAAGGCACTGATTATAGCAGAATGTCATTAGGAGTCATTTTATTGCATGAGTTTTTTGTTTATTTTTGATTTTAGAAAAGTAGTAGTTGCTTTTACCCTAAGTGCCTGGGCTATCTGGTCTCAAGTTCTTGGATATCCAAACAGTGTCAGGCTCCTTCTCATGGAATGAAACTTAAATCAAATCAGATATTACTTCACAAGCTTTGTGCCACCATTGCCCTAATAGGTATTGCACGTAGGAAATATTGTAGATCAAATGATTTGTGGCTGGGTATTTGTTTATGCTACTCTTTTGGTAGTGTGAAGAATACCATCCTGTACCAAAGACAGGAGAATGTAGAGGTGAAGGCTCTACATTGGCACCAGTTCTACTTCTTTATGTTCAATTGGTTGTATAGGTGCTATCTTCAGCAGTGATAGCTTCCTGTTGGTTTTTGGAGAGCAACCTACAAGTTTTGTCAACAGCCTGGGGTTTGGGGGGAGGCCCACACTACCTCTTTGGTCAACAACTTGATGTCCTTTTCTGTTAATGGACATCTAGGGTATTTTGAATTTCTGACTTTCATAAAGATAGCAATAATGAACATTGTTGAACAAGTGTCTTTGTGGTAGAGTGAAGTTTCCTTTGGGTACATGCCCAATAATAGTATCACTGGATCTTGAGATAAATCAATTTCCATCTTCCTATTAAATTACCACACTTATTTTCTTAGTGGGCTGTACCATTCTGCACTCCTACCAGCAATGAAAGAGTGTTCCCTTTATTCCATATCCTTGCCAGAATTAGCTGTCATCAAGCACACCTTTTCATGATGCCAACATTATGGCACAGCTCTCTCTTGGTGGTTCATATGCACAAATAGTGCATTTCCTTACATAGATTGTAATCTACAGAAAACACAAAATATAAAGAAAAACTCTTCTTAGATATTATTTTTTTCTTTTCATGACATTATCATCACCTTAAGGCTCAGAATACTGAATGTGAGATTTCTAAGAGGTATGAATAATGAATCAGAAGGCTCTGTCCTAGTAAAATTTAACTGGCAACTAGGCACAGCCTAGAGGCACCTGAGAATGAAATCTCAATTGGTGGATTGCCCAAATCAGATTTGCCTGAGATCATGTCTTTGAGGGGATTGCCTTGATTGTTAATTGATATAGAAGAGCTTGCAGCCATGAGAGTGGCATCAAACTCTGGGAGAGTTGCCCTGTATTCCACAAGAAACCTAGCTAATAGGGCTGGATAGATGAATGAATGGTTATTAGTACTGTTTGCTCTTCCAGAGGACTAGAATTAAAATCCCAGTTCCAACATGGCAGCTTATAACTGTCTACAGTTTAAGTTCCAGGGAATCCAACATCCTCACATGGACATACATGCAGGGGAAGCATTTTGCACATATGCTAAACATAAAAGAATCCTTTAAAAAATAATTCTAGCTAAACATGAGGCTAGAGTAAGATAGCATACAGCATTTGTTCATAGTTTTTGTCTCACATTACTGCTGAATTCTGGCCCCAACCTTCCTTAATGATAAACTATGATCCAAAAATGTTAAGTCAAATAAACCCCTGTTTCTCCTAAATTGCTTTTGGTCATGATCTGAATTAAATCAACAGGAAACTAAAACGAGACTATGAATACAAAGTTTTACCAAGAAAGTTCCATTTCTACCAGGAAAGCCTTCAGAGAAACTTTGCAAACCAGTGTACCAGATATATTATAACACCAGAAATATTTTTATTCTGTAGGAACCTGTCACAACAGGACCTTTTACTTCATAAGCCCTGGAGCATGTTCAGGGTCAAAAACTACTCCTGTAAATATAAAGAAAATATTTTTCATGCCGGAGTATTCCTTTATATTTTTCTCCCACAAATCACTGATCCTTACAGGCTAGTTGTATTCTGTTTACATTTTTCATGGAAAATTCATACTAATTTTATATCATCCTGTTAGCATTCTGCATGATGTAAAGTGACTTAGATTAAAAAAAACTGTGCACTTATTTCTTGGTAAAATATTAAGATCAGAGGCTGTGAGGATTTCTTGCACTGAGTCGTGGTCCAAGCATATTAGACCATTCTCATATCCCAAAGTATGGGAACCGTGGCTAGAATATCAATCCTCACTGTGGATTGTGGTGAAGTGTGGGGAGTAATTTTAGAAATCAGATTGTTTTCAATATGTTAATAATTTATACTCTTAGGAAATGGATTTATTCAAATGGTAACCCAGAGATTATAGCTCAATTGCATGGATATCACTCTTTTGAGCAATGTAATCCTTTCTAATTATGAAGTTCATATAGTAGGTTTTGAAAATTTGAGGAGACAATCTCCATATGCTATGTGAGCAGATTTTTAATAAGCAACTATTTTTGATGATTTATGCATATAGGTAACCACCACTTCTGTGAAGATGTTGATCATTTTCTTTTTTTCTTTTTTTTTTAATATTTTTATTTTCTATATTCTTTGTTTACATTCCAAATGATTTCCCCTTTCCCGGATCCCCCCTCCCAATATGCCCCATAAACCTTCTTTTCTCCATCCCTTCTCCAATCACTTCCCTCCTTTTTCTCTGTCCTTATATTCCCTTCCAATGCTAGATCAAACCTTTCCAGGATCAGGACCCTCTCCATACTTCTTCATGGGAATCATTTGTTATGCAATTTGTGCCTTGGGTATTCAGGGCTTCTGGGCTAATTAATATCCACTTATCAGAGATTGCATTCCATGTGTATTTTTTGTGATTGGATTACCTCACTTAGGATGATATTTTCCAGATCAAACCATTTGCCTAAAAATTTTGTGAATTCATTGTTTCTGATTGCTGAGTAGTATTCCATTGTGTAAATATACCACATTTTCTGTATCCATTCCTCCTTTGAGGGCCATCTGGATTCTTTCCAGGTTCTGGCTATTATAAATAAGGCTGCTATGAACATAATGGAGCATGTGTCTTTATTGCATGCCGGGGAATCCTTTGGGTATATGCCCAGGAGAGGTATAGCAGGGTCCTCTGGAAGTCTCATGTCCAGTTTTCTGAGGAACCTCCAGACTGATTTCCACAGTGGTTGTACCATCTTGCAGCCCTACCAGCAGTGGAGGAATGTTCCTCTTTCTCCACATCCTCGCCAACACCTGCTGACTAATGAGTTTTTGACCTTAGCCATTCTAACTGGTGTAAGGTGAAATCTCAGGGTTGTTTTGATCTGCATTTCCCTAATGACTAATGATGTTGAGCACTTCTTAAGGTGCCTCTCCGCCATCCGAATTTCTTCAGGTGAAAATTCTTTGTTTAGATCTGTACCCCATTTTTTTTTGATTTTTTTTTTATTTGATATAATTTATTTACATTTCAAATGATTTCCCCTTTTCTAGCCCCCCCCCCACTCCCCGAAAGTCCCGTAAGCCCCCTTCTCTTCCCCTGTCCTCCCTCCCACCCCTTCCCAGTTCCCCGTTCTGGTTTTGCCAAATACTGTTTCACTGAGTCTTTCCAGAACCAGGGACCACTCCTGCTTTCTTCTTGTATCTCATTTGATGTGTGGATTATGTTTTGGGTATTCCAGTTTTCTAGGTTAATAACCACTTATTAGTGAGTGCATACCATGATTCACCTTTTGAGTCTGGGTTACCTCACTTAGTATGATGTTCTCTAGCTCCATCCATTTGCCTAAGAATTTCATGAATTCATTGTTTCTAATGGCTGAATAGTACTCCATTGTGTAGATATACCACATTTTTTGTATCCACTCTTCTGTTGAGGGATACCTGGGTTCTTTCCAGCATCTGGCAATTATAAATAGGGCTGCTATGAACATAGTAGAGCATGTATCCTTATTACATGGTGGGGAATCCTCTGGGTATATGCCCAGGAGTGGTATAGCAGGATCTTCTGGAAGTGAGGTGCCCAGTTTTCGGAGGAACCGCCAGACTGCTTTCCAGAGTGGTTGTACCAATTTGCAACCCCACCAGCAGTGGAGGAGTGTTCCTCTTTCTCCGCACCCTCTCCAACACCTGCTGTCTCCTGAATTTTTAATCTTAGCCATTCTGACTGGTGTAAGATGAAATCTTAGGGTTGTTTTGATTTGCATTTCCCTAATGACTAATGAAGTGGAGCATTTTTTAAGATGCTTCTCCGCCATCCGAAGTTCTTCAGGTGAGAATTCTTTGTTTAACTCTGTACCCCATTTTTTAATAGGGTTGTTCGGTTTTCTGGAGTCTAACTTCTTGAGTTCTTTATATATATTGGATATTAGCCCTCTATCTGATGTAGGGTTGGTGAAGATCTTTTCCCAATTTGTTGGTTGCCGATCTGTCCTCTTGATGGTGTCCTTTGCCTTACAGAAACTCTGTAACCTTATGAGGTCCCATTTGTCAATTCTTGCTCTTAGAGCACACGCTATTGGTGTTCTGTTCAGAAACTTTCTCCCTGTACCGATGTCCTCAAGGGTCTTCCCCAGTTTCTTTTCTATTAGCTTCAGAGTGTCTGGCTTTATGTGGAGGTCCTTGATCCATTTGGATTTGAGCTTAGTACAAGGAGACAAGGATGGATCAATTCGCATTCTTCTGCATGCTGACCTCCAGTTGAACCAGCACCATTTGTTGAAAAGGCTATCTTTTTTCCATTGGATGTTTTCAGCCTCTTTGTCGAGGATCAAGTGGCCATAGGTGTGTGGGTTCATTTCTGGATCTTCAATCCTGTTCCATTGATCCTCCTGCCTGTCACTGTACCAATACCATGCAGTTTTTAACACTATTGCTCTGTAGTATTGCTTGAGGTCAGGGATACTGATTCCCCCAGATTTTCTTTTGTTGCTGAGAATAGTTTTAGCTATCCTGGGTTTTTTGTTGTTCCAGATGAATTTGATAATTGTTCTTTCTAACTCTGTGAAGAATTGAGTTGGGATTTTGATGGGTATTGCATTGAATCTGTATAGTGCTTTAGGCAAAATGGCCATTTTAACTATATTGATTCTACCGATCCATGAGCATGGGAGGTTTTCCCATTTTTTGAGGTCTTCTTCCATTTCCTTCTTCAGAGTCTTGAAGTTCTTGCCATACAGATCTTTCGCATGTTTGGTAAGAGTCACCCCAAGATACTTTATACTGTTTGTGGCTATTGTGAAGGGGGTCATTTCCCTAATTTCTTTCTCAGCCTGCTTATCCTTTGAGTATAGGAAGGCCACTGATTTGCTTGAGTTGATTTTGTAACCTGCCACTTTGCTGAAGTTGTTTATCAGCTGTAGGAGCTCTCTAGTGGAGTTCTTTGGGTCACTTAGGTAGACGATCATGTCGTCTGCAAATAATGATAGTTTGACTTCCTCCTTTCCAATTTGTATCCCTTTGACCTCCTTATGTTGTCGAATTGCCCGAGCTAGTACCTCAAGTACAATATTGAAAAGATAAGGAGAAAGGGGGCAGCCTTGTCTGGTCCCTGATTTCAGTGGGATTGCTTCAAGTTTCTCTCCGTTTAGTTTGATGCTGGCTACCGGTTTGCTGTATATTGCTTTTACTATGTTTAGGTATGGGCCTTGAATTCCTGTTCTCTCCAAGACTTTAAGCATGAAAGGATGCTGAATTTTGTCAAATGCTTTTTCAGCATCCAATGAAATGACCATGTGGTTTTGTTCTTTGAGTTTGTTTATGTAGTGGATTGTATTGATGGATTTCCGTATATTGAACCAACCCTGCATTCCCGGGATAAAGCCTACTTGATCATGGTGGATGATCGTTTTGATGTGTTCTTGGATTCGGTTGGCAAGAATTTTGTTGAGTATTTTTGCATCAATGTTCATAAGGGAAATTGGTCTGAAGTACTCTTTCTTTGTTGGATCTTTGTGTGGCTTTGGTATCAGCGTAATTGTGGCTTCGTAGAAGGAATTGGGTAGTGTTCCTTCTGTTTCTATTTTGTGGAATAGTTTGAAGAGTATTGGTGTTAACTCTTCTTTGAAGGTCTGGTAGAATTCTGCACTGAAACCATCTGGTCCTGTGCTTTTTTTGGTTGGAAGACTTTCTATGACTCCTTCTATTTCTTTAGGCTTTATGGGACTGTTTAGATGGTCTAGTTGGTCCTGATTTAATTTTGGTATTTGGTATCTGTCAAGGAAATTGTCCATTTCCTCCAGATTCTCCAGTTGTGTTGAGTACAGGCTCTTGTAGTAGGATCTGATGATTTTTTGGATTTCCTCAGTTTCCGTTGTTATGTCTCCCTTTTCATTTCTAAGTTTGTTAATTTGGATACTTTCTCTGTGCCCTTTGGTCAGTCTGGCTAAGGGTTTATCTATCTTGTTGATTTTCTCAAAGAACCAGCTCCTAGTTTTGTTGATTTTTTGTATGGTTCTCTTTGTTTCTACTTGATTGATTTCGGCCCTGAGTTTGATGATTTCCTGCCTTCTACTCCTCCTGGGTGAAATAGCTTCTTTTTGTTCTAGGGCTTTCAGGTGTGTCATTAAGTTGGTAATGTATGCTCTCTCCATTTTCTTTTTGGAGGCACTCAGGGCTATGAGTTTTCCTCTTAGCACTGCTTTCATTGTGTCCCATAGATTTGGGTATGTTGTGTTTTCATTTTCATTGTGTTCTAAAAAGTCTTTAATTTCTTTCTTTATTTCTTCCTTGACCAAGGTGTCATTGAGTAGAGTATTGTTCAATTTCCACGTGTATGTGGGTTTTCTGTTGTTTCTGTTGCTATTGAAGACCACTTTTATTCCATAGTGATCAGATAGGAGGCATGGGATTAGTTCTATCTTTTTATATTTGTTGAGGTCTGTCTTGTGACCAATTATATGGTCGATTTTGGAGAAGGTACCATGAGGTGCTGAAAAAAAGGTATATTCTTTTGTTTTAGGATAGAATGTTCTATATATATCAGTTAAATCTAATTGGTCCAAAGCTTCAATTAGTTTCATTGTGTCCTTGTTTAGTTTCTGTTTTCCTGATCGGTCCATTGAGGAAAGTGCAGTGTTGAAGTCACCCACAATTATTGTGTTAGGTGCAATGTGTGCTTTGAGTTTTAATAAAGTTTCTTTTATGAAAGAGGGTGCCCTTGCATTTGGAGCATAGATGTTCAGGATTGAGAGTTCTTCTTGTTGTATTTTTCCTTTGACCAGCAAGAAGTGTCCCTCAGAGTCTCTTTTGATGACTTTGGGTTGAAAGTCAATTTTATCTGATATCAAAATGGCTACTCCAGCTTGTTTCCTGAGACCATTTGCTTGTAAAATTGTCTTCCAGCCTTTTACTCTAAGGTAGTGTTTGTCTTTGACCCTGAGGTGTGTTTCCTGTAAGCAGCAAAATGTAGGGTCCTGTTTACGTATCCAGTCAGTTAGTCTGTGTCTTTTTATTGGGGCATTGAGTCCATTGATGTTAAGAGATATTAAGGAATAGTGATTGTTACTTCCTATCATTTTTGACGTTATTTTTTAAATTTGATTGCTTAACTTCTTTTGGGTTTGATGAAAGGTTACTATCTTGCTTTTTTCAGGGTGGAGTTTCCCTCCTTGTATTGGTGTTGTCCTCCTTTTTAGGGCTGGGTTTGTGGATAGATATTGGGTGAACTTGGTTTTGTCGTGAAATATCTTAGTTTCTCCATCTATGGTGATTGAGAGTTTTGCTGGATATAGTAGTTTTGGTTGGCATTTGTGTTCTCTTAGAGTCTGCATGAGATCTGCCCAGGACCTTCTAGCCTTCATAGTCTCAGGTGAAAAGTCTGCTGTGATTCTGATAGGTCTTCCTTTATATGTTACTTGGCCTTTTTCTCTTACTGCCTTTAGTATTCTTTCTTTGTTTAGAACATTTGGTGTTTTGATTATTATGTGACGGGAAGTATTTCTGTTCTGGTCCAGTCTGTTTGGAGTTCTGTAGGCTTCTTGTATATTCATGGGCATCTCTCTCTTTAGGTTAGGGAAGTTTTCTTCCATAATTTTATTGAAGATATTTGCTGGCCCTTTAAGTTGTAAATCTTCACTCTCATCTATGCCTATAATCCTTAGGTTTGGTCTTCTCATTGTGTCCTGGATTTCCTGGATATTTTGGGTTACAAGCTTTTTGCACTTTGCATTTTCTTTAACTGTTGAGTCCATGGTTTCTATGGAATCTTCAGCATCTGAGATTCTTTCTTCTATCTCTTGTATTCTGTTGTTGATATTTGCATCTCTGTCCCCTGATTTCTTCCCAAGGCTTTCTATCTCCAAAGTTGTCTCCCTTTGAGTTTTCTTAGTTGTTTCTACTTCTGATTTTAGATCCTGGATGGTTTTGCTTAGCTCCTTCCCTTGCATGTTTGTGTTTTCCTGTAATTCTTTAAGAGATTTTTGTGTTTCCTCTTTCATGAGCTCAGCCTGTTGACCAAAGTTCTCCTGTATTTCTTTAAGAGATTTTTGTGTTTCGTCTTTCATGACCTCAGCCTGTTGAGCAAAGTTCTCCTGTATTTCTTTAAGTGTTTTTTGCATTTCCTCCTTGTTGGCTTTTGTATTCTCCTGGATTTCTTTCAATGATTTTTGTGTTTCCCTTGCAAGGGCTTCTAACTTTTGATCCATTTTCTCCTGAATGTCCTTCATGTGTTCCTGTACCAGCATCATGACCAGTGATTTTAAATCCAAATCTTGTTTTACTGGTGTGATGGGGTATCCAGGACTTGCTGGTAGAGGAGAATTTGGTTCAGATGTTGCCATATTGCCTTGATTTCTGTTAGTGACGTTTCTGCGTTTGCCTTTTGCCATCTAGCTCTCACTGGTGTTACTTGGTCTTGTCAGTGCTGGACTCACCAGTGCAAGCTGCCCCTTCCCCGTTGGCCTCTGGTGCACAGCTTACACTCTGCACTGCCTATAGACAGGGTGCTGTTGTCCAGGCTGTTCAGATCCCGAAGCAGGCACCTGAAGGCTCCCGCTGGGGCCCGCAGGATTTATTGGAGCACACCGACTTCTCCCAGCTGGCCGCCCGGAAGCCCCCACTAGCCTCTTGAGGGACCTGGAGATGTGGCGGCCACCCAGGCTGATCTGAAGCGGAGAGAGTTGAGCTGGGGGCTTCTGCCTGAGACCTTGCCCCAGATTGTGTCTGTGGACCAGGTGGAACCCGTGTGCACCCCCAGGGAGCTCCGAAGGTGAATGTTGCTGTGACCTCCCCTGTGCTCCGCTCACTCCGCTGGGCAGCCGATTTCCCCAACCGGGCTGGCGCACACTAGGTTAGCCTTGTCGCCTGGGCCCTGAGTCCAGGCAAACGCCTGGGAGGCCAAGGTCCGAGCAAAGTTCCCCTAGGGCTATGTCTGTTATTTGGGTCCGCCAGGTGACCCGGATGGCGGGCGTGCGCGTCCGCGCTCCCCGAAAGCACCGGGAGAGTCTGTTGTGCTAATAACCTCCTGGGCGGGTTGACACACAGATGGCCCACCAAGCCGCCCAGTTCTTGGGGTCAGTCCTGTGCCTTTTGGGGCCTAGACCCCCGTTTTGTTAGCCTCAGGCTACGCTTGTTAGCAGTCTCTGCCCTCCCGAGCACTCTGGCTCCTGTAGGCAAAATGGCGGCGCGTGCACCGGCCGGGGCAAAAAAAAAAAACTCCTGGCTGGGTTGGCGCCCCGATGGCCACTCGAACAGCCCAGGGCCTGGGTGCAGGCCAACGCCCTTCAGGCTCAGACCCCTGCGGTGTTGGGCCTAGGATTATGTTTGTGTACCTCAGTCTGACCGATCTCTGGAGCCCGGGATCAAGATGGCGGTGAGTCTCTCCTGACTGACGGGCAGCCGAGTTCTGAAGTGGCTTCCGTGCAGCGAAAGGCTCCGCAGAACCGCAGTTGCTTGCCGCCCGGCTGGTCAGCGAAGGTCAGTGGTCGTGGGCGCAGGGCCTAACTGGACCCTGTGTCGCCTTGGTTCCACTGCTGATGGCCCTTCAGCTGGAGCAGCCACTGCTACCGCCGCCGCCGCCGCCGCCGCCGCCGCCGCCGCCGCCGCTGCCGCCGCCGCCGCCGCCGCCCCGACCTACCAGTACCCCATTTTTTAATAGGGTTATTTGGTTCCATGGGGTCTAACTTCTTGATATGCCCAGGAGAGGTATAGCAGGGTCCTCTGGAAGTCTCATGTCCAGTTTTCTGAGGAACCTCCAGACTGATTTCCACAGTGGTTGTACCATCTTGCAGCCCAACTAGCAGTGGAGGAATGTTCCTCTTTCTCCACATCCCCGCCAACACCTGCTGTCTCCTGAGTTTTTGACTTTAGCCATTCTGACTGGTGAAAGGTGAGATCTCAGGGTTGTTTTGATCTGCATTTCCCTAACGACTAAAGATGTTGAGCACTTCTTAAGGTGCCTCTTGGCCATCCGAATTTCTTCAGGTGAAAATTCTTTGTTTAGATCTGTACCCCATTTTTAATAGGGTTATTTGGTTCCCTGGGGTCTAACTTCTTGAGTTCTTTGTATATATTGGATATTAGCCCTCTATCAGATGTGGGGTTGGTGAATATCATTTCCCAATTTGATGGTTGCCGTTTTGTCATTTTAAGAGTGTCCTTTGCCTTACAGAAACTTTGTAATTTTATGAGGTCCCATTTGTCAATTCTTGATCTTAAAGCTTAAGCTATTGGTGATCTGTTCAGGAACATTCCCCCTGTGCCCATGTCCTCAAGGGTCTTCCCCAGTTTCTTTTCTATTAGTTTCAGTGTGTCTGGTTTTACATAGAGATCCTTGATCCACTTGGAGTGAAATTTAGTACATGGAGATAAGAATGGATCAATTCGCATTCTTCTGTATGCTGACCTCCAATTGAACCAGCACCATTTGTTGAAAAAGCTATCTTTTTCCCACTGGATGTTTTTGGCTCCTTTGTCGAAGATCAAGTGACCATAGGTGTGTGGATTCATTTCTGGATCTTCAATTCTATTCCATTGGTCCACTTGTCTGTCACTGTGCCAATACCATGCAGTTTTTAACACTATTGCTCTGTAGTATTGCTTGAAGTCAGGGATACTGATTCCCCCAGAATTTCTTTTGTTGTTGAGAGTAGTTTTAGCTATCCTGGGTTTCTTGTTATTCCAGATGAATTTGAGAATTGCTTTTTCTAACTCTGTGAAGAGCTGTGTGGGATTTTGATGGGGATTGCATTGAATCTGTAGATCGCTTTTGGCAAGATGGCCATTTTAACTATATTAATCCTGCCGAGGCACGAGCATGGCAGATCTTTCCATTTTCTGAGGTCTTCTTCGATTTCCTTCTTCAGAGACCTGAAGTTCTTGTCATAGAGATCTTTCACTTGTTTGCTTAGAGTCACACCAAGATACTTTATATTGTTTATGGCTATTGTGAAGGGTGTCATTTCCCTAACTTCTTTCTCAGCCTGCTTATTCTTTGAGTATAGGAAGGCAACTGATTTGCTTGAGTTGATTTTAGAACCAGCCACTTTGCTGAAGTTGTTTATCAGCTGTAGGAGTTCTCTGGTGGAGGTTTTCGGGTCACTTAAGTAGACTATCATGTCATCTGCATATAGTGATAATTTGACTTCTTCCTTTCCAATTTGTAACCCCTTGACCTCCTTATGTTGTCTAATTGCTCTAGCTAGAACATCAAGTACTATATTGAAAAGATGTGGAGAGAGAGGACAGCCTTGTCTAGTCCCTGATTTTAGTGGGATTGCTTCAAGTTTCTCTCCATTTAGTTTGATGTTGGCTACCGGTTTGCTGTATATTGCTTTAATGATGTTTAGGTATGGGCCTTGAATTGCCGTTCTTTCCAATACTTTTACCATGAAAGGATGCTGGATTTTGTCAAATGCTTTTTCTGCATCTAATGAGATGATCATATGGTTTTTTTTCTTTGAGTTTGTTTATGTAGTGGATAGCATTGATGGATTTCCTTATATTGAACCATCCCTGCATCCCTGGGATGAAGCCTACTTGATCATGATGGATAATCGTTTTGATGTTTTCTTGGATTCAGATGGCAAGAATTTTATTAAGTATTTTTGCATCAATATCATAAGAGAAATTGGCCTGAAGTTCTCTTTCTTTGTTGGATCTTTGTGTGGTTTTGGTATCAGCGTAATTGTGGCTTCATAGAACAAGTTGGGTAGAGTTCCTTCTGTTTCTATTTTGTGGAATAGTTTGAAGAGTATTGGTGTTAGGTCTTCTATGAAGGTCTGATAGAACTCTGCACTGAAGCCATCTAGTCCTGTGCTTTTTTTGGTTGGGAGACTTTCTATGACCCTTTTTATTTCTTCAGGTGTTATGGGACTGTTTAGTTGATCTATTTGATCCTGATTTAGTTTTGGTGTCGGATATCTGTCTAGGAAACTGTCCATTTCCTCCAGATTCACCAGTTGTGTTGAGTATAGGCTTTTATAGTAGGATGTAAAGATTTTTTGAATTTCCTCAGTTTCTGTTGTTATATCTCTCTTTTCATTTCTAAGTTTGTTTATCTGGATACTGTCTCTGTGTCCTTTGGTCAGTTTGGCTAAGGGTTTATCTATCTTGTTGATTTTCTCAAAGAACCAGCTCCTGGTTTTGTTGATTCTTTGTATGGTTCTCTTTGTTTCTACTTGATTGATTTCAGCCCTGAGTTTGATGATTTCCTGCCTTCTACTCCTCCTGGGTAAAATTGCTTCTTTTTGTTCCAGGGCTTTCAGGTGTGTCATTAAGCTGTTAGTGTATGCTCTCTCCAATTTCTCTTTAGAGGCACTCAGGGCTATGAGTTTTCCTCTTAGCACTGCTTTCATTGTGTCCCATAGATTTGGGTATGTTGTGTCTTCATTTTCATTGTGTTCTAAAAAGTCTTTAATTTCTTTCTTTATTTCTTCCTTGACCAAGGTATCATTGAGTAGAATATTGTTCAGTTTCCACGTGTATGTGGGTTTTCTGTTGTTTTTGTTGCTATTGAAGACCACTTTTACTCCATAGTGATCTGATAGGAGGCATGGAATTAGTTTGATCTTCTTATATTTGTTGAGGTCTGTCTTGTGACCAATTATATGGTCGATTTTGGAGAAGGTACCATGAGGTGCTGAGAAAAAGGTATATTCTTTTGCTTTAGGATAGAATGTTCTATATATATCTGTTAAATCTAATTGGTCCAAAGCTTCAATTAGTTTCATTGTGTCCCTGTTTAGTTTCTGTTTTTCTGATCGGTCCATCGAGGAAAGTGCAGTGTTGAAGTCACCCACAATTATTGTGTTAGGTGCAATGTGTGCTTTGAGCTTTAACAAAGTGTCTTTTATGAATGAGGGTGCCCTTGCATTTGAAGCATATATGTTCAGGATTGAGAGTTCCTGTTGTATTTTTCCTTTGACCAGCAAGAAGTGTCCCTCAGAGTCTCTTTTGATGACTTTGGGTTGAAAGTCAATTTTATCTGATATTAAAATGGCTACTCCAGCTTGTTTCCTGAGACCATATGCTTGTAAAATTGTCTTCCAGCCTTTTACTCTAAGGTAGTGTTTGTCTTTGACCCTGAGGTGTGTTTCCTGTATGCAGGAAAATGTAGGGTCCTGTTTATGTATCCAGTCAGTTAGTCTATGTCTTTTTATTGGGGCATTGAGTCCATTGATGTTAAGAGATATTAAGGAATAGTGATTGTTACTTCCTGTCATTTTTGACGTTATTTTTTAAATTTGATTGGTTAGCTTCTTTTGGGTTTGATGAAAGGTTACTATCTTGCTTTTTCCAGGGTGAAGTTTCCCTCCTTGTATTGGTGTTTTCCTCCCATTATCCTTTGTAGGGCTGGGTTTGTGGATAGATATTGGGTAAACTTGGTTTTGTCATGAAATATCTTAGTTTCTCCATCTATGGTGATTGAGAGTTTAGCTGGGTATAGTAGTTTTGGCTGGCATTTGTGTTCTCTTAGAGTCTGCATGAGATCTTCCCAGGATCTTCTAGCCTTCATAGTCTCAGGTGAAAAGTCTGCTGTGATTCTGATAGGTCTTCCTTTATATGTTACTTGGCCTTTTTCTCTTACTGCCTTTAATATTCTTTCTTTGTTTAGTACATTTGGTGTTTTGATTATTATGTGACGGGAAGTATTTCTCTTCTGGTCCAGTCTGTTTGGAGTTCTGTAGGCTTCTTGTATATTCGTGGGCATCTCTCTCTTTAGGTTAGGAAAGTTTTCTTCCATAATTTTATTGAAGATATTTGCTGGCCCTTTAAGTTGTAAATCTTCACTCTCATCTATGCCTATAATCCTTAGGTTTGGTCTTCTCATTGTGTCCTGGATTTCCTGGATATTTTGGGTTACAAGCTTTTTGCATTTTGCATTTTCTTTAACTGTTAAGTCCATGGTTTCTATGGTATCTTCAGCATCTGAGATTCTTTCTTCTGTTGTTGATTTTTGCATCTAAGCCTGATTTCTTCCCAAGGCTTTCTATCTCCAAAGTTGTCTCCCTTTGAGTTTTCTTAGTTGTTTCTACTTCTGATTTTAGATCCTGGATTGTTTTGCTTAGCTCCTTCACTTGCTTGTTTGTGCTTTCCTGTAATTCTTTAAGAGATTTTTGTGTTTCCTCTTTCATGACCTCAACCTGTTGACCAAAGTTCTCCTGTATTTCTTTAAGTGTTTTTTGCGTTTCCTCCTTATTGACTTTTGTATTCTCCTGAATTTCTTTCAATGATTTTTGTGTTTCCCTTGCAAGGGCTTCTAACTTTTGATCCATTTTCTCTTGAATTTCTTTAAGTATGTCCTTCATGTGTTTCTGTACCAGCATCATGACCAGTGATTTTAAATCCAAGTCTTGTTTTACTGGTGTGATGGGGTATCCAGGACATGCTGGTAAAGGAGAATTGGGTTCAGATGTTGCCATATTGCCTTTATTTCTGTTAGTGACGTTCCTGCGTTTACCTTTTGCCATCTAGTTCTCGCTGGTGTTAGTTGGTCTTGTCAATGCTGGACTCACCAGTGCAAGCTGCCTCTTCCCAGGTGGCCTCTGGTGCACAGCTTACCTCCTGCACTGCCCAGAGACAGGGTGCTGTTGCCCAGGCTGTTCAGATCCCGAAGCAGACACCTGAAGGCTCCTGCTGGGGCCCACTGGGTTCACCAAAGCACACTGACTTCTCCCCGCTGGCCTCCTGGAAGCCCCTCTTGCCTCTTGCAGGACCTGGAGGTGTGTCGTTGCTGCCCAGGCTGATCTGGATCCGGAAGCAGAGAGATCTGAGGGCTCCAGGCAGAGGCCTCAGGACTGGAACCTAATCTCCGTGCCACTGGAGCAAGCTGTGAGCTCCTGGACTGCCTCTGGCTGCACACCCGGTCTCCCGCACTTCCTCGATCATTTTCATTACCCCTAAATATTCTGTCAACTCAAAATATGAACTTTATGTTTGTTGCATTTTTGGTTTTATGAAACCAAATCTTATATTTAGTTCATGCTACTTTCCTACTTTCTCACAATCCTACTTTCTAAGCATGAGCATTACATGTGTATACCACCCTACCACAATACAGGTTTAAAGGGTAATTAAAATATTTCTCAATACCTAAATAATTATTATTAAATTTAAAAGATAAAAACTAACATCTAGCATTTAAATTAACATTTTAAACACAAAAAACAGGATAGCCTAATTGAAATTCCTTTAATTCAATAAATTACTGAAGTTTATCTTTCTTCTTAAGGTATATCAGTAAATACATGCATTGCATGTTTGTGTGAATAGTTTGAAAAACATTTACTTCCATAACTGTTTTAATCTTCTTATCCCTCTCATCTTATTTTCTTTATCCTAATGATATTTTTTATTCCAATAGCTCTTAATTAAGAAGATCATTTAATTCAAGATGCAAAAGAGTCTTCCTTAGTGTGGAGTGTCAATGAAAGAGAAAACCTGTGTTTCTAGGGTAACACTTGTGCTTTGGATATGCAGTGCCAGCTAAAAGGCTTGTGTATTGAAAGCTGAAATCCAATATAGTAGATCTGTTTTTGCAAAATTCTGGAAATTAAGAAGGACCTAGCTACAAAGGTAAATCCTAGGAGATATAGGCTTGAGACTCTATTCTGTGTCTCTTCCCACCCCTCTCTCTGTGTACACTTTCTGTCTACCACTGAGTAATTCGATATTGCCATATACTCATTCCATCATCATGTCCTGCCTCATCATCATCCTAAGAATCAACAGAGTCCAAGAGCTTTGGGCTGAAGTATCTGAATCCTAAATTCAGAAATAAATCATTACACACTTAAGTTGTTTATGTCCAGTATTCTCTCATTGTTATGAACTGTTCTCTATTACACAACTAGACAAGAAAGTCATGACTATGATTGGCCAGTGGTGGAATTCAAAGGCTTGGCAGGGAGGCTCTTCCTGGGTATTATAAAGCAGGTACAGCATTTAGATTCTTTTTCTTTCAGGATGGGAGAGAGGTGGGGATTTATTAATGTTCATTGCTTTGGCATCATGACATACAAGTGACATACTTCAGACACTAAAAGTAGCTCACATTGCCAATAGTAAAGAGAGAATGGTGAGAAGTAAAATCAGAGTGTTGAAGCTAATAAAAGGTCGAATGGTGACCATTAATATAAGCAGTATGTCTCTTTCTATTCTCTCTCAATACCAACATTTATTCGTAATTAATTATCATCTATAAGTAATAGTTCATGGATTGACTTTCCTGGTCAATTTATATTAAGCTCTTAATTAGCTAAAGTTTTATTATATACGCCCAGTGCCTAAACATAAAATACAAAAAGGACATAGACACTTCCTGAACATACAAAGACAAAAAAGACATATACTGCCCCAGTGTAAGGGAATGCCAGAATGGGGAGTTGGGAGTAGGTGGATTGGCAAGCAAGGGGAGAGGGGATGGGATAGGGGGGTTTGGAGGGCAAACCAGGAAAGTGAATAACACTTGAAATGTAAATAAATAAAATATCTAATAAAAAGAAAAGAAATGTATAATAAACAAAACAACAACAACAACAAAAGTTCATGTGACAAACTGTACTGATAGTACTCTAACCTGTTCAAATTAGATTTATGAGATGGTATGGTGTGTAAGTCACTAGGTTAACTTTAACACCTGGCTGGCTTTCCCTCATTGTCATTATAAAAAACAGTTATTGAATGTAATATATGGAACTAACTGTGCACACATTTATCTATCCCACACAGGAAGTGGGTAGTATCAACACAAAATAGAAAACTATCATCACGCACCTCAGACTTCTGGTCAGAGTGTCCTAAAGATAACTTATCTTGCATATAAATATTCTCATTTTCTGTGGTATATATACACAGAATATCTAATAAAAAGTAAAGAAAAGCAATGTATAATAAACAAAAACAACAACAAAAGTTCATGTGACAAACTGTACTGATAATACTCTAACCTGTTCAAATTAGATTTATGAAATGGTATGGTGTATAAGTCACTAGGTTACTTACAAATATACACAATGGAGTACTATTCAGCTATTAGAAACAACGAATTCATGAAATTCTTAGACAAATGGATGGAACTAGAGAACATCATCCTAAGTGAGGTAACCCAGTCTCAAAAGACCACTCACGGTATGCACTCACTGATAAGTGGATATTAGCCTAGAAGCTTGGAATACCCAAGACACAATGCACATATCAAATGATGCCTAAGAAGAAGGAAGGAGTGGCCCCAGGTCCTGGAAAAACTCAGTGCAGCAGTGTAGGGGAATACCAGGACAGGGAAGTGGGAAGGGGTGGATAGGGGAACAGGGGGAGGGAAAGGGGCTTATGGGACTTTTGGGGAGGGGGGATCCAGGAAAGGGAAAATCACTTGAAATGTAAATAAAGAATATATGGAATAAAAACATTCTCATTTTCTGCATCAGTCTCATGCTCTGTGAGCTGATATGATAAAACATAATATGAGAGAAGTGGGAATAAAATCTGTATTGTAATTAATTCCAATGAAGTATTTAATTTTTCTCTTGGTGAGTTATGAGGCATCTATTTATCATAATGAGTTACAATTATTTACTCAGTGAGTTCCTTTGTCTAAATTCACCAATACTTGAACAAGCAGAGACTATTTTCTCCATTAATTATCTTATAAAAGATACTCAAATCATTTCATTTGACATTTTGTACTTTCCATAATGTGGTTTTATGCTGACAATCAGGAGCCCGGATGTGATTAAGCTATTCTTGTAATGATGCTTTGTAAACTTGCTGCTAGAACTTTGTGCTTTATTTCCAAATAATTGTCACTGATATATTGTGTTCAGAGAAGGAAAAAATTATCAGTTAAATTGCCTGATGAAAAGGGAAGAGTGAGAATGAGGTTTCTTGACAAGAACATTTGCTGCACAGACATGGGCCCCAGAGTTAGACTTCTCAGCACTAACATAAAATGCCTGGTCACGTCGCATGCACTTAGAGCTAGGGTGGATGCATGGGGACAGAAACAGAAGGATCATTAGCTGCTGTCCTAGATTCACTGAGAGACCCCACCTTAAAGGAATAAAGTAGAGAGTAATAGAGAAAGGGACCCAAAGTCCTCCTTTGGGCTTTTCATGTGTACATATAGGGGACACACACACATACATACTCACAAACACACACTTTATGAACACAACTAACAGATACAATAAAATAAAAGGGAAGTCTTAATAAGGTTACAGTCAGTCATTAACCTTATCCTATGCATCTGGTTACACAAATAGACTCCCTATCTCAAAGTCACACTTGTGGTTGAAGAAATAAATTAAATATCAACACAATTACTGGACCTACAGACTGTTCAGGACAAACTAAAAACTTTCCTATGGAAATGTTCTTTTGTGTCCCCACATCATAGATGGATACACAGTATACTTGGGAAGTACTTTTCTTGTGATAAAGTCAAATAAGTACTCATAGAATCTCAGACTAGTGTATGATACTAGAGGATTACATCATATGCCTGTTTGAGCTCCCCCAGTGTTCTAAGGGTTCTGCACATCATCAAGTCAAAATATCTGATGTCTTGCAGGGTCAAATGGATGGAGGTACTAAATGTATCACCTGCAGATAGAACACCCTTTCTGCTCCCTCAGCTTCTCAACTTCCATATGGTGACTATTTATTGCTTCATGTTAAATCTATATAACTCAATAGAAACCTGTTTCTAGAGCCCTTAGTCAGCAATAAAGATGACTGTATAGTCTAGCTCTGATCAGAGGCTAGAATCCTTCAGCTTTTGAGTGAGTGTCCTCTGGCTGTTTCACATTGCTCAGTGTTTTAAGGAACTGATGATTTCAGTGTGCCAACTGCTCTGATAAGTGAGGGAAGGGGGATCTAAATCCCAGGTTTATTTTAAATGTGCTGTTTCACATTAGCTAGATCATTTTTATTTCTTTTGTGAATATGTATGAGATAATTTTATTTAAAAATAAATTCACGGGTGGCGGCAGCAGCAGCAGCAGCAGCAGCAGCAGCGGCTGGTCCAGAGGAAGGGCCATCAGCAGTGGAACCAAGCGGACAGGGTCCAGGCAGACCCGGCGCCCAAGACCACTGGCCATCGCTGGCCAGCCAGGCTGCAAGCAGCGGCGGATTTACGGTGCCTTTCACCACACAGAAGCCACATCAGAACTCTGCCTCCCGCCAGTCAGTTACAAGGGCTCCATATTGGTTCTCGGTCGCCAGAGAAATCAGACTGAGGTACGCAAATATAACCCGAGACCAACATCGCGGGGGTCTAAGCCCGACGGGCGTTGGCCTGCACCCAGGCCCTGGGCTGATCGGGGGTCCACCAGGGTGCAAACCCGGCCAGGAGGTTTTTTTCCTCCCGGGCCGGCGCGCGCGCGCACCACCACCATTTTGCCTAAGGGAAGCCAGGGAGACCTAGCAGGCAAAACCAAACCGGCTAACAGGCATAGCCCGAAGCGAACATAGCAGGGGTCTCAGACGGTCAGGCCCTGGACTGCCCCCAGGTCCTGGGCTGCTCGGCGAGCCATCTGTGTGCCGACCCAGCCAGGAGCTTGTTTGCCTGGGAAGGCGCGCGCCGCCGCCATTTTGCCTAAGGGAAGCCAGAGAGACCTAGCAGGCAAAACCAAACCAGCTAACAGGCATAGCCCAAGGCGGACATAGCAGGGGTCTCAGACGGTCAGGCCCTGGACTGCCCCCAGGCCCAGGACTGGTCGGTGGGCCATCTGTGTGCCGACCCAGCCAGGAGGTTGTTTATCGGGGCCGTTTGCTTACCACCACCATTTTGCCTACGGGAAGCCAGAGAGACCTAGCAGGCAAAACCAAACCGGCTAACAGGCATAGCCCAAGGCGGACATAGCAGGGGTCTCAGACGGTCAGGCCCTGGGCTGCTCGTTGGGCCATCTGTGTGCTGACCCAGCCAGGAGGTTGTTAGCCCAGCAGACTCTCCCAGCACTCTCAGGGAACTCGCACACGCCACCATCCTAGCCACCTGACACACCCAATTAACACCCACAGCTGAGGGGAACTTTGCACCGACATTGGCCTGCCAGGCTTTTGCCTAGACTCAGGGCCTGAGCAGCTAGGCTAGCCTTGTGTGCACCAACCCGGTTGGGAGTTCTGCTGCCCAGATCAGCCTGGGCGGCAGCACCACATCTCCAAGTCCTGCAAGTGGCTAGCTGGGTTTCCAGGCAGCCAGCTGGGAGAAGTCAGTGTGCTCCAGTGAATCCAGCGGACCCCAGCGGGAGCCTTCGCGTGCCTGCTTTGGGATCTGAACAGCCTGGGCAGCAGCACCCTGTCTACAAGCAGTGCAGGAGGTAAGCTGTGTACCAGAGGCCAACTGGGAAGGGGCAGCTTGCACTGGTGAGTCCAGCACTGACAAGACAAACTAACACCAGTGAGAACTAGATGGCAAAAGGCAAACGCAGGAACGTCACTAACAGAAATCAAGGCAATATGGCAACATCTGAACCCAATTCTCCTCTACCAACATGTCCTGGATACCCCATCACACCAGTAAAACAAGATTGGGATTTAAAATCACTGGTCATGATGCTGGTACAGGAACACATGAAGGACACACTTAAAGAAATTCAGGAGAAAATGGATCATAAGTTAGAAGCCCTTGCAAGGGAAACACAAAAATCGTTGAAAGAAATCCAGGAGAATACAAAAGCCAACAAGGAGGAAATGCAAAAAACACTTAAAGAAATACAGGAGAACTTTAGTCAACAGGCTGAGGTCATGAAAGACGAAACACAAAAATCTCTTAAAGAAATACAGGAGAACTTTGGTCAACAGGCTGAGCTCATGAAAGAGGAAACACAAAAATCTCTTAAAGGATTACAGGAAAACACAAACATGCAAGTGAAGGAGCTAAGCAAAACCATCCAGGATCTAAAATCAGAAGTAGAAACAACTAAGAAAACTCAAAGGGAGACAACTTTGGAGATAGAAAGCCTTGGGAAGAAATCAGGGGACAGAGATGCAAATATCAACAACAGAATACAAGAGATAGAAGAAAGAATCTCAGATGCTGAAGATTCCATAGAAACCATGGACTCAACAGTTAAAGAAAATGCAAAATGCAAAAAGCTTGTAACCCAAAATATCCAGGAAATCCAGGACACAATGAGAAGACCAAACCTAAGGATTATAGGCATAGATGAGAGTGAAGATTTACAACTTAAAGGGCCAGCAAATATCTTCAATAAAATTATGGAAGAAAACTTCCCTAACCTAAAGAGAGAGATGCCCATGAATATACAAGAAGCCTACAGAACTCCAAACAGACTGGACCAGAACAGAAATACTTCCCGTCACATAATAATCAAAACACCAAATGTTCTAAACAAAGAAAGAATACTGAAGGCAGTAAGAGAAAAAGGCCAAGTAACATATAAAGGAAGACCTATCAGAATCACAGCAGACTTTTCACCTGAGACTATGAAGACTAGAAGGTCCTGGGCAGATCTCATGCAGACTCTAAGAGAACACAAATGCCAACCAAAACTACTATATCCAGCAAAACTCTCAATCACCATAGATGGAGAAACTAAGATATTTCATGACAAAACCAAGTTTACCCAATATCTATCCACAAACCCGGCCCTAAAAAGGATAATAGGAGGACAACACCAATACAAGGAGGGAAACTTCACCCTGGAAAAAGCAAGATAGTAACCTTTCATCAAACCCAAAAGAAGTTAACCAATCAAATTTAAAAAATAACGTCAAAAATGATAGGAAGTAACAATCACTATTCCTTAATATCTCTTAACATCAATGGACTTAATGCCCCAATAAAAAGACACAGACTAACTGAATGGATACGTAAACAGGACCCTACATTTTGCTGCTTACAGGAAACACACCTCAGGGTCAAAGACAAACACTACCTTAGAGTAAAAGGCTGGAAGACAATTTTACAGGCAAATGGTCTCAGGAAACAAGCTGGAGTAGCCATTTTAATATCAGATAAAATTGACTTTCAACCGAAAGTCATCAAAAGAGACCCTGAGGGACACTTCTTGCTGGTCAAAGGAAAAATACAAAAAGAAGAACTGTCAATCCTGAACATCTATGCCCCAAATGCAAGGGCACCCTCTTTCGTAAAAGAAACTTTATTAAAACTAAAAGCACACATTGCACCTAAAACAATAATTGTGGGTGACTTCAACACTGCACTTTCCTCAACGGACTGATCAGGAAAACAAAAACTAAACAGGGACACAATGAAACTAATTGAAGCTTTGGACCAATTAGATTTAACAGACATATATAGAACATTCTATCCTAAAACAAAAGGATATACCTTTTTCTCAGCACCTCATGGTACCTTCTCCAAAATCGACCATATAATTGGTCACAAGACAGACCTCAACAAATATAAGAAGATAGAACTAATCCCATGCCTCCTATCTGATCACTATGGAGTAAAAGTGGTCTTCAATAGCAACAGAAACAACAGAAAACCCACATACACGTGGAAACTGAACAATACTCTACTCAATGATACCTTGGTCAAGGAAGAAATAAAGAAAGAAATTAAAGACTTTTTAGAACACAATGAAAATGAAAACACAACATACCCAAATCTATGGGACACAATGAAAGCAGTGCTAAGAGGAAAACTCATAGCCCTGAGTGCCTCCAAAAAGAAAATGGAGAGAGCATACATTACCAACTTAATGACACACCTGAAAGTACTAGAACAAAAAGAAGCTATTTCGCCCAGGAGGAGTAGAAGGCAGGAAATCATCAAACTCAGGGCTGAAATCAATCAAGTAGAAACAAAGAGAACCATACAAAAAATTAACAAAACCAGGAGCTGGTTCTTTGAGAAAATCAACAAGATAGATAAACCCTTAGCCAGACTGACCAAAGGGCACAGAGAAAGTATCCATATTAACAAACTTAGAAATGAAAAGGGAGATATAACAACGGAAACTGAGGAAATCCAAAAAATCATCAGATCCTACTACAAGAGCCTGTACTCAACACAACTGGAGAATCTGGAGGAAATGGACAATTTCCTTGACAGATACCAAATACCAAAATTAAATCAGGACCAACTAGACCATCTAAACAGTCTCATAATGCCTAAAGAAATAGAAGGAGTCATAGAAAGTCTTCCAACCAAAAAAAGCACAGGACCAGATGGCTTCAGTGCAGAATTCTACCAGACCTTCAAAGAAGAGTTAACACCAATACTCTTCAAACTATTCCACAAAATAGAAACAGAAGGAACACTACCCAATTCCTTCTACGAAGCCACAATTACGCTGATACCAAAGCCACAAAAAGATCCAACAAAGAAAGAGAACTTCAGACCAATTTCCCTTATGAACATCGATGCAAAAATACTCAATAAAATTCTTGCCAACCGAATCCAAGAACACATCAAAACGATCATCCACCACGATCAAGTAGGCTTTATCCCGGGAATGCAGGGTTGGTTCAATATACGGAAATCCATCAATACAATCCACTACATAAACAAACTCAAAGAACAAAACCACATGGTCATTTCATTGGATGCTGAAAAAGCATTTGACAAAATTCAGCATCCTTTCATGCTTAAAGTCTTGGAGAGAACAGGAATTCAAGGCCCATACCTAAACATAGTAAAAGCAATATACAGCAAACCGGTAGCCAGCATCAAACTAAATGGAGAGAAACTTGAAGCAATCCCACTGAAATCAGGGACCAGACAAGGCTGCCCCCTTTCTCCTTATCTTTTCAATATTGTACTTGAGGTACTAGCTCGGGCAATTCGACAACATAAGGAGGTCAAAGGGATACAAATTGGAAAGGAAGAAGTCAAACTATCATTATTTGCAGACGACATGATCATCTACCTAAGTGACCCAAAGAACTCCACTAGAGAGCTCCTACAGCTGATAAACAACTTCAGCAAAGTGGCAGGTTATAAAATCAACTCAAGCAAATCAGTGGCCTTCCTATACTCAAAGGATAAGCAGGCTGAGAAAGAAATTAGGGAAATGACCCCCTTCACAATAGCCTCAAACAGTATAAAGTATCTTGGGGTGACTCTTACCAAACATGTGAAAGATCTGTATGACAAGAACTTCAAGACTCTGAAGAAGGAAATGGAAGAAGACCTCAAAAAATGGGAAAACCTCCCATGCTCATGGATCGGTAGAATCAATATAGTTAAAATGGCCATTTTGCCTAAAGCACTATACAGATTCAATGCAATACCCATCAAAATCCCAACTCAATTCTTCACAGAGTTAGAAAGAGCAATTATCAAATTCATCTGGAGCAACAAAAAACCCAGGATAGCTAAAACTATTCTCAGCAACAAAAGAAAATCTGGGGGAATCAGTATCCCTGACCTCAAGCAATACTACAGAGCAATAGTGTTAAAAACTGCATGGTATTGGTACAGTGACAGGCAGGAGGATCAATGGAACAGGATTGAAGATCCAGAAATGAACCCACACACCTATGGCCACTTGATCCTCGACAAAGAGGCTGAAAACATCCAATGGAAAAAAGATAGCCTTTTCAACAAATGGTGCTGGTTCAACTGGAGGTCAGCATGCAGAAGAATGCGAATTGATCCATCCTTGTCTCCTTGTACTAAGCTCAAATCCAAATGGATCAAGGACCTCCACATAAAGCCAGACACTCTGAAGCTAATAGAAAAGAAACTGGGGAAGACCCTTGAGGACATCGGTACAGGGAGAAAGTTTCTGAACAGAACACCAATAGCGTATGCTCTAAGAGCAAGAATTGACAAATGGGACCTCATAAAATTACAAAGTTTCTGTAAGGCAAAGGACACCATCAAGAGGACAAATCGGCAACCAACAAATTGGGAAAAGATCTTCACCAATCCTACATCAGATAGAGGGCTAATATCCAATATATATAAAGAACTCAAGAAGTTAGACTCCAGAAAACCAAACAACCCTATTAAAAAATGGGGTACAGAGTTAAACAAAGAATTCTCACCTGAAGAACTTCGGATGGCGGAGAAGCATCTTAAAAAATGCTCAACGTCATTAGTCATTAGGGAAATGCAAATCAAAACAACCCTAAGATTTCATCTTACACCAGTCAGAATGGCTAAGATTAAAAATTCAGGAGACAGCAGGTGTTGGAGAGGGTGTGGAGAAAGAGGAACACTCCTCCACTGCTGGTGGGGTTGCAAATTGGTACAACCACTCTGGAAATCAGTCTGGCGATTCCTCCGAAAACTGGGCACCTCACTTCCAGAAGATCCTGCTATACCACTCCTGGGCATATACCCAGAAGACTCCCCACCATGTAATAAGGATACATGTTCTACTATGTTCATAGCAGCCCTATTTGTAATCGCCAGATGCTGGAAAGAACCCAGGTATCCCTCAACAGAAGAGTGGATGCAAAAATTGTGGTATATCTACACAATGGAGTACTATTCAGCCATTAGAAACAATGAATTCATGAAATTCTTAGGCAAATGGATGGAGCTAGAGAATATCATACTAAGTGAGGTAACCCAGACTCAAAAGGTGAATCATGGTATGCACTCACTAATAAGTGGATATTAACCTAGAAAACTGGAATACCCAAAACATAATCCACACATCAAATGAGGTACAAGAAGAAAGGAGGAGTGGCCCCTGGTTCTGGAAAGACTCAGTGAAACAGTATTCAGCAAAACCAGAACGGGGAAGTGGGAGGGGGTGGGTGGGAGGACAGGGGAAGAGAAGGGGGCTTGCGGGACTTTCGGGGAGTGGGGGGGCTAGAAAAGGGGAAATCATTGGAAATGTAAATAAATTATATCGAATAAAAAAAAAAAGAAATGTAAATAAAAAATATATTGAATAAAATAAAAAAAAATAAAAAAAATAAAAATAAATTCACATATATTATGCAAAAAACCCAAATGGATTATATATTTAAATGTAGAGTTGTAAAACTACAAACCTTTTAGCATATATATATATACATATGTATATGATATACATATGTATATATATATATGATATATATTTATGATACATATATATGATATATATGATATATTGGAATTAGTGATACGCTAAAGTTATCCCCCACAGATACAACCCAAGAGAGACTCACTAGCTCTCTGTCCTATGCAGAAGGGAGCATGCATTGCCCGGCTCTACCTAAAGGTCTTCAGTAAGCAGAAGTATTTGTGTTCACAAGGACTAGAGTGCATGGGGACCTAGACTGACATGGAAGAAAGTGCTTCAGGTTATCTGTTGAGTGGAGCTGAAATGTGTCCCGGGATTCTAAGCGTCTCATGTACCTTTCACTTCAACCACAGCAACCAGAGCTTACCTCAGCCAAATCTCTGGGACAGTTTGGCAATCGAAGCACGATGCTCTAGTTGTGGGCACTGAAATCAGGTAAGATCAACAGTAGACAGGAGTCTTTGGGGTGAGAGAGCAATGGAGCAGAAGCAAGCTAGAGCCTATACAAACACACAGCCCTTGGTGCCTAGAGAGGCCTTCCCTTCCCAGGATTATCTCCCATACGCTCCTTTAAGCTGAACACCTTCATGAGAATGTCTCTTTAGGTGTAAGCAGGCTGGCCTCTGTAGTCCCTTTGTGGGCTGCTTCTTCAGAACCCAGCCCTCTCAGCCTCCACATGTGTTATCACATGTGTTCAGCCCACACTCAAAAAGAAAGATAGCAGGCATTTGCCAGCAGGAAGGTCTGGGCTCGGTTCAGGACAGGAGGATTTAGAGTTCCCAGGACAGAATTCAACAACTGAGGTACTGTGAAAGATTCAGGAGCTGAAAGCCTTGGCCAGCAACGTCCTGGCACTTAGTGGAGGTCACTGTCACCTGTAGTGTGAAAGACAAAGCCCCAACGCTGTGACAGCTGTCCTGGTCTTAGAAGAATCAGTCGGAGTAAGTGCTGTGATTTTCTTGTGCCTCTGAGTGTAGAGACAATCTGGTAGTTAAAAAGCAAAAACACTCAATCCTTCTCAGTAGTAAAATAAATATATCTGCACCAGACTCAAATGATATTTATTTTTAACAGATATGGCCAGGTAAATATGAGTGCTATATTTTTTTATAATTTTTTAAAGTTCTGTAAAAAATAGTTTTTTGAAAAGGAAACCTCAATCCTACTTAAAGAACTATAGGTAACTAAGGAAAGTTGGGAGTGGAAGTGCTCTTCTTCCTCAGGAAAGGTGATCTGGAAGCGCCAAACTCTCAGCCCTGAAAACATATGTATAAATAACATTATATGGACTAAATAGTTATACTTAAGAATATATACTTATATGCATATGATAATTATTAGTAAAAAGTAGGTCATAAATTTGAAGAATAGCATAGAAAGATATATAGGAGAGTTTGGAAGGAGGAAAGGGAAAAGAGAAATATTGTAATTATAGTATAATCTCAAAAAATAAAATAAATAAAAATGGTCTTATTATGTAAAGTGTTCCTATCTGAGGCTTGTTGTCATATGCACATAGTAGATGATCACTCCTGAAGTTCTAACTATTCCTAACCATCTTAGGAAGGTCGGAACCAGGCTGGGACCTTCCTTCATCCTGTTAGTAAAGATGTTCAGGCATGAGATGGTGGCCACTGCTGGCCTTGCAAATACTATGTAGCCAAGAAATGCTAGGATAACATTAGGACCATGTGCTTCCTGAAGGAATCCTGGTCCCTGGACCGAACCTGTTTTCTAAGGACAATGGTCACAAGTGTGACTGGAATATGCATCAAAATCATCATGACCAATGATGAGTGACCACTCTCCTGTTGGGTATGGAGATGCACTTCAGCTGAGCCAAGATTGCCAGAGTTCTATCTCATATGATCAGTGGAAGACTTTAACACCTAATAAACATTCAAATATGAGAATAACTATAATTCCTCATTAATTGTGGGTCTGAAGGTAGTTTCACTTTATATTTCAATAGACTTGTTCTTGATGTGCAAGATATATCTGTAAAGTGGCTTTTTCCCTGGCATACTTTTGCTACCCATGAGAGCAAGTCAGCATTGGGAACACTAATGACTAACTTTTCTCACTACTGTCCTGGCATAATTAGAGCTCAAGGACTACATCAGAACTATAAATTGTTTTCCATGCCATGCTCTTCTCAGAAAGGAAGAAGAAAGGTCTAGCAGCCTACATAGAGGCAAGGTTACAGTAATCACTTAAGCAGCTTGGTTTCTGGAGATTAGACCAAGTGATGCTGCCTTGAAACTGTTGGCTGCTGTGAGGGAAGATCTATGTAAGGGCCTGGGCATCAAAATACCTGCTCATCAGATGAAATTTTGAAACTGTTTCTTGGTATAGTGTCTGATAGGTCAGATATTTGTCTGACCACAGGTCTGGGAAGACTTGCCTGTTCATCAGAGCTTGAATGTGGATTAATTCTTCAGAAACATCCTCTGACACCCATACTTCTATTATGACTTTAATTTTAGATTGCTTTTAAATAAGAACATCTTTCTTGGTCTGTATGTTAGTAGGTCTCTATAAATGAGCAGAAAATGATTGTTATTTGATTTATTTATTTTAAATGATTTATTTGATTAAGATTCCAAACACTTCACTCACCTTATCACCTTAATCACAGATCCATCAGTCTGATAGCCAAGACTTCATTAATTCAACATATAATAACTACTTTTATAACTTTTGCATGTAAACACCACATGAATACATGGGATTCATACAATAACACAGAAGTTCTAATGATTTATCAATTATTATTTAGCTAATACATTCATAAAACAATATTCACCAATGTGCAATTGAGGATAATGACCATAGGAGATGTTGGATAAACGAAGAGCACATGTAGATGTGAGTGCCATTCTGTTGACTATTCTTTGATGATGTAAACATACTGATCAAATGATCACATAGAAAGACTCATAAATTTTTAAAGACCAAGGAAAATAAGAGATGGTTCAGTGAAAACAATTGCAGTAGTAGAAAGTGCTCTTAGCAGGTGATATAAGAACTGTGATGCTATGGACAAGTATGGGGTTATTTAGCAAAGATGGAGAAAAGAAGACGCTTTTGAAAAACTATGATCATTGGGAAAATGCAAGACTGTGTAACAAAGAACAAGAGGGTGCAGAAATAGCATGAGTTTAGAGAAAAAACAGCAACTCTGAACCTTTGATGAACCTTTGTCTTTATTACAAGGATAAAAGGAAACCTAGAAACTTTTAAATAAAGGAGGGAGCTATCTGTCTGTGTTCATAAAAAAAAGCCAGGCATAATGGTGCATATATTTAATCCTTGAACTATGGAAGCAGAATCAGACAGATCTCTAAATTCAATGGCTGCCTGATCTACAGAATTCAAGGACAGTCAGAAGGGTTACAGAGAGAAACATCATCATCATCATCATCATAATAATAATAATAATAATAATAATTTGTTAAGATATTAGAATTGTCAGAGGCATTATAAATGATATTAATATGTCATTAACATAGCCGTAGATGATGATCATGGTGGTCATTGTCATAGATGATGGAGAATAAGGAGATTACAGAGGAAGAGGAGGAGTCATAGAAACCATGGCTACACTAAAAATATGAGCATCAGATATAATCACATAGAAGGATCGTTAGACTATGGAAATGCCTTCTGAGATAGCTGTCTCCTGAACCAAGGCCCAAGTAAAAACGAGTTTATTAGGCAGAAGGGAGAAGGAGAAGATTTTAAACAGAGTAGTTTGAGACCTGGAGTACAATGCATTGAAGGATCCTGAAAATAGGAATCAGTATAAATGCAGAAAGAATCTGCTACACATGCAAGGAGCAGCACAAAAGCAGCAGATCAAGCAAGAAGCAGTGCTCAGATTCCATTTAGGACAGTAAGATAAGGTATAGGAATTATATAGAAACCATAAACCCTGACATACTTATGGAAAACATGAAACAAAAACTGTGAAAGCCTTGAAATACCAGAGGGAAAAGAAAACTGGGGGAAAGTATAGCATGTAGTTTATACTACTGGTAGACCTAGTAAGCTCCAGGGGGACCATGCTGCCAGCCCCCACCCAGATTCTCATGGATCCTTACATAAAACACTAAAACACACATACGCGTGCGTGCACGGACACACACACACACACACATTTTTAACCAGCTCCATGGCTGGGTTCTTCTAAGCTTTCTGTGATTAGCATGCCCTTCTCTTTATTCCTTGATCAAAACTCTAAATCTTCCCTCAAATTAGTTGTTTAGTTACCTTCCCCTTGCTCAGCACCCTAAATTTGCCCTCAGCTAAGTTGCATTTCTGATCTCCTGCCTGCTATCCAAGCCCAGTCCAGGCAGTAGCCAATGGTTACTCCACCCGGATCTCACATGGCTGGTGTGATCTCCCTCAGAAGCAGAGCAAGTCTTTTCTCTTCCAGTATCTCTGGCCCAGCAATTAGCCACTAGCATCATTAGCGATCAAGCAAGAGCCAGTTAGAGAACAGGACCTTCAGTGTTCACTGGCAGGTTTCTGATCAAAGCATCAGAACCACTTCTTACAGGCAAGTAAATTCAAAGAACAGAAAGCAGGAGGATAAATCAATCTAATAAAATGCCACATGGAGATCAGATAACAGAAGCTGAAACATAGCCACAGAATTGAACAATAAGGGTAATTGCAAGACATTCAGCCAAAGTTTTTGCCTGGTATACCTGAAAATCATTAGGAGCTAGTGTTTACATCAACTTTCAGTTGCCTCCTTTGATATTTCTTCCTTACATGCTGCTTAGCTGTTCTGTTTTTCTAATACACTGATACTTTCTGTTGGACAAACAGCATGCCTGGCTTAGTGCTTCATTGGAACGCAGTTGGTTTTTCATCTCCTTTTTCTCCATCTGGAAACGTGTGCAACTCAGGTCTCAAATATGATCAAGGAAAAAAGCCAGCATGGGAATGGCGCAAGACTAGAAACAAGACATTTTTCCCAGGTCTGGGGATGATGCCTGAGTGACTTGTTCTGAGCCACACTGCCTTCATCTTTCCAGCAAATATATTATAATGATCCTGCTTACTAGCACTGGCTAGTAAGGGTTCCTGTCACTTAAATATTCATATCTCATAAGCACTCATGCTTACTTACCCCTCCAAGTTTACCTGATATGGCCAGTTGACAATTAAATCAGACTTGAGTTGGAGGGTCCACAACAAGGCTATGACAATTTCATTAGAGCAATCTGACTTTTTATACCCTTATCTGAAACAGAATATTGTGGCAATTGCCAGGATCAATACAGTTGTAGTTTCCAGAATACAATGATGATTGCAAGTATACAGGGTAGCCTAGATTAATGTCTAACATCCACTGCTTTGTCAAGTTTCCATGCTTCCTTAACTTCTAAGAGGATATATGGAGAAACACAAAGCACTGCCTGGGGGAGTGCTTCAATTTCTTAGGAACCAAAAGAAAAGAGTATCCCAGTAAGTGTAGAAGACTTCAACCTAAAAAGTCTCTGTCACTTGCCATTAGAGGCAGCCTGGCCAGGCCAACTCCATGATTTCCCACAGTAACTCATCTTCTGGTTATTTATGTTCTCTTTCTGGGATCTCTGTATCAGTGGAGGGGGTACACATGTCCCAGGGTATGTGTGGATGTCAAAGGACAACTCATCATGAGAACTGATTTTTTTCTTTGTTATTTAACTTTGAAGTCATAAGCTATGCAACAGGTCAGGTTCAACTATTTGCCCTCAATAAGAAAAGTAAAACAGTCAAATTAAAAGTGGAAAGTAGAATAGGAAATTTATTCAGTGTAGCAACAGCAAGAGGGTCAAAGTGACTCAGCATCCTTCCTTCTCCAAGTCAAAAATTCCTCAGGAAATTTTCATTTCTTTGGGGTTCATTTTCTTTTAATAGTCTGATAGTCAGATTGATTGACACAGGCATCTATTTTTTGTTTGTTTGTTTGTTTGTTCTCTTGAGGTGTGGTCTTGTTGAGACAGGCATCTCTGAGTAGTCCAGGTTGTCTTAGAATTCACTCTGTAGACCAGACTGACCTCAAACTCTGGGACTGAAGATGTGCATCCCTGAGACTGGCTCACTGTAGGGGCGGTTTCCCTAATTGCTGATTGGCTAAATAAAGATGATATAAGCCATCCACTGGGTGAAAGGAGGACAAGATTTACAGATGAGGAGTTACAGTTATGTAGATACAGATAGATTGTGGCCTCCACAGTTGTGCCTATGGAGTCCAAGAAGGATGGGGAAGGATATTCTTCATCTAGCCTTTGAGTTATCTGATCAGTTTTAAAACATAAAAGTCTCTAGGGTTTACCTTTCACAGGGCTAACGGGAGCAGATTGAGACAAGGGCTGCCATTGCGGTATGAGGCAAGCAACAAGTGGAGCCTGGGAGACAGGGAGGGCTAGTGTGGGAGCTGAGTGAGACTGAGGTGGGAGCTGAGTGAGACTGAGGTGCTCACTGGACATTCTCAAGAGAAATGGGTGGGATGGAAGTGAAGCCAGCATGATCTTGGAGCTAAGTCATTAGAGGCTATGGCATTGGGTATAGAGACCAGGCAAAAGGAAGCATGCCTCCTAAAATTACCTGAAACAGCTCATGAGTGTCTATTTAGAATAACTTCATTTCTGTAAGGCTTGCTACACTTTGTCATGTGGAGTATGAGGAGTTGAATTCCGAACAGCAGGTTTGTGTCAAGCACCCTTACTCTCTGAGCCATTGTGCTGGCCCTAGAAAATTTCTTTGAATCATACTGTTTTGCCTATCCAAAATGTTCTTTCTTTTTCATCTTCAAATACTTTGAGTAAAAGTCAATGTTCAAAACATATTTATGGCTCAGCATATAAAGATTGATAATATGATTTTACAATTATTATAAGAAATTATTATCAAAACAATTAAAAAATGGTGGCATCAGCTAAAGGTAAATGGCTCATTTTTTCAGGTCAGGCCCAGGTACTACAGCAATCTGGTTATTACATTATGTCAATGTTTCATGGGTACTTAAGGACATGAACTATGAAGTGTCAATCACTGCTGGATTTCACTAATGGTCTATATTTTTACAATCATAAAGATTATTTTTGTCTAGTGAGAGATGTGCAATAAAGACAATAAAAGGAAAGTAGCACACAGAGGGCCACAGTAATAAACGTGTCAGAGAAAGGGTAAGGAAGGGAGAAGCAGAGATGAGATTCTTCCCAGGTCAGGTGCTGGGATAGGCCATTTTTATTTTTATTTTTATTTTTATTTTTATTTTTAATTTATTTTTCATCTTCTTTTTCTTTTTCTTTTTCTTTTTCTTTTTCCTTTTCCTTTCCTTTTCCTTTTCCTTTTCTTTTTCTTTTGTCTTTTTTCTTCACCTTTTCTTTTTCTTTTCTGTTTTTCTTCCTTTTTTGTTTATTTGTTCCTTTTTTGAACACAGTGAGGCAAGCATCAGGCACTAATTATAAAGATGTAAAAACAATAAAAAGGCATTCCTTTGGGATGTAGCAAAGTCCCTGGTCTTTCTACTCCATCTTGTGCCTATTGTATTTGATGCGTTACTCCATACACACTATATCAGGGACAAGTATGATATTGCACAGCACATTTAGTCTTATTTAGCAGCAAAATTTTCATCTAGATATCATGTATGTCTATCCCTTGAAGCTCTGGGAGGCATCTACTCAGGTATAGCTCAGTTCTTAAACTTGTTCAGCAGAAAAGACTTTTGAGATGAGTCAGAGTAAAATCAATAAAGTTATTGATTAAATACAAAGACAAGACACACTTGAAGAGAGTCAATTGCAGGTCTTAAGAAGAATGTACCCAAACTTTCATGCTTCCTTTAACATCTAAGAGGACAGCTATATGAAGAAACAAAAAGTAGCCTGAATACTTGACTGCCTGAAGGAATGCCCTAGTAGTAGAATGGGGGCTCAAGTTCCTCACATAACAGACCTGGCAGAAGTGAAGATGCTCTAAAGAGACACTGTGTCTACTAGTCTGATTATCAGGCTATTAAAACAATGGACTCCAAATACACAGGAATGTCCCTATGACTTTCATGCTGAGAGAATGAAAAGTAACAGCCAGGGGGGACCTTGTTTCCCTGAAAGAAATTTCACACAGTTCTAATAATATATCATACAACATTACAGAATGAGACTTAAACCCCAATTCTGACGGGATAACAGTAGATAGGACCACCTCTTGATCAATACCACCTAAATATGTATTTCCTTGACCCTCTACTCAAACCTTACTTTCACTTCAGGATTCCAAAAAATGGGCTCACGTAGGATTCACTAGATCTTTTGGTTCTTATTCTCACCGTGGGTATAATGACTGGATCTCCCTTTTCTGGTTTCTTCTTGCAATCTGGCTCTTTTGAATGGCTTATTGAGAATAGGTGGCTAGAGCTGACTTAGGACATAGGATGTAACCTCCATGTTTGATAACACCCTGCCTGTCACTTACTTCAGATAATAGGGAAAGTGTGTACTGATATATTATTCTTTCTTTTGTGTTTATTTATTTATTTATTTATTATTTTCTATATTCTTTATTTACATCCAAATGATTTCCCCTTTCCTGTTTCCCCACCACCACCCCATAAGTCTCATAAGCCCTCTGCCCTCCACTCATTCCCCAATCACCCCCCTCCCATTTCTCTATCCTGGTAATACCCTACAATGCTGCATCAACCATTTCCAAGACCAGGGCCCTCACCTTCCTTCTTCTTGGGAATCATTTGATATGCTAATTGTGTCTTGAGTATTCAGAACTTCTGGGCTAATATCCACTTATCAGTGATTGCATTCCATGTGTATTTTTTTGTGATTGGGTTACCTCACTTAGGATGATATTTTCCAGTTCCAACCATTTGCCTAAAAATTTCATATATTCATTGTTTTTAATTGCTGAGTAGTATTCCATTGTGTAAATATACCACATTTTCTGTATCCATTCCTCCATTGAGGGACATCTAGGTTCTTTCCAGCTTCTGGCTATTATAAATAAGGCTGCTATGAACATAGTAGAGCACGTGTCCTTATTGCATGCCAGGGAATCCTCTGGGTATATGCCCAGGAATGGAATAATAGGGTCCTCAGGATCAAATAGATCATCTAAACAGTCCCATAACCCCTAAAGAAATAGAAGTGGTCATTGAAAGTCTTCCAACCAAAAAGAGCACAGAACCAGATGGTTTTAGTGCAGCATTTTATCAGACCTTCAAAGAAGACCTAACACCAATACTCTTCAAACTATTCCACAAGATAGAAACAGAAGGAACTACCCAACTCATTCTATGAAGCCACAATTACGCTGATACTAAAACCACACAAAGATCCAACAAAGAAGAGAACTTCAGACCAATTTCCCTAATGAATATCAATGCAAAAATACTCAATAAAATTCTTGCCAACTGAATCCAAGAACACATCAAAATGATCATTCACCATGATCAAGTAGGCTTCATTCCAGGGATGCAGGAATGGTTCAATATACAGAAATCCATCAATGCAATCCACTACATAAACAAACTCAAAAAAAACCCCACATGGTCATTTCATTCAATGCTGAAAAAGCTTTTGACAAAATTTAGCATCCTTTCATGCTAAAAGTCTTGGAAAAAACAGGAATTCAAGGCCCATACCTAAACATAATAAAAACAATATACAGCAAACCATTAGCCAACATCAAACTAAATGGAGAGAAACTTGAAGCAATCTCACTAAAATCAGGGACTATATTCTTTCTTATCCATAGAATTTTGTCTTTAAGAACAGAGTTTTTGAGGTATATTAACAAGTTTGTAGATAGAAAAGGAGGTTGAAACACTGATAAAATGTCCTTATACATAAATCACAAATTGTGTGTGAGGCTATACTTTGGGATATATGAACAAATATCTGCTCATCTCTGATAGAGTATTGATGATAGATCAAAGAAACAATTACACTGACTGAACAAATGAATGCATTGGCTCTACTTACAGGAACATTAGAGAGGGGTTACTTATGATAGAAAGATTAACACAAAGGTAGTTGTATAGCCAAGTGCAGCATCAAAAATGATCATGGAAGTCACATCTCTAAAGTGCCCTCTCCAACATACAGGCAGCTCCACCCGACAGTCATCTTCCAGGCAATTGATTATGGCTTTTATAACATTGATGTGTTAGCTAGATTTTTGTCTACTTGTTACAAACTCGAGTCATCTGGGAAGACAGATCCTCAATTGAGGAATTGCCTCCATCATATTGGCCTGTGGGCAAATCTGTAGGATATTTCATGATTAATATAGATGGACCCAACCTAGTGCAAAAAGAATCATTCATAGACAGTTGGCTATAGGACGCATAAAAAAGCAGGCTGAGAAAGCTATTTGAGAGCAAGCCGGTAAGCAGATGTTCTCCCATGGCTTCTGATTTGGTTCCTGGCACCAGGTTCCTGCTTTTTGTTCTTTCTCTGAATTCCTTTCAGGAAGGGTTATTACTTGTAACTCTTACACCAATTCATTTTGCTCAGTGTTTTATATTGGCAATATAAAGTAACCAAAAACACTTTGTTAGAGACTTCAAATCCAGGAAGAAAACTATTTTAAAGCACTATTGTAGTGGGCATGTCTGTATTGTAACATGCAGGGTGACAGCTGCTTCAACTTGTTAAAGACTTTTTTTTCAAAGTGAAACTCATCAAATACCTTCTCCTCTATAAACACTAGCCAGCAGAGAGGAAGTGTGGTGGTTTGAATATAAATGACCTCCAAAGATTCATAGAGTGGCACTAGTTACGGGGGTTAGATCCTGTATGAGTGGGTGTTAGCCTTGTTGGAGCAAGTATGTCACTGGGAGTAAGCTTTAGGGTTTTAAAAACCAAGTCTCTCTCTCTCTGTGTCTCTCTCTGTGTCTCTGTGTCTCTGTGTCTCTGTCTCTCCTCTCTCTCTCTCTCTCTCTCTCTCTCTCTCTGTCTGTCTCTCTCTCTACCTGCAACCTACAGCTCCAGATGCTGAACTCTCAGCTACTCTACAGTACCATGTCTGCCTGCCTGACATCATACCCACAACCATGATGATAATGGACTAAAGTTCTGAAATTGTAAGCAAATATGAAGTAAATTCTTTCTTTTATAAAAGTTTTTACATGATCATAGTGTCTTTTCACAACAATAGAACCCTAAGACCGGAACTTTACAGATCAGTAATAGTTTGGATTTTGCAACCTCTAATCAAAGTGTGTAGTGTCTGCATCAATAGGGTGTTGCCATCTGAAGCAGGCATTTATTAGGTAAACTCAGCACAGACCTCTGCACATTGTGCATGTGAACCTGATCTAACAAGGTGATGCCAGCTCCCACTCCTTTTATTTTATTTCTCCGTAGTAAGTACAACTATGAAAATTAAAAGTAATGAACAGACAAAAGAGAATGCTGAGATATAGTGGGAAGACTGCATTTGGGAGCACAAAACTTTCTATATCTTTCCTGAGAATTTGTAATAAATGAAAGAAAATCTCACCTAAGAAATAAAATATGCTTAAAAAGTAATTGAAATTTTAAAATATAATGAATTCATGAAATTCTTAGGCAAATGGATGGAGCTGGAGAACATCATTCTAAGTGAGGTAACCCAGACTCAAAAGGTGAATCATGGTATGCACTCACTGATAAGTGGATATTAGCCTAGAAACTTTGAATACATAGGACATAATCCACAAATTAAATGATGTCCAAAAAGAATGGAGGAGTGGCCCCTGGTTCTGGAAAGACTCAGTGCAAGAGTATAGGGGAATTCCAGAATAGGGAAGTGGGAAGGGGTGGATGGAAGAATAGGGGGACGGAAGAGGGCTTATGGGACTTGCGGGGAGTGGGGACCCAGAAAAGGGGAAATCATTTGCAATGTAAATAAAAAAAGTTCATAAAAACAAAAAAATATTTTTATACTAAATTATATTTAAAAACTGAAAATAAAAGTGATTCAAAATTTTTAAAACAGGATCTTGAAAAATCTAAGTCATGAAACAAAAACAGACCAAAAGTTAATAAATGAAATAAATTATTCTTTAAGTCATGGAATTATAAACTGGATTGGTAATTGAATAAAAAGTTCTAAATCATGTGAGAGTCAAAGGTGATACTTCTATGTGGGTTTGGCAAAGGAAATATAAAGACATAGACCACTCAAAAAAAAGCAAAAAATGTTGTTTGCAGAAAGATGAACACACACACACACACAAACACACACACACACACACACACACACACACACACACAGGGGGGGGTAAAATGACCAGTATACATATTACAAAAGCTATGCAAACAAATAGACCGGAAAGACAAATATATTGTCTTAGTCCATATTCTATTGCTGTAAAGAGACACATGACTATAGCAACTCTTATTTAAAAAAGACAGTACTTAATTGTAACTTTCTTACATTCAAACATTTAGTTCATTGTCATGGTGGAAATCATAGTGGCACATAGGCTGACATGGAGCTGGAAAGGAAGCTAAAAATTCTCCATCTTGATCCCAAGGAAACAAGAGAAAGAGTGAGAAACTCAGAGCTTGGCTAGAGCTTCTGAAACTTTAAAGCACATCCCAGTGACATACTATCTACAACAGGGCCATACCTTCTATTCCTAAGGAGTAACACTCCCTAATGGCTAAGAATTCAAATCTATGAGCTTTTTTTTTATTAGATATATTCTTTATTTACATTTCAAATGATTTCCCCTTTCCTGGTTCCACCATCCCCAGAAGTCCCATAAGCCCTCTCCCCACCCCTGGTTTCCCAATCAACCATCTCCTGCTTTCCTGTCCTGGTATTCCCCTACACTGCTGCACTGAGCCGTTCCAGGACCAGGGGGCTCTCCTTCCTTCTTCTTGGATATCATTTGATATGTGAATTGTGTCTGGAGTATTCCAAGCTTCTGAGCAAATATCCACTTATTAGTGAGAGCATACCATGTGTGTTCTTCCAGACTGATTTCCAGAGTGATTTAACCAGATTGCAATTCCACCAGAAGTGGAGGAGTATTCCTCTTTCTCCACATCCTTGCCAGCACCTGTTTTCTCCTGAGGTTTTGGTCATAGCCATGCTGACTAGTTTGAGGTGAAATCTCAGGGTTGCTTTGCTTTGTATTTCGCTGATGACTAAAGATGTTGAACATTTAGGTGCTTCTCAGCCATTCGGTATTCCTCAGGTGAAAATACTGTAGTTCTTTTTTAGCACTGTTCCCCACTTTTTAATAGGATTATTTGGTTCTCTGGAGTCTAACTTCTTGAGTTCTTTGTATATATTGGATATTAACCAACTGTCGGATGTAGGTTTGGAAAAAACCTTTGCCCAAATTGTTGGTTGCCATTTTGTCCTATTGACAGTGTCCTTTGCCTAACAGAAACTTCGTAGTTTTATCAGGTCCCATTTGTCAATTCTTGATCTTAGAGCATAAGTTATTGGTGTTCGGTTTAGGAATTTTCCCCAGAGCCCATATGCTCAAGGATCTTACCTAGTTTCTTTTCTATTAGTTTCAGTGTGTAGAGTTTTATGTGGAGGTCCTTGATCCACTTGGACTTGAACTTAGTACAAGGAGATAGAGTGGATAGATTTGCATTCTTCTGCATGCTGACCTCCAATTGAACCAGCACCATTTGTTGAAAAAGGCTATCTTTTTTCCATTAAATGTTTTTAGCTCTGTTGTGAAAGATCAGGTGACCATAGGTGTGTGGCTTCATTTCTGGGTCTTCAATCCTATTCCATTGATCTACCTACCTGTCACTGTACCAATACCATGCAGTTATTTAAAACTATTGCTCTGTAGTACTGCTCAAGGTTGGGGATACTGATTCCCCCAGAAGTTCTTTTACTGTTGAGAATAGTTTTAGCTATCCTAGGATTTTTGTTATTCCAGATGAATTTGAGAATCGCTCTTTCTAACTCTATGAAAAACTGAGTTGGGATTTTTATGGGGATTGCATTGAATCTGTATATTGCTATATCTGTATAAGCAAGTTGGCCAATTTTACTATATTAATCCTGCCAATCCATGAACATGGAAGATTTTTCCATTTTCTGAGGTCTTCTTCAATTTCTTTCTTCAGGAACTTGACGTTCTTGTCATACAGATATTTCACTTGTTTGGTTAGAGTCACAGCAAGATACATTACATTGTTTGTGGCTATTGAAAACAGCGTAATTTTCCTAATTTCTTTCTCAGCCTGATTATCCTTTGAGTATAACAAGCTTACTAGTTTGCTTGAGTTAATTTTATATCTGGCCACTTTGCTGAAGTTGTTTATCAGCAGCTGTAGGAGTTCTCTGGTGGAGTGTTATGGGTCACTTAATATACTAACATATCATCTGCAAATAGTGATAATTTGACTTCCTCCTTTCCAACTTGGATCCCTTTGACCTCCCTTCTTTGTCTAATTGCTCTAGCTAGAACTTCAAGTACTATACTGAATAAATATGGGGAGAGAGGGCAGCCTTGTCTAGTCGCTGATTTCAGTGGGATTGCTTCAAGTTTCTCTCCATTTAGTTTGATGTTGGCTACTGGTTTGCTGTATATTGCTTTTACTGTGTTTAGGTATGGGCCTTGAATTCCTGTTCTTCCAAGGCCTTTATATAAAAGGATGCTAAATTTTGTCAAATGTTTTTTCAGCATCTAATGAAATGACCATGTAGGTTTTTTTTTCTTTGAGTTTGTTTATGTAGTGGATTACATTGATGGATTTCTGTATACTGAACCATCCCTGCATCTCTGGGATGAAGCCTACTTGATCATGATGAATAATCTTTTTGATGTGTTCTTTGGATTCAGTTGGCATGAATTGTATTGAGTATTTTTGCATTGATATGCATAAGGGAAAGTGGTCTAAAGTTCTTCTTTCTTTGTTGCATCTTTGTGTGGTTTTGGTATCAGCGAAATTGTGGCTTCATAGAATGAGTCTGGAAGTGTTCCTTCTTTTTCTATTTTGTGGAATAGTTTGAAGAGTATTGCTGTTACTTCTTCTTTGAAGGTCTGATAGAATTCTGCACTAAAATCATCTGCTCCTGAGCTTTTTTTGGTTGGGAGACAGTCAATGATCACTTGTATTCCTTTAGGGGTTATGGGACTGTTTAGATGGTCTATCTAATCCTGATTAAACTTTGGTAGTTGGTATCTGTCTAAGAAATTGTCCATTTCATCCAGATTTTCCTGTTGTGTTGAGTATAGGCTTTTGTAGTCAGATCTCATACGTTTTTTTTAATTTCCTCAGTTTCTGTTGTTATTTCTCCCTTTTCATTTCTGATTTTGTTAATTTGGATACTCTCTCTGTGCCCTCTGGTTAGTCTAGCTAAATGTTTATCTATTTTGTTGATTTTCTCAAAGAACCAGTTCCTGGTTTTGTTGATTCTTTGTATTGTTCTCTTTGTTTCCACTTGGTTGATTTCAGCCCTGAGTTTGATGATATCCTGGCTTATACTCCTCTTGAGTGCATTAGCTTGTTTCTGTTCTAAAGCTTCCTGGTGTGCTGTTAAACTGCTAGTATATGCTCTCTCCAGCTTCTTTTTGGAGGCACTCAGAGCTATGAATTTTCCTCTTAGCACTGCTTTCATTGTGCCCCATAAATTTGGATATGTTGTGCCTTCATTTTCATTAAATTCTAAGAAGTCTTTGATTTCTTTTCTTATTTCTTCCTTGACCAAGTTATCATTGAGTAGAGCATTGTTCAGTTTCCATGTGTATGTGGACTTTCTGTTGTTTTGTTGCTATTGAAGACTACCCTTACTTCACAGTGATCTGATAGGAGGCATGGAATTAGTTTGATCTTCTTATATCTGTTGAGATCTGTTTTGTGATCAATTATAGAGTCAATTTTGGAGAAGATACCTTGAGATGCTGAGAAGAAGGTATATTCTTTTGGTTTAGGAGGAAAGGTTCTATAGATATCTATTAAATCCATTTGGTCCAAAACTTCTGTTAGTTTTACTGTTTCTCTATTTAGGGTTTCCCTGATCTGTCCAGTGAGGATAGTGGGGTTTTGAAGTCACCCACAATTACTGTGTGGGTTGCAATGTGTGCTTTAAGCTTCAGTAAGGTTTCTTTTATGAATGAGGGTGCCCTTGTATTTGGAGCATGTTCAGAATTGAGAGTTCTTCTTGGTAGATTTTTCCTTTGATGAGTATAAAGTGTCCTTCTGTGTCTTTTTTGATGACTATTATTTGAAAGTCTATTTTATTGTGTGTTAGAATGGCTAATCCAGCTTGTTTCCTGAGACCATTTGCTTGGAAACTGTTTTCCAGCCTTTTACTCTGAGGTAGTGTTTGTCTTTGACACTGAGATGCGTTTCCAGTATGCAGGAAAATGTTGGGTACTATGTAACCAGTCTGTTAGTCTATCTCTTTTTTTTTTTTAATTTTTTTTTATTCGGTATATTTTTTATTTACATTTCAAATGATTTCCCCTTTCCTAGCCCCCCCACTCCCAAAAAGTCCCATAAGCCCCCTGCTCTCCCCCTGTCCTCCCACCCACCCCTACCCACTTCCCCATTCTGGTTTTGCTGAATACAGCTTCATTGAGTCTTTCCAGAACAAGGGGCCACTCTTCCTTTCTTCTTGTACCTCATTTGATGTGTAGACTATGTTTTGGGTAATCCAGGTTTCTAGGTTAATATCCACTTATTAGTGAGTGCATACCATGATTCGCCTTTTGAGTCTGGGTTACCTCACTTAGTATGATGTTCTCTAGCTCCATCCATTTGCCTAAGAATTTCATGAATTCATTGTTTCTAATGGCTGAATAGTACTCCATTGTGTAGATATACCACATTTTTTGCATCCACTCTTCTGTTGAGGGATACCTGGGTTCTTTCCAGCATCTGGCAATTATAAATAGGGCTGCTATGAACATAGTAGAGCATGTATCCTTATTACATGGTGGGGAATCCTCTGGGTATATGCCCAGGAGTGGTATAGCAGGATCTTCTGGAAGTGAGGTGCCCAGTTTTTGGAAGAACCGCCAGACTGATTTCCAGAGTGGTTGTACCAATTTGCAACCCCACCAGCAGTGGAGGAGTGTTCCTCTTTCTCCACACCCTCTCCAACACCTGCTATCTCCGGAATTTTTTTTTAATATTTTTTAATTCGATATAATTTATTTACATTTCAAATGATTTCCCCTTTTCTAGCCCCCCTACTCCCCAAAAGTCCCGTAAGCCCCCTTCTCTTCCCCTGTCCTCCCACCCACCACTTCCCACTTCCTCGTTCTGGTTTTGCTGAATACTGTTTCAATGAGTCTTTCCAGAACCAGGGGCCACTCCTCCTTTCTTCTTGTACCTCATTTGATATGTGGATTATGTTTTGGGTATTCCAGTTTTCTAGGTTAATAACCACTTATTAGTGAGTGCATACCATGATTCACCTTTTGAGTCTGGGTTACCTCACTTAGTATGATGTTCTCTAGCTCCATCCATTTGCCTAAGAATTTCATGAATTCATTGTTTCTAATGGCTGAATAGTACTCCATTTTTTTTTACACAAATATTTAATCATTTTATTTGTAAGTGGCTGACTGGGAGGATTCAAGGTTGGTAGGTGTGTGTGTGTGTGTGTGTGCTTGCATGCATGTGAGTGTGAGTAATTGTTTATTGTAAAGATAAGAGGATATATGAGTAAATAGGTCTTTTTTTTTCCTTTTCTTTTTTTTATTCGATATAATTTATTTACATTTCAAGTGATTTCCCCTTTTCTAGCCTCCCCACTCCCCGAAAGTCCTGTAAGCCCCCTTCTCTTCCCCTGTCCTCCCACCCACCCCTTCCCACTTCCCCGTTCTGGTTTTGCCGAATACTGTTTCACTGAGTCTTTCCAGAACCAGGGGCCACTCCTCCTTTCTTCTTGTACCTCATTTGATGTGTGGATTATGTTTTGGGTATTCCAGTTTTCTAGGTTAATATCCACTTATTAGTGAGTGCATACCATGATTCACCTTTTGAGTCTGGGTTACCTCACTTAGTATGATATTCTCTAGCTCCATCCATTTGCCTAAGAATTTCATGAATTCATTGTTTCTAATGGCTGAATAGTGCTCCATTGTGTAGATATACCACATTTTTTGCATCCACTCTTCTGTTGAGGGATACCTGGGTTCTTTCTAGCATCTGGCAATTATAAATAGGGCTGCTAAGAACATAGTAGAACATGTATCCTTATTACATGGTGGGGAGTCTTCTGGGTATATGCCCAGGAGTGGTATAGCAGGATCTTCTGGAAGTGAGGTGCCCAGTTTTCGGAGGAACCGCCAGACTGATTTCCAGAGTGGTTGTACCAACTTGCAACCCCACCAGCAGTGGAGGAGTGTTCCTCTTTCTCTACATCCTCTCCAACACCTGCTGTCTCCTGAATTTTTAATCTTAGCCATTCTGACTGGTGTAAGATGAAATCTTAGGCTTGTTTTGATTTGCATTTCCCTAATGACTAATGAAGTTGAGCATTTTTTAAGATGCTTCTCCGCCATCCGAAGTTCTTCAGGTGAGAATTCTTTGTTTAACTCTGTACCCCATTTTTTAATAGGGTTGTTTGGTTTTCTGGAGTCGAACTTCTTGAGTTCTTTATATATATTGGATATTAGCCCTCTATCTGATGTAGGATTGGTGAAGATCTTTTCCCAATTTGTTGGTTGCCGATTTGCCCTCTTGATGGTGTCCTTTGCCTTACAGAAACTTTGTAATTTTATGAGGTCCCACTTGTCAATTCTTGCTCTTAGAGCATACGCCATTGGTGTTCTGTTCAGAAACTTTCTCCCTGTACCGATGTCCTCAAGGGTCTTCCCCAGTTTCTTTTCTATTAACCTCAGAGTGTCTGACTTTATGTGGAGGTCCTTGATACATTTGGATTTGAGCTTGGTACAAGGAGACAAGGATGGATCAATTCGCATTCTTCTGCATGCTGACCTCTAGTTGAACCAGCACCATTTGTTGAAAAGGCTATCTTTTTTTCCATTGGATATTTTCAGCCTCTTTGTCGAGGATCAAGTGGCCATAGGTTTGTGGGTTCATTTCTGGATCTTCAATCCTGTTCCATTGATCCTCCTGCCTGTCACTGTATCAATACCATGCAGTTTTTAACACTATTGCTCTGTAGTATTGCTTGAGGTCAGGGATACTGATTCCCCCAGAATTTCTTTTGTTGCTGAGAATAGTTTTAGCTATCCTGGGTTTTTTGTTATTCCAGATGAATTTGATAATTGCTCTTCCTAACTCTGTTAAGAATTGAGTTGGGATTTTGATGGGTATTGCATTGAATCTGTAGATTACTTTTGGCAAAATGACCATTTTATCTATATTGATTCTACCGATCCATGAGCATGGGAGGTTTTCCCATTTTTGAGGTCTTCTTCCATTTCCTTCTTCAGAGTCTTGTCCTACAGATCTTGAAGTTCTTGTCCTACAGATCTTTCACATGTTTGGTAAGAGTCACCCCGAGATACTTTATACTATTTGTGGCTATTTTGAAGAAACTAATTTCTTTCTCAGCCTGCTTATCCTTTGAGTATAGGAAGGCCACTGATTTGCTTGAGTTGACTTTATAACCTGCCACTTTGCTGAAGTTGTTTATCAGCTGTAGGGGTTCTCTAGTGGAGTTTTTGGGGCACTTAGGTAGACTATCATGTCATCTGCAAATAATGATAGTTTGACTTCTTCCTTTCCAATTTGTATCCCTTTGACCTCCTTATGTTGTCGAATTGCCTGAGTTAGTACCTCAAGTACAATATTGAAAAGATAAGGAGAAAGGGGGCAGCCCTGTCTAGTCCCTGATTTTAGTGAAATTGCTTCAAGTTTCTCTCCATTTAGTTTGATGCTGGCTACCGGTTTGCTGTATATTGCTTTTACTATGTTTAGGTATGGGCCTCGAATTCCTGTTCTTTCCAAGACTTTAAGCATGAAAGGATGCTGAATTTTGTCAAATGCTTTTTCAGCATCCAATGAAATGATCATGTGGTTTTTTCTTTGAGTTTGTTTATGTAGTGGATTGCATTGATGGATTTCCGTATATTGAACCAACCCTGCATTCCCGGGATAAATCCTACTTGATCATGGTGGATGATCGTTTTGATGTGTTCTTGGATTCGGTTGGCAAGAATTTTATTGAGTATTTTTGCATCGATGTTCATGAGGGAAATTGGTCTGAAGTTCTCTTTCTTTGTTGGATCTTTGTGTGGTTTTGGTATCAGCGTAATTGTGGCTTCATAGAAGGAATTGGGTAGTGTTCCTTCTGTTTCTATTTTGTGGAATAATTTGAAGAGTATTGGTGTTAACTCTTCTTTGAAGGTCTGATAGAATTCTGCACTGAAACCATCTGGTCCTGTGCTTTTTTTGGTTGGAAGACTTTCTATGACTCCTTCAATTTCTTTAGGCATTATGAGACTGTTTAGATGGTCTATTTGGTCCTAATTTAATTTTGGTATTTGGTATCTGTCAAGGAAATTGTCCATTTCCTCCAGGTTCTCCAGTTGTGTTGAGTACAGGCTCTTGTAGTAGGATCTGATGATTTTTTGGATTTCCTCAGTTTCTGTTGTTATATCTCCCTTTTCATTTCTAAGTTTGTTAATTCGGATACTTTCTCTGTGCCCTTTGGTCAGTCTGGCTAACGGTTTATCTATCCTGTTGATTTTCTCGAAGAACCAGCTCCTGGTTTTGTTGATTCTTTATATGGTTCTTTTTTGTTTCTACTTGATTGATTTCAGCCCTGCGTTTGATGATTTATTGCCTTCTACTCCTCCTTGGTGAAATAGCTTCTTTTTGTTCCAGGGCTTTGAGGTGTGTCATTAAGCTGGTAATGTATGCTCTCTCCATTTTCTTTTTGGAGGCACTCAGGGCTATGAGTTTTCCTCTTAGCACTGCTTTCATTGTGTCCCATAGATTTGGGTATGTTGTGTCTTCATTTTCATTGTGTTCTAAAAAGTCTTTAATTTCTTTCTTTATTTCTTCCTTGACCAAGGTATCATTGAGTAGAATATTGTTCAATTTCCACGTGTATGTGGGTTTTCTGCTGTTTTTGTTGCTATTGAAGACCACTTTTACTCCATAGTGATCTGATAGGAGGCATGGGATTAGTTCGATCTTCTTATATTTGTTGAGGTCTGTCTTGTGACCAATTATATGGTCGACTTTGGAGAAGGTACCATGAGGTGCTGAGAAAAAGGTATATTCTTTTCCTTTAGGATAGAATGTTCTATATATATCTGTTAAATCTAATTGGTCCAAAGCTTCAATTAATTTCATTATGTACCTGTTTATTTTCTGTTTTCATGATCGGTCCATTGAGGAAAGTGCGGTGTTGAAGTCACCCACAATTATTGTGTTAGGTGCAATGTGTGCTTTGAGCTTTAATAAAGTTTCTTTTACGAAAGAGGGTGCCCTTGCATTTGGAGCATAGATGTTCAGGATTGAGAGTTCTTCTTGTTGTATTTTTCCTTTGACCAGCAAGAAGTGTCCCTCAGGGTCTCTTTTGATGACTTTGGGTTGAAAGTCAATTTTATCTGATATTAAAATGGCTACTCCAGCTTGTTTCCTGCGACCATTTGCTTGTAAAATTGTCTTCCAGCCTTTTACTCTAAGGTAGTGTTTGTCTTTGACCCTGAGGTGTGTTTTCTGTAAGCAGGAAAATGTTGGGTCCTGTTTACATATCCAGTCAGTTAGTCTATGTCTTTTTATTGGGGCATTGAGTCCATTGATGTTAAGAGATATTAAGGAATAGTGATTGTTACTTCCTGTCATTTTTGACATTATTTTTTAAATTTGATTGGTTAACTTCTTTTGGGTTTGATGAAAGGTTACTATCTTGCTTTTTTCCAGGGTGAAGTTTCCCTCTCTGTATTGGTGTTTTCCTCCTATTATCCTTTGTAGGGCTGGGTTTGTGGATAGATATTGGGTAAACTTGGTTTTGTCATGGAATATCTTTGTTTCTCCATCTACGGTGATTGAGATTTTTGCTGGATATAGTAGTTTTGGTTGGCATTTGTGTTCTCTTAGAGTCTGCATGAGATCAGCCCAGGATCTTCTAGCATTCATAGTCTCAGGTGAAAAGTCTGCTGTGATTCTGATAGGTCTTCCTTTATATGTTACTTGGCCTTTTTCTCTTACTGTCTTTAATATTCTTTCTTTGTTTAGTACATTTGGTGTTTTGATTATTATGTGACGGGAAGTATTTCTGTTCTGGTCCAGTCTGTTTGGAGTTCTGTAGGCTTCTTGTATATTCATGGGCATCTCTCTCTTTAGGTTAGGGAAGTTTTCTTCCATAATTTTATTGAAGATATTTGCTGGCCCTTTAAGCTGTAAATCTTCACTCTCATCTATGCCTATAATCCTTAGGTTTGGTCTTCTCATTGTGTCCTGGATTTCCTGGATATTTTGGGTTACAAACTTTTTGCTTTTTGCATTTTCTTTAACTGTTGAGTCCATGGTTTCTATGGTATCTTCAGCGTCTGAGATTCTTTCTTCTATCTCTTGTATTCTGTTGTTGATATTTGCATCTATGTCCACTGATTTCTTCCCAAGGCTTTCTATCTCCAAAGTTGTCTCCCTTTGAGTTTTCTTAGTTGTTTCTATTTCTGATTTTAGATCCTCGATTGTTTTGCTTAGCTCCTTCACTTGCTTGTTTGTGCTTTCCTGTAATTCTTTAAGAGATTTTTGTGTTTCCTCTTTCATGACCGCAGCCTGTTGACCAAAGTTCTCCTGTATTTCTTTAAGTGTTTTTTGTGTTTCCTCATTATTGGCTTTTGTATTCTCCTGGATTTCTTTCAATGATTTTTGTGTTTCCTTTGCAAGGGCTTCTAACTTTTGATCCATTTTCTCCTGAATTTCTTTAAGTATGTCCTTCATGTGTTCCTGTACCAGCATCATGACCAGTGATTTTAAATCCAAATCTTGTTTTACTGGTGTGATGGGGTATCCAGGACATGCTGGTAAAGGAGAATTGGGTTCAGGTGTTGCCATATTGCCTTGATTTCTGTTAGTGACGTTCCTGCGTCTGCCTTTTGCCATCTAGTTCTCACTGGTGTTAGTTAGTGTTGTCAATGCTGGACTCACCAGTGCAAGCTGCCCCTTCCCAGGTGGCCTCTGGTGCACAGCTTACCTCCTGCACTGCCTGGAGACAGGGTGTTGTTGTCCAGGCTGTTCGGACCCTGAAGCAGACACCTGAAGGCTCCTGCTGGGGCCTGCTGGATTCACTGGAGCACACTGACCTCTCCTGCTGGCCGCCCGGAAGCCCCACCTGCCTCTTTCAGGACCTGTAGATGTGGGGCTGCTGCTCAGGCTGATCTGGATCTGGAAGAGGAGAGGTCTGAGGGCTGAAGCCTAAACTGGAACGAGCTGTGCTGTGAGCTCCCAGACAGCCTCTGGGTGCACACCAGGTCCCCTGCACTTCCTGGAGACCGAGTGCTGTGGCCCAGGCTGTTCAGACCCCAAAGCAGGTGCCTGAAGGCTCCTGCTGGGGCCCACTGGATTCACAGGAGCACACAGACCTCTCCGGCTGGCCGCCCGGAAGCCCCACCTGCCTCTTCCAGGACCTGTAGATGTGGTGCTGAGTCTATCTCTTTTTATTGGGGAATTGAGTCCATTGATTATAAGCCATATTAAGGAATAGTGATTGTTGCTTCCTGCTATTTTTGATGTAATTTTTATGTTTGTGAGGTTACCTTCTTTGGGTTTGTAGAAAAAAGATTAATATCTTGCTTTACCCAGTGTGTAGTTTCCCTCCTTTTGTTGGTGTTTTCCATTCATTATCTTTTGAAGGGCTGGATTTGTGGAAAGATACTATATAAATTTGTTTTTGTCATGGAATACCTTGATTTCTCTATCTATGGTAATTGAGAGATTTGCTGGATATAGCAATTTGGGTTGGCATTTGTGTTCCTCTGGGGTCTGTATGACATCTGTCCAGGCTCTTCTGGCTTTCATAGTCTCTGGTGAGAAGTCCAGTGTGATTCTGATAGGTCTACCTTTGTATGTTACTTGACCATTTTCCCTTACTGCTTTTAATATTCTTTCTTTGTTTAATACATTTGGTGTTTTAATTATTATGTGAAGGGAAGAATTTCTTTTCTAGTCAAATCTATTTGGAGTTCTGTAGGCTTCTTCTATGTTCATGGGCTTCTCTCTCTTTAGGTTAGGGAAGTTTTTTCTATAATTTTGTTGAAGACATTTACTGGCCCTTTAAGTTGGAAATCTTCACTCTCTTCTATACCTATTATCCTTAGGTTTGGTCTTCTCATTTTTTTCCTGGATTTCCTGGATGTTTTGGCTCAGGACCATTTTGTATTTTCCTTTTCTTTGACTGTTATATTAATGCTTTCTCTGGTATCTTCTGCATCGAGATTCTTTCTTCTGTCTCTTGTATTCTGCTGTTGATACTTGTGTCCATGACTCTTGATTTCTTTCCTAGGTTTTCTATGTCCAGAGTTGTTTCCCTTTGTGATTTCTTTATTGTTTCTACCTCCATTTTTAGATCCTGGATGGTTTTGTTCAATTCCTTCATCTGTTTTGTTGTTTTCCTGTAGCTCTTTAAGGGTTTCTCCCTGTTTGCTTGTGTCCTCCTGTATTTCTTTAAGGGAGTTATTTATGTCCTTCTTGAAGCCCTCCATCAGCATCATGAGCTATGATTTTATATCCAAATCTTGCTTTTCTGGTATGTTAGGATATCCAGGACTTGCTGTTGTGGGAGAATTAGATTCAGATGGTACCATATTGCCTTGATTTCTGTGAATAATGTTCCTATGTTTGCCTTTTGCGGTTTCTGGTTATCTCTGGTATTAGTCCTGCTGTGACTGACTGGTGCTTGACCCTCCTGTGTGCCTGCAAGCCTATCTCAGCACCCCTGGGTAACCAGCTTTCCCCTGGCACAGATTGCTGTGGGGCTGCCCAGCTCCTGGGTACAAGTGAGGCCCTGGCAGATTGAGTCCCAAATGATCTTTCACTTTGGTGTTCATTGAGTTCATGGCTGTAACAGCGTGCTCATTTGCTGGAATGAAGATAGTGGCCTCACCTCTAATCTTGGAACTCCTTGCAGAGCAGATATCCCCTAGCAGACTAGGTACACAAACGGCTGTGGCAGTGCCACCCAGCTCCTGGGTGCAGGTAGGGCCTTGGCAGGCTATGTCCTAGAGATCTACTCAGGTGATCTCTGTGTACCTGTCTGCACCTGTCTGCTCTGTCACAGGAGCAAAGATGATGGCAGCTTCACCTCTAAATGTGGGACTACCTCTAACCATGGGATTCCCTCCCAGTACTGCCACTTTTCTAACCTAATATAATTCCCAAATGCACACTAAACATACAAATAAATATGTCTCTTACCACCACTCCCACTGAAGAAGCTTTTATGGTTGAATCCATCAAAGATAAGCACAATTGGTCAAAATGTAGAGAACACGTGACTGTGGAGTGTTAATATACACTTAATACATACACAATACAACCTCAGCACTTGAGGCTCAGGGAATACTATGGAACGAAAATCATAAAGATTGTAAAAGCAAGAGGCACAGAAGATCTGCTGAGAAAATGTCTTCTACATATGACTTGGTTACCCAAAGAAGACCTGCACAATAACAAAACCAGTCAGTTAACATGCCAAAGTACATAAGGAATATCTCATATGGTCCCACCCTAGATGAGGAACTGTAGACAACTAATGACTGCTGGAAGAGTGAGAACCTATGTTTTCCAGGGAAAATACCCTTGATAAAATATACAATTCTAAGTATTCAGCTTTGAAGACACATACACATGAACAATGGTAAATGTACTCCAGATATATTATTTAAAAAGCCACTGATTTCAGATGTTTTGACAGAACATGGGAATAATTAGAGGAGGCAGGGTAGAAATAAAATAAGTTCAATGTCCATGCACTAAATTCTTTAAAATGGTGTTTAAAAGTTCTTCATGATGGAAGTTATAATATGTATGCAGACGACTGGATAAAGACCTGTGCAGACCCTGTGCATGCTACTTCAGTGTCTATGAGTTCATACAAACTTTAATTAATGTTGATTTAGAAGGCCTTGTTTTCTTGGTGTCCTTTATCTCCTCTGGCTCTTACCCTCTTTCTGTCTCCTCTTCCTTGCGGTTCCCTGAGACTTGAGGGAAGAATTTGAAGGAGATATCCCATTTAGAGCTGTGTATCCAAAGACTCCCCTTTCTACATAATCTCTGGATATGCGTCTTTGTATTTGTTCCCATCTGCTTCAGGAGGAAGCTCTTTAATGATGGCTAAACAAAGCTCAAGTAAGATCTTAGCTAGAAAGTCTCATAAGCTTTATCCCACCATTGCCCTAGCATATTTTCCAGGTAGGACATCATTGTAGGTCAAAGGATTTGTGGCTGAATTGGTGTTTTCATTACTGTTTTGGAAGCATACTGAATATTTTACTTTACCAATGATGCTGGAATAGTAATAGTATGTTTTCCAATATAGCCTGTGAGCTATCTAGTCATATGGCTTTAACCCTAATAATAGTACTAAGTATAGGTTTAATCCTGCTAATCGTACCTCAAATCTAGCAAGTAAATGGTTGGTTACTCTCATTATATATGTGCAGCTATTGCATCAGTGGGCATGTCTTGCCAGGTCATTTGTTATTGTAGCTGTTAGGATTCACAACTGCATAAAATTGATGACTACTTTTCTGATCTGGTAGCCTCTTCCAGCACTATAAAAGCTAGCCAGTTGGATGAAACTTCTAGCATAATTTCTCCACATTCTATGACTCAAGTATGTGGAATCTTCAGCAAAAGAACTTACTGTCAATTTTGGAGAGAAGCTAATAACATTGGCATGTGATTTGGGGGGGGTGTCTATTGGACCCCATTAGCCAACAAGTTGTGCTGTTAAGACGAGGTTTAATAGAGAGCTCTTTGAGTGTCAGAGACTGTTAAACTCAGTAGCAATTCTTTAGACTACTAAGGAATGAAGATTCAGTTATGATTGTAAGCCTTTTTTTTTCATGATTTTTGTCAATGAGCAAAATGGAAAAAGTCTGGGAGTAAGCATGTCATGACAAAGGCTTTGTTGCTTTGATATTTTCCTTTAATGGACTATATGAAGATTTATGCATGTGTAATAGAAATGTAATAAGAAATATCAAAAATAGAAAAGAAGATAGAGAGGCAATGTAAAAGGGCAAAGGGAGAGAGGGAAGAAGAAAGAGGGAAGGAGAGAGGAAGAGAAAAGAGGCATCGTGATCGGCTGCAGGCAGAGCTGTATGGCAGCTGGATGGCGGTGACACAAACCCTCGGTAATTCACTGAGGCTTTTAATTATTCTGCCATGTAAAAAATGTATTCCCAGTGAAAAATGATATCTCTAAGACATGACTCACTATTATCAGTTTATCTCATAAAGAAACACTGAGGGGCCTCTTTAAATTCATAATGACACTATGAATGCAAATAATACCAGGCACTTTGATATGAAAGGTTGAGTATTAGACACTAGTTAATACTTGCACACATATCAGAAGCCTCTTTCATCTTCTAAACCAGTGACTTTAATGCAAATATCTCCTAATTGAAGAATATTTGGGACCATGATAAAAAGAACAGGCAAAGGCCATAAATTATTGGTCTCATAATGTCAAGCTATACACACAACAGTAATAACACACACTTACATAACAACCAAAAACAAAGCAAAGAGTAAATTACAGTTTGTGTGTGTGTGTGTGTGTGTGTGTGTGTGTGTGTGTGTGTGTTCATCCAGGTGTGTATAAACATGCACATGTGTTCATTGGTATATGATATCCCTAGGTCAATAAGAGTGATTTACCTCAGGAACTATCTCGCTCATTTTTTTTTGAAACAGGTACTGTGATGGTTATTCTTGGCTGTCCACTTGACTACATCTGGAATTAATTAAAATCCAAAAGTGGATAGCACATCATTCAGGGATATTTGCTTCACTTGAAGCAAAAAGAAAGAATTCTAATGTTCATTTTGAGGTAGGAAGACACATTACTTTAATCTGGGCCACACCTTCTGCTGGAAACATACATTAGGACATGGAAGAAGGAAGTTTTTACGCTTTGTCTGATTGCCCTCTCTCTTGCTAACAAGTCCATCCTTCATTGACTAATGTAGAGATTACTTTTTTGGATTCTAGCATATACTGAAGACCAGCTGAGCTATACAGCATCAAGCTGAACAACCACTGGATTCTTGAATTTCCATTTACAGACAGCCATTGCCAGATTAGCTGGACTGAAACCTATAAATCATTCTAAAAATGTACTATATATTATTCCAGAGAATTTTAATACAGGTCCTCTCCATGGTATTTCAGCACACTGGTTAGGCTAGAATGGTTAGGTGCCAGTGCTCCCCAGCACTGACCAGCTAATAAGGATAACAATTACTGTCATCAGTATATGCCATTATTTTAAAAATAGTCTTTGGGCAACATTCTACACAACACACACACACACTCACATACACACACACACACATACACACACATATACACACACAAATACATATATGCACACACACACACACACACAGTCTCACAGTAGAAACTAGTCAAGAACCTATAGAGAAGACACTGGAAAAAGGAAAAGCATACATGGTGACTCACAAAGCCACTTCCAACAACTAGAATCAAAGCAGTACAAACTACTTGAATATCCAAACAGAAAAGAAACTCAAGGAAAATGGAGCAAAGCTATTAATCGAGTGCAGAAGATAGTGAGGAACCAGCTCAGGTTCAGCCCAGTCCCTAAGCTTTTTTATCTGAATGATATCTAATCTGGACTAGGAATTGTGTATACATGTAAAATCAGAATATGTCTTTATTATTTCAAAACAGAATAAGATAGAGTTTGTTCTGGAGCCATTTTAACTGACTATGGCTCCGGAACAGAGATTTAGGTTAGCCCAAATTAGTGTTCCAATATGGAAGAACTTTAATGAAGTTTTTTAATGTTTCTACAAAACAAAGAGTCATGAATCAAGCTACATTTAAAATACATTTGCATCATCAGAGTTGATATTATAAGATGGAGTGGTGCTGAGATGCTATTTTGAGACCATTCATAGCTTTTGACTTGCTATAAGCCAGTGATCTGCTAAATTACTAGATTCAGAAAAGATTTTTGTCTATTGATCATAAAATGTTAGTTCACACACCGATATGGGCAAGGGATGGCTCCTCTGGACAATTACACGAACAAGTAAAACTAGTAATTAGTCTCTTATAACGGGGAGATAATGCTGGAGAAAGGACACTACTGAAAACATGGAGAATAAGCACAATTTCAGAAGCAAGAAACGAGAATCAAATCAGCATACAGGGTGCTTCCTGCAGTGAACACACACATATTTCAGTCATGGGGCTTGAAGAGAGAGAATCTCTACAAGTATACAATGAGAAACATGCAGAGTACATGCATGGTGATGACTATAACATACTGTCAGTGACACCTGCAAAAGAATTGCTGCCACTATCACATCCCAAAATAAAAATTTCAGTGTTCTGTTTCATTATATAACTGTTCATATTCACATGGAAAACAGATTCCTTGTGTATGCTGTATATTAAGTGTTATTTTCTTCCTTAAGTTATACTTGATTAACAATTAAATTGTGATTATATCTTAATGTAATTATGCACTGTATATTATAGATGCTATATAGAGCAGAGTGAGGATGAATGTGGACCAACTGATGTAATTCACTCTGAGGAATTGTCTGCGTGATTAGTTAACCACAGGTAGATAAATACTTGGATAGATACATACATACATATGTACATACATGTATAATACATACATAATTTATTTAGCTATTTATACAGGCTTAGACATAAGTATGGTATTATGTTTTGTCAGATGAGCACTTGATATGTACACAGAAGAAACAATCACCTCTCAGAATCTGTGGCGTACCAAAGCAGGATATCAAACTCCACAGCTCTTCAAATTCCTTCTATGAAACATAGTAGTCATTACATAAAAGTATCACAATCTTTTCCCTTAGTTTATATTGTACCTAGACACTTTATTATACAGTAAAACATAAATGCCCTATAAAGAATTCTTTGAAAAAAAAAGCATTTTTGGTGTAAGGTTTAAAGAATGGTGATGAACATAGTGGAGCATGTGTCCTTATTGCATGCTGAAGAATCCTCTGGATATATGCCCAGTAGTGGTATAACAGGGTCCTCAGAAAGTGACATGCCCAGTTTTCTGAGGAACCGCCAGACTGATTTCCAAAGTGGTTGCACCATCTTGCAATCCCACCAGCAGTGGAGGAGTGTTCCTCTTTCTCCACATCCTCGCCAACACCTGCTGTCTCCTGAATTTTTGACCTTAGCCATTCTAACTGGTGTGAGGTGAAGTCTCAGGGTTGTTTTGATTTGCATTTCCCTAATGATTAGTGATGTTGAACATTTCTTAAGGTGTTTCTCAGCTCTCCGAAGTTCTTCATGTGAAAATTCTTTGTTTAGCTCCGTACCCCACTTTTTAATGGGGTTATTTGGTTCTCTGGGTTCTACTTTCTTGAGTTCTTTGTATATATTAGATATTAGCCCTCTGTCAGATTTAGAGTTGGTGAAGATCCTTTCCCAGTCTGTTGGTTGACATTTTGTCCTTTTGACAGTGTCCTTTGCCTTACAGAAACTGTAGTTTTATGAGGTCCCATTTGTCAATTCTTGATCTTAGAGCATAAGCTATTGGTATTCTATTCAGGAACTTTTTCCCTGTGCCCATGTCCTCCAGAGTCTTTCCCAGTTTCTTTTCAATTAGTTTCAGTGTGTCAGGTTTTATGTGGAGGTCCTTGATCCATTTGGAGTTTAGCTTGGTACAAAGAGATAAGGATGGATCGATGCGCATTCTTCTGCATGCTGACCTCCAATTGAACCAGCACCATTTGTTGAAAACACTATCTTTTTTCCACTGGATGCTTTCAGCTCCTTTGTCGAAGACCAAGTGACCATAGGTGTGTTGGTTCATTTCTGGGTCTTCAATCCTATTCCATTGATCCGCTTGCCTGATATTGTACCAATATCATGCAGTTTTTATCACAATTGCTCTGTAGTAGAGTTTAAAGTCTGGGATATTGAATCCCCCTGAAGTTCTATTACTGTTGAGAATAGTTTTAGCTATCCTGGGTTTTTTGTTATTCCAGCTGAATTTGAGAATTGCTCTTTCTAGCTCTATGAAGAACTGAGTTGGGATTTTTATGGGAATAGCATTGAATCTGTAGATTGCCTTTGGCAAGATGGCCATTTTAACTATATTAATCCTGCCAATCCACGAGCATGTAAGGTTTTTCCATTTTTCTGAGATCTTCTTCGATTTCCTTCTTCAGAGATCTGAAGTTCTTGTCATATAGGTCTTTGACTTGTTTGGTTAGAGTCACCCCAAGATACTTTATGCTGTTTGTAGCTATTGTGAAGGGGGTCATTTCCCTAATTTCTTTCTCAGTCTTCTTATCCTTTGAATATATAAAGGCTACTGATTTGCTTGCGTTGATTTTGTAGCCAGCCACTTTGCTGAAGTTGTTTATCAGCTGTAGGAGTTCTCAAGTAGAGTTTTTAGGAACACTTAAGTATACGATCATATCATCTGCAAATAGTGATAGTTTGACTTCTTCCTTTCCAATTTGTATCCCTTTGACTTCCTTCTGTTGTCTAATTACTCTAGCTAGGACTTCAAGAACTATATTGAAAAGATATGGAGAGAGGGGGCAGCCTTGTCTAGTCCCTGATTTTAGTGGGATTGCTTCAAGTTTCTCTCCATTTAGTTTGATGTTGGCTACCGGTTTGCTGTATATTGCTATTACTATGTTTAGATATGGGCCTTGAATTCCTGTGAAGAAGAATGAAACTTCATTTTGGAGAAAGAAGCATAAGTTAGATTACAGAAGAAAAATGGAGACTCACAGAAGTTAAGGCTTGCCTGTAATTATAAATAGTAGGGACGTTGCCTACAGATTGAACTTATTCCAGGGCCCACACGTTTTATTTTCTCCATTTTCTCTACCATGGCTTCCTTTGTCTAAGATTTAGATTTACATGGGCATAATTATCTTTACATCCTTCACCCATTTGGAGAGATCGATCCACATACTTCTCCCCTAGGTGCCTTTCTCCTGAATATTCTAATCATGCTCTTTCCATGTCCCTATCCATCCAGCCAATTCATTGGCTATAGCACAAGAATCAATGAACAGTCACACATCACCATTTCTCCTTCCAAACAAAGCATATTTGGTCACGTGTACTATTCAAGTTTCTACCTAGTGTGAATATTTCCTGTCATTTGCCTTTCAGGATTGTCTCAGAAAGGGGTTAGAATGCTACACATATCCACTTCTGCGTGTTGCTTGCAGAGCCATCAGTAAACCAGGCCCAAGTATTCTTTTCCTCAGTCAGATAATTGCAGAGAATAACCCATGAGGTTATTGATACATACTGGGCAGGAGACAACATTGTAATGGGAATAGAAACCATAAGCAATTGGTCAACTCCATCGTGTAACTTGCTTGTGCCTTCAGGACTTGTTCGGGCCCAATCATATATATATATATATATATATATATATATATATATATATACCACTTCCATTTGATAATATGTTGCTTTTGTTTGCATCCTAATTTATGACTTCGAGGGTCAGATAACACCCAGTTTCTAATTGGAAACTAAGGTTTTGTGGTAGCTTAGTGACTCATTGTGAATGCTCAGTTTCCACTAAGGCCTAATAGCAAGCCACAAGCTGTCTTTCAAAGGGAGAAAAATTGTCTAAAGATGAAGGTAATGCCTTGCTCTAAAATCTCAAAGGTTTCTTGTGTGATTCACCTATAGGGGCCTGATAAAGACTCCAAACAAAATATCTATCTGCCACTAACACCACAAGTACCACTAGTCTTCTGGATCATATAATCTAAGTGATAGAGCAACTTGCACAGGAACCTGGACCTTATAAAGAACCTTTGTTTTTTTGCAGCCCCACACAAAGCTAGCATTCCAATTAAATTGCTATATAGGCTGGAGTAACAAACTCAAGTTCTAGAGGGATTTGTCATCTCCAGAATCCAAATAGACCCACTAAGCATTGGGCTTCTTCCTTGATGATAGGAGGGCCAGGTGCAATAACTTAGTCTTCATCCTCAAAGTATTAACTCTTCACACCCACATATCACTGGGCTCCTGAGAATTTCACTGAAGTAGAAGGTCCTTGAATTTTGGTTGACTGTATTTCCCATCCTCTGATGGCATATGAATGATCAGAGAGTACGAAGTGGTGGCTACTTCTTTCTCATCTAATCCAATAGTCCTAATGTTATCAATATAGTGTATCCATGTGATTATTTGTGGAAGAGACAGACTATTGAAATGTTATGACACAGGGTAGGATAGTTAATATATCCATGAGATAAAACTGTAAAAAAAATATTGCTGGCCTTTTCAACTGAAAGCAAATTACTTCTGGTGGTTCCTATGGACAGTACAGAAAAAGAAACATTTGTTAGATCATAAACTACATACCATCACCAGCATATGTGTAATTTGCTCAAGTGAAGACACCATATCTGGTATGGCAGCTCTGATGGGAGCCACAACCTACTGAGTTTTCCACAGTCAACTGTCATTCTCCATGATCGATATGTCTTCTGCACTGGCCAGAAAGGAGAGTTAAAGGAAGATTTCTGTGGAAACTACCATTCTTTCATTTTTCAAGCCCCTGGTGGTGGCACAAACTTCTGCAGTTCCTCCAGAGATGGCAATACTGGTTTTGATTTACTATTTTCCTTGGCAGAGGCAACTCTAAAGGCTTCCATTTTAGCCTTTTCAACCATGATAGCCCTCACTCTGCAAATCAATAAACCAGTGTGAGAATTCTACCAAATTCTAAATTTATTTATGTCAATTATATATTCTGAAACTGGGCAAATAAACACAGGATGAGTTCAGGTCCCACTGGACCAATTGTGCATTAGACTTTAACCAAAATTCCCATTAGTCAATTCCATAAACCCCTACTGTAACTGAAGGGTCACAATGTTTCTAGGGGTCTCCTGGAATCAGCATCAACTCAGAACCAGTATCTAATAGATCCCCAAAAGCCTGATTGTTTATTCAACCCAACCTCCAGCCCCTGTACAGTTACCCTTGTAAAAGACCATAGGGCCCTCTATGGAAGCCTGGAGAAAGGCTAATGGTAAATCTTTTGTCAAGATTATTTCTCAGGGAAACCTGGCAATTCCTTCATTCAAAAGGTTCTAGGTCTGCAAATTACCTCAAGTCTGGAAATCTATTCCTAGACCAAGATTGCCTTTGCCATGAGCCAATGTAGCCTTTCTTTTATTTGTTTGAGAATTTTTATGCTTGCATACTTTAAACAAAAATTCAGTACATATTATATGTCTGGAAACAACTTGATTGATTAGCCAGTACTAAAGGTCCATATGAGTCACATCATTATAAAATTCACTTTGCCTGGGCTGACCATTACAGATTGGGCCATTGTACACATTGTTTTCTCTTTTGACCATTACAGTCACTATGATCACCTGACTATTTAGAAATTCGGTGCTTCCACCTTACGCATGCTACGTTGGTACAAATAAAACTTTACTGCATTTAGTTCATTCTATTGAGCCTCGGTATCTCAGACCCTAAGGTTTTGCACATGATAAATGACAACAAAACTCTTAATATGTGCTGGAATGCCTCTCACCATTTTGAGTTTTATAGGATTAGTGAAGGGCATATCTTCTGGGCCTTCCCATTGTTGAGGATACACTGTATATGGCTCTATCAGTGCTATTTCCTTGAGCATTAAAATTCCTTCATCAACACTGAACCAAGGGATATCAGCCATTTCCAACTTGTTTTCAACAGGCTATCGTTTGACAAATGTCTCAGCAAACCATTCAAGCAAATCTTTGACACCTTTTCTAACTATGTGAGCTTCCATATTAAGCCTAGATTCTTTACTCTGAAGCCTATATCAATAAACTATGGGCTTATATTTTCAAAACTTACTTTAATAGGCTCTTAAATGCAGTAGGGGAGGAAAATGGCTAGTAGGACAAGGGACATGTGGACCTGTTTATAAGTAGTTCCTTAGAGTGATTCCAATATAAGCCACAATGCAGTCCACTAGCAAAACACTATACATGAATGAGCAGCAGTTGATAAATCCAGAAGAAACTGTGAGACTCTGCCAATGGGCATGAGTCCACCAAAGTAGAAAGAAGTAGCCAGAACACCCCAGAAGTAATTTGGTGTGTTTCTTTCTATGAAGTCACGATAAGTGGAGACCAGCATCAGTGAAGCCAAACAAAGATCAGAAAGTGAATTAATGTCAGCACATCATCCACTGCCTGTTAGGTTATACTTACACTCTTTCTAAACATCACACTCGCCATACTCCCAAGCACACTCTCCAGCAAAACACCACATGCTTTTTCACCAACTTCCAGAGAACATCACACAACATGACTGAGTCTCCAATTAAACCAGAAATTCCCACTTCAATAAATTTAATTTTATGTTCCTTCCACCATTACGCCATGCCCTTAAAATACATTTCCTCACATATTCTTCAGATTTCTGCTTGAATTACATCCCAAATTCATTAAACTCTTTAGAAGTATTAACATATCTCCTCAAGAGCTACACTTTCTACCTCTCCTCTATGAGCCTGTTTGGTCTTAAATCTGGTCTAGAGGCAACAACTAATGGGCCCTGAGGAACATCAATATTGTCTTGCCTCTCATTTATTTCAGAGAAAGTCCCTGCTGGATTAGCAGACAATAGAGGATTAATTTTCTCAGTCAAAGGTAAAAAGGCAGTATTTCAAGAATTAGGGTGAGATAAACCCTTAAGAATCTGAGAGTTCAAATTTCTCAGTAAAGTCCTCCCACAAAACCTCAACCCCAAGTTATAAGATCTCATACTTTACAAATTAATGCTCTTACTTTATCTGCCAACCCCCTCTGAGGCTGGGGCTTAAATTTTCTCTTGTAATTCAGCCAAACTTATAATGAGGGCTTTGGTTTTATTTTCCACAGCTTGAGTTCTGCGACTGATAAAGAGAATATTCTCATCCAGGGAAAACTTCAACACCTTTAGACTGTTAATGCGTATCTGAAGCCAGTCAGTTTCATTACTAAGTTCTTCATTGTTCTCTACTGTATTCTGAGGAGTAGATGTCAGTTAGTTGTATCAGAGAGTTCACCCTTATCCCTATCCAATTGCCCAGAGATTCAAAGAGCAACCAAGCATCAACATCATTTTATTTCCCAATAAACTGCCCAAAGCTTCACAAATAGGGTTGTCACTCAAAATTGGTGAATCAGGATGATCAAGTACATTTATCTCCTTAGGTTTGTAGTATAATTTACACCATGGGCTTTCAGTACTCTTTGAGCCTGACTTGAGAGGCTGACTTTGAGAGAGACTGACTTGAGAGACTTCAGTAGCTATAGTGGTCGGTGAATTGAAAAGCCTATTCCAGATGTGTAAAAGATTCATCCTTATACTTCTGTTATTCTAGAACCAATTCTGATCACAAAATTTGTATTAGTCAGAGTTCTAGAGTAAATATATATATATATATATATATATATATATATATATATATATATATATATATAATTAAGAGAGAGAGAGAGAGAGAGAGAGAGAGAGAGAGAGAGAGAGAGAGAGAGAGAGAGAGAGAGATTGAGATTGAAGGGACTCTGGCCAGCTCAAGAGTGATGAGCATGGGTTCCCTTGTCCTCATTTCTCACTTGCAAGAAACTATTAGATTGAATTCCTAAAGCTAGACTGTAAAGTCTATTCCCTTATTTGGCCAATTGCTTCTCCTGAAGCTGACTACTAAGGTCCATCTATCAAAGTATTAAAGCTCACCAATCAATATCCCCCTTTGGATCACCTAAGTAACATGCTCAATTAAAATTCAATACCTCATCCTTAGACGTGGTTTTCCCTTTTATCTTTATAAACTACCATTTTATAAATAACCATTTTTCTATGTGCCATGTCTGTTGCCTCTCTATCCAGACTCAGTCCTTTGTTCTACTTCAGGACAAACACCCTAATTCTGTGTCCCTGTTCTTTCCCTTATGCCACATTCTCTGTCTCCTGTTATTTGTTCCTTATCTCTGCCATCTGTCCATCTAGGGTGAATACATTTCCTTTGTGCTGAAAATTTGGTCTTGGGGTCCTGGTCCAATACTTTTCCTATAACTATAGGTAGACACACACACACACACACACACACAGAGAGATAGATAGGTGATAGATAGATAGATAGATAGATAGATAGATAGATAGATAGATAGATAGATAGTGTCTTAGTCAGGGTTTCTATTCCTGCACAAACATCATGACCAAGAATCAAGTTGGGGAGGAAAGGGTTTATTGAGCTTACACTTCCACATTGCAGTTCATCACTAAAGGAAGTCAGGACTGGAACTCAAGCAGGTCAGGAAGCAGGAGCTGATGCAGAGGCCATGGAGGGATGTTTCTTACTGGCTTGCTTCCCCTGGCTTGCTCAGCCTGCTCTCTTATAGAACCCAAGAGCACCAGCCTGAAGGTGGTACCACCCACAAGTTGCCCTCCCCCCTTGATCACTAATTGAGAAAATGCCCCACAGCTGGATCTCATGGAGGTACTTCCCCAACTGATGCTCCTTTCTCTGTGATAACTCCAACCTGTGTCAAGTTGACACACAAAACTAGCCAGTACAGATAGATAGACAGATAGATGATAGATAGATAGATAGATAGATAGATAGATAGATAGATAGATAGATAGAAATAGAGATATATAATGGGGATTCATTGAAATGACTCAGAGGCTGCACTCCAACTAATCCAGCAATGGCTGGCTAAGAATGCAAAATACAAGAATAGAGTAGTTGCTCAGTTCACAGGCTGGCTTTCTCACCTAGTTTTTATTATATCCCAAAGATGGAATCCCAAAGAGGTAGATTCTAACGCCAGTGAAGGAATATGTACTAGCAAGGCAAGGCAAGAACATTCAGGTAAAGAGCAAAAAGCTTATTTCTTCTGTGTCAGTTGCTCTAAACTTGAGTGTTGTAACCTCTTTGCTGGGTTAAATGACCCCTTCACAGGGGTTATCTAAGATTGTCAGAAAACATAGATATTTACATTACAATTCATAGCAGTAATAAAATTAAAGTTATTAAGTAGCAACAAAAATGCCTTGTAGTCTCCACAACATGAGGAGCTATATTAAAAAGTCACAGCCTTAAGTAGGCTGATAATCATTGCTCTGTGTCCTTATATAGACTTCCAGATGGTCCAGATTAAAGGTTTGTCTTCCTGCTTCAGGACCTAGAATGTGTCTTCCTACCTCAAAAGGCCAGACTAGAAGTATCCACTTCAAACTAAGCAAAATCTCACAGATGTGCCTTCCATTTTGGATTATATTTCATTCTAGATATAGTCAAGTTGACAACCAATAACAGCCATCTCAACATCTCTCCTTGGTATGTGGACTTCCTTAAGCTTAGTTTTGAAGATTAAAATAGAAATAACCAGAATAATGAATAATTAAGTAATGCCATAGAAGCACACAACAGGGTGTATGTTCTGAATAACATAGGCTCTGAATAAAAATAAATAAATAACCCAAGGTGAGGTATTTGGATGGCTTTCAGGTAATGTCTTTGGACCTCCATCTCACACTTTGATGCATTATTGACATATAAGAGCATTTCTGTAACTTGTGGGAACAAAATTGCTAGAATTTATAAAGATACAGCAAAAAGATGAAATTTTTTAAGTCAGAAAAATGAAGCCATAACAACTATCATAATTGACAAGGACTAGTCAAAATTGACAGGAGTAGCATGAATTACTCATAAATTCCTGACGGTCTGTTAAGCTTTCTAAGTAACCAATCTCATATTGCACCACATTCACTGTTATCACAACTGGAGTACCATTTCTGGCATTCTTCTGGATCTGTTCCCATGGGCTGTTTTTGTTTGGTTACAAGTACTATATGTAAATTAAGTACACCTAATAGAGTGATGCCTCGTACAAATCAAGAAATGAGATAGAATTATAAGCATAATAGGAATGAGTTGGAGAATGACATAGACATAAATAATTCTGGCATAGTCCAAAGTCCTCATTTCCCTAGATTCTTCTACTATAAATATTTTATTGTCATGGCAACTTCCAATGCAGGTATCTATCCCATGATATTGAAAACACTAATTTCAGTGAGACCATATAGGAACATTAAAGACACATGGACACTTAAACATGTCTTTTTATCCTGTAACATTATTTTGCACTATATCATAAGTGATATTTGAAAATACATAACATCAATCTTCAAAAATATAAAGAATTTTAGACATCAAATTAAAAAGTTTGTTTGCTGAGTCACCTCCCCAGCACCATTAAAGGCTTTTTTGAGACAGAGTCATAATGTGTGGTCCTAATGAGGCTTACACTTGCAATGTAAATGTAGCCCTGACTGACCTCAAACCTGAAGCCTGTTTCAACTTTCCAGAGGCTGGGATTACAGGTTATACAACCACATACAACTTTAATATTTTTAAATGTGTATTTGGGTTTTAGAAAGCAATCTTAAATGCATGAAACCATTACAAGCAAGATACACTGTTGCTGTGTAACTCCACATTAAGCCTTTATCCACTTTGTCTTTCCTGAGGGATCCATTGCTGTCTTCATTTTCTGTACTGGCCCCTATACTGCTTGAAAGAAAGGCATAGGTCTGTTATGTCCCTTGATATATTTGTGCCACCTTGGAAACTAAATGTGTATTTCAGAAAACTCCAGTTCATTAAATACTGCAGCCCTGCCCCATATTACCATTGACAAGTGTCTGTCTTAAGTAGAGGCTGTCTAAAATACAGTTCTCTCTGTTAGGATAATGATTACCCTTTCAGGTATTTTGAATGGCTTAGCTGCTATTAAAATTAATTATAGAGAACTCTTAACTAGCACAGCCAAGGAACATAGTATTCTAGCTAATGGTTCAATTGAAAGAATGAAAAATTAAAAGATTTAGTGCCCCTGAATCTCAGTCTGGAACTGGGCCAGATGATTTGGTTTTATCAGAGTGTTTCTCCTAATCTAGATCATTACCTTGAACAATCAGCTTCCTAAATGGAAAGGGGATAATTTTCAAATACTGGCAATGCTAGTGTGGATCTCCTCCAACTCCTTCCTTCCTTCTACTGTACAGCTTTTTGCTTCAGATAAAGAATGTGTGATGAAGTTGTTACCGGTCACCACCACTATTAAGCAATGAGACTATTTGGTGGGGGTGGGGGGGCAGGACTATGATGTGGGTATAGAAGGGAGGGCTGAGAACTAGATGTTAAGTAAGTAGATAAATAAATAAATAAATAAATAAATAAATAAATAAATAAATAAATAATAAAAGGTGTAATGGGAATCACAGCTACTGTTCCTGGAAATACCTTTAAAAACTGAAGAATATTCCTCTCATGTTCTCACTTATGTGATGTAGGGCATTTTCTCCACATGTATCTGTCAGGCTATTATAAAATGACTGGTTTTAGTCAGTGGATTTGATGTCAATATGGAAAGGATGGATGGAAGATAGTTCAATAGGCAAAGTGCCTGCTGCACAAGGGTAGTGTCCTGATCTCAGATTCTGAGTACCCACATAAAAGCCAGGCACAGTGGTACGTGCTTGTAATGCCAGCACTGTGGATGGAAGCACAGACATGGGGACTTTTAGTAGCTTGCTGGCCAGCCAGTCTAGCAGAAAGATCAAGCTCTGGAGACATTGACTCAAAAGCTAGTCTGCAAAATGGTAGATACTTAAAGTCAACCTTGGGCCTCCACATGTGAACATACAGCTGCACACACACAGTATGCACATATACAACACACACATACACACACATACACACACAAACACACACATGCATACACACATATGTACGAACACATGCACATGCACACGGAAGCACACAGGGGAATGAAAGTGACCACAATGCCTCAGTCGAGGGGGTATTTTGCTCAGTGTTCACATGCCTGTTTGACATGCATAAATTCTGACTTAAACCCCTTGCATGCAGTCAAGGATATGCGTGTGTAGGCTTGTAAGAATATAAACCAAGTATAGCCCTCTTCCAAGGCTGGACAAGGAGCCATGCATTTTCCCCACATGAGTGCCACTCCTCAGTGTTTATCTGCTGCTCCTTTCCCGCCTTTCATCAGGAACCCCACCTGCACTGACTTTTTCTCTCTGCCCAGGAGATCTCTAATCACTCTGTAATGTTCACTATTTCTCACGTCTCACCTCAATCAAAGCTGCAGCTATCTTTGCAGTCAAACAACATAGCTTTTCATCCTAAAGTAACAGCTTATTCCCACGCCTCTCACTTCCTTGTTTATAACTGTACCAATTTAGTTTAATATCCCCCCCAATCTCCTTTACAATGACACAGAAAAGCAACATATTGTTTATGAGATCAAAGGCAAGGGTGAGGAACAAAGAGAGAAAAGTAAAATACAGAATGCAAAAAGAACAAGAAAAAGAATGGAAAAGATGGAGAAAAGCTATATACTTTTAGGGCCAGCAGAAAACATACAGACATTGTGCGAAGACCACATCACAGCAGTGTCTAAACAATTTAAAGTCCATCAGCCAGCCCCATCTCATTTTACATTTATCTCTAATTGTGCTGATTTCTTTTTTCCTTCTGAATCTAGTAAATGGAAATAGGAAGGATTTACTGCCTTTACACTTCCCTCTGTCTGTTTCTCAATGGCACTATGGTTATATGAAGGATTGTGGCCCTTTTTCTAAAGCTTCAAGCCTTCTAACTTTGTGTTGATGTACAGCAACTTGGTGCTATATCTTGCTCCTAGTGTTAGTCTAATTGGCAACTTCATAACTGTAACCCACTGCATAACAGTAGCAAGTGGAGATGACAGCTTACCATCTGCCAGCAAGCTTCTAAGAACAATCTCATTATGTTTCATTGAGGTCCTCTGTCAGACTTCTAAGTCCATATTGCTATGGTTAAGAAAACAGAAGTCCAGAGAGTTTGAGTAAATTTTCAGAAGGCATCATTAGGATTAAAATCTTCCCTTCAGAACATCAGTCCACAAGGCTATTGCTTTTGAGCACACTTTCATTTTCTGTTTCAGAATTCTACATACCCTAGGCTAGCCTTATATTGCTCTGTAGCTGATGATAGGATTAAAATCCTGATCCACATACACTTACTGTGATCCACAGACACTTACTGTGATGCCCAAGTTCATTACCACACTTTTTGGTAACTCTCCAATAGGACACACACAGTCTTTATTGATTTTTCTTTAAGATTACATCTTCTGTGTATGGCAACTTAAGTGGGGGTGGTGGGGGAGTCCACTTGAGAGCCAACATGCTAGGCCACTTGTGCTCTTCAGGGATTTATATCATGGAGCCCTCAAAGCATGGGGAACTTTCCTTCTGTAGTATTGTTCAAACTGCCCTTACCTCTGAATTTTGCAGTTTAAGAAAAGATATAGAAGCAGCACACGAGACAGAGGAAACTCATCATCAAGAGTTTGTAAGCATGTTCATCTGAGATTGGGTTCTACCTCCACCCTAACTGTGCTTTCCCCAAGGGGGGGGAGGGAGAGTTCCCAGAGAGTGGAGTTCATGCACAGACAAACTGGACAGATAAGGAAGGCAGAAACAACACCTGATTGCAATTAACTATTCACAAAATACAATAAGAAGGATTTTTCACCAAATCCCTCTATTTTGAGACCTCTAAAGAAAATAAAGTTAATTTCAAGTTATGGTCTCGGTAGAGTTATCTTCTTTAGATTTTATAGAATCTCTTGCTTTTATAAGGACCCTTTTTTAATCCAGCAACTAAAATGATTCTAAGGCCACTATCAGGGTGTGGGGAAAAAAAGCCTATTTCGCTCCGGTGACTGAGGATCTAAATGGTCTAGAAACTGTGAATGCTGAACAAGGATGTTTAAGCCACTTGCTGTACTTCACTGCACAATTATAAATCCTTCTTGCAATTTCTCAGACACTCAGGCCACTGGAGCTAATTAACTGGTCTGGCAGTGGGAAGATGTGGCCACATGATTCACAGTTGCTGATGCCTAGGCGGTATTTAATTTCAACAATAGATGGATTGAAGGGCAGCAGTTAGCAAGAGTATCAGCACATAGAGCATGCCTAACTAAGTGGCTCTTACTCAGCTTCAATACTACCTTCCTGAAGATTTATGTGTTTTAGTTTCAAAACAATTTGCATTGCAAAGAGCAGTAAGGAAACCAAGCCTTAGTTCTGAACTGACAAACCTAACATGGTAACTCCCATAAGATGTCACTCATGTCTGAGGATGACTGGTCCATGATGCAGGGTATACATCTTAACATCCTCTGTGCCATACCAAAAGACAGCAAGGCCCATGGGTGAGCAAAGGGTGCAGAGATAAGCAACTCCAAAGTCATTCTCAAAGAACACTGTCTGCTTTATTGCAGATGAGCAACTACTTAGAGAGTAGAAGTCTAAAGACTGAGATTGGTTACCACGTTACCTTGGATTGGAGAGTGAGTGCTCATACCACCAGGATCTCAATGCAGAAGGAGGACATTAAAAGAGATGTGGACCTCTCCTTCCTTCTTCTTGAGCATCATTTGATATGTGAATTGTTTCTTGGGTATTCCAAGCTTCTGGGCTAATATCCATTTATCAGTGAATGCATACCATGTGTGTTCTTTTGTGATTGGGTCCTGGAAAGGCTCAGTGCAGCAGTGTAGTGGAATACCAGGACAGGGAAACGTGAAGAGGGTGACTGGGGTACAGAGGGAAGGAAGAGGACTTATGGGACTTTCAGGGAGGTGGGATCCAGGAAAGGGGATATCATTTGAAATGTAAATAAAGAATATATCGAATAATTTAAAAAAGAGATGTGGAGATTGCAGACTCAGCCACAGGCCAGCTACTCATGCTACTTCATAATTCAATACCCTGGCTTCAGAAGTGTGGTGAGCATGATTCTTATTTAGAAGTGCAGTAGGCCAGGTCTACTTAAATGTTTGCATTTTCTCCTACACCTCTAAACTATGTAAGTGAAGCAAATGAAAACTGTCCATGAGTATTTCAAAATTTTGAGGAATGTACTTAGGCTATACTAAGTACTTATTAATGATCAGTCCTGTGGTCCTGCCTCACTCCCTAGCCACAAAAAATACAGCTCACTTTGAGCATTTCTTGAATTCACTAACAAGACAGCTTTCAGCCAAGGCCCACTGTGCTTCGTATATCATGCTCATTGTCACCACATGTTTTTTGTGTGTAGAGGGAAATCTATATTTTCTTTGCTAGAGTATTTCCATAGATTGTCCTACTTAGTCCATGTTCCATAAAGTAAGCTCCAGAAAATCATGAGTCCCTGCTAGTTGCTCCCAGCTCAACTATATCATCATTCTGCCCCATGACACTGCCTTTGCCAATTATGAACTATGTGTGCTTCTCACAGAGCCTCCATGGTTTTCTTTGCACCTTTTTTGTACGTCATGGGGAGTTATAGATACGTATAGGTGCTTTCTCATCTGAACTGAATGCTGCCTAGTTCAGCTATTCCTGGAGAGGAGGTGGACTTGGGTTGGGTGGTGGGTGTCAAATTCCTGAAAAGTTGGAAGTTCTATCTGCTTCCAGAGTTTCAGCCCCAATCACCAAGTGAAGTAGAAAATATTAGAATTTTGTGGCAGCTGTAATGTATTATCATAAACTGGGAGGCCTAAAACAACCACAACTGATTATCTCAAGATCAGTAATCCAAAATGAAATGCAGGACTATAAATGAGTGACTCCCTTGATGAGAGCTACAGGTAATAATCAAATGGCTACCCAGAGAAGAAGAATCAGTCTTCTTCAGGAATGACCATGATAAATTACCCAGTCTCAGTAACTGCTCAACCCTAAGCATATATACATTTAAAGAATGCAAAATGGAGCCAGTCCATGATGTGTGTTGGAAAAGGGGATTCTAAAAAACAAAATAAAAAAAAGTTGCTTTTTAAAAACTAAGTATTACCAGGGCCATGTGTCCTCCTAGGTCCTCATGAACAGGAATGAACTCTCTTCTAGCTCCCTTTTATTGTCTCTGGCTACCATGTTTTATTTTGTTTTGCTTGTTTTATTTTGCTGTTTAAGAATTTGTTTTGTTGTTTTCACCTAAATGATCTTGCATTCTGTAATGTTGGGTCTCTACATGTTTTTTTTTTCTCTTCTAAAGATGACAGTGTGTAGATTTAGAGCCCATTCTATCCCAGCAATCCCATACTTCACCTGAGTACACATAAATCCATTTCTAAAGAAAGATGCGTCCTAAAGGTCAAGGAAGGCATTAAAATTTGGGTTGATCATATTCACAGGCACAGGGCCCCTTAGTTTACCTGTGTGAATTACCTGCTACTTGTCAGTTTTTCATCATTATATTTTGTTAAACTTTTCATTAATTTCATTGAAATGAAACAATTAGTACCATGTCTGGGAAGCCTGTTCACTGTGACTCTAACACACTGAAGCACGGAGGATTTTGTTAAAGAGTTTATTGGCTGTTTTTGGATGTCTGTTTGTTTTCTAATGAGAAAGAACAAGTGGGTGTGGGTTTGTGTAAGTAGGAAGAAAGAGGAGGAACTGTGAGGAGCTGGGAGAGGTGAAACCAAAATCAGAATTCATTGTACTAAAACAATGGAGTATAGAACTAAACAGAGAATTCACAACAGAAGAATCTCTAATGGCCGAGAGGCACTTAAAGAGTTATTGAAAGTCCTTAGTGATCAGGGAAGTGTAAATCAAAACAACCCTGAGATTCCACCTTATGCCAATCAAAATGGCCAAGATCAAAAACTCAAGTGACAGCACATGTTGGTTAGGATGTGGAGAAAGAGGCATACTCCTCCATTGCTGGTGGGATTGCAAGCAGATACAGCTAATCTGGAAACCAATCTCAAGGTTCCTCAGAAAACTGGAAATAGATCTACCTGAAGATCCAGATATAACACTCATTGGCATATACCCAAAAGATGCCCCACTGTGCATGCTCCACTATGTTCAAGGCTGCCTTGTTTGTGATAACCAGAAGGTGGAAGCAACCCAGATGTTCCAGTGGAAAAATGGATACAGAAAATGTGGTTCATTTAAACAATGGACTACTATTTGGCTATTAAGAACAAGACATCCTGAATTGTGCAGGGAAATGGATGGAACTAGAAAATATCATCCTGAGTGAGGTAACTCAGACACAAATGGACATGCATGGTATGTACTCACTAATAAGTGGATATTAGCCAAGAAAGTACAGAATACCCAGAAGTCCAGAACTCAAGAAGGTTAACAAGCCAAAGGGCATAAGTGAGGATGCTTCAATCCCACTTGGAAGGGAGAAGAAAGCTTCAGACAACTTTTAAATAAAAATGAGTATGAACGTTAACTTAGTGCCAGATATACCATTTGCTCTTCTTTCCATGCCAGAGGAGACTTTCATCCTGAAGCTAGGGCAAAATAACAGGGATTTTACTCTTCTATTCAATAAAAAAAAAACACACACACACAAAAGTCAGATTCTTTAAATGAAGAGAACCAATAGCTTGTGTGTATGTGTGTGTGCATGTGTGTTATATGTTCAAAAACAATACTTTTATAAAACTTAGTATTGCTTAGAAGAATACTAAATTGAAAGGAATATGTGTTTTGTTTTTCTGAGTGACATTAAAGATCTTAAATTCAGGAAGGAATGATTGGTACAGTTGATGACATTTGATTTGAATTCATGGATGGAGAGGTAAAATCTACACATGTGCCATGTTGAAGGCTGTAGTTGCTAAAGTATCAGGAAAAGGTATACTAGTTTTTATATGCTCACTGAAGATATTTAATTCCCCTCAGATAGCAAAGGACACATATAGATAGTATAGATAGTAGAGCTCATCCACTATATTCATCACAGAAGAATATAGAAAAACTCATTTCTGGCTATACTTTGAATATTAATAACTGTGACATTTAAATTGAATACCTTTGAAAAGTAAAAAAGTATGTATCTTAATTAATTAGTTGTAGTGTGTAAAACACTGTGACCAAAACAAAGCAACATGGGGAGGAAAGTGTTTATTTCAGCTTACAACTCTCAGGTCACACTCCATCACTAAAAAAAAATCAGAGCAAAAAAAAAAAAAAAAAAAAAAAACCTCATGCCAGAAACCTGAAGGCAGGAACTGAGCAGAAGCCATGGAAGATTCTCCATTAAAAATTATGTCTCATAGCTTGCTTATCCTGATTTCTTAAAGCACCCAGGACCACTAGCCCAGGGTTGGCACTGCACATAATGAATGTTTCCTATTATCAAGAAAATGCACCACAGGCTTTTCCACAAGCTAATTTTGAGGAGACATTGCTTCAATTGAGGTTCCCTTCTTCAAAGTTATTCAAACTTATGTCAAGCTAATATAAAAAAAAAATCTAGCATTTACACTCAAAGCTTGTGTGTAAAACAACTGTTTAAATTTTATCTTTATTTATTTATTTATTTATTTATTCATTCATTCATTCAATATATTCTTTATTTACATTTCAAATGATTTCCCCTTTATGGCTCCCCACTCCCCGAAAGTCACATAAGCCCTCTTTCCTCTCCCTGTTCCCCCATCCACACCTTCCCACTCCCCTATTCTGGTATTGCCCTATACTGCATTGAGTCTTTCCAGAACCAGGGGCCACTCCGTCATTCTTCTTGGACATCATTTGATGTGTGGATTATGACTTGGGTAATCCAAGTTTCTAGGCTAATATCCACTTATCAGTGAGTGCATACCATGATTGATCTTTTGAGACTGGGTTACCTCACTTAGTATGATGTTCTCCAGCTCCATCCATTTGTCTAAGAATTTCATGAATTCGTTGTTTCTAATGGCTGAATAATACTACATTAAGTAAATATACCACATTTTTTGTATCCATTCCTCCGTTGAGAGACACCTGGGTTCTTTCCAGCTTCTGGCTATTATACATAGGGCTACTATGAACATAGTGGAGCATGTATCCTTATTGCATGTTGGGGAAACCTCTAGGTATATTGCCCAGAAGTCGTATAGCAGGGTCCTCCGGAAGTGACATGCCCAGTTTTCTGAGGAACCGCCAGACTGATTTCCAAAGTGGCTGCACCATCTTGCAATCCCACCATAAGTAGAGGAGTGAGTTCCTCTTTCTCCACATCCTCGCCAACACTTGCTGTCTCCTGATTTTTTGACCTTAGCCATTCTGACTGGTGTGAGGTAAAATCTCAGGGTTGTTTTGATTTGCATTTCTCTAATGATTAATGATGTTGAACATTTCTTAAGGTGTTTCTCAGCCATCCGATGTTCATCATATGAAAATTCTTTGTTTAGCTCTGTACCCCACATTTTAATAGGGATATTTGGTTCTCTAGGTTCTACCTTCTTGAGTTCTTTGTATATATTAGATATTAGCCCTCTGTCAGATTTAGGGTTGGTGAAGATCCTTTCCCAATCTGTTGGTTGACGTTTTGTCCTTTTGACAGTGTCCTTTGCCTTACAGAAACTTTGTAGTTTTATGAGGTCCCATTTGTCAACTCTTGATCTTAGAGCATAAGCTATTGGTGTTCTGTTCAGGAACTTTTCCCCTGTACCCATGTCCTCAAGTGTCTTTCCCAGTTTCTTTTCTACTAGTTTCAGTGTGTCAGGTTTTATGTGGAGGTCCTTGATCCACTTGGAGTTGAGCTTAGTACAAGGAGATAAGAATGGATCGATTCGCATTCTTCTGCATGCTGACCTCCAGTTGAACCAGCACCATTTGTTGAAAAGGCCATTTTTTCCCACTGGATGCTTGAGGATGTAAAACATTAAATAAGTTAAGTCCTACTATTAGTGTTTTCTGTATGTGAACACATGCCAACACATCAGCTCACAAACACATGTTGAAATGTATTTAAGTTAGATGCAGAATTTAGGATCTAGAGATATCAATAAGGTAACAGATTAGAAAGACTTCATCCATTGCTTTCTCATTGACTTTACCAAGACATTTGCAAAACTCTTCTGTTTTGGGGGGGGTGTTTTGGGGAGGTTATTTTCTAGGGACTACTTCCATGTATTATGTTTATAACAGCAATTGGACCAACCCTGATTTTTAAAAGTCTGCCCTCTGCTACTTTCTTGATGTATTAATTTGGTTCTGCAGAGGCTTTAGGTAGTTCATTTATGTGTGTTCTACTTAGCAGCTCTGTTATAGTGTCTATATTGTCATCTACAGACAACAGTAAATTGCCTTCATTATTAACTCCAGACTATAAACAACCGTGGTATGAGAATGATGTATGATGTGTATTGTTTATATCAGTAGAAACAGCCAATAAAGTGATATTGCTCAGTATTTCAAAAGAACAGAGGTATGATAGATAAGAAGAGTTTGAAATATGTTAATGTATAAACATTCAGAAATACCTCATACAGAGAAGCAGTTGCTTATGAAGTTGTACAAGAAATATGATGACCTCAAATTCTATTGATGAGGTGCAGCCTTGATTCTGGTTTTTTTTTTTTTTTCAGCCTCGATTCTTGAATCTATGAGGGAAGTACAGTTGGACTAGCTATACACTTGGTTTTGGTTGATGACACTCTCTGCAATAGCACCTATATAGCCATTTATTCAATTACTTGACCAAGAATTTTTTTCCAGATTTGATAATTGGGTAGATGAGTTCAGGAGCTTTGATCAGGAATTTCTAGATGCATGAGAATAAAATTGTTGAAAAGAATTTAAAACCATGTTACCAACAATTATACATAAGATATCAAATAATACTTTTTATTTATAAAAAAGAAAAAAAAGTTACATTAGTCACCAACAGGCAGAATCTTGTCCAAAAATGTTCAATGCATGGCACATCTGCTGACTTGTAAGAGTTGTACTTTCAGACAGATCTCACCTAATTACCTGCACATTCTGATCTGGTGAGGTGCTTTCTGCAGGCTATCCTAATTACAGGTCAGTGGCCTGTACCTGCAAATTAAGCTTAGTGTGTGAGAAAAGAACTTCTCTCCCTTCTCCCTTCTCAGTAACAAACAATCTCTCTGAGGTTAGATAAGAAAATTAAGGCACTCCAACCCCACCATGGAGGAAACCTCCTTCCTTACAAATCCCCAAGCCAATCATTTCATTTCTTCTGGGCTGATCACTCCCCCATCTCTTTCTTGATCATTCTTGTTTCTAAGATGCTATCTCTTCATTTAGCTGTGTTACAAGCTATCTCTGTTTTTCTTTTTTTTTTTTTGTACGATATATTCTTTATTTACATTTCAAATGATATCCCCTTTCCTCGATCCCCTTCCCTAAAAGTCCCACAAGCCCTCTTCCCTCCCCCTGCTCCCCAATCACCCCCCTCCCATTTCCCTGTCCTGGTATTTCCCAACACTGCTGCAAGCCTTTCCAGGACCAGAGGCCTCTCCTTCCATCTTCTTGGGCATCATTTGATATGTGAATTGTTTCTTGGGTATTCCGAGCTTCTGGGTTAATATCTGCTTATCAGTGAATGCATACCATGTGTGTTCTTTTGTAATTGGGTCACCTCACTCAGTATGACATTCTCCAGATCCACCCACTTGCCTAAGAATTTCATGAATTCATTGTTTTTAATAGCTGTGTAGTATTCCATAGTGTAAATATACCACATTCTCTGTATCCATTCCTCCGTTAAGGGATATCTGGATTCTTTCTAGCTTCTGGCTATCATAAATAGGGCTGCTATGAACATACTGGAGCATGTGTCTTTATTACATGCTGGGAAATCCTCTGGGTATATGCCCAGGAGCGGTATAGTGAGGTACTCTGATAGTATCATCCCCAATTTTCTGAGGAACCACCAGAATGATTTCCAGAGTAGTTGTACCAGCTTGCAACTCCACCAGAAGTAGAGGAGTGTTCCTGTTTCTCCACATCCTCACCAGCGCCTGTTTTCTCCTGAGTTTTTGATCTTAGTCATTCTGACTGGTGTGAGGTGAAATCCCAGGGTTGCTTTGATTTGCATTTCCCAGATGACTAAGGATGTTGAACATTTCTTTAGGTGCTTCTCTACCATTAGATATTCCGCAAGTTAAAATTCTTTGTTTAATTCTGTACCCCATTTTTAATAGGGTTATTTGGCTATCTGGAGTCTACCTTCTTGAGTTCTTTGTATATATTGGACATTAATCCTCTGTTGGATGTAGGGTTGGTAAAGACCTTTTCCCAATTTGGTGGTTGCTGTTTTGTCCTTTTGACAATGTCCTTTGCCTTACAAAAACTTTGTAATTTTATGAGGTCCCACTTGTCAATTTTTGATCTTAGAGCATAAGCTATTGGTGTTCTGTTCAAGAAAATTTCCCCTGTGCCTATGTGCTCAAGGCTCTTCCACAGTTTCTTTTGTATTAATTTCAGTGTGTCTGGCTTTATGTGGAGGTCCTTGATCCACTTGGCCTTGAGTTTGGTACAAGGAGATAAAAATGGATCGATTTGCATTCTTCTGCATGCTGACCTCCAGTGGAAACAACACCATTTGTTGAAAAGGCTATCTTTTTTTCCACTGGATGGTTTTAGCTCCTTTGTCAAAGATCAAGTGACCATAATTGTGTGGTTTCATTTCTGAATCTTCAATTCTATTCCACTGATCTACCTGCCTATCACTGTACCAATACCATGCAGTTTTTATCATTATTGCTCTGTAGTGCTGCTTGAGGTTGGGGATACTGATTCCCCCAGTTCTTTTACTGATGAGAATAGTTTTAGCTTTCCTGGGTTTTTTGTTATTCCAGATGAATTTGAGAATTGCACTTTCTAACAATATGAAGAATTGAGTTGGGATTTTGATGGGAATTGCATTGAATCTGTATATTTCTTTTGGCAAGATGGCCATTTTTACTATATTAATCCTGCCAATCCACAGGCATGGAAGATTTTTCCATCTTCTGAGGTCTTTTTCAATTTCTTTCTTTGCAGATGATATGATAGTATACTTAAGCAGCCAAAAAAACTCCACCAGAGAACTCCTACAGCTGATAAACAACTTCAGCAAAGTGGCTGGATTAACTCAAGCAAATCAGTAGCCTTCCTATACTCAAAGTATAAACAGGCTGGGGAGAAAGTTAGGGAAAGGACACCCTTCACAAAAGCCACAAACAATATAAAGTATCTTGGTGTAACTCTAATCAAACAAGTGAAAGATCTGTATGACAAGAACAAGCTATCTCAAATACATATTTAAAAGTCAGCTACTATCCACTTATAAGTGAATGCATACCATGGATGTCCTTTTGGGACTGGGTGACCTCACTCAAGATGATATTCACAAGTTCTGGTCATTGGCCTCCAAAATTCATGATGTCTTTACTTTTAAGAGCTGAAAGGCATTCCACTGTGTAGGTCTTCCATATTTTCTTTATCCATTCTTCAGTTGAGGGACATATAGGTTTTTGCCAGTTTCTGGCTATTACAAATAAAGCAGCTGTGAACCGAGTTGAGCAAGTATCTTTGTGGGATGTTGGAGCATATTTTGAGTATATGCTCAGGAGTGATATAGCTAGGTCTTGAGGCAAAACTATTCCCAGTTCTCTAAGAAACCATCAAACTGATTTCCTAAGTGGTTGTACAAGTTTGCATTTCCACCAGCAATGAAGTATTTCTCTTGCTCCACATTCTTGCCAACAGGTACAATCTCTTGAGATTTTGATGCATGTAAGATGGAACCTCAGAGTTGTCTTGATTTGACTTTCCCCAATGACTAAGGACTTTGAACATTTCTTTTAGTGATCATCAAAATATGGGTACCATGCTAGACTCCACAGACCTAAAGAAGCTAAACAAGAAAGAAGGCACAAAAGAAAAAGCTTGAATATCACTTAGAAGGGTGAATAAAATACACCTCATCATGTGAGGCAGATGGAGGTAGAAAACTGGGAAGGGGGATGGGAGGGGAATGGAAGATTCAGGATCAAGTATTGGGAAGGACAAAAGAGATTGCTAAATGACCATAAAGATGAATGGAAATCTGCAGCTCATGGGGGCAAAAAGGTGGAGGATGCATCTTCAGGACATGTCAAAGACCTGGGATAAGGGAGGCTCCCAAGAATAAATGAATATGGAACCTAGAGAGGCCACCTTCTATAGCCAGGCCGGAATCCCTGATGGAGTGAGAGACAACAACACACCCACAAACCTTTCAACCCAAAATGTATCCTGTCTACAGGAATTGCAGGCATGGGAGATGGAGCAGAGACTGAGGAGATAGCCAACCCATAACTAGCCCAACTTGAGACCCATTCCATGGGCAAGCACAAATCCCTAACCTTATTAATAACCCTCTTTTACTTGCAAACAGGAGCATGTTGTCCTCTGAGAGATTCCACTCAGCTTCTGATTCAGACACACCCACAACTTGGAGACTCTTATGGAAGAATAGGAGGAAGAATGTCAGCCCTGTAGGGGATAGGAACTCCACAGGAAGACCACCCTGGACCCTTAGGACTCACACAGTCTGAACCACCAAACAAAGAACATTCACTGGCTGGACCTAGGCCTCCCCATACATATGTAGCAAATGTGTAGTTTGATCTTCATGTAGGTCCTGAACAACTGGAACAGGGGCTATTCCAAAGCTGCTGCCTGTACATGGGATACATTCTTCTAGCTAGTGCTGCCTTGTCTAGACTCAGCAGGAAGTGCCTAGCCTCACAGAGACTTGAAGTGCCAGGGTGGGTGGATACCCAGGGGACTCCACGTGTTCAGAGAAAAAAGGAAGGAGTGATGAGAAAAGGAGTGTGGAAGGGCCTGACCAGGATGGGGGTAGTAGAGGGAAGTAAAGGTAAATAAGTTCAAAAAAATTAAATTTAAATTTTTAGCAAGTCAGCAGTTAAGCATGTAAATAAAACTTCCTGAAGTCTCATAAGTAGTTCCCTGTGAAGAGTCTAGACTAAAGTGAAGAAGCTCTGTCCATGATTTTGAAAAGCTAAACATGTCAGCAAACACATAAGGTAAAGTGCTGGATCATTTTTGTTTTCTTATATCTTTTCTTGACCCCAGAAAGTCAGTAAGACTAAGAAAGACCTACTGCCTTCAGCTTTTAAAGGAAAGCCAAAGTCATTTTGAAAATGCTATTAAATTTCGATTGTTGAAAATAATAAGTAATTAATATTAGATCCTGACTGTATATTCTTGATGAAATTGATCACTTTCCTTACTGAGGAAATTATAATCTTTATCAAGTATTTAATGTATATATCTATTAAACAAGAAATTACAACTTGATGGTATTGAGTAAAAATGAAAATGGGGAGGTTGAACTTCAGGTCACCATTTGCACCAGGGAGCCAGGAGGCTCCAAAGCCTTCTGTGCAAGGCCCACCTGGAGAGAATGATCTCCCAGCAGCACCTTCACTTCTGAGCACAGAGGTGAGATCTCTGCTTTCTCTCATATCTGTCTAGAGTTGAAGAGCTAGGGGCACACAGGGCATATGATCAGTGGAGCAGCTGGGACAGTCACCATCTGCACCCGGGAGCCGAGAGGCTCCACAGTCATCTGCACACAGACCATGCCAGAAGAGAGTTGGTCTCCAAGGAGTCTAGCCACAGGCTTACAGGCCCACAGGAAGGACAAGCTCCAGCCACATACAGCAATTAACACCAGAGATATCCAGCAAAAGGTAAGCACAAGAACCCTACCAACAGAAACTAAGGCTACTTGGCATCAGAACACAGTTCTCCCACCATAGTAAGTCCTGGATACCCCAACATACCAGAACAGCAAGAGTTGGATTTAAAATCACATCTCATGATGCTGATAGAGGACTGTAGGAACATAAATAACTACCTTAAAAAAAATACAGGAGAACACAGATAAACAAGTAGAAGCCCTTAAATAATTACAGGAAAACAGAACCAAACAGGTGAAGGAACTGAACAAAGTCATCCAGGATCTAAAAACAGAAGTTGAAACAATAAAGAAATCACAAAGGGAGACAACATTGGAGATAGAAAACGTAGGAAAGAAATCAGGAGTCATAGATGCAAGAAGCATCAACAACAGAATACAAGAAATAGAGGAGAGAATCTCAGGTGCAGAAGACACTATAGAAACCATTGACTCAGCAGTCAAATAATATGCAAAATGCAAAAAGATTGTAACCCAAAACATCGAGGAACTCCAGGACACACTGAGAAGACCAAACCTAAGGATTATAGGTATAGAAGAGAGCGAGGATTTACAACTTAAAGGGCCAGCAAATTTCTTCAACAAAATAATAGAAAAAAACTTCCCTAGCCTAAAGAAAGAGCTATCCAAGGACATATAAGAAGCCTACAGAACTCCAAATAGATCAGAAAACAAATCCCTCCCATCACATAATAATCAAAACACCAAATGCACAAAACAAAGAAAGAATACTGAAAACAGCAAGGGGAAAAGGTCAAGTAACATACAAAGTAAGACCTATCAGAATTACACCAGACTTCTCACCAGAGATGATGAAAGTTAGAAAATCCTTAGCAGATGTCATACAGTCCCTAAGAGAACACAAATGCCAGTCAAGGCTACCATACCCAGTAAAACTCTCAATTAACATAGATGGCAAAATCAATATATTCCATGACAAAACCAAATTTACACAATATGTTTCCACAAATACAGCCCTTCAAAGGATAATAAATGGAAACCCCAACACAAGGAGGAAGACCATACCCTAGAAAAAGCAAGAAAGTTGTCTTCCATTAACAAATCAATAAGAAGACAGCCACATAAACATAACTCCACCTTTAACAACAATAATATCAGGAAGCAACAATCACTTTTCCTCTCAATATCAATGGACTCAATTCTCCAATAAAATGTCATAGGCTAATAGACTGGATACATAAACAGGATGCAGCATTTTGCTGCATACAAGAAACCCACCTCAGTGACAAAAACAGACACTACCTTAAAGCAAAAGGCTGGAAAACAGTTTTCCAAGCAAATGGTCCAAAGAATCAAGCTGGAAAAGCCATTCTAATAGTGAATACAATCGACTTTCGACCTAAAGTTATCAAAAAAGAAAAAGAAGGACACCTCATATTCATCTAAGGAAAATTAAACCAAGAATAACATTCAATCTTGAATATCTATGCTCCAAATGCAAGGGCACCCACATTCATAAAAGAAACTTTACAGAAGCCCAAAGCATATGTTGCACCTCATACAATAATAGTGAGAGACTATAACACATACCCACATCAATAGACAGATCATGGAAACAGAAACTAAACAGAGAATCAGTGAAGTTAACAGAAGCTATGAACCAAATAGATTTAACAGATATCTATAGAACATTTTATGCTAAAACAAGAGGACACACCCTCTTCTCAGCACTTCATGGAACCTTCTCCAAAATTGATCATATAATCGATAACTAAACAGGTCTCAACAGATATAAGAAGATTGAAATAATCCCCTGCATCCTATCAGATCATCACAGATTAAGGCTGATCTTCAATAACATCAAAAACAATAGAAAGCCTACATAATGGAATCTGAACAACACTCTACACAATGATAACTTGTTTAAGGAAGAAATAAAGAAAGAAAGTAAAGACTTTTTAGAGTTTAATGAAAATGAAGCCACAACATACCCAAAGCAATGGGACACAATGAAAGCAGACGTAAGAGGAAAAAATTGATCTAAGTGCCTACAAAAAGAAACTGGAGAAAGCATACACTATCAGCTTGACAGCACATCTGAAAGCTCTAGAACAAAAAAATTTTAAAAAAGCAAATACACCCAAGAAGAGTAGACGGCAGGAAATAATCAAATTCAGAGCTGAAATCAAGCAAGTAGAAAGAAAACAAACTATACATAGAATCTAGAGCTGGTTCTTTGAGAAAATCAACAAGATAAACCCTTAGCCAGATTAACCAGGGGGCACAGAGACAGTATCCAAATTAACAAAATCAGAAATGAAAAGGGAGACATAACAACGGACACAGAGGAAATCCAAAACAAACATCAGATCCCATTACAAAAGCCTTTATTCAACACAACTGGAAAATCTGGATGAAATGGAGAATTTCCTAGACAGATACCAGGTGCCAAAGTTAAATCACAATCAGATAATTGATCTAAACAGACCCATAATCTCTAATGAAATAGAATCAGTCATCAATAGCCTCCCAAGCAAGAAAATCCCAGAACCAGATGTCATTATTGCAGAGTTCTATCAGATGTTCAAAGAAAACCTAATACCAATACTCTCCAAACTATTGCACAAAATAATAACTCAACAAACGCTACCCAATTTGTTCTGTGAAGCCACAATTAGAGACTCGGACACCCAAACCACACAAAGACCCTACAAAAAAAGAGAACTTCAGACCGATTTCCCTTATGAATATCAATGGAAAAATATGCAATAAAATTCATGTAAACCGAATCCAAGAACACATCAAAATGATCATTCATCATGATCAAGTAAACTTCATCCCAGCAATGCAGTGATGGTTCAATATAAGGAAATCCATCAACATAATCCACTACGTAAACAAATTTAAAGGAAAAAAACACATCATCTCATTAGATGCTGAAAAAGCATTTGACAAAAATCCACTCCTTCATGATAAAAGTCTTGGAAAGATCAGGAATTCAAGTCTCATACCTAAATACAGTAAAAGGAATATACAGCAAACCCGTAGCCAACATCAAACTAAATGAAGAGAAAGTCAAAACAATCCCACTAAAATCAGGGACTAAACAGCACTTTCCACTTTCTCAATACCTATTGAATATTGAAGTCCTAGCCAGAGCAATTAGACAACAAAAGAAGTCAAAGGGATACAAATTGGAAAGAAACAAGTAAAAATAGCATTATTTGCAGATGTTATAATAGTATACTTAGTCACCCCAAAATTCCACCAGAGAACTTCTAAATGTGATAAATAACTTCAGTAAAGTGGTTGGATATAAAATTAATTCAAACAAATCAGTGGCCTTCCTCTACTCAAAGTACAAACAAGCTGAGAAAGAAGTTAGAGAAACAGCTCCCTTCACAATAGGCACAAGTATTATAAAATACCTTGGTGTGACTCTAAACAAGTGAAATATCTGTATGACAAGAACTCAAGCCTCTGAAGAAAGAAATCGAAGATCTCAGAAGATGGAAAGATCTCCCCGCGCTCACAGATTGGCAGGATTAATATAGTAAAATTGGCCATCTTGCTGAAAGCAATCTACAGATTCAAGGCAATCCCCATCAAAATTCCAAATCAATTATTCATAGAGCTAGAAGGAGATAGAGCAATTTGCAATTTTTGTTATCTGGAATATCAAAAAACACAGGATAGTGAAAACTATTCTCAACAATAAGAGAAATTCTGGCAGAATCACCATCCCTGACCTCAAACTATACTACAAAGCAATTGTGATTTAAAACAAACAAACAAACAAAAAACAAACAAACAAACAAAAAAAGCACGACATTGGTACAGTAACAGGCAGATAGATCAATGGAATAGAATTGAAGACCCAGAAATGAACCCACATACCTATGGTCACTTGATCTTTGACAAAGGAGCTAAAACCATCCAGTGGAAAAAAAGGCAGCATTTTCAATAATTGGTGTTACTTCAACTGGCGGTTAGCGTGTAGAAGAATGCAAATTGATCCATTCTTATCCCCTTGTACAAAGATCAAGTAGATCAAGGACTTCCACATAAAACCACACACACTGAAACTAATAGAAAAGAAAGACTGGAAGAGCCATGAGCACATGGGTACAGGGGGAAATTTCCTGAGCAGAACATCAATAGCTTATGCTCTAAGATCAAGAATTGAAAAATGAGACCTCATAAAATTGCAAAGCTTCTATAAGGCAAAGAACACTGTCAAAAGGACAAAACTGCAACTGACAGACTGGGAAAAGCTCTTCACCAATCCTATATCCGACAGAGGACTAATATCCAATATATACAAAGAACTCAAGAAAATAGACACCAGAGGACCAAATAACCCTAAAGGAGCTAAAACCATCCAATGGAAAAAAACTAGCATCAGGTGAAAATTCTTTGTTTAGTTCTGTACCCCATTTTTAAGGGGATATTTGTCTCTCTGGAGTCTACCTTCTTGAGTTCTTTGTATATCTTGGATATAAGCCCTCTGTCAGATGAAGTGTTGGTAAAGATCTATATTAAATGGCTGAGAAGCACCTAAAGAAATGTTCAACATAATTAGTCATTAGGGAAATGCAAATCAAAACAACCCTGAGATTTCACCTCTTACCAGTCAGAATTTCTAAGATCAAAAAGTCAGGAGAAAACAGGTGCTGGCAAGGATGTGGAGAAAGAAGAACACTCCTCCACTGCTGGTGGTGTTGCAAGCTGGTACTACCACTCTGGAAGTCAGTCTGGCGGTTCCTCAGAAAACTGGGAATGATACTTCCAGAGGACCCCACTATACTACTCCTGGGCATATATCCAGAGGATTCCCCAGCATGTAATAAGGATACATGTTCCACTATGTTCATAGCAGCCCTGTTTATAATAACCAGAAGCTGGAAAGAACCCAGATGTCCCTCAACAAAGGAATGGATACAGAAAATGCGATATATGTACACAATGGAGTACCATTCAGCCATTAGAAACAATGAATTCATGAAATTCTTAGACAAATGGATGGAATGGGAGAGCATCATAAGAGGGGTAACCCAGACTCAAAAGAACACTAATGGTATGCACTCACTGATAAATGAATATTAGCCTAGAAGCTTGCAATACCCAAGACACAATATATATATATATATATATATATATATATATATATATGTATGTATATATATATACATATACATATATATATATATATATATATATATATATATATATCAAATGGTGCCCAAGAAGAAGGGAGTGACCCCCAGTCCTGGAAAGTGCAGCAGTGTCAGGGAGCAACAGGACAGGGAAGTGGAAAGGGGTGGATTGGGGAACAGGGGAAGGGAAGAGGGCTTATGGGACTTTTAGAGAGGGGGAATCCAGGAAAAGGAAAATCACTTGAAATGTAAATAAAAAAATATATCAAATAAAAAAAAGAAAGAAAAAAGATAGCCTTTCAACAAATGGTGCTGGTTCAATTGGAGGTCAGGATGCAGAAGAATTCGAATTGATCCATTCTTATCTCATTACACTAAGCTAAACTCCAAGTGGATCAAGGACCTCCACATAAAACCAGACACACTGAAACTAATAGAAAAGAAACTGGGGAAGACCCTTGACGACATGGGCATAGAGGGAAAGTTCCTGAACAGAATACCAATAGCATATGCTCTAAGATCAACAATAGACAAATGGGACCTCATAAAACTACATAGTTTCTGTAAGGCAAAGGACACTGTCAATCAGACAAAACGGCACTAAGAAATTGGGAAAAGATCTTTACCAACCCTGCATCTGACAGAGGGCTAATATCCAATATATACAAAAAACTCAAAAAACTCCAGAGAGCTAAACAAAGAATTTTCACCTAAAGAATTTCGAATTGCTGAGAAGCGCCTTAAGAAATGTTCAACATCATTAATCATTAGGGAAATACAAATCAAAATAACTCTGAGACTTCACCTCACACCAATCTGAATGGCTAAGATTAAAAACTCAGGAGACAGCAGGTGTGGGTGAGGATGTGGAGAAAAAGGGACACTCCCTTTGCTGGTGGGATTGCAAACTGGTACAACCACTCTGGAAATTATTCTGGTGTTTCTCAGAAAACTGGGCATGACACTTCCAGAGGACCCTGTTATACCACTCCTGGGTATATATCCAGAGGATTCCCTAGCATGCAATAAGAACACTTGCTCCACTATGTTCATAGCAGTCTTGTTTATAATAGCCAGAAGCTGGAAAGAAACCAGATGTCCCTCAATGGAGGAATGGATACAGAAAATGTGGTATATTTACACAATGGAATACTATTCAACAATTAAAAACAATGAATTCATGAAATTCTTAGGCAAATGTTTAGAACTGGAAAATATCATCCTAAGTGAGGTATCTCATTCACAAAAGAACTCACATGGAATGCAGTCACTGATAAGTGGATATTAGCCCAGAAGCTCTGAATACCCAAGCCACAATTACCATATCAAATGATTCCCAAGAAGAAGAAAGGAGAGGGCCCTGGTCCAGGAAAGGCTTGATGCAGCAATGCAGGGGATTACCAGGACAGAGAAGAGGGAGGGGTTTGATCAGGGAATGGGCGGAGGGAAGAGGGCTTATGGGACTTATGGGGAGGGGGGGCTGGGAAAGGGGAAATCATTTGGAATATAAAGAATGAATGTAGAAAATAAAATATAAAAAAATAAAAAAAAATGGGGTACAGAGCTAAAGAAAGAATTCTCAACTGAGGAATGCCAAATGGCTGAGAAGCATCTAAAGAAATGTTCAACATCCTTAGTCATCAAGGAAATGCAAATCAAAACAACCCTGAGGTTCCACCTCACACCAGTCAGAATGGCTAAGATCAAAAACTCAGGTGACAGCAGATGCTGACAAAGATCTGGAGAAAGAACACTCCTCCACTGCTGATGTGATTGCAAACTGGTAAAACCACACTGGAAATGAGTTTGCTGGTTCCTCAGAAAATTGGGCATAATACTACTGGAAGATCCTGATATATCACTCATGGACATATATACAGAAGATGTTCCAACAGATAAGGACACATGCTCCACTGTGTTTTCAGCAGTCTTATTTATAATAGCCAGAAGCTTCAGAGAACCCAGATGTCCCTCTACAGAGGAATGGATACAGAAAATGTGATACATTTATACAATTAATATTATTCAGTTATTAAAAACAACTTCATGAAATTCTTAGGCAAATGGATAAAACTAGAAAATATCATTCTGAGTGAAGCAACCCAATCACAAAAGAACACACATGGTATGCACTCATTGATAAGTAGAAATTAGCCCAGAAGTTTAGAATACCCAAAATACAATTCACAGACCAAACAAAGCTCAAAAAGAAGGAAGACCAAAATATCTGTACTTCTTGAAGGGGGAATAAAATACCCATGGGACGAGATACAGAGACAAAGTGTGGAACAGAGACTGAAGGAAAGGCCATCCAGAGACTGACCCATCTGGGGTTCCATCCCATATATAGTCACCAAACCTAGACACTATTGTGGATGCCAACAAGTGCTTGCTGACAGGAGCCTGATATAGTTGTTTCCTGAGAGACTCTGCCAGTACCTGACAAATACAGAGGTGGATGCTCTCAGGCAACCATTGGACTGAGCACAAGGTCCCCAAATGGAGGAGCTAGAAAAATGATCCAAGGAACTGAAGGGGTTTGCAGCCCTATCGATGGAATATCAATATGTACCGACCAGTACCCCCAGAGTATCAAGGGACTAAACTACCAACCAAAAAGTACACATGGAGGGACCCATGGCTCCAGCTGCATAGGTAGCAGAGGATGGCCTTCTTGGACATCAAAGGGAGGAAAGGCCCTTGGTCCTGAGAAGGCTAGATGCCCTGATATAAAAGAATACCAGGGCATGGAAGTGGGAGTAGGTGGGCTGGTGAGCAGGGGGAGGGGGAATGGGATAGGGTGTTTTCAGAGGTGAAACCAGAAAGGGGGATAACATTTGAAATGTAAATAAAGAAAATATCCAATAAAAAAAAAAAGAAAAGAAAATGGGGTGGTTATAATGGGTAGATGCTTACTTTTGTAACATTTTAAATCTAGCCATGATTTATTTGCTGTGTAATTTTTGGTCATAATGCTGTTAAAACCAATTTTGGGTTAACAGGCAGGGGCCTGCCTCTCAGACCAAGGGAAGAAAACAAAAGCAGAGGTCCCAGTACCAAAAGGAATAGAATTTTTAAAAAATTCTTTTCGTCAGGAAAAATCAGGAAAAATGAATGGTCAGAGATCCAAGGAGTCCTGAGGACTGACTAGCACAAATCTAAGTTTCAAAGCATATTTCTTAGAAGGCCATGGTTAGAAATGCTGAAATAACCTAACTTAGCTTTCTAAATGGTTATGCACCCCCCTTTACCTTTGAATTAATAATATTTGGGTAAATAACTCTTTATAAACTAGTCAGCAAGCATCTCAAGGTCACAAACAGACTTTGACTAATCTCTGACTTCTCACTCGTAAGTATTCATGACAGAATTATGACAAGGAGTAAACATCTATCACATAAATGAGAGAATCAATACATTACAAAATGAATAATTGAATACAAATACAAAAGAATTATGTGGATAAAATTAAAGATGCGTATTGGACCAATTCTAGCCACATCTAAAGTCTGACTGGAAAAGTGGGGTCTTCAAATTGCTCTCTTATTTTATTCTAGGAGCTGTAATTATTGTCTAAAAATACCCTCTCGCGAAGTTTATTTTTTAATTGTTGTGTTAAATAATTTCTTAATAACTTCTATATGACTAAATAGCCAGAGTAATTTGTTAAATAGCATCATTGCAGAGAAGTTAAATTATAGTGTTCATACATCTGACACACAATAAAATAAATATGGTGATGGAATTATGAGTGGCAAATGTCAGGGTAGTTACTGCAGTGAAACATGTAGGGCTCAGACGTCTCAAACCCACAAACTGTTGGGTAGTAACTTTTTATTTAACACTTTAGAAATACCGTGTTTTCTTTTTCTACATGTTTTTCAGATTATCCCATTGTAGATTTTTAAAAAATCAAAAGCCAAATTCTCTTTAAACAATTAGCTGATAGATTTTCTCACTGAATTTAGATGGAAATGATAAGCTTATATTTTTGAAAAATTTAATTTTCCATTGACCACAAGTGGTATGATACAGGATCTCCTAATTTATCTTTAATACCACATGTCAGGGATTAAATTAGATATTGGGCATGTGCACAATAGCAGTGTTTTCTGCGGGTGGTGATGATACAACACTGATCATTCTGTGTGCTCTTCTGCCTTGTTCTTGAGAGTCTGTAGGCAGATGTAGAGTCTGTTCTACATATCGCTTGACCAGAGGCTGCTGACTGTGGCTGCTGAGGTGTCAAGACTGTGATACTGAACAACAGGAAGTAGTGATAGCCTTTTTGTGCTTGGCACCTGCCACTGCTCCAGAGGTGGTGTAGGACCTAGGAGAATGAGGTCAGCTAATGAGAACTAAAGTCCCATGCAATAGGCAACTTTATTCAGAGCCTCTGATAATTTATATTTGGGGAGTACAGAAAGGTCATCTGAGTAAAGTTCACATGAGTTCAAGCTGTATGCAATCACAAAGACAAGCCATATGTGTCAAAAACATATTTGTGCATTGAGGCACACAAAGGATCATTTAAACATTATCTGAATAACAAAGTGAGTGGCCATGAGTTATCTGAACTAAACTCACTCCTGTCTGCTACAGCTGGGAGGAGCAGGGAATCACATTCCAAGAGCAACCCTGTGCTCTGACAAAAACTGAGGCTACAAGAGCTTTGCTCTGTTTTCTGGGAGTGTTCTCACAAGCCCTCTGAATTCTCCTCATATGACTCTGTTCCTGGACCTAATTGCTCAAACAGTCAGACTTGTGATTTTTGCTTTGTGATATGTTCAACTGTGAAATCTACTCATTCATTCTGAGTTACGGCCTACATAATACTGAGGATCATCTCAAAAATTAAATATTTCCTAATTACATACTTAGTTGTGGTTACTTCTTGCAAAGAAATACTATTTCTTTTTCACCATCTCAGGTATATATTCTGAATGAAAGTGGGCACAATAAAGAAACCACAAAGTAGCCACTCCAAGAAAAGGGAAAAGTTTATTCCAAAACTGCCAAGCCTGTCTCCTAGGAAAACAAGAGGTGATTTCCAGGGTTCAATGGGAAAGCGAGAAAAGGGGTGTGTGAGCTAGGATGAGAATATGTGTAGGATCTGAGGGGGCCTAGAGGCTGGCGCTGACCTTAACAAGTCAATAGGCAGCAGAGTCACACATTAATGGAAAGTCACAAGTTTCATGTCAGAGATAAGAGTGGCTTTCTTTTCTAGCTGGTAAAAACTTGCCTGGAGACCCCAGGGAAGGGTGACTTTTATCTAAATGCCTGACCTTAGGGAAAGGAACAGGGAACAGATTCAAGAAATATTTATTGAATTGAGACAGTAAAATCTCTAAGATAAATAAAATGAAATGAAGTTAAAGAAAATTAATTACCTGATACAAAGCACCATAATCAGTGTGGCCTTAGAACTGGTTTGACATTCCATTCCTGAAGCAGGGGCCAGTGATAAAATAGAGACTCCCAAGGACCAGCTAACATGCCCAAAATTGTCACCAGATAGCTACCTTTCACTATTGTGTTTTTTAAAAAATTGAGCTACTATTGTCTGTATGTAGGTTATGTTCTAGTATGGTTCTAGTAAGGTCATGCCTTGTCTGAGCTTAGTGGAAGAGGATGTGCCTAGCCTCACAGAGTCTAAATGTGCTAGGGTCAAGGGATATATAGGGGGACCTCCACTGGCTCAGAGAAGGAGAGAGTGGATGGGGGAAGGGTAGTGATAGGGGGTGAACAGGAGGGGACAGTAAGCAGTATGTAAAATGAATAATTAATAATAATAATAATAAAGAAAAGATTGAGCTAAGCTTCAGAAGAAAATTTTTTCTTCAACCTGATATGCATGGAATTCTGAAAAATAAAAAATTCAAGTTACCAGAAGTAAGACTTTGTCAGTTTCAACAAAAGCAGTGTTGCTAACTTAATGTGTTTACTGACAACAAAGTAGCATGTTCTATTATTTTTCATTAGTTAGAAATTTTATTATAGTTAAAAGATTTACTACTACCCAAAGTGCTGTAGAGATTCAATTCAATCTCAATCAAAACATGTTCTATATTCTAATGGGAAATATAAATAAATTCATTTTCTGTGAGAGTAAAATCTGACAGATAAGATTATGTCAAACAGTACAACAAAGAGACAAACTGGATAATGAAGAAAAATATTTGCTAACTATTAATCTGACAAAGGATTAAGTGACACAATAATGAAAGATTTAAAAATGGGAAAACTAATTTGAATAGATATTTCTTAGTAGACATCATACAAATAGCCGCCAAATAGCTGAAGAAATGCTCTAAAGCACTAATCCTCAGGGCAATGCCAATCAAGGCCACAGTGTGCTAACATCTCATCCCATACAGAATGACTATATAAAAAAGGCAACATTTTTCTTTTTTTTTACTCGATATATTTTTTATTTACATTTCAAATGATTTCCCCTTTCCTGGCTCCCCACTCCCCAAAAATCACATAAGCCCTCTTCTCTTCCCCTGTTCCCCCATCCACCCCTTCCCACTTCCCTGTTCTGGTATTGCCCTATATTGCTGCACTGAGCCTTTCCAGAACTAGGGGCCACTCCTCCATTCTTCTTGGACATCATTTGATATGTGGATTATGACTTGGGTAATCCAAGTTTCTAGGCTAATATCCGCTATCAGTGAGTGCATACCATGATTGATCTTTTGAGACTGGGTTATCTCACTTAGTATGATGTTCTCCAGCTCCATCCATTTGTCTAAGAATTTTATGAATTCATTGTTTCTAATGACCGAATAGTACTCCATTTTGTATATATACCACATTTTTTGTATCCTTTCCTCTGTTGAGGGACATCTGGGTTCTTTCCAGCTTCTGGCTATTATAAATAGGGCTGCTATGAACATAGTGGAGCATGTATCTTTATTACATGCTGGAGATTCACTGGGTATATGCCCAGGAGTGGTACAGCAGGGTCCTCCGGAAGTGATGAGCCCAATTTTCTGAGGAACCGCCAGACTGATTTCCAGAGTGGTTGTACCAATTTGTAACCCACCCCCCATGCTCCCCTCCCCCCCCCCCGCCCCCAGCAGTGGAGGAGTGTTCCTCTTTCTCCACATCCTCACCAGCACCTGTTTTCTCCTGAGTTTTTGATCTTGGCCATTCTGACTGGTGTGAGGTGAAATCTCAGGGTTGTTTTGACTTGCATTTCCCTAATGACTAATGATGTTGAACATTTTTTAAGATGCTTCTCAGCCACCCGAAGTTCTTCAAGTGAGGATAGAGCATCTCCTACACTCCACTGGAGAAACTGTAATTTTAATAAAGTCCCAGCAATTCTACTGCTGTCTATGTATCCAAAAGAAATGAAATCAATACACAAATAAGAAAGCCACATCCCCATGTTTATTGCAGTACTATTCATGGCAGCAAGATTTGAAATTCATGTATTTGTCTGGCAGATGAATGGCTAAAGTATTTTTGCAGTGAAACATTATTAAGTCCCCCCAAAGAATGAAGTTGCTATTTGTGGCAGTGTGAATACAGTAACAGGATATGATGATAAACACAGAAAGAAAATGCCACACCAGTCATGGCTTACATGTGGAAGCCGAGAACATTGAGTTCACAGCAGTAGAGAGTATAAAAGAGGTCATTAGAGGATAGGAATGGTAGCCAGGAGGAAGGACACAGGAGATCTTAATAATGAATAATGCTGAAATGCAATTAGACACTATAAATAACTTGCAGTGTGACATAATACTGTGACTACAATCCACAGCAACTTCTAATATTTTTACAAAGAACTAGAAGGGGTGGACACTAACTTGACATTTATTAGCACAAAAACATGATATTTAGTGGAATGGTGTGATAGAGCTGTCAACTTGAAAAAAAAATCTATGATTACCTGGGAAGTGAGCCTCTGAGCATACTTGTGAAAGATTGTTTCTGTTATGCTGTGGGACAACACAGATTAATTATGGGTGGGACTGGAACTGTGGGGAAAGTGAGCTGGACAGTAGCACACACATGCACGTTCGCACCCACCCACCCACCCACCCACACACACACACACACACACATACACACACACACATGCTCGCACGCACGCATGCACACACACACACGCACATGCATATGCATACGCACACGCACATGACCAGATGATTCAAGTTCTGTTGTCTAAACTTCCTGCTATGATATATGTTGCACTGTGAGCTAAAATAAATCCTCCTCCTTTAAGATGTGTTGGTCAGAGTATTTTATCATAGCAATGGTAAGAAAACACAGATGACAGAAATGCTGGCTACCATGATCCTTGCAAGAATTCATTGTTAAATTATGAATCTGCATTTCACAAAAATGTACAATTAGTATTTTGTCCAGCAGAATTCAAACTTAGAGAAGTGAAGTATAGAATGAGATGTTTTTCCTTTTATATATTGAATATTGTATTTATTTACATTTCAAATATAATCCCCTTTCTCCGTTTCCCCTCCGGAAACCCCCTATTCCATTCTCCCTGCCCTGCTTCTATGAGGGTGATCACCCACCTGCCTAACAACTCCCACCTCGCCACCCTGGCATTACCCTACACTGGGTCATCAAGCCTACCCAGGCCCAAGGGCCTCTCCTCTCATTTATGTCCAACAAGGCCATCCTCTGATACATATGCAGCTGGAGCCATGGGTCCTCCACGTGTATTCTTTGGTTGGTGGTTTAGTTCCTAGGTGCCCTAGGAGGTCTATTTGGTTGATATTGTTGTTCTTCCTATGGGTTGCAAACCCCTTCAGCTCCTTCAGTCCTTTTTCTAACTCCTCCATTGGGAACTCTATGCTCAGTCCAAAGGTTGGCTTCAAGCACCTGCCTCTGTATTTGCCAGATTCTGAAAAAGCCTCTCAGGAAATAGCTATATCAGGCTCCTGTCAGCAAACACTTCTTGGCATTAGCAATAGCGTCTGGGTTTGGTGTCTGTATATGGGATGGATCCCCAGGTGGGGCAGTCTCTGAATAGCCTTTCCTTCAGTCTCCATATTTCCTGCCATGATCATTTTGTTTACCCTTCTAAGAAGGACTGAAGTATCCACACTTTGGTTTTCCTTCTTCTTGAGCTTCATGTGGTCTGTGAATTTTATCTTGGGTATTCCAAGCTTTTAGGCTAATATCCACTTATCAATGAGTGCATACCATGTGTTTGTGTTTTGGGGACTCAGTTACCACACTCAGGATAATATTTTCCTTTTTATGAATATTTTATTTATTTACATTTCAAATGTTGTCCCCTTTTGAGATTCTATCCCCCAAGAAATGCCTTATGCCATCCCCCCTCTTCAGGCTTCTATAAAAGTGTGCACCCATCAATCCACCCTTTCCTGCCTCCCCTCCCTCAAATTCCTCTACAATGGACCTTCACAGGACCAAGGGCCTCTTCTCCCATTGATGCCAGACAAGGCCTTCCTATGCTACATATACAGCTAGAGCCAGGGTCCTGCCAAATAATCACCCATCAGGATCAAGTAGGCTTCATCCCAGCGAAGCAGAGATGGTCCAATATACAGAAATCCATCAATGTAATCTACTATATAAACAAAGGAAAAAAGCAACATGATAATTCCATTAGATCCTGAGAAAGCATTTGACAAAATACAACACCCCTTCATGATAAAAGTCTTGGAAAGATCAGAATTCAAGGCCCATACCAAAATATTGTAAAAGCAATATACAGCAAACCAGTATTGAACATTAAACTAAATGGAGAAAAACTTGAAGCAATCCCACTAAAATCAGGGACTAGACAAAGCTGCCTACTCTTTCCATATCTATTCTATATAGATAAAACCTTAGCCAGACTAACCAAAGGGCACAGAGACAGTATCCAAATTAACAAAATTAGAAATGAAAAGGGAGATATAACAACAGACATGGAGGAAATTCAAAACATCATCAGATCCTACTAAAAAAAAGTCTATATGCAACACAACTGGAAAATCTGAAGGAAATGGACAATTTCCTAGACAGATACCAAATACCAAAATTAAATCAGGATCAAATACATCAACTAAACAGTCCCATAACCCCTAAAGAAATAAAAGGTGTCATAGAAATTCTCCCAACCAAACGAAGCAGAGGACCAGATGGTTTTAGTGCAGAATTCTATCAGACCTTCAAAGAAGACCTAACACCAATACTCCTCAAATTATTCCACAAAATAGAAACGGAAGGAACAGTGCCCAACTTGTTCTACGAAGCCAAAATAACACTGATACCAAAACCACGCAAAGATCCAACAAAGAAGGAGAACTATAGGCCAATATCCCTTATGAATATTGACATAAAAATGCTCAATAAAATTCTTGCCAATCCAATCCAAAAACAAATCAAACCGATTTATTCACCATGATCAAGTAGACTTTATCCCAAGCATGCAGGGATGGTTCAATATACAGAAATCCATTAATGCAATCCACTACATAAACAAACTCAAAGAAAAAAAAGCCACATGGTCATTTCATTAGATGCTGAAAAAGCATTTGGCAAAATTCAGCATCCTTTCATGCTAAAAGTCTGGGAAAGAACAAGAATTCAAGGCCCATACCTAAACATAGTAAAAGCAATATACAGAAAACCAGTAGCCAACATCAAACTCAATGGATAGAAACTTGAAGCAATCCCACTAAAATCAGGGACTAGACAAGGCTGCCCCTCTCTCCATATCTTTTTAACACAGTACTTGGAGTTCTAGCTAGAGCAATTAGACAACATAAGGAGATCAAAGGGATACAAATTGGAAAGGAAGAAGTCAAACTATCACTATTTGCAGATGATATGATAGTCTACTTAAGTGACCCAAAAAACTCCACCAGAGAACTCCTACAGCTGATAAACAACTTCAGCAAAGTGACTGGTTATAAAATCAACTCAAGCAAATCAGTAGCCTTCCTATATGCAAAGGATAAGGAGGCTGAGAAAGAAATTAGGGAAATGACACCCTTCACAATAGCCACCAATAATATAAAGTATCTTGGGGTGACTCTAACCAAACAAGTGAAAGATCTGTATGAGAAGAACTTCAGGTCTCTGAAGAAGGAAATTGAAGAAGACCTAAGAAAATAGAAAAATCTTCCATGCTGGTAGATTGGCAAGATTAATATAGTAAAAATGGCCATCTTGCCAAAAGCAATCTACAGGTTCAATGTAATCCCCATCAAAATCCCAATTCAGTTCTTCATAGATTTAGAAAGAGCAATTCTCAAATTCATCTGGAATAACCCAGGATAGCTAAAACTAATCTCAACCATAAAAGAACTTCCGGGGGAATCAGTATCCTGGACCTCAAGCAGTACTACAGAGCAATAGTGTTAAAACCTGCATGGTACTGGTACAATGACAGGCAGGTAGGTCAATGGAATAGGATTGAAGACCCAGAAATGAACCCACACACCTATTGTCACTTGGTCTTTGACAAAGGAGCTGAAACCATCCAGTGGAAAAAAGGTAGCCCTTTCAACAAATGGTGCTTGCTCAACTGGAGATCAATTTGCAGAAGAATACGAATTGATCCATTTTTATCTCCTTGTACTAAGCTCAATTCCAAGTAGATCAAGGACCTCCACATAAAACCAGACACACTGAAACTAATAGAAAGAAACTGAGGAAGACCCTTGAGGACACTGGCACAGGGGGAAAGTTCCTGAATAGAATACCAATAGCTTATGCTCTAAGAACAAGAATCGACAAATGGGACCTCATAAAATTACAAAGTTTTTGTAAGGCAAAGGACACAGCAACCAACAAATTGGGAAAGGATCTTCACCAACCCTACATCCGACAGAGGGCTAATATCTAATTATATACAAATAACTCAAGAAGTTAGACTCCAGAGAGCCAAATATCCCTATTAAAAAATGGGGTACAGAGCTAAACAAAGAATTTTTACCTGAAGAACTTTGAATGACTGAGGAGCACCTGAAAAAATATTCAACATCATTAATCATTAGGGAAATGCAAATCAAAATAACCTTGAGATTTCATCCTATACCTGTCAGAATGGGTAAGATTTAAAACTCAGGAGACAACAAGTGTTGGCAAGGATGTGAAGAAAGAGCACCACTCCTCCACTGCTGGTGGGAATACAAATTTGTACAACCACTCTGGAAATCAGTCTGGCTGTTCCTCAGAAAACTGGGCATAATACATCCGGCGGACCCTGCAGTACCACTTCTGGGCATATACCCAGAGGATTCCCTGGCATGCAATAAGGACATATGCTCCACTATGTTCATAGCAGCCATATTTATGATAGCCAGAAGCTGGAAAGAACCCAGATGTCCCTCAATGGAGGAATGGATACAGAAAATGTGGTATATTTACACAGTGGAATACTACTCAGCAATTAAAAACAATGAATTCATGGAATTCTTAGGCAAATGGTTGGATCTAGAAAATATCTTCCTAAGTGAGGTAACCCAGTTACAAAAGAACACACTTGGAATACTGTCACTGATAAGTGGATATTAGCTCAGAAACTCTGAATATCCAAGACACAATTCACATACCAAATGACTCTGAAGGATGGAGAGGTCCCTGGTCCTGAAAATGCTTGTTCCAGCATTGTAGGGGAATACCAGGACAGAGAAGTAGGAGGGGGTTGATAGGAGAATGGGCAGAGGGAAGATGGCTTGGGGAACTTATGGGGAAGGGGGACCAGGAAAAGGAAAATCATCTTGAATGTAAACAAAGAATATTGAAAATAAAAAATTATTTAAAAAAACAAACAGAAAATGTCCAACTCAATTCTTCATAGAGTTCGAAAGAGCAATTTGCAAATTCATTTGTAACAACAAAAAAATCCCAGCATAGAATAACAATCACTAGACATTGAGGAAAATAAGACAGAGGGAAAAGGAAGACATTGACCAAGAGGTTAAAAAAAAGCTTTTATTCATTAAGAAAAGTTCTTGTGTACTGCTTGATACATGAACATTATTAATAAAAATAATACTTATTACTTAATAAAATAGACTTATATTTTAAAATATATAGGAGAGGATTTTGATATCCCCTACAATAGTGATAAGTGTTTGAGATGTTGTGAATGTTAATAGTCTTGATTAAATCATCTGACTATGTATGTTGTCAAAACATCATGTGGCACTGAACAGTTTCTATATGTATCTATCACTTAACAAAACCATTTAGGGCGCTCCAATGTGACATCACTGAAGCTCTTACTGCCGTGCCTCCTCTAATGTGATACCCTGTACCTTCAAACTACAAGCCAAAATATATCCTTTTTTTTTAAGTTGCTTTTGTAGGTTAAGTTTGTCACAGCAAAGAGAAAAGTTAGCTAATTATAGGACCCCCATCAGGGCATGGCCTCACATTCAGCATATGGAAGTTGGGATGTCTTCCTCTAGGTGGACAGTGCTGGCCTTTGCTTTGTAGCTGCATGCAGTAAAGTGTTCCAAGAGGAGGTCACTGATATTACTGCTCTCTCTAAATTCACTCTACTGGACAGTCATTATTTTACTTGCTCATTCATTATTCTTAAATTCATGATTTTATTATAAATTTCACTTTATTTTGGCAGAGAAGATTAAAATGTTCCTCTACATATCTTTGCTTTTCGGCACAAACATCTGAAAGGTAAGATTGAACTTTTTTTTATTCAATATATTTTTTATTTACATTTCAAATGATTTCCCCTTTCCTGGCTCCCCACTCGTACATTGAGCTTCTGAGCAACTACCCTTTGTGATGTTTTGATGATAGCTAGCTGTAATGATTATACTTAGTTTTAGCATGTTATATTGGTGAGACTGTCCACAGAAGGGAAAAATGATGGAGAGTCACAGATTAACTTTATTGATTGACTTTCAAATACATTTCCAAATAATCTATATTTTCTTGGATATTTAACAATGAAGGAAAGAATTGGTGTTTTAGACAACTAAAGCTGTTGGTTTGGTATATTTAACAATAAAGGAAAGCATTGGTGTTTTAGACAACTAAAGTTGTTGGGTTGGTATTTTACTGGTACAACCAATTACAAGGAAAAAAACAATATAGCTGAAGATAGCATTTGTATTTGAGATTAATCACTACTAGGTACTGGTCCTGTCATTATGTCTGAGCTTATGAGTTCTTAGTAATATCTATACATTAAACTAGACAAATTTCAAGTATCTGCATTTATTTTTAAACAAAAACGCTGTAGACTGCTTTTTAATTTTTAATCAGCCAGCTTACTAGTTTGCAGTGTCTAAGACCTTAAGAGTAGAGAATTTTTTTCCATTCTCAAATAGATGCTTGAACACATATATATTATATAAGTGTAAAGAAAATATAACTAATTTTGAACTAATTATACAAGTTTGACTGAAATGTACTTTATCAAGAATGTACTAATGTCAAAATATGGACAACCTTATCCTACTTCCTAATTTTGTAAACAAACTTTATTAGTTTCATAACCTTTATTATAAATAACAAACTTTATTACTATGCCCTTTGTGACATGAACTTGCTCTTCATTCATATACTGCGTGAAAGAGATAAACAGTTGAGAAAGAAAGCATAACACAACAAAGCTTATAAACATAACTGACCTGGCAGGAGTGAGCCTTTCCTAAGGAGGGACATTTGTGACTTTCCATTTGGATATCAGACTATTAAGACAGCAGTATTAATTTTTTTCAAGAATTGTACTTGAAGAAGGAAAATACTGAAGCCTGCTATCAGATGGAATGAGAATTTTTCTCAGGAATTTTACACGGCTCTGAAAGCACCTTTCAGAAGAGACTGTAGCTAAGGCAACAGTCATGGATAGACGTACACTGAGACCATTACTGCTGAGCTGTGCATATCTCTTGCCTTTTATTTAACTTTGGCCACTTGTTAGGACCCAAGTGTGGCCACATTAACTAAATCTCCTTCCTTCCTTCCTTCCTTCCTTCCTTCCTTCCTTCCTTCCTTCCTTCCTTCCTCCCTCCCTCCCTCCCTCCCTCCCTCCCTTCCTTCCTCTCTCCCTCCCTCCCCCCTTCCTCCCTTCCTTCCTTCCTTCTTCCCTTCCTTCCTTCGTTCCTTCTTCCCTCCCTCCCTCCCTTCCTCCCTCCCTCCCTTCCTTCCTCCCTTCCTTCCTTCGTTCCTTCCTTCTTCCTCCCTCCATTCTTTTCTTCCTTCCTCCCTTCCTTCTTCCCTCCCTCCCTTCTTTTCTTCCTTCTTTCCTTCCTTCTTCCTTTCTTTTTTTTTTTCCTTTTTTATTGCCCAGTTGAGAAGCTTGGGTTTTAGGAATGGTAGAGCCTAAGACCAGACAGTAACAACTCTGGTAACAATTTTGATGGACCACAGCCAACAGAAAGGACATATTCTGCCTGTCTTGTAGTAAGCTGACCTCAAGTGAGGTCAAATAGTCCCCAGCAGGCTCAGGACACACTTTACTGACCTGCTTTCTGCTTCCACTGGGTAGAGCTGAGAAGTAGCATTTGGACTTTGTATAAGACTCCCAAGAAAGTGTGACCGTTGATATGCTCTCCACAATGCTGCACATCAGGTCTTGACATTTAGATTTGGAAGCTCCTTTGAGCTACTTGAATTCTGTTTTAATCTATTTGGCAACTGACATTCATTGACTGGTCTTGCCTTTCAGAGTTTTTCTTAACTAGTTTCATCATTTTGAACTTTGGGGGGCTGTTCTTGTATATGTAATATTACCATTTCCATTTGAAAACTCTAGAGGAATTTGGAGTTCTAGTGATCTATTTGGGTACCTTTCATAGGACAGGAAAAGCTTAAGTGTATTGTTTAGAGATTTGTTGATATTGTGCAGTTCAGTTACATGTGAAATAGAGAAAAAAAAGTGTTTTTTTAAGGTAGCCTGTCATTTTAAGTAGCCATAAAAAGTGTTAAGCATGCACTACTTTGGTGTCCCCAAGGGAGAATTTTAACAAACTGAATTTTCAAATGTCCTTTGAAAACGTATGGCTGTTTCAAGGGGTTTAGTTCCAGTACTACTTGAAAGTAAATGAGCAGTAAACTTATGATTGGCTTATTTTTACATCTTCTTTTTAAAATTTACTGTGTAGCAAATTATTATTCAAGTGTCTTAACATAAAATGAAAATGTTTGTGGCATGAGTTTTAGACATTAAAATATAGAAATTTAATGCCACCTATTTCTCTGACAAAACCAGTTACCTACATTGCAGAAATTCAATAGTAATTCATCAAAAAAATAAACATAAAAAAATGTTATAAAGAATTTTACATCAGATAGTAATGATTCCTGGTAAAATGGTTTGGATCAGGCACTCTCCAATGTCCTAGAAACTGAGATTGAAGAAAATTTTAGTAAAATATTTATAAAAAAAATAGGGTTTTTTATAAAATATTTAAAAAATAAAATGAGTGTTTTAGAGATATAACATCCAAAATACTTTATTAAATGTATATAATGTTTATTTAACATGATATCCAGTGACAGCATAGTTTTCTTAAGGCACAAAATTTTGTATTATTTATAATATGGATTTTAATAAGAGTTTTTCAAAGTCAATTCTAGAAATAAATTAAATAGTATTAATTTTTAGTAGTTAAGGGTATATCTCAATGACTATAGCTAAAATAGCCATTTTAAAGCTGTAGACATTCACACTAGATGCTACACTTTCATTATCAAATGTGTATATTGGTTTGGTTTTTTCCATTGATTTACAATCAAACAATGAAAAACTCATGGCAGAGTTGAAACTAGAAAATCAATTAGCTTTAAACTTCTCTTTTAGGGCTCATGTATCCTTTACATGCATAAGAGTTTGCTTATCTATGATATGTGAAGGTTATTTATTTACACCTTTTATATTTAAAAACATAGTAAACAGTAACAAAATATGTAGACATAAAACGTCTTTTGTTCAGTGCTCCAAAGATTTCCAAACTGCTTCTTGCTAAGCAAACTTAAAATGTAAATTAAACTTACTAACTTTAAGACTGACTGTTTTGCGGAATACCTTTGCATGGTTTCTAGGCTTTGCCTATATGACATTCTGACAGTGCTGAGTGGGCTAACTTTGCTATTGTGCTACTTGCTAATACGTTTTGTTGTAAGTAATGAGATTGGATATATTGTTACTTAATTTGGTATGTATTTACATTATAAAATTATCAAGATTAAAGATAGTTGCTTATGTTTTCTGCCAATGTCTGTGGTTTCTTTTTACTACTTAGGAAATTATATTGTCCAAGTAAAGGTTTATTTATCAGCTTAAGTTTTTCATTTCTTAATTTTTATGTATATAGGTGTTTTACCCAAATGTAAACACACCTTGTATATGCAGTGTCGGAAGAGGCCAGAAGAGAGCAGATCATTACCTGGGACAGATGGTTGTGGATCACTGCATGGGTGCTAGGAATCTCATATGAATGAGATATACTTGTGTAACCCAAAATAGGTCTTTTTGTTTTTGCTGGTATTGACTTTCATGTTTTTGGTGTTTTTCAGTGCTGCAGACCTATGATTTTACTGAGCCATAGTTCTTCTGCTTAGTGATGGTAATTGTTGTGACTGCTCTATATGTTAAATATATTTGTGTTCATATTCTTTTTTGCATTGTATATGTTTCCTAAGATACAAAGCTAAGAAAGCACTTTAGCAAGGAGGTGTGAGAATGCTAGTTGTGCTAATCTTTTCCATGCTGACTTTGATATGTTCCTAATTATATCATGACTACTTTCTTTAAATAACAGCAATTATAGAAGTCTAACTGAGCATCAACACTGCCAGTTAGGAATGAAAAGGTATGGACAGTGGTCGCCTACAGCAGGCCTGATTTAAAAAGCACTCATTCTGCACCCCTTAATTGTTTGGATTGCACATAGAGTTGTTCAAAGTAACTTCCCCACATCTGACACTTATACCACTCCCCTACTCCCACCGTAACATGAGACTGTCCAGAACAACTGGGACATGCCCTGGCAAAATGGACCCGTTGGGATCCAACTATCAGAGAGTTTGTTAGTGGTATTTCCAGAAAATATTTTTGGGAGACAAGGTGGAATTATGTCAGAGCCAAGGTATTCTAAGGAAAGATATTTGAAACCCTTCCAATGATCATCAGACTGTTTAAAATGGTCACGAAGAACTTGGACTTGACTAGGTATATTAGTAAACTATAACCAGAAGTGACTATAGAAGAAAGAGTTTATTTTGGCTTTCAACAAGAAGGGCTTGACAGTAGGCCACAGGATCAGAAAGATGAGATATCACATTTTCAACAGAAAACTAAGAGCACAGAGAGTGAACTGGAAGTGTGGTAAAGCTATATCCTCTCAGCCCTTCATCCAGCAAGGCTCCACCCTCTAAAGGTCCCATAACCACCACATGCACCTATTATCCAGAACTAAGTATTTAAATGTGTGAGTCCTTGGGGGATACTCCCCCATGGAAACCACAAGATACAGGAAGTTCATGCTTGAAACAGATCAGAGCTGAAAGTTTGAAAGCTAAAGGAACTTGTCTCCTAGAAAAAGATTTCAGATTGTTCTACAACTTGTTCTCTAAGTAGTCTGTTGCTGGCACAGTTAGCTTCCCTTGGGATACCTCTACTTTTGGTGGGGGGTTATGGAGTGGCAGGTAGTTGGAAGAACACTTAGGCATATTGTGGGAGGACCAACCAGCTTACTTAGGTTTTTTTTCTATATTCTTTGTTTACATTCCAAATGCTTGCCCCTTTCCTGGTACCCCCTTCCCCATCTATTTCATAAGCCCTATTTCCTCCTATTCCCTCCACCCATTTCCCAGTCACCCCCTCCCATTTCTCTGTCCTGGTACACCTTTACAATGTTGGATCAAGTCTTCAGAACCATGTCCCTCTCCTTCCTTCTTCTTGGGAATCATTTGATATGCTAATTGTGTCTTGAGAATTCTTTTCTAATTGGTTTCTGTACCTTTAGTATTTTGTTCAAAATGAACTATAATCTTTGTAAAACTCAAACATGATAGAAAAAATATGAAATATGTAAAACATTACAAATTTTACTTTGGATAATTGTCTTTCATTCAATTTAATATATAGTATCTGTGTATATAGCTTTCTAATGCTGTTTCAGAATACAAAAATATAAAATTTCAGAGTATTAAAATTTTGTCTATTGGAGAAAACAGACCTTAATAAATGGAGATTTTCTGACTCCCTCAATGGGTCTCTCTAGCTTCTGTGAGTCATGTGAGTTTCATATCAATTTTGTTTTACAGTAGCCTGGCATAATTTACCTGGAGGGAATTTCTATTCATGTACTTATTCTGAGTGTTGGTGAGCTTTCATACACGAATGTTAGAGTTCTTCAACTTTGGAAAAATTTTGGCTGTATTTTGTCAAACAACTGTCTACATCCACAAACACACACACACACACACACTGACTGGCCTCAAGCTCAGAACCTTCCTGCCTCAAGAAGTGGGGGTGCTGGGATTGCAGGTATGTGGCACTTTGCTTTGGGGTTCAAATTTCCCATTAGTAGGTCATACACTGTGCAAGGCAGCTCTGCTGCTCTGGCTGAGATACTTGCCATCACTCGCATTTATTTTAGAATGGCTTTTGATAATTTATTGAGTCTCTTTTATTTTGACTCTATCCGGTCAGATGTTTGTTGTATTTTCATTTCAAACATTATCTTCTCCAATATTATAATTTCCCTTCTGCTTCACTTGTAATGTTTTTCAATAAAATTCACATTAATCCACTTGTCAATACAATATATGTTTCTAAAACTAGTTATTGGCTCTTGCCAATAAAAACTAATATTCAGTTCAACTTTAGTTCTTTTTGTATATTTTCTCTTTCATTATACTTTAATGATTCTCTCTCTCTCTCTCTCTCTCTCTCTCTCTCTCTCTCTCTCTCTCTCTCTGTGTGTGTGTGTGTGTGTGTGTGTGTGCTCGTGCGTGCACATGCATTGGAGTGTAGGTAGTGGTGTAGAGGCCAAAGATCAAGGGCAAGTGTCCTTGTCAATCACTCTCTCTGCCTTACCTTTTGAGGTGAGGGTCTCTCACTGAACACAGAGTTGGTTTTGCAGTGGCTAATTCTGCTAGGTTAACTGACTGGCAGGGATCCACTGGTCTCTGCCTGTATAGTTCTGAGGTTTCAGATGTGTGCCTGGATGCCCAAGCTTTTCAGTGTGAAACTAGGTAAGACCCATTTACTGATTTACTTATTTTTGCATGCAATGCAATGTAATTCATCATATGTTGACACTACTGGTTAAAATCATGGAAATACGTGACATAGTACACAAAATTGACTTCTGTCAGATTTGACACCAACTCTTTTTAGTTGAAGCTTTTGTTCATTTGAGTTTATTTCTGGATTCATAGATAAGAATTTCTGATTTCAGAAGGATTTGGTATGTATGTATTCATGACACTTTCAAGATCTCTCTCTCTCTCTCTCTCTCTCTCTCTCTCTCTCTCTCTCTCCATCTCCCTCTGCTCCCCCTCTCTCCTTTTCTCTGTGTGTATGTGCATGTGCTTTAGATATATTGTGAGTTACTAGCGATTATTTCAACCACTGTCTTCCTACCTTATCTACGTTGAGAGCTCTTACCCTGACATTTTGATTTGGGCTCAACGTTCAGTATGTTTTCATGCAGTCAGAATCTTTCTGTAAAAGAGCATGTGTATGAGTGAAGAAACCATGTTGCTCTGGAATGTTTTGGGAATCTAGTCCAACTGTGTGTCTATTGGAAGATGTCTTTACATTGAGAGTCTGCATCTGTCTGTACTCCTCAGTCATGCAAAGAACCTTCGATTTATTCTCTTCTCCAGGTATCCATTCAACTCAAGAGTTTTATTTCCTTTTTAAAAACATTTGAGGTTTAATGACCTTTACAAAAGCCATGTCTTCTGATCCACATTTTAAAGTGCATTGGTAAATACATCATAGCATCAGTAATAGTCAGACCTTAGAGCCTCCCCTTGAGCTAGATGCCAATTTGGGCCTGTCACCGGATCTCCTTTCCCTCAGGCTCTTCTCCATTTTTGTCCCTGCAGTTCCTTTAGAAAGGAACCATTCTGGGTCAGAGTTTTTGACTGTGGGATGGCAACCCATCCCTCCACTTGATGCCCCATCTTTCTATTGGAGGTGGACTCTACAAGTTCCCTCTCCATACTCTAGAGAATTTCATCTAAGGTCCCTCCCTTTGGGCCCTGAGAGTCTCTCACCTCCCAGGTCTCTGGTACTTTCTAGAATGTTTCCAACCTCCTACCTCCTAAGTTTGCTTTTCTTTCTGCTGCCCCTCAAGGCTTCAATCTTATTTCACCCTGCCCCTTTAATACTTGGTCATGTTCCCCTTGTGCTGTCTCTGTCCCCTCTCCCACCCAGATCCCTCCCTCTGTCCCACATGATTGGTTCTTCTCAAGTGGACTGACCATCCCAAACATCCTCACTTGGGCCCTTTGGCTTGTTAACTTTAGTGAGTTTTGAGGATTGTATCCTGGGCATTCTGTATGTTTTTGGCTAATATCCATTTATTAGTGAATACATACCAGGCCTGTCCTTTTGCATCTGAGTTGCCTCACTCAGGATGATATTATCTAGTTCCATCTATTTGCCTGAAAATTTCATGAAGTCATTGTTCTAGATAGCTGAGTAATATACCACTGTGTAAATGTTCCACATTTTCTGTATCCATTCTTCTGTTGAGGGACATTTGGGTTGTTTCCAGCTTTTGACTATTATAAATAAGGCTGTTATGAACATACTGGAGCATGTGTCCTTGTTATATGTTGAAGCCTCTTTTCGGTATATGCCCAGGAGTGGTATAGCTGTGTCTTGAGGAAGAACTATTTCCAATTTTTTCAAAAACCTCCAGAATGATTTCCAAAGTCGTTTTACCATCTTGTAATCACAACAACAATGGAGGAGTCTCTTTCCTCTTTCTCCACATCCTTGCCAGCATCTGCTGTCACATGCAGTTTTGATCTTAGCCACTCTGATTGGTGTGAGGTGGAATCTTAGGGTTGTTTTGATTTACATTTCCATGATCACTAAGGACTTTAAACATTTCTTTAAGTGCTTCTCAACCATTTGAGATGCCTCTGTTGTAAATTCTGTTTAGTTCTCTACCCCATTTTTTGATTGGTTGCCCTCCAAGAGGCCCAACAAGCAGCTGAAAGTCAAATGCAGATACTTACACCCAACCAATGGACAGAAGCTGGGGACCCCTGTGGTGCAACTGAGGAAGCTGAGGAGGAGTGCAAACACATAGGAAAGCCAGCCATCTCAACTAACCTGGACCCCTAAGATCTCTCAGTCACTGAGCTACCAACCAGACAACATACACCAACTGATACAAGACCCCTGACACATATACAGCAGAGGACTTCCTGGTCTGGCCCCAGTGAGAGAAGAGGCACTTAACCCTGGAGAGAATTGAGTCCCCAAGGATGGGGGAGGCCTCATGGGGTAGGAAGGGGTAAAGTGGGGGTTGGAGGTGGGGACGTCCTCTTGGAGAAGAGGGAGGAGGTATGGGATGAGGAATAGTCAAAGGGTAGACCAGGAAGAGAATAACAACTGGACTGTGAAAAAGATTAAAAATAATAAAATAAAATAAGCCATATATTTATAATGTGTAAAAAATAAAAATTTATGCTTGATCTGGAAAAATAAATAAATAAATAAAATACATTGCTTGATATAGTGAGAGTACTGTTTGAAGGAGAAATGGCTCCTAAATATGCAGGTATTTGAACACTTACTTTCCCACTTTAGAAAAGATGGCCTTGCTCAAAAAAGTATGTCATGGAGTCATGAGCTTGGAAGTTTTATACCCTTGGTTCGTTTCCAGTTCACTCTCCTGTGTGATGAAATGTGGCCGTCCAGCTTCCTGCTCGGGCTGCCTGATACCATGCTTTTCTCACTTCCTGGGGTTCCCTCCTGAAAAAATAATCCCAAATAAACTCTTCCTTCTTTAAGCCATGGTAATTTATCACAGCAACAAAAAACAAATTGATACAAATATTTGGACCAAATTATGGAAGTGGGTATATAAAACCTGAATTTGGGGTTTTTTGGGGGAGAGGGGGCATGTGGGAGACTTTGGACCTCTATACTAGAAATGCCACTGGATGTCGCAAGCAGAGCTTTATCAGCCATTCTAGAAGGATCCCGTGAGTGTTGGTAGGAATGTGCATGGTGGAGGGTCAGCTAAAGATGTTTCAAAAGGAAGCAAAGAATTGATTGGCAACTAGACTAGAGGATATTCTATTCTATTTTATTCTAGCAGCAAGAATGAAAAGTACTAGACTGACTTCTCTAAAGGGGGAAATTTTATGATACATAATATTGAGAAAGTGAGGGCTTTATCATTGATCACTCTTATGTAGGTCTACAATAAAAATGATAAGTGGACCAGGAAGAAATACAAAATGTACAGCTTTGAGAGAAAAGGCAGTTTTGTCTCAAAGAAACTGAGAAAAGAAACTGGGACGATTCATGATTCAGCCAAAGCCTTTGCTGAAAGAGACTATAATTGTTAAAGGGATTGGTGGAGAGACCTGCACTTGCCACAGACGGGCCCAGCTGGGGGATTTAGATACAAGGGAGGACTTTGGATTTCAGAAGAGAAACAGGTTCAGCGGTGACAAACAAAAACAACCACAGAGGCAGCTTGAATCTAATGTATTTAGGAGCTCTAAAGTAAGGATTTTTTTATAGACGAAGAGTTGGTATTACCATTTCAAAAGATGTAGCCAGTGAGGCAGGCACAATTATCATAACCATTTGGCACAAGGATATGCAAAATCAATCAGGTACTATGTTTCTCATGTAACAGATTCAGAGGATCAATTTATAGATACCATCAATCTTCCTATTAGAATACAGAGTGACTTGTAGTTAACAGCAAAACGAGTTTGAAGTTTTTTATATGCCCTGAGTCTTAATGAGCTTCCGTGAGAAATTTTTATCTAACATTTAGCTTTTGCCCTGTAAAAGCTTTTTGACTTATCAACGCTTTCCGTACCACAGTGTCAGAGCCATTCTCATCTACATTCACATAGCCATATAAACCTGCATGTTGTTGGACGGTTGTAATTATGTAAGTGACTATGAGGTAAAGCCTCATAGTTTCATTTCTTAAAAAAGAGTTTGCGGTTGGTCAGTGAGTCCACTTCAAAGAACGGATTATCTGCCCGGGCCCTTAGGATCACCTTGTGAAAGAGAAAAAGAGGAAATTAGAGTAAACTGCTTTTGAGAACTACAGCTCAGAATTATCCTCCAACTGGAGAGTTCCACAACCTTCCCAGGAGACTTCCTCCCCTTCGGAGTCAAATGCCTCAGCCTGTGGAAGTTTTTTGTCACACAGAATCTACTGGGGTTGGTGTAGCATGCGCTCTGTACTGGAGTAGCATGAACCCTCTGAAGGCAAGACTCTACCCAATTAAGCTTCCACATTTTGAGAGGGGAATTCCTAAGGGTTGTTTTTCTCTTAGAAAGCAATCACTTGGACAAACAAAAGCTAATTCGGTTGAAAAGCTGAGGATTTGCTCTGAGCTGGCAGCAGCGAACTCTGCAGTGCTGTCCAGAAAGAAGCTACCGACACTAGAGGCAAGCGGGAAAAATGCAAGCGTGAGCAAAGCATGGATTCTTCCGTTTTGATTTCAGGCAGGTGCTGAGGCCAGCCAACCTGAAGTAGTTCTAGTGTCACTGGGCAAAAAGCAAAGGCCCCAAGAGGCCATCGTGGGAAGCTGGGAAAGTAAAACCTGGTAGTGAGAGAGATACTGAGATGTTGAAGATGAGAAGCTGTGAATCTTTCAAGGAAAGCTGAGTTCAAGGAACAGAACCAGTTCAAAAGAAAGAGATGTGTGCAGGGTCATGAAATCAGAGGGACAGAGCCATGCTCCCCCTGTGAAGCGAAGTCCCAGACACTGGATATGAGGCTACAGGATTTGGAATTGATTCCGGTGTGCTTCAGTCTTCTTTTGGTCCAGAATTTCCTCACTACATTCCGCTTCTCTCTCTCTTAGAAATAGAATGTATATTCTGTGGCTTTGTAAATTATCTTAGACATGTTTTTTTTGTTTTGTTTTGTGTGGTGTTGTGTTGTTTCCTTAACTTTACAGGGGGTTAAGAGACTGCCTTGAGTCTCAGAAGAACCTTTGAAATATTGCAAAATGTTGAGACTGTTAAAGACTATAGAAAATTTTGAAGTTGAACTAAACGCATTTTGCACGCTGAGACAGCCGCAGTGTGTAACATAGTGGTTTGAATAAACAATATCCATACCCTGTAGGCTCATGTATCTGAAATGTTGGAACCCAGTTGGTGATGCCATTTGGGGAGGTTATAAAACCTTTAGAAAGCATTGCCTTGCTTGAGGAAACATTTCACTGTGGACAGACTTTGAAGGTTTGTGGTTTTATCCCAATTACACTTTACTCTCTGCTTCCTTGTGGAAAAATCTGATCTCAAGCTCTCTGTCCAGACGTTCTCCAGCCATTCCTTCCTTCCTTCCTCGTCCACTCTGGGCCGCGAAACCCAAGCTCTTCCGTCCTCAAGTCCTCAAGTTGTTTTTGGTCATGGTACTTTATCACAACAACAAGTAACACAGTAGGAGATACACCAAATTTAACCCTTAAAACACAGAATAAAAGGAGAGGGGGGAAGAGAGAGAGAGAGAGAGAACTATACCATTTAGAGAAGCATTAGGGGTGATATAATGGGAAAATATTGTTGATATGTTTATTTAGTATTTTTAAATATTGGCAGTATTTTTAGTGAAGTACAAGAAAAAAATTCCTTCCTCATTAGGAACATATTTTCAGACCTTAAGAACAAACAGTCTCTTAGTTGACGGCGTCTCATTTTCTGTGGCAATGATTGCTTTATGCAAATTTATGAGGAAACAGCATCAATAAAATGTGTATGGTAACATCTGCCTGAAAGTGTTCAGCGCACTTGTCTCTTGACTTGCTGTGAGTCAGAAGAAGCATTACATCTTCTGGCTAGTAGGGGCTTGAGAACTCTGGTACAGATGGAAGATGAGCGTGTGTGTGTGTGTGTGTGTGTGTGTGTGTGTGCTCTGCAGATGCCTGCAATTAGGATGAAAGTGTATGCAGAGAAATCTGAAATATCTGCGTCTCAGTCATATAATGGTGTTTTGCTAGCCAAGCCTTTTTTACTTGTCATTGTTTATTAATTTACTCTCTCACGTTCTCTCCTCCTGACCACAGTCCACTTCCCTCTTCTCTCAGTTCCTCCTCCTATTCCCTCTTCCCATCCACTCCTCCGTTTCCCTTCAGAAGAGGGCAGGCCTCACAGGTATTTCAAGCAAACATGCATGCTTATATTTTCACTGGGACTTTTGATGCACAAACACCACTTTAGGATAAAATTTTCATTTTAGTCAGCTTTCTGAAGTATTCACAAAGTTCCTAAGATAATCAAAGAGAGAGAGAGAGAAAAGGTTTCTTTCAGCTCAGGTTTGGAGGGTTCAGCCTGTGGACGTTTGGGCCTGTCATCTTTTGAGCGGGAATGCATGAACAGAAGCTGCTCCCTCACCATGCCTCCAGGCATGGAGGACACGACATACCGAAGGCAGTCATCGGGTCCCACGTCTTCAAGAGACCAAGCCCTCCTACAGGACTTGACTTCCTAAAAGTTTCAAAACTCCGTAGGCTGGCAACCTTTGTCACACGTTCCTTTGGAGGGCTATAGCATGTGTTCTCTATCCTTAATCCTGTGACAACAACGATATCCACATAGAGATGCATTAACAAGTTATGAGGCCAGGGCTTCTCAACCTGTGGGTTGTGACCCTTTGGGGGTCAAATGACCATTTCACAGGAATTTCCTATTAGATAACCTATATATCGGATATTTACATTGTGATTTATAACAGTAGCAAAATTACAGTTGTGATAATGTAGCAATAGAAGTAATTTTGGAGCTGGAGGATGGGCACAACATGAGGACCTGTACTAGACAGTCTCAGCTTTAAAAAAGATTGAGAACAACTAGTCTAGAGAGGGAGTTTTAGTGTTGTTTTGTCATACCTTAACAAAAGTAATATTGGTCAAATTCTACCTCAGGGTTAGGGTATACTGATTGACTTCAAATTTCATTACTCATTTTATTTTACCTAATAAAAATCTAACTTTCTTGTTTTAAATAAAGTTGAAGTTTATTAGGAAAGGGTTTTAAATATATAAGCATATACTTAAAGAGGACGAGAGAAACTGAAAGGAATACTACACACCTAAGTGCATGCAGAAGCCCGAATTCTTTTTCCCAGCTCTTAATTACTTCATAGTTATATCTGCATAATTCATGTAATAAATAAAATACCATAAATTCAGATTCCATTTTTAGTCATATTGAAAAAAAAGATGTAGTGAAATCTCCATTTTACTGAGCTTCATGGTTTCTTGTTTCTAAAATGAACTTTTATTCTTGAATCTAAATTTAACAAATTTAGCAATTAATAGTTATTCTGCAAACCACACTAACAGTGGCTGGTATGTTGTGATCTCTATTGTCCCCCGTGCCACATGATTTTATATTACTTATGGCTTAGAGCCTGAAAGTTTGCAGCTGCTTCGTTCTGTTCATTGTGCAGCTCTGCTCAGGAGACAAAATATGTAAAAGAAGTTGAATTATTTTCTTTTATTTTAAAGGCCATACATTATGTTTCCCCAAAAGCTGGTTTATAACTTACATGCCATTACCATCCAATAAAAGACTGTCATCTGAGTTGGCCACCTCTTTTCTTTCCACACACTATATTACTGGATATGATTCCTTAGTGTAGGTTTTTTCTTCTCCTTCCTCACTCCAGCCCAGTGTAGGCCTCAAATACTAGATCATTCCACCATACCATACACTCTTCCTGGCTCTCTATTAATACTAGAAGTTAACTGATTTTTAATACTTATTCCCAGTGTATATCTAAAGCACTCACCTTTGACTTAACAAACTAACTTATATTATTGCCTATGGGATTTTAGTGGTGGTAGTAATTGTTGTGGTGATGGTGGTGGTGGTGGTGGTGATGGTGGTGGTAGTAGTGGTGGTGCTGGTGGTTCTGGTGGTGGTGGTGGTCATGGTGGTGGTAGTGATGATGTAACCTTAAATGCTTCTGAACACATTCAAGCAAAAACTGTCTTTTCATATTCTCTTTCATGTATCTTGAGATTACATTGTTCTTTATAACCTCTTAGAAAATAGAATAAGCAGTTTACAGTCAATGGCCATTCAAAATTATTAGAGAATAAATTAGAGGGTATTCCTGTTGAGAATATTTAGTTTGCTTCTGTCAGAAACTGCCAATCTGAATCTTTTTTGCAAATTAAATATGTAGTACATCTTTAGGACACAAAAATAACTGAGGTCAAACTTCAAGTGTTTCAGATTAGCATGATTTTCTCTCCCGTGTGTGAGACATGGCTTCTCTGGCCCATTTCTTCTTATATCATGTCTTCCTTCCTACATTCCTGCTTATACTTAGCTTAGTAGGGGCATCTTATTTATCCATCCCTCTCGATAAATGAAATAATAATAACCCATGTTGCAAAGAATTATGTCATACCAGTAATTATATGTTGTGCTTGGATGTGTAATGCCCCCTGTAGGCACATGTGATGGAATATTTGGTCCCGTTTCTGGTGGTATTTTAGAAGGTTGTGGAACTATTCTGTGGCAGAGCCTTGTTGGAAGACATATGACACTATATGTAGGCTTTAAGGGTTTATAGATGACCAGTTTCCTGCTCCCTTTCTGCTTCCAGACTGTGGGTATGGCATGATGAGCTGGCCTCATGTTTCTGGTGGCCATACACCTTCCTTGTCATTATAAACAACATCTCACCTGGAATGATAAACCAAAATAAAAATTTTCTCCCTTAATTATCTTTTTTTTTATTCAATATAGTTTTTATTTACATTTCGAATGATTTCCCCTTTCCTGGCTCCCCACTCCCTGAAAGTCCCATAAGCCCTCTTCGCTCCCTCTGTTCCCCCATCCACCCCTTCCCACTTCCCTGTTCTGGTATTCCCTACACTGCTGCACTGATGCAGCATCTTTTCACAGCAGCAGGAAATGAAATTAGTACAATATATTCCTTAGAATTACTCAAAGGTTTGACACAGCATTGTATATATTCTTAAAATATGTGGCATAAATTAAATTATATCATACCTATATGCTTTTTTCCTTCTTGTTCCCAAATTTACCTCTGTCAAATTAATCTAATTTTACAATTTTAGTTATCGGGATTTTAGATAGTAAACTAAAGTTACCATAAAATGACACAGTATTTTTCATTTCTCACTGTCAGACATATACTTGATTTCTTCACTTTTTAGATCAAGATATAACACTTATCTCCTTTAAATCTAGGTGTAAATATTTGCACAGGGGATAATAGTCATGAGGCATAGGGGAGTGTGTTGAGAATAACTTACAAAATCAGGTAAAGTATTCACCTAGATCTAGAGTCAATATAATATTTATTGAATGTCTATTTTTGTTCAAGTAACAGATTCAAGTATTCCACGTATGTTAACATATGTGTCAGTGTATATGCTTTCTGTGGCTTTGCTGCTGCTGCTTCTTTTCCTAGCCCCACCCCTTCCCTTTCCCCCTCCCCCTCCCTCTTTTCTTACCCCATGCCCCTCCCCCTCCCCCTCCTCCTCCTCCTCCTCCTCGTCAGAATAGAGATATATCAAGAGTTGGTCTTCTCGGACTTTTGTGAGCATTAAATGAAGTTGTAAATGCTCAGCCATTAGGATGTCTATGGATTATCTCTACCACAACTTCCCCACAGCTTCATGAAATTAGCCCTATTCATAAATACCACCCCCTCAGCTTTGTAGGCCAGATTTGAAGTATGAATGCTAAATAAAGCTTGGGTTTTCTTAGCAAGGATCCCTAATAAGATCTGGCTAAGATTAGTGCCTCAATGTTCCTTCATTTACCACCTGCCAGTGGGAAGTAATTGAAATGCGCTGTTCTGTTTTAAAAGCTTTTGGCATTCCACATGGATTCTAACTGGGTGTATTCTCTTTCAAACATGAGCATAAGAGGAAGTGTTAAAAGTGACATGGAGTCATTAATCTAAGAAGGACATCAGGGATGTTAGAAATATGGCTGCAGTTTAAAGTGAGAACATATGGATATGGTATAAATGTGAATTTAGCAAGTAAGAAAAATGAGGAAGCCATGACGGGAAATGTGAACTAACTAAGACTTTCATTTTTCATGAGTTTCTATAAAATGGCTGATCAGAAATCCTTTTGTTTTGACATCTCTATGGCACATCACTTTGGGCAGTCATCACATTTATCTGTTTAAAATGTCCGTTTATATTTTCAGTCACAACAAAAGTTTAGCAGACTCTTTTCAGTAAATGGAGCTTCCCCCCCCCCGCCCCGTGTGATTAAATGGTCCCTTAGAATGTCCTAAAAACATTAGAAAAGTATTATTGCCTAGAAATTTCTTGTCTTGTCAACTATGTCTTATGTTTATGAGTAATAATGGAGCTAATTTGTACCACCTTTTAGATTGGGTCTGCACCAGGAAGCATTGATAGGTAATTACCAAGTTATCTGATTTTGTGAACTTTAGCATCAGCATACAATCTAAGAAATGCCCATTGTTTCATAATAATAAATTATGCAATCTTCTTGTAGATAAAAATGTTGAAAGAATTACTGGTTCCAAATTTATATTCATTTCTTATAATATTATTTAAGAATCTCAAACATGCTAATGCAGATTCACAGATAACTTGGGCATCTTGTATCAATATTATTATTGATGAAGAAATAAGGTTACATTAGTGTATTAATGAAACATTGTGGAACCACATATTCATCATTCCAGTCATTTGCTTAATCACTACTTAGCACATTTTGATTGAACATCTATGATGTCTGCCTTCTGGTGATAAGATGCAATATTTCATCAGAGCAATCAACAAGAAAGCATTTGAAAACAAATACTCTGCAAATCTAAACAGGAAGAGTCAAGAGGCAGCAGTCACATACTACACCTGCTCAGCACTGTTAGAAGCTATACCATAGAATCCTACACAGAACCCTAAGAACTTTCCCCCCTACAAAGCATCTCTTGTGGGAAAACTGGCCAGCAAAGAACAGAAGAGCACCAGAAGAGTCAGAGAACCCAGGTCGTTTCATTCTAATCAACCTGGATTGAGGTGGTGCTCTGAAAATCCTGGGACCAACCTAACATTTCTGACAGATTTTCCGTACCAAAGATTTTTTTCTTTTTAATTTTACATCATGGTTGGAGTTTTCTCTCCCTCTTCTCCTCTCAGACTCTTCCTCCACCTCTACTCTCCTTGCCCTCCTCTGTTTGTCTTCAGAAAATGACAGGCCTCCCATCTGAACAATCACCCATGAACTATCAAGTTGTAGTAAGACTAGGTCCATCCACACCCATTAAGGGGAGACAAGGCAACCAATAGGAGGAAAGGATCCCAAAGCAGGCAGCAGAGTCGGAGAAAGCCTCATATCCCAGTTTGGAGTCCCATACAAAGATCAAAGTACACAAATGAAGTGTATGAGCAAAGGCTCTAGGTTAGTCCCATGCAGGCTCTCTGGTTGTCAGTTCAGTCTCTGTGAGCCCCTATGGGCACAGGGTAGTTGATTCTTTGGGTTTTCTTGTAGTGTCCCCTCTGGCTCCTACTATCCTTTCTCACCATCTTCCCTGAGATTCTCTAATGCTTGACAGTGGGTCTCTGCCTCTGTTTCCATCCGTTACTGGGTGAAGACTCTCTGATGATAACTCTGATAGAGTCCTGTCTGCAGGTATTGCAGAATTTCGTTAACAGTGTTGGGGTGGGGTGGGCTCCGTCTCATGGCAAGCGTCTCAAGATGGGAGAGTCGTTGGTTGGCCACTTCCCCAATTTCTGCTCATTCTTTTCCTCTGTACATCTTGTAGGCAGGACAAATTGTAGGTCAAATGTTTTGTGGCTGGGTTGGTGTTCCAGTCCCTCCATTGGAAGTCTTACTAGGTTACAGGAAATAGCCAGTTTTGGTTCCATATCCTGCATTGCTAAGGTCACCCTCTTAGATTCCGGGGAGTTTTGATTGTCCTGGGTTTCTAGCTCATCTTAGAGATGCCCCACATTCCAGTTGTCTTTCCCATTGCGCTCTCCCTCCATCCTCTATCCACCCCAACCTGATTCCTCCTGTTTCTATTCCCACAGTCTCTCCATTCAGCCTCCCTTCTCCTGCTACCTCATCCACCCATTATGTCTATTTTATTTCTTCTCAGGGAGATTCCCCACCTTGACCATTCCTTGTTACTTAGCTTCTTTGGGTCTGTAATATGGATATCCTTTACTTATTGATAGTATCCACTTATGAGTACATAAAATGTTTGTGTATTTGGTTCTGGGTTGCCTCATGCAGGATCTTTACTAGTTCTGTTCATTTGCCTGAATAATAAAACTCCACTAAGCCGGGTGGTGGTGGCGCACGCCTTTAATGCCAGCACTTGGGAGGCAGAGGCAGGAGGATTTCTGATTTCGAGGCCAGCCTGGTCTACAGAGTGAGTTCCAGGACAGCCAGGGCTATACAGAGAAACCCTGTCTGAAAAAACAAAAAAAATAAAAATAAAAATAAAACTCCACTGTGTATATGTACCACATTTTCTTTATCCATTCTAGAGTTGAGGGACATCTACTTATTTCTAGTTTCTTGTCATTACAAATACCTGCTATGAATAGTTAAGCATTGTAGTATGATGAAGCATACAACAATAGAAAAACAGAAGCATCTTCAACAAATGGTTCTGTTCTAACTGGACGAACGTCTACATGTAGAAGAATTCAAGTAGATCCATATCTATCACCCTGCACAAAAATTTAATTCTTTTGAGTATAAGCCCAGGAGTGGTAGGACTTGAGGAAGATCTATTCCAAGTTTTCTGAAAAGGCTCCAAATAGATTTCAAAAGTGGTTGTACAAGTTTGCAGTCCCACCAGCATTGGAACAGGATTCCTCTTACCCCACAACCTCACCAGCATGAGCTGTCAGTTGAGGTTTTGGTCTTAGCCACTCTGACAGTATGAGATGGAGTATCAGAGTCATTTTGATTTACATTTCTCTGATGACTAAGGATGTGAAATATTTCTTTAAGTGCTTCTCAGCCATTAGAGATTCCTCAGTTGAGAATTCCATTTGTTAATTGTTGATCTCAGTGCCTGAGCTATTGTTGTTCTGTTCAGGAAGTTGTCTCCTGTGTCAATGCAACCATGGATGCTCCCCATTTTCTCTCCTATCAGGTTTGGTGTATTTTGTTTTATGTTGAGGTCTTTGATCCAATTGGACTTAATCTTTGTTCAGGGTGATATGGATCTATTTGCATTCTTCTACGGGTAGACATCCATCCAGTTAGAACAGAACCATTTGTTGAAGATACTTCATTTTTCTATTGTATAGTTTTGACTTGTTTGACAAAACTCAAGAATCCATATGTGTGTAGATTCACTTCTAGGTCTTTGATTGGTTCCATTGATTAACATGTCTGAGTTAAATGTGTGTGTGTGTGTGTGTGTGTGTGTGTGTTTTATCACCATTGCTCTGTAGTACAGCCAGAAATGAGGATGGTGATACCTCTAGAAGTTCTTTTATTGTATAGGATTGTTTTGGCTATCCTGGTTTTTGTTTTCCATAGGAAATTGAGTATTGCTCTTTGAAAGTCTCTAAAGAATTGTACTGGAATTTTGATAGAATCACATTGAGTCTGTAACTTGCTTTTGGTAAAATGTGTTTTCTTAATGATAGTCATTCTGATTGGGTTGAGCTGAAATCCCATCCCAGTTTTGATTCGCATTTCCCTAATGAAGAATGATGCTGAACATTTTCATGTTTACTTTATTCTAACCTTTTATAAGATTTTTCTCAAGGTTTTGTAACCTTGATAACCTTTGGGTTGATAAGATTAATTTTAATCCCCTACATCTAATTCTTTGTCTTCTACTATAATACATGCTCCTGAAAGAACTCTGTTGTGTTCATATTTCTATAATAAAATATTTAAAAACAAAAACCCCATCTCTGTCGTATATTTGTCGGGAGTTGTGGATGGAAGCATTTTTTTATTGCAACCTCAGCAGGAGACCTCAGCTTTATATCAGTGTAGTATCTGGCCTTCAACCAATTCGCTGAAGTTTCCCAAGGGTAGGTAACTTTTCCTTTTACTTCCTAAGTAGACATAGCAACTGTTGTACATTTATTTTCAAATAAGCTTTGTTCTTGCATTCTTCATGGAAATATTCTAGAATCTAATCTGAGCAATAAAATAGCACTCTGAAGCAGGTGAACTTCAAGGAAAACTTTATTGTTTCATCCCTGCTCCTTACTATGCCATTATAAATAACTATATTTTATTATTAATTATATATATTAATTAATTATATTATTTTTGATTTTTATTTCTTTTTGCAATACATAATTTGTCTTCTTGCTATTGTATTCTTTACACCTAGAATCTGCTTACAAAAAAGTAAGTACTCCTTGAAGCTTGCTCCTGACACACCCAAACAGACTAAATGAGCAAATGAGGCATAAATGAATCCTCATAGCTCTGCCCTGGAATCAAGATGGAGAGGCAGACTCATAGCCACCATGGTTTTCCTTGAAAGATGTTGCTGATAGGGGTGAGTGAGCCAGAAACTGAAGAATACCACCATGTATAACTTCAGGAGTATGTAACATTGCCCCATGCAATGTTGCAAGCAGGTTACCGGTCAGGAAAGCTACAGTGAAGCATATCGTAGTACCAAGGAACTGGTCTCATTAATGACACATTAAAGGTAAACTGTATAAACATTTCATTAAAGGAAAAAAGTAAAGAGTCACAGAATTGAAGTTCTCACAAACAATCCCCAAGGTTTTGCTAAAAACAGACTCTTAATTTTCATCTTGTCAAATACAAATCTCAAATTAGATTGACTTCCAAAATGGCTAATCTTGTGGGGTTTTGTGTCAACTTCTTCCTCTCATTTTGGATAATGTGATTACAACCACAGACAGAAAACCAAGAATTTTCAGTAATCTTTGCCTTGCTACTTATGTAAATTTAAAAGTGGATAAAATGCAAATGGACTAAATCCTGCATTTGAAATTGTAATTGCCCCCCAATTTTTTTTTAGAAAGCTCTCTATAATTACTGATCAAGATTGCCTAGTGTTAAAATTTTCCCCTCACAGCTCTTTCTTTTTTCATAGCTATTTCTGATACAAAAAAAAAAAAAAGTTAGGGTTGACTTCTGCATAGTCTTCCTTCACTACTTTTTAATCTCTTTGTTTGTTTCTTCCATTACAATTCATATTTAGTCATATAGTGCAGTATCTTCTAAGGATCTCGTGTCAATTTCTTCCACATATTCACTAGAAAGCATCTAATTATAACTCATTGTAACAATTTGAAATATATACACAGAGTAAAATCTCAGTGTTTGATTTTAGATTATTGAGAGTGTAAGGCTAGAGGTGAACTGAGTTCTAGCAGAGAAAAAAAACTTTTCAAAGAACAGTCTTCTCATATAACCATCTTGCTTGCAGAGTTAAAGAAATGGATTTGCAAAGGAAACTAAGTCTATAAAATGAGAAAGATAGTGGCCTACATAAAAAAAAGGTGGGGTTCTTATACAAACAGATACAAACATAGAAAGGAAGGAAAATCCTATGGGATGATAGAAAATTCATGTTAGAGCATTCAGATATTCTATCATCCCATCCTGACTGCAACTTCTTCTATGGCTCTGATAGATAACTCACTCATGTCAAAACACCAATCCATTGAAACATAAAAATAAGACCATGTCATTAATTTTCAATAATTCCAGCAAGTTTTACTATATTAAACATGTTATTACTCCCCTGGTTAACAGACAACCATAATGTGATGATAGCAGAATCTACAATACCTGAATTGTATTGTTTAAACTTTTCACTTTGTGTTTTAAAAATGGTGTCCACTGCAAAATTTTGAAATTTGGAATGGAGTTATTCTGAAATTGAAATGTGAAAGTATTTCAAAGATACCACAGTGATCTTCACTTCGCTTAAAAAGGATCAAGAAGCTACCTACGCTCTGATTTGGAGACCACCCCTGCCTTTTGTGCATCTCTATTCAAAAAAAAAGATGGAAAGCAGGTGACTAGGAGGACCATGTTTGGGAGCTGAACGTTCCTCTTTTGAGCAGCCATAAAGCGAAGTCCAACAATTCATTCATGAGGAGCTCACTCTTAGCTGCTCCTGGGTGCCATGCTTTCTGTCTTCTGACTGTCTGTCTGTCTTTTTAAATGTTTCTCCAAATAATTTACAAATAACCAATCACTTAAAAAGTGTTTGATATCACTAACCCCTAGTTAGACCTATATTGAAATTACCACAAGATGCTACTTCATAAACACCAGGGTAACAATAACAAAAAGAAAATAATAAAAAATAAATGTGAAGGAAAGAAAAACTTGAACCCATAATACTTTGCTTGTGTTATTTTAAAATAGTATTATCAAAGTAAAATATGAAGCCGGAGATTAAAATGGAAAACTCTGAAACATTAACAAAGTTAAGGAAGAAAACATTTCTGAGAAGATTATTAGGACAGAGCCAGGCTTGGCAGGCTCTGCCTACCTCCCACAGCAGCTGCCCTGAGAACCACGGGCACGACTGCTGCCCTTTCACATATGCTTAGCTGTGTGCAAGGATGGCTTCTGACAATCCTACAGTATAATTTCATTAATGGTTACCAGTCCCCACAACAACCAAAGGTCAGTAAACAATTAGAAGGTTGATGACTTGGAAACTTAAGAATTGGCTCAGTGGTTAAGAACAGGATTTAAGGGATGCTCAGTAGTTAAGAGCACATACTGTTCTTGCAAAGAACTAGATCTTGATGTGTGGTTTTATTTTTTTTGTTTGTGTTTTATTTTAAAATCTAAATTTTTTCTAGAGTCTATTACTTCACAATGACAAGAGGTTCTCTGCATCTTTGTCAGCATTCAATCCAGACAAGGTCTTGTTTTAGTTACTCTAGTACACATGTAGGGAAATCTCATTATCTCATGTTTTCCAGTTATTATGCTATAACTATTGACAACACTAGTCATCTTTTCTTGTAAACCTCCATTGATATGAATTTCATCCATTTTCCATTTGGATGATTTGTTTCATGCAGTTTTTCATTATAAATATTAGTCTTCGGTGTGGTTCGCAAAACTTTTCTTCCTACCCACTACTTGTCCATCTATCTTGTAAAGTGTATGTGGCTAAACATAAATATTTAATTTTAATAAATTATGCTCTATACAATTTAATTTAGTTTTATGAATTGTGTAAAATTACTTTGGTGTCAAGTCCCTGAAAATACTCTCCAAAGTTTTTCTCTGTGTTTTCTTTTGTTGTGTTATGCTTTAAAATGTAGATTTATTTTGACCCTAAAGATGCTGCAGGTGTGGCTGCTTTGTCCTGTGTGTGTCAGTAGGTGGAAGAGAAGAGAGAAGCTATGCCTACACTTAGCATGCTGATCCATGGACACCTGATTAGTAGCCTGACATTCCCTGAAAAAGTGAGCCTGTGACAACTGCCAGTCATGTACCAGGGACCTCAAACAGAAAATCCTGAGACAACCACCAGTCCAGAGGTCTGAATGGGTTCCCAGGATGGAGAGCCAGCAGGAGACTAGAAGAACCCCACCTTGGACTGGGGGTCCATGTGCAGAAATGAGCCTGAGACAGATGACTCTTGCATGGAGCCACTCAGGTGGCTAAGCCACTGAGACAACCACCAGACCAACACCATGGGGCCCAGACAACTAGCCTAAGATGACCACCACTTGGGGACCTTCCAGACCTGGGGGTGTGCAGACCAGGCCCAAAATGAGCCCTATCTGGAACCATTACAAGCAGGGCAAATACTCCAGAGACCATTGCTGTGATGACCCCAGATACTCAGAGACCCTGTACTCCATGAAGAGAAGCAAGTAATTGGTGAAGAAATGGAGGAGAAAGACAACTAGAAGGATGTGAAGAGGTCGAACTGGAGACTCAAAGGTACTAAGGAACAGTCTGGTGTGAATAGACAGTGATGCTACCTGGGACCATGATGGGGTCCTGGCCTGTGCTGACACCAGGGGCAATGTCTGGGTCCATGACCCTGCAGCAGCAGGGATTTGTTACTACCGAAGGCCAGTAGATGTCTCTGGTCTGGGCTGCTGCCTGGGGATGTCTGAGAGCTGTGCAAAACTGGACACCCCTTACTCACCTTCCAATCTGAGGAGAGCTGGCCCTGGGGACATGAGAACAGAAGAGCTGACCCCACTCGTAGCCAGCTGCAGTAGTTGGGAGAGTAGGGTGAGAGGTCCACATTGCCTAGGAAAGGCAGTAGAGCTTACCATAATTGAAGAGTTGCTAATGAGCTAGCCCAAGGGTGTGAATGTGGAAGAGCTGACCCTGTCACTTGTCTTCCATATGACATTGTGGCCATAAGAGACATGTCCTTCCAAACCCTTCCTTCTTGTCACCTATAGCAGACTGGAGAGCTGGTCCTGGGGTCATGAGGAGAACCAGCCTTGCCCCCTTACCTGTTGCAACAATTGGGAGAGAAGGCTGTACACCTAACATTGGCAGCACTGTAGAACTGGTCCTGGACATTTTAGGCTTGGGTGAACTGGCCCTGAGGGCATGAGCTCAGGCAATCCAGCTTTACCTCTTGTCTTCTGTGCAGTGGTAAGATGAAGAAAAGATGCCCTCTTCCCTTCAATCATTCTTCACCACCTACAGCAGGCAGGAGAGCTGGACCCAGGATCATGAAAATGGGAAAACAAGCCATGTCCCGCACCAGCTACAACACTTGGGAGAAAGGGCTCTGACCTGACCTGAGCAAGAGGACAGAGCTGGCCCTGTTTGCTGGGGTTGCCAGTGAGCTGGTCCCAAGGGCATGAGAGTGGGAGAGCTGGCTCTGACCCTTGTAGCTTAGACATCTCTCAGGCCCAGGGCTTTGAATTGGCCCACCCCAGTGTTTAGCCCATGACAAGGGACCAAAGTTACAGAATTGTCATGACACAGGGCAACAACAGAATATTGTGAAGAGTGCCACTGAGGTTTTAGTATTTTTAGTCTCATTACAATGAATATTTACAACAAAGAAGTCTGGACAACAGGATTACACTGGGATACACTGTGACACATTACAGCTTCCCCAGGAGGTGTTTTTTCCTCTGTTGTGGGTAAAATTGCAAAGGTGGAATGTCAGTACAGGGGGAGGGCAAAATATATGGAATTGGGGTGCATGATGTGAAATTCACACAAAAACAATAAAAAGGTTTTTTAAAGCACACATATAAGTAACACTATATGAACTGAAGAGGTGATGTTTAGAAATATGTATGTATGTTCATATGCATATTCATATATGTATACAATAACAATTCTGAAAGAGCAAGGTTTTGGATGGAGAAAAAGAAAGTAGGAAATATAATTATCATCTCATAAAGTGTATTGAATAAAGGAATAACTGAATATGAAAAACGAAACAACAGAATGTACATTTATATATTTTTACCCATGATATTACCTTCTACATCTTATAAACCATTCCAGTTCTAGATTTGATTGTTTTGACTGTGGATACTTCACTACTGTAGATCTGTATTGAAATGCAGTCTTTATTCCATGTAATGGCTTTGTAAAAATCAGTTGTATATGCTGGGTGTGTTTATTCCAGAGTTCTGCCTCAATTCCAAAGATACATGTGTCTATACAATGTATCCTCTAACAACACAGCATACTCAAAGCTATGACTCTATATAATAAATGTCTTGTGTATGCATATATGTGTATAAATATATATATATAATGAATCAATAACTCTTGAAGTCAGATGGGTCATATATATATACACATGTATAAACATATATTTATATATACCACATACACATACATATAGTCATATGTTTATAATTAAATTTAAATTTTATATTTCTTTTGTCAAGATTGTTTTAGTTGGAGTGAGATATGGTGGTACATGCCTTTAATCCCAGCACTTAGGAGGTAGTGAGACATAGGCAGGATTTGAGTTCTAGGTCAGCCTGGTCTACAAAACAAGGTCCAAGACAGCCAAGACTACACAGAGAAACCCTTTCCTAAAACAAAACAAAACATTAAAAAGATTTTTTTAGCTTAGGATCTCTAGTTTTCCATATGGTTTTAACACAATAATATGATTGAAATTATCTTCCTTTTATTTTTATAGAACTTTCACAAATTCTGTGTATCAATTAAGGATATTTAACATATTTACTTTATATTTTTTTAAAAATCAATGAACATATTCACATGGATCTTTGATTCCTTTGGAGTACTTTGTACATCAGAAAGGCCCAATATACAAAATATTAAATTTTACTCATTTTACTTTCTTATAATTGGAAATGATATCTATATTTAGCTTTAAAATCTATGTGTTCATTGTTAGTATATCATTACACAGATAGAAGATTCTTCCTCCTTGAAACTTATAAAAGAAATGGATGAATGAATCTAGACACAAAGAACTATGTCCAGGGAATTTTCCACTTCTGAAACTCAATATTCTACAAATTATAACAATAGACTCCAGGTAGCCTTGGCCTAAGAGACCCTGCTTTTAAGCTTAGCAGTACATTTTAATTGGCACTGACTTGATGCTTGCCGATTCTTCCCAACATGGGATTAGAACCAAAAAAAATTATCTCTGCAATGGGGAAAATTTAGACCAAAACCCAGGATAATTGATCAGTGTCTTATGATTTATATATAGACAAAAGAAGATGTAGTCATAGCAGACAAGATGGCAAGGACAGAGATTTTTGAGTTTATGGGGAGGATGTGGAGAAAGAGGAGCACTCCTCCACTGCTGGTGGGATTGCAAGCCAGTACAACCACTCTGAAAATCAGTTTGGCAGTTCCTCAGAAAACTAGGCACAACACTTTCGGAGGACCCTGCTATACCTCTCCTGGGCATATACCCAGAGGATTCCCCAGCATGTAATAAGGATACGTGCTCCACTATGTTCATAGCAACCCTATTTATAATAGCCAGAAACTGGAAAGAACCCAGATGACCCTCAACAGAGGAATGAATACAAAAAACATGGTATATATACACAATGGGGTACTATCCAGCCATTAGAAACAATGAATTCATGAAATTCTTAGACAAATGGACCGAGCTGGAGAACATCATCCTAAGTGAGGTAACACAGTCTCAAAAGAACATTCATGGTATGCACTCACTGATAAGCAGATATTAGCCTAGTGTGGAATACCCAAGACATAATCCACATATTAAATGATGTCCAAGAAGGAAGTAGTGGACCCTGGTTCTGGAAAGGGTCAGTGAAGCAGTGTAGGGGAATACCAGGACAGGGAAGTGGGAAGGGTTGGATGGGGGAACAGGGGGAGGGAAGAGGGCTTATGAGACTTTCGGAAAGGGGGAAATCAAGGAAGGAGGAAATCGTTTGAAATAAATAAAGAATATATCGAATAAAAGAATTGGACTCACTTTTGCCAGACTTTCAACAGTAACTAAAGCTGGAAGTTACAAAGGAAAGGTTGTCTAGCTTATGATACTGTTTTGGCTCCTAGTTATATTCTCCTTGGGCTAGTCCTTCCAGACACAGGCAAATTTCAGCAGCTTTCATACTAGTTAGGCATCAGCACACTTCCTCAAATCTCTAAACTTTGAGAAATGGGCAAGAAAAGGGAAAACTGTGAAAGTGTGGTGAACATCCTATGCTGAAAATGGAAGCTGCCAGCAATGCGTAATGTGGGAAGACTCATGCCTCCAGCAGGAGCCCAAGAAACTCTCCCCACTAGATCTCCAACCCTGCCTTTTATTATTATGTCTCTAGAGGAAATGGGAAAAATAGAAATTAAGAGATCACTTCTGCCGGACCAGCCTGTGATGAACCTGGTTACTTTTACCAATTGTGATGTCCCAGTTTTCTTTTGGATGGTGGTGGGCTGTGAGGCTGAACACTACATTAACATCTGCCCACATATGTGGAAGTGACTGATCTAGAGCTAGCAGTGGCCAAAGAAGTGTGGGGCTAGCAACTGTCGTTTTTCTTAGGGTAAAACAGAAAGAGAAGACAATATTAGGTACTTGCTATCATCAAGCCAAAAGGCAATTTAAATGCCAAACTGAGAAATTTTTCTCTTTGAAAATGGTTTACTTTACCCAGAAAGTCTAGGCTATCACTGGAGAGGTATACAGAGATGTATCAGAAAGGAAAGAGTAGGTTTTCTTTTTGTTTGTTTTGTTGTTTATATATTTTCTGAGAGGTACACAATTTGAACTTGATAAAGGCCAAGGGAACAAATTGCACTCAATGACGGAGGTATATATATATGAAAAACTTAAACACTCAATCTTTATGCCATCTGGTTTTCAAAAGTCATATAAATGACGTTAATATAATTCTCCACAGCGGTGCTGCGATCTTAATGCAAAGTGAATAAATAAATGAATTCATGAAAAATACACATTCTCTTGCTTGAAAAATAGTCCCCCTGCCCTGCCCCATTCCTTCAGTTCCACCAGCTTCTGCTCCCACAACTGAGGGAATCAATTTAATAAGTGAGTCTTTCTCCTCCTCCCTCACTTGCTCCAGTCCTCCTTGTATGTAAGAGTCTTCATCGGGGCTTCCCTAACTTATGGAAGCTAGAGCAATGCTAGAGCACTGTATTCCTGTGTCTAGTTTCATTCTCTCTTAGTTACATTGGAATTTACAGTCACAGTATCACACACTATCCTCAAGGGTCTGAGTTAGTAGGTGAATAGAGTACATGATGCACATCTATAAATTGCACATGTGAATAGTTAAGTGAGTCACTGGTAATTTAATCATGATTCTCAAAATGATTTTATGTCCATGTTAAAATACCAAAGTCTCTCTTGAGTATACTTAAAATCCCCTTTTCTAATTTCTTTCTCTAAATATCTTCTTAGGAGTATATCCACACTAACCCATAATCTTTAAGAATCAATTATACAGAAGGAAATTCATGAAGGTAATCCATATATCCTAAACAAAGAATACATGATTAAAGAAAGAGATAGAGACACTAGTCACGCATTGGTCTAATTTTATTCAAACAGAAGAACGCCACGACACTGTAGAAGTCTCTAGGCAGAAATTGTGCTAGACCGTATCAAGGTTGGGAACAGTGATAAAGAAGTGGGGTAGGAACCGCCAGGAATAAAAAGATCACAATATTCATGAATCCTGCCACCTCAGGTTATGCTGCTTGTTCATAATGAACCAGTCACATGGGCATGACGATCAGCGCATATGGGAAGACCACGCTTCATTTGGTGCTTAGTTTTGTTTAATCAGCAGAAAATTTAAGAAACAAACTTGCTTAACAGAAAAATGACAGTGACAGTTTCAATTTGTTGTAATACTAGGTGAAAAAATAAAAATACTGTAACTATGACAGTTAAATGTTAGAAGCCTGTTTGATTGAGAATTCTTGGAAAGAAACCATGTCTGAAAAGGCAGATTGACAAATTAAAATTCCAGGGAAAGAATGAAATGTTATAACTCCAGAAATTAACTATAAATTATCTCAAGTGATCTTTAGCCTTTTGAAAAGCCACGGCTGATCCCCAGTGTATCTGACCTAACATCCTGTGACTAGCTGCACCCAACATCCTGATAAACAGATACAAATATTTAGAAAACATTATCTTAACAAAACGCTATTGACCTCTAATTAAAGGACTAAGAATGGGATCAAATAGCATCTGAAGTATATTGCTGAGCTCTCTCTATCTTGATATAATGCACATATCTGATGTACCCACTAATGTATTGTAAAAGTGTCTTGATTTACAACTTTTCTTTGTTGGGTTACTAAAAGAAGTTTATGAGATTGTTACTTTATTAGAACATGAAATTTGGGGTAAGTTAAACATCTGTTCCCAGGCCATGGTAACTCATATTTGGGTACAAAGTAAACTATTTCTTATTCATTTTGACATAAAATGTATAAAATATATATAGCATTATTTTGGATGTGTCAATGAACTGTAGTCACAGGACTGCTGCCCTCCCTCATACACATCTGAAGAGAAAATTTGCATCTGGGAAATACAGCCAACCTTTTTTTTTTTTTTTAGACCTGACTGCCAGGTCTAAAAGCCAACAGAACACTGGACTGTAGAAACCCATCATCAGTGACTGGTCTATTTCTGGAAGACTTCTGAGAGTGAGCCTCTCATATGTATCCAGTTTTACAAAGATGAGTTTTCCTTCTTTCTTTTTTATTTTATTAAAAATAGCTTTTTTTCCTTACATATATATCTTGGTTATGCTTCCCTTTCCTTTACTCCCCCAAGTTCCTTCCTACATTCTGCCCCACCCAGACGCACTCCCTTCTGTCTCTCATTAGAAAAGAAATGGGCTTCTAATGGATACTAACAAAATACAATAATTGGAACTGGAAAATATCATCCTAAGCGAGGTAATGCAATCACAAAAGAATACACATGGAATGCAATCATTGATAAGTGGATATTAATTAGCCCTGAAGCTCTGAATACTGAAGCTACAATTAGCATATCAAATGATTCCCATGAAGAAGGAAGAAGAGGGCCCTAATCCTGAAAAGGCTTGATCCAGCATTGTAGGGGAGCACCAGGACAGAGAAAAGAGAGGGGGAAAGATAGGAGAATGGATGGAGAGAAGAGGACTTATGGGACTTATGGGGGGAACTGGGAAAGGGGAAAACTTTTGGATTGTAAACAAAGAATATAGAAAATAAAAATATATATAAAAAAGACAAAACAAAAATCAATAACTCAAAATAGAAAAGATAAACAAAAGAAAAGGAACCCATGAAAAGGTACATGAAACAGATACAGACTCAGAGAACCATTCATTTGCACTCAGGGATACCAGTAAAGCACTAAACTGGAAGCCATAATATATGCACAAGGAACCCTGTAGGGTTGAAAAAGAGAGAGATAGAAAATATATATAGTGTATATATACGCATATGTGTAGTAAAATTAAGATTTAAAAAGCTTCAATATGACATTATGAGACTAGAAACCTCCAAAGATGCTGTTCAATTTGTTTTATGTTGGCCCTTAAGAGTAGTTTGTTTCCCACAGTGAGACACCCTTGGAGAAAACTAATATTTCATTTGAAAGAATTGACTGGAGACAGCTCCGGATTAGGAATGAGGGCATGTGTCCACTTCTTTCAGCTCTAGGGTTCCATGTGGTACAGATCTGAAAATGCCAGGTGCACGGTGCCTCATGTCTCTGTGAGTTCACATGCAAGTCTACCTTGTTGATTTAGAGGTCTTTGTATTCCTGGTGTCCTCCATCCCCACTGGCTCTTACACTCTTTCCACATCCTCTTCTGCAGGGTTCCCTGATCTCTTCAGGGAAGGATTTGATGGAGACATCACATTTGTGGCTAACTACTCCAAGATCTTTGACTCTACACATGGGTGTCTATGGGTCATTATATTTATTCCCATATGCTTCAGGGGGAGCTTCTCTGATAAGGCCTGAGCAAGGCTCTGATTATGCATATGGCAGAACTTCATTAGAAGCTATTTTCTTTTAAAGTCCAGTCGTACTTGGTCTTACTGTAGGTCTCTGGGCACTGTAGTCTAAGGTTCTTAGTAATCCAAGCAGTGTCGGGTATGGATTCCATCTCATGGAATGAACCTTAAGTCAAATCAAAAATTGGTTGGTAACTCTTATGAGCTTTATACTACCATTTTCGTAGCATATCTTTCAGGCAGAACATCATTGTAGATCAAAGGGTTTATAGTTGGATTTGTCTCTGTACGTCCCCTTTGGTAGCTTCCAGAGTATACTTCTGTACCAAAGAGGCTACACAATAGGGATGAAGGCTCTGTGTAAGTACCAGCTCAACTTCCCCATGTTACATATGTGTTGTCATAAGCAACAAAACCTTGCTGTCTGTAAAGAGTGACCTGGGTTGTTTGGAGGTTGTGAGAGTGAAAATATGATGCTCACCTACCTGTTTTACTGGTCTACTTGCTTTTATAGCAGGTTTGTCTGGCAGCTTCCCAGAAAATGCCTGCTGGATTCCGGGGCTGAGATAACAGGATTAGCAGAAAGGAAGGTTGAAGGAGAAAGGGTGGGTAATACACTAGAGACAGAGGCAGAGAGGATGGGGAGGCCACAACAGGTAGAACACATAGTTCAAGAATAGAGTTATGCATTATCTTATGTAGCAAATGTTGATTATACATGAAATCCAGCACAAGGTTGGTTTTTCTTTGTATTGTTCTCTTTAAAGCAGATTAAAGGAACAGGGTGAATATACAACAGACTGAGAGTCTTATATTTATTTTTTTTAAATTTTTTATTCGATATATTTTTATTTACATTTCAAATGATTTCTCCTTTTCTAGACTCCCACTCCCCGAAAGTCCCATCAGCCCTCTTCCCTCCCCCTGTTTTCCCATCCAACCCTTCCCACTTCCCTGTTCAGGTTATGCCCTATACTGCTTCACTGAGTCTTTCCAGAACAAGGGGCCACTCCTCCGTTCTTCCTGTACCTCATTTGATGTGTGGATTATGTTTTTGGTATTCCATATTTCTAGGTTAATATCCACTTATTAGTGAGTGCATACCATGATTCACCTTTTGAGTCTGGGTTACCTCACTTAGTATGATGTTCTCCAGCTCCATTGATTTGCCTAAGAATTTCATGAATTCATTGTTTCTAATGGCTGAATAGTACTCCATTGTGTATATATACCACATTTTTTGCATCTACTCTTCTGTTGAGGGATACCTGGGTTCTTTCCAGTTTCTGGCAATTATAAATAGGGCTACTGTGAACGTAGTGGAACATGTATCCTTATTACATGTTGGGGAATCTTCTGGGTATATGCCCAGGAGTGGTATAGCAGGATCTTCTGGAAGTGTAGTGCCCAGTTTTCAGAGGAACTGCCAGACTGATTTCCAGAGTGGTTGTACCAATTTGTAACCCCACCAGCAGTGGAGGAGAGTTCCTCTTTCTCCACATCCTCGCCAACATCTGCTGTCTCCTGAATTTTTAATCTTAGCCATTCTGACTGATGTAAGGTGAAATCTAAGGGTTGTTTTGATTTGCATTTCCCCAATGACTAATGAAGTTGAGCATTTTTTAAGATGCTTCTCCACCATCCGAAGTTCTTCAGGTGAAAATTCTTTGTTTAACAATGTATGCCATTTTTTAATAGGATTATTTGGTTTTCTGCAGTCAAACTTCTTGAGTTCTTTTTTTTTCTTTTTTTTTAATTTGTTTTATTTGATATAATTTATTTACATTTCAAATGATTTCCCCTTTTCTAGCCCCCCACTCCCCAAAAGTCCCTTAAGCCCCCTTCTCTTCCCCTGTCCTCCCACCCACCCATTCCCACTTCCCCGTTCTGGTTTTGCCGAATACTGCTTCACTGAGTCTTTCCAGAACCAGGGGCCACTCCTGCTTTCTTCTTGTACCTCATTTGATGTGTGGATTATGTTTTGGGTATTCCAGTTTTCTAGGTTAATATCCACTTATTAGTGAGTGCATACCATGATTCACCTTTTGAGTCTGGGTAACCTCACTTAGTATGATGTTCTATAGCTCCATCCATTTGCCTAAGAATTTCATGAATTCATTGTTTCTAATGGCTGAATAGTACTCCATTGTATAGATATACCACATTTTTTGCATTCACTCTTCTGTTGAGGGATACCTGGGTTCTTTCCAGAATCTGGCAATTATAAATAGGGCTGCTATGAACATAGTAGAGCATGTATCCTTATTACATGGTGGGGAATCCTCTGGGTATATGCCCAGGAGTGGTATAGCAGGGTCCTCTGGAAGTGAGGTACCCAGTTTTTGGAGGAACCGCCAGACTGATTTCCAGAGTGGTTGTACCAGTTTGCAACCCCACCAGCAGTGGAGGAGTGTTCCTCTTTCTCCACACCCTCTCCAACACCTGCTGTCTCCTGAATTTTTAATCTTGGCCATTCTGACTGGTGTAAGAGGAAATCTAAGGGTTGTTTTGAGGCTGAAAACATCCAATGGAAAAAAGATAGCCTTTTTAACAAATGGTGCTGGTTCAACTGGAGGTCAGCATGCAGAAGAATGAGAATTGATCCATCCTTGTCTCCTTGTACTAAGCTCAAATCCAAATGGATCAAGGACCTCCACATAAAGCCAGACACACTGAAGCTAATAGAAAAGAAACTGGGGAAGACCCTTGAGGACATCGGTACAGGGAGAAAGTTTCTGAACAGAACACCAATAGCGTATGCTCTAAGAGCAAGAATTGACAAATGGGACCTCATAAAATTACAAAGTTTCTGTAAGGCAAAGGACACCATCAAGAGAACAAATCGGCAACCAACAAATTGGGAAAAGATCTTCACCAATCCTACATCAGATAGAGGGCTAATATCCAGTATATATAAAGAACTCAAGAAGTTAGACTCCAGAAAACCGAACAACCCTATTAAAAAATGGGGTACAGAGTTAAACAAAGAATTCTCACCTGAAGAACTTCGGATGGCGGAGAAGCATCTTTAAAAATGCTCAACTTCATTAGTCATTAGGGAAATGCAAATCAAAACAACCCTTAGATTTCATCTTACACCAGTCAGAATGGCTAAGATTAAAAATTGAGTTCTTTATATATATTCGATATTAGCCCTCTATCTGATGTAGGGTTGGTGAAGATCTTTTCCCAATTAGTTGGTTGCCGATTTGCCCTTTTGATGGTGTCCTTTGCCTTACAGAAACTTTGTAATTTTATGAGGTCCCATTTGTCAATTCTTGATCTTAGAGCATAAGCTATTGGTGTTCTGTTCAGGAACTTTCTCCCTGTACCGATGTCCTCAAGGGTCTTCCCCAGTTTCTTTTCTATTAGCCTGAGAGTGTCTGGCTTTATGTGGAGGTCCTTGATCCATTTGGAGTTGAGCTTAGTAAAAGGAGACAAGGATGGATCAATTCTCATTCTTCTGCATGCTGACCTCAAGTTGAACCAGCACCATTTGTTGAAAAGACTATCTTTTTTCCATTGGATGTTTTCAGCCCATTTGTTGAGGATCAAGTGGCCACAGGTGTGTGGGTTCATTTCTGGATCTTCAATCCTGTTCCATTGATCCTCCTGCCTGTCACTGTACCAATACCATGCAGTTTTTAACACCATTGCTCTGTAGTATTGCTTGAGGTCAGGGATAATGATACACCCAGAATTTCTTTTATTGTTGAGAACATTTTTAGCTATCCTGTGTTTTTTGTTATTCCAGAGGAATTTGAGGATTGCTCTTTCCAACCCTGTGAAGAATTGAGTTGGGATTTTGATGGGTATTGCATTGAATCTGTATATTGCTTTTGGTAAAATGGCCATTTTAACTATATTAATCCTGCCGATCCATGAGCATGGGAGCTTTTACCATTTTTTGAGGTCTTCTTCCATTTCCTCCTTCATAGTCTTGAAGTTCTTGTCATACAGATCTTTCACATGTTTGGTAAGAGTCATCCCAATACTTTATACTGTTGGTGGCTATTGTGAAGGGGGTCATTTCCCTAATTTCTTTCTCAGCCTGCTTATCCTTTGAGTATAGGAAGGCTACTGAATTGCTTGAGTTGATTTTATAACCTGTCACTTTGCTGAAGTTGTTTATCAGCTGTAGGAGTTCTCTAGTGGAGTTTTTTGGGCCACTTAGGTAGACTATCATGTCATCTGCAAATAATTATAGTTTGACTTCTTCCTTTCCAATTTGTATCCCTTTGACCTCTTTATGTTGTCTAATTGCCCAAGCTAGTACCTCAAGCACAATATTGAAAAGATAAGGAGAAAGGGGGCAGCCCTGTCTAGTCCCTGATTTTAGTGGGATTGCTTCAAGTTTCTCTCCATTTAGTTTGAGGCTGGCTACCGGTTTGCTGTATATTGCTTTTACTATGTTTAGGTATGGGCCTTGAATTCCTGTTCTTTCCAAGACTTTATGCATGAAAGGATGCTGAATTTTGTCAAATGCTTTTTCAGCATCCAATGAAATGACCATGTGGTTTTTTTTCTTTGAGTTTGTTTATGTAGTGGATTGCATTGATGGATTTCCGTATATTGAACCAACCCTACATCCCTGGGATAAAGCCTACTTGATCATGGTGGATGATCATTTTGATGTGTTCTTGGATTCGGTTGGCAAGAATTTTATTGAGTATTTTTGCATCGATGTTCATAAGGTAAATTGGTCTGAAGTTCTCTTTCTTTGTTGGATCTTTGTGTTGTTTTGGTATCAGTGTAATTGTGGCTTCGTAGAAGGAATTGGGTAGTGTTCCTTCTGTTTCTATTTTGTGGAATAGTTTGCAGAGTATTGGTGTTACGTCTTTTTGAAGGTCTGATAGTGACCTTCAAAGGTCTGCACTGAAACCATTTGATCCTGTGCCTTTTTTGGTTGGAAGACTTTCTATGACCCCTTCTATTTCTTTAGGGGTTATGGGACTGTTTAAATGATCTATTTGGTCCTGATTTAATTTTGGTTTTTGGTATCTGTCAAGGAAATTGTCCATTTCCTCCAGATTCTCCAGTTGTGCTGAGCATAGGCTTTTGTAATAGGATCTGATGATTTTTTGGATTTCCTCAGTTTCTGTTATTAAATCCCCCTTTTCATTTCTAATTTTCTTAATTTGGATACTTTCTCTGTGCCCTTTAATAAGTCTGGCTAAGGGTTTATCTATCCTGTTGATTTTCTCAAAGAACCAGCTCCTGGATTCGTTGATTTTTTTGTATGGTTCTCTTTGTTTCCACTTGATTGATTTCAGCCCTGAGTTGATGATTTCCTGTCTTCTACTCCTCCTGGGGGAATTGGCTTCTTTTTGTTCCAGGGCTTTCAGGTGTGTCATTAAGCTGCTAGTGTATGCTCTCTCCATTTTCTTTTTGGAGGCACTCAGGGCTATGAGTTTTCCTCTTAGCACTGCTTTCATTGTGTCCCAAAGATTTGGCTATGTTGTGCCTTCATTTTCATTAAATTCTAAAATGTCTCTGATTTCTTTCTTTATTTCTTCTTTGGCCAAGGTGTCACTGAGTAGAGTATTGTTCAGCCTCCATGTGTATGTGGGCTTTCTGTTGTTTTTGTTGCTATTGAAAACCACTCTTACACCATAGTGATGTGATAGGAGGCATGGGATTAGTTCGATCATCTTGTATTTGTTGAGGTCTGTCTTGTGACCAATTATATGGTCGATTCTGGAGAAGGTACCATGAGGTGCTGAGAAAAAGGTATATTCTTTTGCTTTGGGGTGAAATGTTCTATAAGTATCAGTCAAGTCCAATTGGTCCAAAGCTTGAATTAGTTTTACTGTGTCCCTGTTTAGTTTCTGTTTTCCTGATCAGTCCATTGAGGAGAGTGGAGTGTTGAAGTCCCCCACAATTATTGTGTTAGGTGCAATGTGTGCCTTGAGCTTTAGTAAAGTTTCTTTTACGAATAAGGGTGCCCTGGCATTTGGCGCATAGATGTTCAGAATTGAAAGTTCTTCTTGGTGGATTTTTCCTTTGACCAGCAAGAAGTGTCCCTCAGTGTCTCTTTTGATGACTTTAGGTCGAAAGTTAATTTTATATGATATTAGAATGGCTACTCCGGCTTGTTTCCCGAGACCATTGGCTTGTAAAATTGTCTTCCAGCCTTTTACTCTAAGGTAGTTTTTGTCTTTGACATTTAGGTGTGTTTCCTGTATGCAGCAAAATGTAGGGTCCTGTTTCCTTATCCAGTCTGTTACTCTATATCTTTTTATTGGGGAATTGAGTCCATTGATGTTAAGAAATATTAAGGAATAGTGATTATTACTTCCTGTCATTTTTGATGTTATTTTTATATTTGAGTGGTTATCTTCTTTTGGGTTTGATGAAGGAAGGTTACTATCTTGCTTTTTCCAGTGTGTAGTTTCCCTCCATGTATTGGAGTTTTCCTCCTATTATTCTTTGCAGATCTGGGTTTGTGGAAAGATATTGTGTAAATTTGGTTTTGTCATGGAATGTCTTGGTTTCTCCATCTATTGGGATTGAGAGTTTTGCTGGATATAGTAGTCTTGGCTGGCATTTATGTTCTCTTAGAGTCTGCATGAGCTCTGCCCAGGATCTTCTCGCTTTCATGGTCTCTGGTGAGAAATCTGGTGTGATTCTGATAGGTCTTCTTTATATGTTACTTGCCCGTTTTCTCTTACTGCCTTTAATATTCTTTATTTGTTTAGTGCATTTGTGTTTTTTTTTATTCGATATAATTTATTTACATTTCAAATGATTTCCCTTTTCTAGCCCCCCCCACTCCCCAAAAGTCCTGTAAGCCCCCTTCTCTTCCCCTGTCCTCCCGCCCACCCCTTCCCACTTCCCCGTTCTGGTTTTGCCGAATACTGTTTCACTGAGTCTTTCCAGAACCAGGGGCCACTCCTCCTTTCTTCTTGTACCTCATTTGATGTGTGGATTATGTTTTGGGTATTCCAGTTTTCTAGGTTAATATCCACTTATTAGTGAGTGCATACCATGATTCACCTTTTGAGTCTGGGTTACCTCACTTAGTATGATATTCTCTAGCTCCATCCCTTTGCCTAAGAATTTCATGAATTCATTGTTTCTAATGGCTGAATAGTACTCCATTGTGTAGATATACCACATTTTTTGCATCCACTCTTCTGTAGAGGGATACCTGGGTTCTTTCCAGCATCTGGCAATTATAAATAGGGCTGCTATGAACATAGTAGAACATGTATCCTTATTACATGGTGGGGAGTCTTCTGGGTATATGCCCAGGAGTGGTATAGCAGGATCTTCTGGATGAAGTGCCCAGTTTTCTGAGGAACCGCCAGACTGATTTCCAGAGTGGTTGTACCAATTTGCAACCCCACCAGCAGTGGAGGAGTGTTCCTCTTTCTCCACACCCTCTCCAACACCTGCTGTCTCCTGAATTTTTGATCTTAGCCATTCTGACTGGTGTAAGATGAAATCTCAGGGTTGTTTTGATTTGCATTTCCCTAATGACTAATGAAGTTGAGCATTTTTTTTTTTTTTTTTTTTTTTTTTTTTGTCTTTTTTTTTTATTTGATATAATTTATTTACATTTCAAATGATTTCCCCTTTTCTAGCCCCCCCCCACTCCCCGAAAGTCCCGTAAGCCCCCTTCTCTTCCCCTGTCCTCCCTCCCACCCCTTCCCAGTTCCCCGTTCTGGTTTTGCCAAATACTGTTTCACTGAGTCTTTCCAGAACCAGGGACCACTCCTGCTTTCTTCTTGTATCTCATTTGATGTGTGGATTATGCTTTGGGTATTCCAGTTTTCTAGGTTAATAACCACTTATTAGTGAGTGCATACCATGATTCACCTTTTGAGTCTGGGTTACCTCACTTAGTATGATGTTCTCTAGCTCCATCCATTTGCCTAAGAATTTCATGAATTCATTGTTTCTAATGGCTGAATAGTACTCCATTGTGTAGATATACCACATTTTTTGTATCCACTCTTCTGTTGAGGGATACCTGGGTTCTTTCCAGCATCTGGCAATTATAAATAGGGCTGCTATGAACATAGTAGAGCATGTATCCTTATTACATGGTGGGGAATCCTCTGGGTATATGCCCAGGAGTGGTATAGCAGGATCTTCTGGAAGTGAGGTGCCCAGTTTTCGGAGGAACCGCCAGACTGCTTTCCAGAGTGGTTGTACCAATTTGCAACCCCACCAGCAGTGGAGGAGTGTTCCTCTTTCTCCGCACCCTCTCCAACACCTGCTGTCTCCTGAATTTTTAATCTTAGCCATTCTGACTGGTGTAAGATGGACCCTTGAGGACATCGGTACAGGGAGAAAGTTTCTGAACAGAACACCAATGGCATATGCTCTAAGAGCAAGAATTGACAAATGGGACCTCATAAGGTTACAGAGTTTCTGTAAGGCAAAGGACACCGTCAAGAGGACAGATCGGCAACCAACAAATTGGGAAAAGATCTTCACCAATCCTACATCAGATAGAGGGCTAATATCCAATATATATAAAGAACTCAAGAAGTTAGACTCCAGAAAACCGAACAACCCTATTAAAAAATGGGGTACAGAGTTAAACAAAGAATTCTCACCTGAAGAACTTCGGATGGCGGAGAAGCATCTTAAAAAATGCTCCACTTCATTAGTCATTAGGGAAGTTGAGCATTTTTTAAGATGCTTCTCCACCATCCGAAGTTCTTCAGGTGAGAATTCTTTGTTTAACTCTGTACCCCATTTTTAATAGGGTTGTTTGGTTTTCTGGCGTCTAACTTCTTAAGTTCTTTATATATGTTGGATATTAGCCCTCTATCTGATGTAGGATTGGTGAAGATCTTTTCCCAATTTATTGGTTGCCGATTTGTCCTCTTGATGGTGTCCTTTGCCTTACAGAAACTTTGTAATTTTATGAGGTCCCATTTGTCAATTCTTGCTCTTAGAGCATACGCTATTGGTGTTCTGTTCAGAAACTTTCTCCCTGTACCAATGTCCTCAAGGGTCTTCCCCAGTTTCTTTTCTATTAGCTTCAGAGTGTCTGGCTTTATGTGGAGGTCCTTGATCCATTTGGATTTGAGCTTAGTACAAGGAGACAAGGATGGATCAATTCGCATTCTTCTGCATGCTGACCTCCAGTTGAACCAGCACCATTTGTTGAAAAGGCTATCTTTTTTCCATTGGATGTTTTCAGCCTCTTTGTCGAGGATCAAGTGGCCATAGGTGTGTGGGTTCATTTCTGGATCTTCAATCCTGTTCCATTGATCCTCCTGCCTGTCACTGTACCAACTTACCAAACAGGTGAAAGATCTGTATGACAAGAACTTCAAGACTCTGAAGGAGGAAATGGAAGAAGACCTCAAAAAATGGGAAAACCTCCCATGCTCGTGGATCGGTAGAATCAATATAGTTAAAATGGCCATTTTGCCTAAAGCACTATACAGATTCAATGCAATACCCATCAAAATCCCAACTCAATTCTTCACAGAGTTAGAAAGAGCAATTATCAAATTCATCTGGAACAACAAAAAACCCAGGATAGCTAAAACTATTCTCAGCAACAAAAGAAAATCTGGGGGAATCAGTATCCCTGACCTCAAGCAATACTACAGAGCAATAGTGTTAAAAACTGCATGGTATTGGTACAGTGACAGGCAGGAGGATCAATGGAGCATTTGTGGTTTTAATTATTATGTGTCGAGAGGTATTTCTGCTCAGGTCCAGTCTCTTTGGAGTTCTGTAGGCTTCTTGTATATTCATAGGCATCTCTCTCTTTAAGTTGGGAAAGTTTCCTTCCATAATTTTGTTGAAGATATTTGCTGGCCCTTTCAGTTGTAAATCTTCACTCTCATCTATACCTATAATCCTTAGGTTTGGTCTTCTCATTGTATCCTGGATTTCCTGGATGTTCTGGGATACAAGCTTTTTGCATTTTGCATTTTCTTTGACAGTTGAGTCAATGGTTTCTATGGTATCTTCAGCATCTGAGATTCTTTCTTCCATCTCTTGTATTCTGTTGTTTATATTTGCATCTATGGCCCCTGATTTCTACTCAAGGTTTTCTATCTCCAAAATTGTCTCCCTTTGTGATTTCTTAGTTGTTTCTACTTCTGTTTTTAGATCCAGGATGGTTTTGCTCAGATCCATCATTTGTTTGTTTGTGTTTTCCTGTAATTCTTTAAGAGATTTTTGTGTTTCCTCTTTCATGACTTCTGCCTCTTGACTCAAATTCTCCTGCATTTCTTTAAGTTTTGTGTGTGTGTGTGTGTGTGTGTGTTTCTTCTTTATTGGCTTCTATCTCTTGAGCCTTATTCTCCTGCTTTTCTTTAAGTGATTTTTGTGTTTCCATTAAACGGGTTTCTAGCTTATTCATGTTCCCCTGTATTTCTTTAAGAGATTCATTTATGTCCTTTTTGTGTTCTTCTAGCAGCATTATGACCAGTGATTTTAAATCCAAATCTTGTTTCACTGATGTGTTGGCATAACCAGGACTTGCTGATGTTGGAGAGTTTGGTTCAGATTCTGCCATATTTCCTAGGTTTCTGTTAGTAGCGTTCCTGCGTTTGCCCTTTGCCATCTTGTTCTCTGGAGTTAGTTGGTCTTGTCTCTGGCTGGTGTTTGAGCCTCCTGAGGGGCTCTGGGGCTATTTCTGCAACATTGAATGGCTGGGTTTCCCCTGTAGCAGATTGCTGATGTGCTGCCCTCCTTTTGGGTACCCTTGCAGCCCTAGTGTGCTTTGCCCCAGATTGTGTCTATGAACTAGATGGTTCCCGTTTGCTCCTTCAGGGAGTGCTGAAAGGTGTATGCTAGGGGGACCTTTTCCACATGCTGATCACTCTGCTGGGCAGCCGATCTCCCAACTGGGTTTGTGCACACAAGGCTAGCCTAGCTGCTCAGGCCCTGAGTCTAAGCAAAAGCCTGGGAGGCCAAGGTCCGAGCAAAGTTCCCCCCGGGCTATGACTGTTAATTGGGTCTGTCAGGTGGCCAGGATGGCGGGCGTGCGCGAGAGCTCCCTGAAAATGCTGGCTAACAATCTCCTGGGCGGGTTGACACACAGATGGCCCACCAAGCAGCCCAGTTCTTGGGGTCAGTCCAGGTCCTGTTAGGGCCTAGACCCCCTGCTTTGTTAGCCTCAGGCTATGCCTGTTAGCCGGCTTTGCTTGCTAGAGCTCTCTGGTGTCCTGTAGGCAAAATGGCTGAGTGCACCGGGCTGGGGAAAAAACCTCCTGGCTGGTTTGGCAGACTGATGTCCCCCACCCCAACAGCCCAGGGCCTGGGTGCAGGCCAACGCCCGTCAGGCTTAGACCCCCGCGATGTTTGCCTCAGGTCATGTTTGTGTACCTCAGTCTGTCTGATCTCTCTGGAGTCTGAGAACCAAGATGGAGGTGAGTCTCTCATGACTGGCGGGAGGGAGAATTCTGAAGTAGCTTCTGTGTGGTGAAAGGCACCATAAATCCGCCACTGCTTGCAGCCCGGCTGGCCAGCAAAGGTCAGTAGTCGTGGGCATAGGGCCTGCCTGGACCCTGTCACCTTGGCTCCACTGCTGATGGCCCTTCAGCTGGATCAGCCACTGCTGCTGCTGCTGCCGCCTAGACTAGAAGTCTTAAGTGGCCTCAAGTTATATTATTTGGCTATGAGGTCCAGCAAAAGTACTAATCTCTTTGAGTGTAAAAGATTTTTCCATAATATCATGTTTTCATGCTTGTTAACATCTAATTAGTTCCAATAACTCTCCACAATTGTATCAACTCTCTGCTCTGCCTTCCATATCCTTGAACTTGTAGCCTCTTTAACACTTTTGCGGCTACTCTGTACCCTGCACAACCATGAATTTGTGTGTGAAATGTAATTTGTTATCCATGAGCTAATATCAGTGACCAACATTGAAATAAAAGAACTTGTGAATGTCAGCAGTCACACTTTTAAGAGAAAATAGTGGTTGGGTGCTAAGTTAGGTACCAACAAAATTAATTTAGCTTGTCATTTCTTGGATTCAGTAAACTGCAATATCACTGTGAAATGGCACAAAGCAGAACATCTATGCCTTAACCATGAATAATATGCTAAGTTCTCTACTGAGAAACAAAAAAACCCACTGGAAAAAGCAAACTAAAATAATAGTATAGAGAACAAAAGGCAAAAAAAGTGCTTTAACAATCCAACCTTGACAGTTAAGAGTGTGACTAAATGGCATATGATGTCTTCTACAAATGATTAGAGCCTATCTGAAAATGACACATGCTAGATACCTTGCCAAAACTATCCAGTCTCAGCCAGTACAAATGGCACTGCAAAATGTACCATTTAGCACTAAGTGGGATGCACGCATTCCTGTGTGTGGGATTAAACTAAGTCATTCTTAGGTATTGTCAAAATGCACCCAGTCTACTCTTAGGCATAATTCTAAGAATTTGCCTGTTGTTTCTATTTCTCCTTTAGTATCTAATGATAATTAAAATCTTTGTCTCAATTGTGGCCTGGTAATAACATTTAACATTTAGCTAATTGATCCTGATTTGATGAATGAGGACACCTTTAAATTTCCAACATCAAAATTATTGGCTTCCTACCACCTTTCAAAGGATCAAATTTCAGGATATAAGAGTTGAAAAGATTTAGGTAGATTCAATATCCCCTCCCTCAAAAAAAATCAACAAAAGAAGGACCAGCTCCTCAAATTTATATCTTGGAGTTAAGATAAACATGTTAGGCTTTTTACAGGAAGACAGGGCTACAGTCTAAGTGGAATGGGTGAAAGGTCTTGGGTGAACTGTTTAAGAGAGATTGTTGTATAGAAGAGTTGTTTGAGATGGATTGTTGTAGTTGAAAAGTTTATTAGAATGGTTAATCATGCCATGGGCACACAGATAACAACATACCAGGGACTTCAATGAGTTCAGGCTCATCAGGAGTAAGTGCCTCTCCTTTAAGTCTCCTAGGTAGAGAGGCAGTTTCTCCACAAACAGCTCTACCAGCCTGACTCTAATACCCCAGCTGGTGACAGGGAGGGACATGTTACCACTGGAAGTCCTTTGATATTCTGAGACTGGCAATCTGACTTGAGAAATACAGGCACATATGGAGTCTGTCAGGAAGCTGCAGTTTCACTGGCAGGCTCTAGGTAGGGTGCCTGTCAGCCTGTCAGCCTCTGTAGGACTGAGGAGAGAAGAGATTTATTTCTGCTGGCACTGTGGCCTGTGCAGCAGTCTGGGCTGGAATTGTAACATTAGGCCTTACATGACCAAGGTGGACTTTCTCTGTAGCCAATGATTTGGGGGAAGGGGAAGGTGGATGGACTATGAAGGGTGGATTCAAAGGAGCTGTTGTTATAACTATACATGTATACTAGTCAAATTTTAGAACAATGATAATAATTTCATGTCTTTCAAAAGATGTACAGCCACTAATATGACCATTCACTGATGTCTCTTTAAATGGTACAATTTGGCAGTCAGTCTGACAGTTCTCCAGCTAAACAAACATTCCTGAATACACTAGCCATCTTGCTCATAGATGTCCACTTGAAGGAGCAGGTAAAAAAAATGCACATCAATGTTTATAGTAACTTTATATAAAGTTTCTATGACTTGGACAAAATCAAGACACTCTTTAGTAGATAAATATAGAGCCAGTATTTGAGGCTTTTGATGAAAAGCAGTGACTTATCACCTGACCTATAGAGAAACTAGGAGCAGGATGGAGTCTGGAGCTGCATTTTGTGTGTATTTCGACTCCTTTGAGTAAGTCTTCGGTGTGAATAAGCGTTCCCAGAAAGAAGCTACACTTTGCACTGAACCTTCCTTCTATGAGGCTGATAAGCTAATTGAAACTTCAAGGATGGGGAGGTAGCATAAAGCTCTACCCCTAGCTGATGACTACTGGCAACTGACTACTACTAGGAAAGCCAGAGTGCTTGTTCTTCAAGGAGTTGTCCCTGATAGATGAGTTATGCTCCAAAAGAAAGCCAAACATACACCAGTAGATGGGCAGCATAAATTTGACTTGGTGTTTTTCTACCTTTTATATTTCTTTTTCATGTTTTGAAAGGAAAAAGAAGACACAAAGTTTGGTGGATAAGGAAGATGATAGCTCAAGGAGGAGTTGGGGGTTTATGATCAAAACACATTGTACACAATTTTCAAATACCTGATTTTTATTTTTATTTTTTTGATTTTTTATTAATATATTTTTTATTTACATTTCAAATGATTTCCCCTTTTCTGGGTCTCCACTCCCCGCAAGTCCCATAAGCCCTCTTCCCTCCCCCTGTTCCTCCATCTAACCCTTCCCACTTCCCTGTTCTGGAATTCCCCTATACTCTTGCACTGAGTCTTTCCAGAACCAGGGGCCACTCCTCCATTCTTTTTGGACATCATTTAATTTATGGATTATGTCTTGGGTATTCAAAGTTTCTAGGCTAATAGCCACTTATCAGTGAGTGCATACTATGATTGATCTTTTGAGACTGGGTTACCTCACTTAGTATGATGTTCTCCAGCTCTATCCATTTGTCTAAGAATTTCATGAATTCATTGTTTCTAATGGCTGAATAGTACTTCATTGTGTAAATATACCACATTTTTTGTATCCATTCCTCCGTTGAAGGACACCTAGGTTCTTTCCAGCTTCTGGCTACTACAAATAGGGCTGCTATGAACATAGTGGAGCATGCGTCCTTATTGCATGCTGAAGAATCCTCTGGATATATGCCCAGCAGTGGTGTAACAGGGTCTTCAGGAAGTGTCATGCCCAGCTTTCTGAGGAACCACCAGACTGATTTCCAAAGTGGTTGCACCATCTTGCAATCCCACCAGCAGTTCCTCTTTCTCCACATCCTCACCAACACCTGCTGTCTCCTGAGTTTTTGACCTTAGCCATTCTGATTGGTGTGAGGTGAAATCTCAGGGTTGTTTTGATTTGCATTTTCCTAATGATTAATGATGTTGAACATTTCTTAAGGTGGTTCTCAGCCAGCCGAAGTTCTTCATGTGAAAATTCTTTGTTTAGCTCCGTACCCCACTTTTTAATGGGGTTATTTGGTTCTCTGGTCTCAACAGTAAAAGAACTTCAGGGGGATTTAGTATCCCAGACTTTAAACTTTACTACAGAGCAATAGTGATAAAAACTGCATGGTATTGGTACAATGTCAGGCAAGCAGATCAATGGAATAGGATTGAAGACCCAGAAATGAACCAACACACCTATAGTCACTTGATCTTTGACAAAGGAGCTGAAAACATCCAGTTGAAAAAAGATAGTCTTTTCAACAAATGGTGCTGGTTCAATTGGAGGTCACCATACAGAAGAATGCGAATCGATCCATTCTTATCTCCTTGTACTAAGCTCAACTCCAAATGGATCAAGGACCTCCACATAAAACCTGACATACGGAAACTAATAGAAAAGAAACTGGGGAAGACCCTTGAGGACATGGGCACAGGGGCAAAGTTCCTGAATAGAACACCAATAGTTTATGCTCTAAGATCAAGAATTAACAAGTGGGACCTCATAAAACTACTAAGTTTCTGTAAGGCAAAGGACAGTGTCAAAAGGACAAAACGTCAGCCAACTGATTGGGAAAGGATCTTCACCAACCCTAAATCTGACAGAGGGCTAATATCTAATATATACAAAATACCTGATTTTTAAACTTACTAAAAGATCTTCCATCACTGTGAAGATACTGAAATGTTGCTGATCCAGAGCCTAGTAACAATTACCTTAGATATCTTTAGGCCCCTATAAAAGCATTGCTTACCTACCTCTAGGTAAAATTCAACTTCTTATGACTAACAGATAAAACTTTGGGTGATGTATTAATCACCAACCAAAAAGCTAAGGCTGTCATCACAACCCTTGAGATCTTTAGCTGAAATTTCTTCAGGTTTGCAGTACCAGTACTTATATCTTATATAAATGTATTTGACAAGATCCTTAATCTATGACTACCTTTGTTCTGTTAACTACAAAAACTTCATGAAACTGTTACTACTTGGAAGCTAGAATTTGAGATAACCTGAATCTGTGGCAGTGAGCCATTGTAACAGGTATCTGGCTTCATAACAAACTCTTATCCCCCGAGATGAGTGTTGTAGGACTTGGCATGGATAAAAGCTTACCTCTGAAAATATGCAAGTCAACCAAGCTGTTTTGAAGACTCAGTGAGAACTAACCTAGCTCATCTCTCTTCAAGGGTTAAAGCACAAAAATCAGAATAAGGTGCATATCACTATCATCCTTTACAATTCTAGATGTCCAAAGCAGACTGTCAGACTCTAGTCATTGCCCTCAGCTATCATTCATCCAAATTCCAAGAATATCAGGATCTTACAGAAAGATTGTCCCATCAAAAGACCATCCACAAACAACCTGGTATTCCAAGTTCATCCCTAAAAAAACAATAACTTCAAGCCAGGCAGTGGTAGTACATGCCTTTAACCCCAGCACTTCACAGGCAGAAGCAGGTGGATTTCTAAGTTCCAGGCCGGCCTGGTCTATAGAGTGAGTTCCAGGACAAGAACTTCTTCAAACCATCTCACAGAGCAAGAGCTATTTTCATAGAGTTTTTATAGTTAACAGAACAAAGAGATCATAAGTCAAGGCTCTTTTCAAATATATTTATGTAAGCAAAAAGTAGCCGACATCTCACAAATGAAGCCAACCTCATTCTTCCAAGCCTGCTTCATTCTGCATTTCCTTCTCCTGCGAACTCCAGTTCTCTTGAAAGCTGAAGCTCAGGTCAGTATTTTAAAGAGGATGTTGGATCCACTGAATCCCTTACCCACAAAGTGCCCACATTTATAAACTTTTCTATGTTCTCACCATTTGTCTATTTAATTGGCTTGTTGGGATGAGTAGCTGAGCTAATTTTATTAGTTCTCCAAGAGTCTAGAGTCTTGACATGAAACTCCAGAAACAAATAATAAGTCATGGCACATTTAGACAAAGGAATTGTCATCAGCCCTGAAAAGAAACAAGTCATGAAGAGATGGACAGCAATCTATGTGTACATTATAAGTGAAAGGGGTGAATTACAGATATTATGCCCTATCTATGTCCAATTATATGACATCCTGGAAATGTCAAAACATTGGAACGTTAAGAGCATTGGTTGCCAGGGGTTAGGCTGGAAATATGATCAGTTGGTGAAGCACAGAGTATGTGCGAACTGTTAGGGCTGATAAGAATTTCTACCTTGGCTCTAGACAGAGAAGTAGGTAGGCTTACTGCAGATCTCCATCGCTCCCTCAGTTTCTCCAAATCCAATCCCCTAGTCTCATCTCCAGCAGGGCAGCAGAACACCTGTGCAGCCTCCCTCTCTCCCTGACCTCATCTCTAGTGGACCCCATATATCCTCTCCTAACAGTCCTCTCTTGACTTGTTGCATTATCCAAATCTAACAGACACTCTTCAGGAACCCACAGGGCACGCTGCAGGCTGACTGCAAATCTTCACCTCTCCTTCTGCTCCTCTAAATCTAATACCCTGTCGCATTTCCAGATCTACAGCAGAACATCTGCTGCAGTCTCCCTCCCCCCCACCCACATCTCCAGTGAATCACAAAGAACTTCTCCTCAAAATTTCCTTCCCTTCACCCATTGCTTTCCCCAGCCCACAACTTAAACAGGCCCTCTAGGGTAATCCCCAGGTGATTCTGACCTGAGAGGCAAATCTCAAAAGCTGCTCAGTAGAAAACTCAGCTGTGACCCTTCTCACTTTCTGCCTTTGTTTCCAGAAGAAGAAAGAGATCCTAGTGTAATGCCATAATTTCTCCTATCTATGAACCCCGCAACACCCCCACAAGGCCATCTTCATTCCTAAGTGTTAGATCCCAATGCCCTAAAACACCTTTTAGCTGGAAACCCAGTGGCCATACCTATCACAACTCCAGAAGAATTTCCTACTAGGCAAGATAAAGTCATGCATTCTCCTAAGAAGCATGGGGGTAAAACTGAAAACTAAAGAACAAAACACCTACCAAACAGATAGCAGCACCCAGAATTACAATATTCCCAACCCCAAATGCCTAGACACCCCCCCCACACACACACACACGCATAAAAACACAATAAGTAAAAGCTAGAGCCAAGCTCTGCAACATCGAGCTCTGGGTATAAGAAACCTAGAAATGGTATCAGAAACCTCTTGGTATCTAAGGGAATCCTAGAAATGAAAAATTTAGGAACTCAAATAGAAACCACAGAGGTAAGCTTCACCAATACAAAAGATGGAAGGGAGGATCTCATGAATTGAAGATACCATAGAAACATGGATATCTCAATCAAAAAAAATGTTAAATATAGGTGGCTGAGAGTGTCCCCCTCTGTATTTGTCATACACTAGCAGAGCCTCCCAGGTGACAGCTGTATTCGGCTCTGGTCAGCAAGTACTTGTGGGCATCAATAACAGTGTCTGGGTTTTGTAACTGTATATGGAATGGATCACTAGGTGGGATAGTCTCTGGATGGTCCTTCCCTCAGACTCTGCTCCACACTTTGTCTTTGTTTCTCCTCCTGTGGGGCTTTTGTTCCCCCTTCTAAGAAGGACCAGAGTATCCATATATTGTTCTTCCTTCTTCTTGAGCATCATTTGATATATGAATTGTGTCTTGGGTATTCCAAGCTCTCAGCCAGCCATTGAACTGAGCACAGGGTCCCCAATGGGGAACTAGAGAAAGGATCCAAGGAGCTGAAGTTGTTTGCAGCCAGCTCCATAGGAGGGACAACAATATGAGCCACCTAGTACTCCCAGAGCTCCCAGGGACAAAACCATCAACCAGACAGTGCACATGGAGTTACTCATGGCTTCAGATGCATAGGCAGCAGAGGATGGCCTTGTTGGACATCAAAGGGAGGGGAGGCCCTTGGTCCTGGAAAGGCTCCATGCCACAGGGAGGGGAGATGGGTAATGAGACTTTCACGGGAAGGGGAACCAGGAAAGGGGACAACATTGGAAATTGAAATGGAGAATATATCTAATTAAAAAAAGTTAGAAAGAAAGAAGAAAGAAAGAAAGAAAGAAAGAAAGAAAGAAAGAAAGAAAGAAAGAAAGAAAGAAAGAAAGAAAGAAAGAAAGAGAAAATGTTAAATATAAAAAAAACACCCAGGATAGCTAAGAAAAATATGAATACAAGAAGGAGAAAAAACTCAGGTCAAAAACATACTTAATATATTTTTTAATTTATTGATATATTTATTTACATTTCAAATGATTTCCCCTTTTCTAGACCCCCACTCCCCGAAAGTCCCATCAGGCCCCTTCCCTCCCCCTGTTTTCCCACCCAACCCTTCCCACTTCCCTGTTCTAGTTTTGCCCTACACTGCTTCACTGAGTCTTTCCAGAACAAGGAGCCACTCCTCCATTCTTCTTGTACCTCCTTTGATGTGTGGATTATGTTTTGGGTATTCCAGTTTTCTAGGTTACCACCCACTTAATAGTGAGTGCATACCATGATTCATCTTTTGAGTCTGGGTTACCTCACTTAGTATGATATTCTCCATCTCCATCCATTTGCCTAAGAATTTCATGAATTCATTGTTTCTAATGGCTGAATAGTACTCCATTGTGTATATATACCACATTTTTTGCATCCACTCTTCTGTTGAGGGATATCTGGGTTCTTTCCACCTTCTGGCAATTATAAATAGGGCTGCAATGAACATAGTGGAACATGTATCCTTATTACATGATGGGGAATCTTCTGAGTATATGCCCAGGAGTGGTATAGCAGGATCTTCTGGAAGTGAGGTGCCCAGTTTTCGGAGGAACCGCCAGACTGATTTCCAGAGTGGTTGTACCAATTTGCAACCCCACCAGCAGTGGAGGAGTGTTCCTATTTCTCCACATCCTTGCCAACACCTGCTGTCTCCTGAATTTTTAATCTTAGCCATTCTGACTGGTGAAAGGTGAAATCTCAGGGTTGTTTTGATTTGCATTTCCCTAATGACTAATGAAGTTGAGCATTTTTTAAGATGCTTTTCCGCCATCCGAAGTTCTTCAGGTGAAAATTCTTTGTTTAACTCTATACCCCATTTTTTAATAGGGTTGTTTGGTTTTCTGGAGTCTAACTTCTTGAGTTTTTTATATATATTGGCTATTAGCCCTCTATCTGATGTAGGGTTGGTGAAGATCTTTTCCCAATTTGTTGGTTGCGGATTTGTCCTCTTGATAGTGTCCTTTGCCTTACAGAAACTTTGTAATTTTATGAGGTCCCATTTGTCAATTCTTGATCTTAGAGCATAAGCTACTGGTGTTCTGTTCAGAAACTTTCCCCCTGTACTGATGTCCTCAAGGGTCCTCCCCAGTTTCTTTTCTATTAGCTTCAGAGTATCTGGCTTTATGTGGAGGTCCTTGATCCATTTGGAGTTGAGCTTAATACAAGGAGACAAGGATAGATCAATTACCATTCTTCTGCATGCTGACCTCCAGTTGAACCAGCACCATTTGTTGAAAAGGCTATCTTTTTTCCATTGGATGTTTTCCAGCCCTTTGTCGAGGATCAAGTGGCCATAGGTGTGTGGGTTCATTTCTGGATCTTCAGTCCTGTTCCAGTGATCCGCCTGCATGTCACTGTACCAATAGCATGCAGTTTTTAACACTATTGCTCTGTAGTATTGCTTGAGGTCAGGGATACTGATACCCCCAGAATTTCTTTTATTGTTGAGAATAGTTTTACCTATCCTGGGTTTTTTTGTTATTCCAGATGAATTTGAGGATTGCTCTTTCTAACTCTGTGAAGAATTGAGTTGGGATTTTGATGGGTATTGCGTTGAATCTGTATATTGCTTTTGGCAAAATGGCCATTTTTACTATATTAATCCTGCTGATCCATGAGCATGGGAGGTTTTTCCAATTTTTGAAGTCTTCTTCCATTTCCTTCTTCATAGACTTGAAGTTCTTGTCATACAGATCTTTCACATGTTTGGTAAGAGTCACCCCAAGGTACTTTATACTGTTTGTGGCTATTGTGAAGGGAGTCATTTCAATAATTTCTTTCTCAGCCTGCTTATCCTTTGAGTATAGGAAGGTAACTGATTTGCTTGAGTTGATTTTATAACCTGCCACTTTACTGAAGTTGTTTATCAGCTGTAGGAGTTCTCTAGTCGAGTTTTTTGAGTCACTTAGGTAGACTACCATATCATCTGCAAATAATGATAGTTTGACTTCTTCCTTTCCAATTTGTATCCCTTTGACCTCCTTATGTTGTTGAATTGCCTGAGCTAGTACCTCAAGTACAATATTGAAAAGATAAGGAGAAAGTGGGCAGCCGTGTCTAGTCCCTGATTTTAGTGGGATTGCTTTAAGTTTCTCTCCATTTAGTTTGATGCTGGCTACCGGTTTGCTGTATATTGCTTTAACGATGTTTAGATATGGGCCTTGAATTCCTGTTCTCTCCAAGACTTTAAGCATGAAAGGATGCTGAATTTTGTCAAATGCTTTTTCAGCATCCAATGAAATGACCATGTGGTTTTTTTACTTTGCGTTTGTTTATGTAGTGGATTGCATTGATGGATTTCCGTATATTGAACCAACCCTGCATCCCTGGGATAAAGCCTACTTGATGATGGTGGATGATCGTTTTGATGTGTTCTTGGATTCAGTTGGCAAGAATTTTATTGAGTATTTTTGCATCGATGTTCATAAGGGAAATTGGTCTGAAGTTTTCTTTCTTTGCTGTATCTTTGTGTGGTTTTGGTATCAACGTAATTGTGGCTTCTTAGACGGAATTGGGTCATGCTCCTTCTGTTTCTATTTTGTGGAATAGTTTGAAGAGTATTGGTGTTAGGTCTTCTTTGAAGGTCAGATAGAATTCTGCACTGAAACCATCTGGTCCTGTGCCTTTTTTGGTTGGAAGACTTCCTATGACCCCTTCTATTTCTTTAGGGGTTATGGGACTGTTTACATGATCTATTTGGTCCTGATTTAATTTTGGTATTTGGTATCTGTCTAGGAAATTGTCCATTTCCTCCAGATTCTCCAGTTGTGTTGAGTATAGGCTTTTATAGTAGGATCTGATGATTTTTTGGATTTCCTCAGTTTCTGTTGTAATATCTCCCTTTTCATTTGTAATTTTGTTAATTTGGAAACTTTCTCTGTGCCATTTGTTCAGTCTGGCTAAGGGTTTATCTATCTTGTTGATTTTCTCAAAGAACCAGATCCTGGACTCATTGATTTTTTGTACAGTTCTCTTTGTTTCTACTTGATTTATTTCAGCCCTGAGTTTGATGGTTTCCTGTCTTCTACTCCTCCTGGGTGAAATAGCTTCTTTTTGTTCCAGGGCTTTCAGGTGTGTCATTAAGCTGCTAGTGTATGCTCTCTCCATTTTCTTTTTGGAGGCACTCAGGACTGAGTTTTCCTCTTAGCACTGCTTTCATTGTGTCCCAAAGATTTGGGTATGTTGTGCCTTCATTTTCATTAAATTCTAAAAAGTCTCTGATTTCTTTCTTTATTTCTTCTTTGGCCAAGGTGTCATTGAGTAGAGTATTGTTCAGCCTCCATTTGTATGTGGGCTTTCTGTTGTTTTTGTTGCTATTGAAAACTACTTTTACTCCATAGTGATCTGATAGGAGGCATGGGATTAGTTCGATCTTCTTGTATTTGTTGAGGTCTGTCTTGTGACGAATTATATGGTCGATTTTGGGGAAGGTACCATGAGGTGCGGAGAAAAAGGTATATTCTTTTGCTTTAGGGTGAAATGTTCTATAAATATCAGTCAAATCCAATTGGTCCAAAGCTTCAATTAGTTTTACTGTGTCCCTGTTTAGTTTCTGTTTTCCTGCTCAGTCCATTGAGGAGAGTGGAGTGTTGAAGTCCCCCACAATTATTGTGTTAGGTGCAATGTGTGCTTTGAGCTTTGGTAAAGTTTCTTTTACGAATGAGGGTGCCCTTGCATTTGGCACATAGATGTTCAGAATTGAAAGTTCTTCTTGGTGGATTTTTCCTTTGACCAGCAAGAAGTGTCCCTCAGTGTCTCTTTTGATGACTTTAGGTTGAAAGTCAATTTTATCTGATGGCTTTAGTCCGGCTCATTTCCCGAGACCATTGGCTTGTAAAATTGTCTTCCAGCTTTTTACTCTAAGGTAGTTTTTGTCTTTAACATTTAGGTATGTTTCCTGTATGCAGCAAAATGTAGGATCCTGTTTAAGTATCCAGTCTGTTAGTCTATGTCTTTTTATTGGGGAATTGAGTCCATTGATGTTAAGAGATATTAAGGAATAGTGATTATTACTTCCTGTCATTTTTGATGTTATTTTTATATTTGAGTGGTTATCTTCTTTTGGGTTTGATGAAAGGTTACTATCTTACTTCTTCTACTATGTAGTTTCCCTCCTTGTATTGGAGTTTTCCTCCTATTATTCTTTGTAGAGCTGGGTTTGTGGAAAGACATTGTATAAATTTGGTTTTGTCATGGAATGTCTTGGTTTCCCCATCTATTGTGATTGAGAGTTTTGCTGGGTATAGTAGTCTTGGCTGACATTTGTGTTCTCTTAGAGTCTGCATGAGATCTGCCCAGGATCTTCTAGCTTTCATGGTCTCTGGTGAGAAGTCTGGTGTGATTCTGATAGGTCTTCCTTTATATGTTACTTGGCCTTTTTCTCTTACTGCCTTTAATATTCTTTCTTTGTTTAGTGCATTTGGGGTTTTAATTATTATGTGATGGGAGGTATTTCTGCTCAGATCCAGTCTGTTTGGAGTTCTGTAGGCTTCTTGTATATTCATAGGCATCTCTCTCTTTAAGTTGGGAAAGTTTTCTTCCATAATTTTGTTGAAGATATTTGCTGGCCCTTTCATTTGTAAATCTTCACTCTCATCTATACCTATAATCCTTAGGTTTGGTCTTCTCATTGTATCCTGGACTTCCGGATGTTCTGGGATACAAGCTTTTTGCATTTTGCATTTTCTTTGACTGTTGAGTCAATGGTTTCTATGGTATCTTTGGCATCTGAAATTCTTTCTTCCATCTCTTGTATTCTTTTGTTTATATTTGCATCTCTGTCCCCTGATTTCTTCTCAAGGTTTTCTATCTCCAAAGTTGTCACCCTTTGTGATTTCTTAGTTGTTTCTTCTTCTGTTTTTAGATCCAGGATGGTTTTGCTCAGTTCCATCATTTGTTTGTTTGTGTTTTCCTGTAATTCTTTAAGAGATTTTTGTGTTTCCTCTTTCATGACTTCTGCCTCTTGACTCAAGTTCTCCTGAATTTCTTTAAGTTTTTTTGCATTTCTTCTTTATTGGCTTCTATCTCTTGAGCCTTATTCTCCTGAATTTCTTTAAGTGATTTTTGTGTTTCCATTATAAGGGTTTCTAGCTTATTCATGTTCCCCTGTATTTCTTTAAGAGATTCATTCATGTCCTTTTTGTGTTCTTGTAGCAGCATCATGACCAGTGATTTTAAATCCAAATCTTGTTTCTCTGGTGTGTTGGCATAACCAGGACTTGCTGATGTTGGAGAGTTTGATTCAGATGCTACCATATTGCCTAGATTTCTGTTAGTAGCGTTCCTGCATTTGCCCTTTGCCATCTTGTTCTCTGGAGTTAGTTGGTCTTGTCTCTGGCTGGTGTTTGGGCCTCCTGAGGGGCTCTGGGGCTATTACTGCAACACTATATGGCTGGGTTTCCCCTGTAGCAGATTGCTGATGTGCTCTCCTCCTCTTGGGTGCTCTTGCAGCCCTAGTGTGCTTTGCCCCAGATTGTGACTGTGAACCAGATGGTGCCAGTTTGCTCCTTCAGGGAGTGCTGAGGGTGTATGCTGCCGGGACCTTTTCCGAGTGCTGATCACTCTCCTGGGCAGCGGATCTCCCAACTGGGTTGGTGAACACAAGGCTAGCCTGGCTGCTCAGGCCCTGAGTCTAGGCAAAAGCCTGGGAGGCCAAGGTCCGAGCAAAGTTCCCCTCGGGCTATGACTGTTAATTGGTTCTGTCAGGTGTCCAGGATGGCAGGCGGGCTCGCTCGTGCTCCCTGAAAGTGCCGGGAGAGTCTGCTGGGCTAACAACCTCCTGGGCGGGTTGACACACAGATGGCCCACCAAGCAGCCCAGTTCTTTGGGTCAGTCCAGGGCCTGTTGGGGCCTAGACCCCCGCTTTGTTAGCCTCAGATTATGCCTGTTAGCCGGCTTTGCCTGCTAGAGCTCTCTGGTGTCCTGTAGGCAAAATGGCAGTGCGCACTTGCCGCACCCTGATGGCCCCCCAAACAGCCCAGAGCCTGGGTGCAGGCCAACACCCATCGGGCTTAGACCCCCGAGATGTTGGCCTTGGGTTATATTTGCGTACCTCAGTCTGTCTGATCTCTCTGGAATCCGAGATCCAAGATGGAGGTGAGTCTCTCGTGACTGGTGGGAGGCAGAGTTCTGAAATGGCTTCTGTGCGGTGAAAGGCACCGCAAATCCGCTGCTGCTTGCAGCCCAGCTGGCCAGCGAAGGTCAGTGGTCGTGGGCGCAGGGCCTAACTGGACCCTGCGTCACCTTGGTTCCACTGCTGATGGCCCTTCAGCTGGACCAGCCACTGCTGCACTCCCGCCGCCTAGCATCCCTGTTCTTAACTACTCCATACTTAATATTTTTAACAAAATCATAGGAGAAAATTTCTCTAAAGAAGAAGATGCCACTCAACGTAAAAGAACCATATAGAACACCAAATAGGCCAAACCGGAAAAGAAAGTCACCTTGACACACAATAATCAAAACACCAAGCATACAAAACAAAGAAAGAATATTTAATGTCAGGCTAGACTACTATAGCCCGCAAAACTTTCAATCATAATAGATGAAAAAAGTAAGATATTCCATAATAAAACCAAATTTAAGCAATATCTATTTACAATTCACCCCTGCAGAAAATGCTAAAGAGAAAATGGCAACCTACAGATGTTTACTACACCCATGAAAACATGTAAAATAATCAAACTAAAAGAGGGAAAGCAAACATACACACATAACAATAACAACAACAACAAATAAAACACCAATCACTAGTCATTGATATCATTTAACAACAATGGTCTCAATTTCTCAATAAAGCAAAAAAGACTAACAGAAGGGATAAACAAACAGGATTGATCCTTCTGCTGCACTAATGAAACATGTCACAACATCAAGGATAATAATCAGATCAGGGTAAAAGGATGAAAAAAATATTCAAAGCAAATGAACCTAAGAATCAGGCTGGTGTAGCCATATTAATATCGTCCAAAATAGACTGCAAACCAAAACTAATCAGAGGTGATTGGTAACAGCACTACATACTCATCAAAAGAAAAATCCACCAAGAAGACATGTCAGTTCTTAACATCTATGCTCCAAACACAAGGGCACTCAACTTTGTAAAAACAAAACAAAACAAAAACACTACTGTAGCTTAAATCACTTATCGACCCCACACCTACACACTGATAATGTGAGACTTCAGTGTTCCACTCTCACCAATAGACCTGTCATTTGAACAAAACCTAAACAGAGAAATGTTGGAGCAATCTGGCATTATAAACCAAATACACCGAACAAATAGATACTGAATACTTCATCTAAACACAGAAAAAAATAAACTTTCTTCTCAGAACTTCATGTACCTTTCTCCAAAATTGAACACATATTTGAACACAAAGCAAGACTTAGCAGATACATGAAAACTGAAATTTCACCCTATATCCTATCTGACCACACCACGTGTAAGAGCTGAATATAAAAAATAGAAACAACAAAAGCTTACAGGCTTCTAGAAACTGAATGATTCTCTACTGAATTAAAAATGGATCAAGACAGAACTTCAGAAAAAAATTAAAGAATTTCAAAAATTTAAAATAAATACACAGCATATCCAAGCTTATATGACACAATGAAAATAGTTCTAAGAGGAAAGTTCATACCACTATGTGACTATATAAAAGCTTTGGAGAAATTTCATACTAGCAACTTAACAGCACACCTGAGAGCCTAGAACAAAAAAGAAGAAATGATAGTCAAAAGGAGGTAAGAGCAAGAAATAATCAGTACTTAGGACTGTAGTCAATAAACTAGAAACAAAAAGTCAATATAAGAAAGAGTTATTTCTTTTCACAAAAATCAAGAGATAGATAAGACCTTGTTCAAAATAACTAAAAGGAAGGAAAATAATATCAAAATTACAAATCTGAAATGAGAAGAGAGACATCACAATAGATACCTGAGAGAGTCATAAGGACATACTTTCCTATACTCCACCAAATTGGAAAATCTAAAAGAAATGGATACTCTTCTTGATAGAAACTACTTACTAAATTAAATTATGATCAGATAAGCAATTTAAGCAGACATAACCCCTAAGGAAATAGGAGTAATTATTAAAAGTCTCCCAACCAAAACAAACAAACAAACAAAAACAAAATACAAAACAAAAAAACAAGGTCAGGTAGACTTACCACAGAATTCTACTAGACTTTCAAAGAAAAATTAATGTCAATATTCCTAAATTATGCCACAAAATAGAAACAGAAAGAACAATACCTAATTAGATTTCTGAGGCTATAGTTACCATGATTCCCAAACCAGATAAACACCTAAGAAAGAGTACACACCAATGTTGTGGTAATTTCTTACCACGATAAGCCTGTATAAAAAAAGCCATACAACTTCGTTAATGTATTTATAAACTATATGCCTAGACTGGGCAGATCTATCACTATACTAATTTACTCCCCAGCTATGAGACGCCTTGCTACATGCGGCTTCTCCAGGCTATGTGGTTCTGCTCCATCTTCCTTCCACCACCTCCTCCTCCATTCTCTGAGACCTCCAGTCCCATCTTTTCCTTCCATTAACAAAGTGTCTGCTCTAGCCTTTAATAGACAAGTCAAAATGAGGAGAAGGTTCAGTACGATAACCTGAGTACTTGATCTACTCCTAGTTGGGAATAACCCCTCTTGAGGAATCAGAATTAACATCAAAATACAAATAGCACCAGGGCAATCACCAATTTCCCTTATGTACATAGATGCAAAATTTCTCAATAAAATACTTGCTAATCAGGTAGAGGACACACAAATCAGAACAACAGGTTGGCTGCCAGAGTGCCCTTGGTACATCCGACTCCTTCAGTTCAGTTTCTACAGCCACCTCTTCCCTCCCCACCCTCTTGACCCTGTTTTTATGTTCCCATCCCCCAACTTATGTAGACATGCGCTGATAAGGTAAAGGTCATATCAGTCAGAAAAACAGATACACACTGCTGAACTAGAGACCATGCCAGGTGCCGGAAACCTAGCCACCAACTTGGGTAGATAATCATTGATGGACCAGAACCCAAACTGGCCACCAGAACTCCAAACAGACTGCCTGTCCTCAGACCTCCTTTCCTTTCTTAGCACCTCAACAAACACAATACCAAGAACCTCCCATCACTGAGTAAAAGTCCCTAAATCAGGCTGAGATATATTGCTCAGCCAGGCTAGCCTGGAGAAGCCTAGCCCCCAAATGGTCAGTTACTCCCGGCTAGACCAGAGGCAATGCCGGCTGCCAGAACTCCAGACCATGGAGAACAGAAAGCCAGATAAGAAACAGAAACCAAGGAAGAAAATATCCTAACAAAGACAACCACAGAAATTGTCACCTTGACCTAAAATCACCCCAAAACCAGATGCCTAGACTGGATTAAGAACTCAATCAACAAAAGCCGGGGCAATATGTGACCACTGGAGGCCAGTAATCCTCTATTGCAAGCCCTTAAAATTCCAACACAGATGAAGAAAATGCCTTTAACCCAATGTTATAAAAAAATATGGAGATCCTTGAAAGAGAAATAAATCTCTTAAAGAATGCCAAGAAAGACCATATATCCACCTCACACCATTCAGAATGGCTAAGATCAAAAACTCAGGTGACAGCAAGCAGATGCTAGTGAGGAGAAGCACTCCTCCATTGTTGGTGGGATTGCAAGCTGGTACAACCACTCTGGAAATCAATCTGGCAGTTCCTGAGAAAATTGGAAACCTGAGGATCCAGCTATACCGGTAACTCCTGGGCATATAACCAAAAGATTCTCCAGAATATAACAAGGACACATGCTCCACTATGTTCATAGCAGCCTTATTTATAATAGCCAGAAACTGAAAAGAACCCAGAAAAGTCCTTCAAAAGAGGAATAGATACAGAAAATGTGGTACATTTACATAATGGAGTACTATTCAGTTATTTAAAATGATGAATTCATGAAATTCTTAGGCAAATGGATGGAACTAGAAAATGTCATCCTGAGTGAGGTAACCCAATCACAAAAGAACACAGACGGTATACACTCACTGATAATTGGATATTGGCCCAAAAGCTCCAAATGCCCAAGATACAACTTACAGACCACATGAAGCTCAAGAAGAAGGAAGACCAAAGTGTGCATGCTTTGGACCTTCTTAGAAAGGGGAACAAAATACTCACAGGAGCAAATAAGGAGAAAAACTGCAAAGCAGAAACTGAAGGAAAAACCATCCAGAGACTGTCCCACCTGGGGATTCACCCCATATACAGTCACCAAACCCAAACATTATTGTGGATGCTAAGAAATGTTTGCTAAAAGGAGCCTGATATAGCTGCCTTCTTAGAAGCCCTGCCACAGCCTTACAAATACAGAATCAGATGCTTGTAGCTAACCATTAAACTGAGTGCCGGGTCCCCAAGGGAGGAGTTAGTAAAAGGACTGAAGGAGTTGAAGAGGAAGAACAACAATATCAACCAACCAGACACTCCAGAGCTCCCAGGGACTAAGCCACCAAACAAGGAGTACACATGGTTCTAGCTGCAGATGTAGCAGAGGATGGCCTTGTCAGACATCAATAGGAGGAAAGTTCCTTGGACCTATGAAGGTTTAATAGGTGACCCATTTGTACTGGATAGTTTCATGTGTCAACTTGACACAGGCTGGAGTTATCACAGAGAAAGGAGTTGGGGAAGTGCCTCCATGAGATCCAGCTGTGGGACATTTTCTCAGTTAGTGATCAAGTGATGAGGGCCCCTTGTGGGTGGTTCCACCTTTGGGCTGGTGCTCTTGGGTTCTATAAGAGAGCAGGCTGAGCAAGCCAAGGGAGCAAGCCAGTAAGAAACATCCCTCCATGACCTCTGCATCAGGTCCTGCTTCCTGACCTGCTTGAGTTCCAGTCCTGACTTTAGTAATGAACTGCAACATGGAAGTGTAAGCTCAATAAACCCTTTCCTCCCCAACTTGCTTCTTGGTCATGATGTTTGTGCAGGAATAGAAACCCTGACTAAGACACCATTGTAGGGGAATTGAGGGTGAGGAGGTGGGGATGGCTGGGGAGGTGGAGGAACATGCTCATAGAAGCAGTGGGAGGGTAAATGTGATAGAGGGTTTCCTGGAGGGAGGAAACTGGGAAAGGGGATAACTCTTGAAATATAAATATAAAGAAAATATACAGTATATATTTTCTTTATATTTATATTATATATAAAGAAGGAAATGAATAAAAACATTCAAGACCTGAAAATAGAAATAGAAGCAATAAAGAAAACACGGAGTGAGGGAATTCTAGAAATGGAAAATCTTGGCAAGTAAACAGGAACTATAGATACAAGCATCAATAGAATACAAGATATAGAAGAGAGAACATTAGGCATTGCAAGCAAGATAGAAGAAATAGATACATTGAACAAAGAAAATGGTAAATCTAAAAAATTCCTGAAACAAAACATGCAGGAAACCTGGGACACTATAAAAAGGCTAAGCCTAAAAATAATAGAAATAAATGAAGCAGAGCAGAAGAACCTCAGCTCAAAGGCCTAGAATAAAAATTTAACAATATCATAAATGCAAGTTTTCGGGCTTTAGGGCGGCGGCGGCGGCGGCGGCGGCGGTAGCAGTGGCTGCTCCAGCTGAAGGGCCATCAGCGGTGGAACCAAGGCGACACAGGGTCCAGTTAGGCCCTGCGCCCACGACCACTGACCTTCGCTGACCAGCCGGGCGGCAAGCAACTGCGGTTCTGCGGAGCCTTTCGCTGCACGGAAGCCACTTCAGAACTCGGCTGCCCGCCAGTCAGGAGAGACTCACCGCCATCTTGATCCCGGGCTCCAGAGATCGGTCAGACTGAGGTACACAAACATAATCCTAGGCCCAACACCGCAGGGGTCTGAGCCAGATGGGCGTTGGCCGGCACCCAGGCCCTGGGCTGTTCGAGTGGCCATCGGGGCGCCAACCCAGCCAGGAGTTTTTTTTTTTTGCCCCGGCCGGTGCACGCGCCGCCATTTTGCCTACAGGAGCCAGAGTGCTCGGGAGGGCAGAGACTGCTAACAAGCGTAGCCTGAGGCTAACAAAACGGGGGTCTAGGCCCCAAAAGGCACAGGACTGACCCCAAGAACTGGGCGGCTTGGTGGGCCATCTGTGTGTCAACCAGCCCAGGAGGTTATTAGCACAACAGACTCTCCCGGTGCTTTCGCGGAGCGCGGACGCGCACGCCCGCCATCCAGGTCACCTGGCGGACCCAAATAACAGACATAGCCCTAGGGGAACTTTGCTCGGACCTTGGCCTCCCAGGCGTTTGCCTGGACTCAGGGCCCAGGCGACAAGGCTAACCTAGTGTGCGCCAGCCCGGTTGGGGAAATCGGCTGCCCAGCGGAGTGAGCGGAGCACAGGGGAGGTCACAGCAACATTCACCTTCGGAGCTCCCTGGGGGTGCACACGGGTTCCACCTGGTCCACAGACACAATCTGGGGCAAGGCCTCAGGCAGAAGCCCCCAGCTCAACTTTCTCCGCTTCAGATCAGCCTGGGTGGCCGCCACATCTCCAGGTCCCTCAAGAGGCTAGTGGGGGCTTCCGGGCGGCCAGCTGGGAGAAGTCGGTGTGCTCCAATAAATCCTGCGGGCCCCAGCGGGAGCCTTCAGGTGCCTGCTTCGGGATCTGAACAGCCTGGACAACAGCACCCTGTCTATAGGCAGTGCAGAGTGTAAGCTGTGCACCAGAGGCCAACGGGGAAGGGGCAGCTTGCACTGGTGAGTCCAGCACTGACAAGACCAAGTAACACCAGTGAGAGCTAGATGGCAAAAGGCAAACGCAGAAACGTCACTAACAGAAATCAAGGCAATATGGCAACATCTGAACCAAATTCTCCTCTACCAGCAAGTCCTGGATACCCCATCACACCAGTAAAACAAGATTTGGATTTAAAATCACTGGTCATGATGCTGGTACAGGAACACATGAAGGACATTGAGGAGAAAATGGATCAAAAGTTAGAAGCCCTTGCAAGGGAAACACAAAAATCATTGAAAGAAATCCAGGAGAATACAAAAGCCAACAAGGAGGAAATGCAAAAAACACTTAAAGAAATACAGGAGAACTTTGCTCAACAGGCTGAGGTCATGAAAGACGAAACACAAAAATCTCTTAAAGAAATACAGGAGAACTTTGGGCAACAGGCTGAGCTCATGAAAGAGGAAACACAAAAATCTCTTAAAGAATTACAGGAAAACACAAACATGCAAGGGAAGGAGCTAAGCAAAACCATCCAGGATCTAAAATCAGAAGTAGAAACAACTAAGAAAACTCAAAGGGAGACAACTTTGGAGATAGAAAGCCTTGGGAAGAAATCAGGGGACAGAGATGCAAATATCAACAACAGAATACAAGAGATAGAAGAAAGAATCTCAGATGCTGAAGATTCCATAGAAACCATGGACTCAACAGTTAAAGAAAATGCAAAGTGCAAAAAGCTTGTAACCCAAAATATCCAGGAAATCCAGGACACAATGAGAAGACCAAACCTAAGGATTATAGGCATAGATGAGAGTGAAGATTTACAACTTAAAGGGCCAGCAAATATCTTCAATAAAATTATGGAAGAAAACTTCCCTAACCTAAAGAGAGAGATGCCCGTGAATATACAAGAAGCCTACAGAACTCCAAACAGACTGGACCAGAACAGAAATACTTCCCGTCACATAATAATCAAAACACCAAATGTTCTAAACAAAGAAAGAATACTAAAGGCAGTAAGAGAAAAAGGCCAAGTAACATATAAAGGAAGACCTATCAGAATCACAGCAGACTTTTCACCTGAGACTATGAAGGCTAGAAGGTCCTGGGCAGATCTCATGCAGACTCTAAGAGAACACAAATGCCAACCAAAACTACTATATCCAGCAAAACTCTCAATCACCATAGATGGAGAAACTAAGATATTTCACGACAAAACCAAGTTCACCCAATATCTATCCACAAACCCGGCCCTAAAAAGGATAATAGGAGGACAACACCAATACAAGGAGGGAAACTCCACCCTGAAAAAAGCAAGATAGTAACCTTTCATCAAACCCAAAAGAAGTTAAGCAATCAAATTTAAAAAACAACGTCAAAAATGATAGGAAGTAACAATCACTATTCCTTAATATCTCTTAATATCAATGGACTCAATGCCCCAATAAAAAGACACAGACTAACTGACTGGATACGTAAACAGGACCCTACATTTTGCTGCTTACAGGAAACACACCTCAGGGTCAAAGACAAACACTACCTTAGAGTAAAAGGCTGGAAGACAATTTTACAAGCAAATGGTCTCAGGAAACAAGCTGGAGTAGCCATTTTAATATCAGATAAAATTGACTTTCAACCCAAAGTCATCAAAAGAGACTCTGAGGGACACTTCTTGCTGGTCAAAGGAAAAATACAACAAGAAGAACTCTCAATCCTGAACATCTATGCTCCAAATGCAAGGGCACCCTCTTTCATAAAAGAAACTTTATTAAAACTCAAAGCACACATTACACCTAACACAATAATTGTGGGTGACTTCAACACTGCACTTTCCTCAATGGACCGATCAGGAAAACAGAAACTAAACAAGGACACAATGAAACTAATTGAAGCTTTGGACCAATTAGACTTAACTGATATATACAGAACATTCTATCCTAAAACAAAAGAATATACCTTTTTTTCAGCACCTCATGGTACCTTCTCCAAAATCGACCATATAATTGGTCACAAGACAGACCTCAACAAATATAAAAAGATAGAACTAATCCCATGCCTCCTATCTGATCACTATGGAATAAAAGTGGTCTTCAATAGCAACAGAAACAACAGAAAACCCACATACACGTGGAAATTGAACAATACTCTACTCAATGACACCTTGGTCAAGGAAGAAATAAAGAAAGAAATTAAAGACTTTTTAGAACACAATGAAAATGAAAACACAACATACCCAAATCTATGGGACACAATGAAAGCAGTGCTAAGAGGAAAACTCATAGCCCTGAGTGCCTCCAAAAAGAAAATGGAGAGAGCATACATTACCAACTTAATGACACACCTGAAAGCCCTAGAACAAAAAGAAGCTATTTCACACAGGAGGAGTAGAAGGCAGGAAATCATCAAACTCAGGGCCGAAATCAATCAAGTAGAAACAAAGAGAACCATACAAAAAATCAACAAAACTAGGAGCTGGTTCTTTGAGAAAATCAACAAGATAGATAAACCCTTAGCCAGACTGACCAAAGGGCACAGAGAAAGTATCCAAATTAACAAACTTAGAAATGAAAAGGGAGACATAACAACGGAAACTGAGGAAATCCAAAAAATCATCAGATCCTACTACAAGAGCCTGTACTCAACACAACTGGAGAATCTGGAGGAAATGGACAATTTCCTTGACAGATACCAAATACCAAAATTAAATCAGGACCAACTAGACCATCTAAACAGTCCCATAAAGCCTAAAGAAATAGAAGGAGTCATAGAAAGTTTTCCAACCAAAAAAAGCACAGGACCAGATGGTTTCAGTGCAGAATTCTACCAGACCTTCAAAGAAGAGTTAACACCAATACTCTTCAAACTATTCCACAAAATAGAAACAGAAGGAACAATACCCAATTCCTTCTACGAAGCCACAATTACGCTGATACCAAAGCCACACAAAGATCCAACAAAGAAAGAGAACTTCAGACCAATTTCCCTTATGAACATCGATGCAAAAATACTCAACAAAATTCTTGCCAACCGAATCCAAGAACACATCAAAACGATCATCCACCATGATCAAGTAGGCTTTATCCCGGGAATGCAGGGTTGGTTCAATATACGGAAATCCATCAATACAATCCACTACATAAACAAACTCAAAGAACAAAACCACATGGTCATTTCATTGGATGCTGAAAAAGCATTTGACAAAATTCAGCATCCTTTCATGCTTAAAGTCTTGGAGAGAACAGGAATTCAAGGCCCATACCTAAACATAGTAAAAGCAATATACAGCAAACCGGTAGCCAGCATCAAACTAAACGGAGAGAAACTTGAAGCAATCCCACTGAAATCAGGGACCAGACAAGGCTGCCCCCTTTCTCCTTATCTTTTCAATATTGTACTTGAGGTACTAGCTCGGGCAATTCGACAACATAAGGAGGTCAAAGGGATACAAATTGGAAAGGAGGAAGTCAAACTATCATTATTTGCAGACGACATGATCGTCTACCTAAGTGACCCAAAGAACTCCACTAGAGAGCTCCTACAGCTGATAAACAACTTCAGCAAAGTGGCAGGTTACAAAATCAACTCAAGCAAATCAGTGGCCTTCCTATACTCAAAGGATAAGCAGGCTGAGAAAGAAATTAGGGAAATGACCCCCTTCACAATAGCCACAAACAGTATAAAGTATCTTGGGGTGACTCTTACCAAACATGCGAAAGATCTGTATGGCAAGAACTTCAAGACTCTGAAGAAGGAAATGGAAGAAGACCTCAAAAAATGGGAAAACCTCCCATGCTCATGGATCGGTAGAATCAATATAGTTAAAATGGCCATTTTGCCTAAAGCACTATACAGATTCAATGCAATACCCATCAAAATCCCAACTCAATTCTTCACAGAGTTAGAAAGAGCAATTATCAAATTCATCTGGAACAACAAAAAACCCAGGATAGCTAAAACTATTCTCAGCAACAAAAGAAAATCTGGGGGAATCAGTATCCCTGACCTCAAGCAATACTACAGAGCAATAGTGTTAAAAACTGCATGGTATTGGTACAGTGACAGGCAGGAGGATCAATGGAACAGGATTGAAGATCCAGAAATGAACCCACACACCTATGGCCACTTGATCCTCGACAAAGAGGCTGAAAACATCCAATGGAAAAAAGATAGCCTTTTCAACAAATGGTGCTGGTTCAACTGGAGGTCAGCATGCAGAAGAATGCGAATTGATCCATCCTTGTCTCCTTGTACTAAGCTCAAATCCAAATGGATCAAGGACCTCCACATAAAGCCAGACACTCTGAAGCTAATAGAAAAGAAACTGGGGAAGACCCTTGAGGACATCGGTACAGGGAGAAAGTTTCTGAACAGAACACCAATAGCGTATGCTCTAAGAGCAAGAATTGACAAATGGGACCTCATAAGGTTACAGAGTTTCTGTAAGGCAAAGGACACCATCAAGAGGACAGATCGGCAACCAACAAATTGGGAAAAGATCTTCACCAATCCTACATCAGATAGAGGGCTAATATCCAATATATATAAAGAACTCAAGAAGTTAGACTCCAGAAAACCGAACAACCCTATTAAAAAATGGGGTACAGAGTTAAACAAAGAATTCTCACCTGAAGAACTTCGGATGGCGGAGAAGCATCTTAAAAAATGCTCCACTTCATTAGTCATTAGGGAAATGCAAATCAAAACAACCCTAAGATTTCATCTTACACCAGTCAGAATGACTAAGATTAAAAATTCAGGAGACAGCAGGTGTTGGAGAGGGTGCGGAGAAAGAGGAACACTCCTCCACTGCTGGTGGGGTTGCAAATTGGTACAACCACTCTGGAAAGCAGTCTGGCGGTTCCTCCGAAAACTGGGCACCTCACTTCCAGAAGATCCTGCTATACCACTCCTGGGCATATACCCAGAGGATTCCCCACCATGTAATAAGGATACATGCTCTACTATGTTCATAGCAGCCCTATTTATAATTGCCAGATGCTGGAAAGAACCCAGGTATCCCTCAACAGAAGAGTGGATACAAAAAATGTGGTATATCTACACAATGGAGTACTATTCAGCCATTAGAAACAATGAATTCATGAAATTCTTAGGCAAATGGATGGAGCTAGAGAACATCATACTAAGTGAGGTAACCCAGACTCAAAAGGTGAATCATGGTATGCACTCACTAATAAGTGGTTATTAACCTAGAAAACTGGAATACCCAAAACATAATCCACACATCAAATGAGATACAAGAAGAAAGCAGGAGTGGTCCCTGGTTCTGGAAAGACTCAGTGAAACAGTATTTGGCAAAACCAGAACGGGGAACTGGGAAGGGGTGGGAGGGAGGACAGGGGAAGAGAAGGGGGCTTACGGGACTTTCGGGGAGTGGGGGGGGCTATAAAAGGGGAAATCATTTGAAATGTAAATAAATTATATCAAATAAAAAAAAAATAAAAATAAATGCAAGTTTTCTTAACCAAAACAAGGAGATGCCTAAAAAAGTAAAAGAAAGCATAAAGAACATTAAATAGATTGGACCAGAAAAGAAAATATTCAGCGTATAATAACCAAAATACTAAATGCACAAAACAAAAAAGGATATACATAGTTGAACAGGAAAAAAGCGGGTAATACATAAAGGTAGATCTATTAAAATTAATTCCAACTTCTCAGTGAAGACTCTAAAAGCCAGAAGAACCTGGACGGATGCCCAGCAAAGTCAACCACCATCAATACTAGCCCAGACTACCTAGCAAAAATTTTAATCATCATAGAAGAAAATACAGCATATTCCAGGGAAAGGTTAAATTTAAACAACATCTATCCACAAATCCAATCCTACAAAATATACTAGCAAGAAAATTCCAACCCAAGGAGGTTAGCTACACCCATGAAAACACATAAAATAATCTCACATCAGCAACACAAAAGAAGAGAAACACACACACCCACAAGAACAACAACAAAATAAGAGGAATTAACAATCCTCTTGGTCATTGATATTATTGGTCACTTATATTTGTCAATATCAATGGACTCATCTCCCAATAAAAAGACATAGACTAACAGAATAAATACAAAAGAGAACCTCCATTCTTTTGCTACATACAAGAAATGCACTCCAACATGAAAGACAAACATTATCTCAGAGTAAAGAGTTTGAAAAAGATTTTCCAATTGCATGGACCTAACATGCAAGGTAGCGTAGCCATTCTAATATCTAACAAAATACATTTCAAGCCAAAATTAATCAAAAGAGACTAAGAAGGTCATTCCATACATACCCATCAAAGGAAAAATTAAACAAGATGACACAATTCTTTTTTTATTATTCAATATATTTTTATTTACATTTCAAATGATTTCCCCTTTTCTAGCCCCCCACTCCCCTAAAGTCCCATAAGACCCCTTCTCTCCCCCGTCCTCCCACCCACCCCTTCCCACTTCCCCATTCTGGTTTTGCCGAATACTGCTTCACTGAGTCTTTCCAGAATCAGGGGCCACTCCTCCTTTCTTCTTGTACCTCATTTGATGTGTGGATTATGTTTTGGGTATTTCCGTTTTCTAGGTTAATATCCACTTATTAGTGAGTGCATACCATGATTTACCTTTTGAGTCTGGGTTACCTCACTTAGTATGATGTTCTCTAGCTCCATCCATTTGCCTAAGAATTTCATGAATTCATTGTTTCTAATGGCTGAATAGTACTCCATTGTGTAGATATACCACATTTTTTGCATCCACTCTTCTGTTGAGGGATACCTGGGTTCTTTCCAGCTTCTGGCAATTATAAATAGGGCTGCTATGAACATAGTAGAGCATGTATCCTTATTACATGCTGGGGAATCCTCTGGGTATATGCCCAGGAGTGGTATAGCAGGATCTTCTGGAAGTGAGGTGCCCAGTTTTCGGAGGAACCGCCAGACTGATTTCCAGAGTGGTTGTACCAATTTGCAACCCCACCAGCAGTGGAGGAGTGTTCCTCTTTCTCCACATCCTCGCCAACACCTGCTGTCTGCTGAATTTTTAATCTTAGCCATTCTGACTGGTGTAAGGTGAAATCTCAGGGTTGTTTTGATTTGCATTTCCCTAATGACTAATGAAGTTGAGCATTTTTTAAGATGCTTCTCCACCATCCGAAGTTCTTCAGGTGAGAATTCTTTGTTTAACTCTGTACCCCATTTTTAATAGGGTTGTTTGGTTTTCTGGAGTCTAACTTCTTGAGTTCTTTATATATATTGGATATTAGCCCTCTATCTGATGTAGGATTGGTGAAGATCTTTTCCCAATTTGTTGGTGGCCGATTTGTCCTTTTGATGGTGTCCTTTGCCTTATAGAAACTTTGTAATTTTATGAGGTCCCATTTGTCAATTCTTGATCTTAGAACATAAGCTATTGGTGTTCTGTTCATAAACTTTCTCCCTGTACCGATGTCCTCAAGGGTCTTCCCTAGTTTCTTTTCTATTAGCTTCAGAGTGTCTGGCTTTATGTGGAGGTCCTTGATGCATTTGGATTTGAGCTTAGTACAAGGAGACAAGGATGGATCAATTCCCATTCTTCTGCATGCTGACCTCCAGTTAAACCAGCACCATTTGTTGAAAAGGCTATCTTTTTTCCATTGGATGTTTTCTGGCCCTTTGTCGAGGATCAAGTGGCCATAGGTGTGTGGGTTCATTTCTGGATCTTCAATCCTGTTCCATTGATCTGCCTGCCTGTCACTATACCAATACCATGCAGTTTTTAACACTATTGCTCTGTAGTATTGCTTGAGGTCAGGGATACTGATTCCCCCAGACTTTCTTTTGTTGCTGAGAATAGTTTTAGCTATCCTGGGTTTTTTGTTATTCCAGATGAATTTGAGAATGGCTCTTTCTAACTCTGTGAAGAATGGAGTTGGGATTTTGATGGGTATTGCATTGAATCTGTATATTGCTTTTGGCAAAATGGCCATTTTATCTATATTGATTCTGCTGATCCATGAGCATGGGAGGTTTTCCCATTTTTTGAGGTCTTCTTCCATTTCCTTCTTCAGAGTCCTGAAGTTCTTGTCATACAGATCTTTCACATGTTTGGTAAGAGTCACCCCAAGATACTTTAAACTGTTTGTGGCTATTGTGAAGGGGGTCATTTCCCTAATTTCTTTCTCAGCCTGCTTATCCTTTGAGTATAGGAAGGCCACTGATTTGCTTGAGTTGATTTTGTAACCTGCCACTTTGCTGAAGTTGTTCAGCTGAAGTTGTTCCTGTGAGTTCTCTAGTAGAGTTTTTGGGTCACTTAGGTAGACTATCATGTCATCTGCAAATAATGATAGTTTGACTTCTTCCTTTCCAATTTGTATCCCTTTGACCTCCTTATGTTGTCTAATTGCCCGAGCTATTACCTCAAGTACAATATTGAAAAGATAAGGAGAAAGGGGGCAGCCCTGTCTAGTCCCTGATTTTAGTGGGATTGCTTCAAGTTTCTCTCCATTTAGTTTCATTAATTTCTAAAAAGTCTTTGATTTATTTCTTTATTTCTTCTTTGGCCAAGGTGTCATTGAGTAGAGTATTGTTCAGCCTCCATGTGTATGTGGGTTTTCTGTTGTTTTTGCTGACCACTCTTACTCCATAGTAATCTGATAGGAGGCATAGCATTAGTTCGATCTTCTTATATTTGTTGAGGTCTGTCTTGTGACCAATTATATGGTCGATTTTGGAGAAGGTACCATGAGGTGCGGAGAAAAAGGTATATTCTTTTGCTTTAGGGTGAAATGTTCTATAAATATCAGTCAAATCCAATTGATCCAAAGCTTCAATTCGTTTTACTGTGTCCCTGTTTAGTTTCTGTTTTCCTGCTCAGTCCATTGAGGAGAGTGGAGTGTTGAAGTCCCCCACAATTATTGTGTTAGGTGCAATGTGTGCTTTGAGCTTTGGTAAAGTTGCTTTTACGAATGAGGGTGCCCTTGCATTTGGCACATAGATGTTCAGAATTGAAAGTTCTTCTTGGTGGATTTTTCCTTTGACCAGCAAGAAGTGTCCCTCAGTGTCTCTTTTGATGACTTTAGGTTGAAAGTCAATTTTATCTGATGGCTTTAGTCCGGCTCATTTCCCGAGACCATTGGCTTGTAAAATTGTCTTCCAGCCTTTTACTCTAAGGTAGTTTTTGTCTTTGACACTGAGGTGTGTTTCCTGTATGCAGTAAAATGTAGGGTCCTGTTTCCTTATCCAGTCTGCTAATCTATGTCTTTTTATTGGGGAAATGAGTCCATTGATGTTAAGAGATATTAAGGAATAGTGATTATTACTTCCTGTCATTTTTGATGTTATTTTTATATTTGAGTGGTTATCTTCTTTTGGATTTGATGAACGAACATTGCTATTTTGCTTTTCCCAGGGTGTAGTTTCCCTCCTTGTATTGGAGTTTTCCTCCTGTTATTCTTTGTAGGGCTGGTTTTGTGGAAAGATATTGTGTAAATTTGGTTTTGTCATGCAATATCTTGGTTTCTCCATCTATGGTGATTGAGAGTTTTGCTGGGTATAGTAGTCTTGGCTGACATGTGTGTTCTCTTAGAGTCTGCATGAGATCGGCCCAGAATCTTCTATCTTTCATGGTCTCTGGTGATAAGTCTGGTGTAATTCTGATAGGTCTTCCTTTATATGTTACTTAGCCATTTTCTCTTACTGCCTTCAATATTCTTTCTTTTTTTTAATATATTTGGGGTTTTGATTATTATGTGACAGGAGGTATTTCTGCTCTGGTCCACTCTGTTTGGAGTTCTGTATGCTTCTGGTATATTCATGGACATCTCTCTCTTTAGGTTAGGGAAGTTTTCTTCCATAATTTTGTTGAAGATATCTCCTGGCCCTTTAAGCTGTAAATCTTCACTCTCATCTATACCTATAATTCTTAGGTTTGGTCTTCTTATTGTGTCCTGGATTTCCTGGATGTTCAGTGTTACAAGCTTTTTGCATTTTGCATTTTCTTTGACTGTTGAGTTAATGCTTTCTATGGTATCTTTGGCATCTGAGATCTTTCTTCCATCTCTTGTATTCTGTTGTTGATATTTGCATCTATGGCCCCTGATTTCTTCCCAAGGTTTTCTATCTCCAAAGTTGTCTCCCTTTGTGCTTTCTTAGTTGTTTGTACTTCTGTTTTTAGATCCAGAATAGTTTTGCTCAGTTTCTTCATTTGTTTGATTGTGTTTTCCTTTAATTCTTTAAGAGATTTTTGTGTTTCTTCTTTCATGACTTCTGCCATTTGATTCACTTTCTCCTGCATTTCTTTAATTTTTTTTTTTTTTGCATTTCTTCTTTATTGGCTTCTATCTCTTGAGCCTTATTCTCCTGAATTTTTTAAATGACTTTTGTGTTTCCATTATATGGGTTTCTAGCTTATTCATGTTCCCCTGTATTCCTTTAAGAGATTCATTTATGTCCTTTTTGTGTTCCTCTAGCAGTATCATGTCCAGTAATTTTAAATCCAAATCTTGTTTTTCTGGTGTGTTGAGGTATCCAGGACTTGCTGTTGTTGGAGAGTTGGGTTCAGATGCTGCCATATTGCCTAGATTTCTGTTGGTAGCATTCCTATGTTTGCCTTTTGCCATCTTGTTATCTCTGGCGTTAGTTGGTCTTGTCACTGGCTGATGCTTGAGCCTCCTGTGAGACTGTAAGGTTATTTCCACAACACTGGATGGCTGGGTTTCCTCTGGCACAGATTGCTGATGTGCTGCCCTCCTCTTGGGTGCCCTTGGAGCCCTAGTGTGCCTTGCCCCAGGTTGTCCCTGTGAACCAGGTAATGCCTGTTTGTTCCTTCAGGAAGTGATGATGGGGGATGCTGCCGGGACCTTTTCCAAGTGTTGAACATTCTGCTGGGCAGCTGATCTCCCAACCAGGTTAGTGCACACACGGCTAGCCGACTTGCTCAGGCCCTGAGTCCATGCAAAGGCCTTATAAGCTTAGGCCTGAGCAATGTTCGCCTTGGGCTATGTCTGCTAACTGGTTCTGTCAGGTAGCCAAGATAGTGAGTGCTGCATGCCTCTACAGGTGTTGAGCATTCTGCTGGGCAGACAAGCTCCTGGCTGGGTTGGCAGAGATGGCCTACCTAATTGCTCAGGAACTGGGTGCAGGCCAAAGCCTAACAGGCTTAGACCCAAGTGATGTTGGCCTCGGGCTATGTCTGCTAGCTGGCTTTGTCTGTTAGAGCACTCTGGTGTCCTGTAGCCAAGATGGCAGTACGTGCTCCCCCTGCAAATGCCGGGACAGTCTTCAGGGTAAACAACCTCCTGGCTGGGTTGGCACACAGATGGCCCACCAAGCAGCCCAGGGCCTGGGTGAAGGCCAATGCCTGTCGGGCTAAGACCCCAGCGAAGTTAGCCTCGGACTATGTCTTCATACCTGGGGCTGTCAGATCTCTCTCTGGCGTCCGGGACCAAGATGGCGGCGCTGGACAGTCTGCAGGGTAAACAACCTCCTGGCTTGGTCGACACACAGATTGTCCACCGAGCTGCCCAGGGCCTGGGTGCAAGCAAACACCTGTCAGGCTTAGACCCAAGAAATGTTAGCTTCAGACTATGTCTGCATACCTGGGGCTGTCAGATCTCTGGCTCCCAGGAGCCAAGATAGTGGAGAGCCTCTCATAACTGGCTGGTAGAAGGCAGAGGTCTAATGTGGCTTCAGTGTGGTGAAAAGTGCTCTAACTCTGCCATCGCTCACAGACCGGCTGACCGGTGGTGGCCAGTGGTAGCGGGTGCAGGACCTGCCTAGACCCTGTCATCTTGGTTTCACTGGTGGTGGCCTCTCCACTGGACGAGCTGCTGCTGCTGCTGCTGTCACTGCCTGAGACAAAGAGCCTCAATATCCCCTTTGTCATCTCTTAAGAACCTGTTTTGTGGCGGTGGTGGCACACGCCTGTAATCCCAGCACTCTGGGAGGCAGAGGCAGGCGGATTTCTGAGTTCGAGGCCAGCCTGGTCTACCGAGTGAATTCCAGGACAGCCAGGGCTATACAGAGAAACCCTGTCTCGAAAAAACCAAATCAAAAAAAAAAAAAAAGAAAGAAAAGGAAAAAAAAAGAACCTGTTTTGCGGCCATCTTCACTCCTGGACAGACCACACAGGCAACACCAGGAACACAGAGATATCCCGAGTTTAACATCGCTCAGGACACAGCCCACCAGGCTTCTGCCTGCGCCCAGGGCCTGAGCAGCTCTGCAGTTCATCTGTGTGCCAGCCCTGTCATGGGATGCTTTCCCTGCAGGGTGGCCAGCACTTGGAGGGGGTCCCTGGAGCCTCTGCCATCTTCACTCCTGGACAGACAAGGCGGGCAGCACCAGGTACACAGAGACAACCCGAGTATAACATTGCTTGGGGCAAGGCACACCACCCTAGAGCACCCTAGAGTAGGGCAGCCCATCAGCAATTGGTGCCAGGGGAAACCCAGTCATCCAGTGGTGCAGAAAAAGTCTTATGGGTTCACAGGAGGTTCATGCAACAGCCAGTGACAACAGAACCAACTAAAACCAGAGATAACCAGATAGCAAAAGTCAAATGTAGGAACGTTAATAACAGAAATCAAGGCAATATGGCAGCATCTGAACAAAATTCTCTGACAACAGCAAATCCTGGATAACCCCAAATTACCAGAAAATCAGGATTTGGATTTAAAATCCCATCTCATGATGCTATTAGAGGATTACAAGAAGGGCATAAATAAATCTCTTAAAGAAATACAGGAGAACATGAAAAATGTAGAAGCCCTTACAAAGGAAACACAAAAATAACGCAAATAAATTCAAGAGAATATGGGTCAACAGATAGAAGTTAATAAAGAAAATGCAAAAATCACTTAAAGAAATGCAGGAGAACTTGAGTCATGAAAGAGGAAACACAAAAATCTCTTAAAGAATTACAGGAAAACACACACAAGTAAAGGAACTGAGCAAAACCATCCTGGATCTAAAAACAGAAGAAGAAACAACTAAGAAATCACAAAGGGAGACAATTTAGGAGATAGAAAACCTTGGGGGAAAAATCAGGATTCATAGATGCAAATATAAATAACAGGATACAAGAAATAGAAGAAAGAATCTCAGATGCCAAAGATACCAGAGAAAGCATTAACTCAACAGTCAAAGAAAATGCAAAATGCAAAATGCTTGTATCCCAAAACATCTAGGAAATCCAGGATACAATGAGAAGACCAAACCTAAGGATTATAGGTATAGATGAGAGTGAAGATTTACAACTTAAAGGGCCAGCTAATATCTTCAACAAAATTATGGAAAAAAACTTCCCTAACCTAAAGAGAAAGATGCCATGAATATACAAGAAGTCTACAGAACTCCAAACAGACTGGACCTGAACAGAAATACCTCCTGTCACATAATAATCAAAACCCCAAATGTACTAAATAAAGAAAGAGAAGTAGTAAGAGAAAGCAGTAAGAGAAAATGACCAAGTAACATATAAAGGAAGACATATCAGAATTATACGAGACTTCTCACCAGAAACCATGAAAGCTAGAAGATTCTGGGCAGATCTCATACAGACTCTAAGAGAACACAAATGCCAGCCCAGCAAAACTCTCAATCACCATAGATGGAGAAACCAAGACACTCCATAATAAAACCAAATTTACACAATATCTTTCCACAAACCCAGCCCTCCAAAGGATAATAGGTAGAAAACACCAATATAAGGAGGGAAACTACACCCTGAAAACCTTCTTTCATCAAACCCAAAGGGAAACTACTCAAACATAGAAATGACATCAAAAATAACAGGAAGTAATAATCACTATTCCCTAATATCTCTTAACATCAATGGACTCAGTTCCCCAATAAAAAGACATAGACTAACAGAATGGATATGTAAACAGGACCCTACATTATGCTTCATACAGGAAACACACTTCAGTGTCGAGGACAAACACTACCTCAGAGTAAAAGGCTAGAAATCAATTTTACAAGCAAATGGTCTCCAGAAACAAGCCGGAGTAGCCGTTCTAATATCAGATAAAATTGGCTTTCAGCCTAAAGTCATCAAGAGTCACGGAAGGACACTTCTTACTGGTCAAAGGAAAAATCCACCAAGAAGAACTTTCAATTCTGAACATCTATGCTCCAAATACAAGGGCACCCTCATTCATAAAAGAAACTTTATTAAAGCTCAAAGCACACATTGCACCTAACACAATAATTGTGGGTGACTTCAACACTCCACTTACCTCAATAGACCGATCAGGGAAGCAGAAACTAAACAGGGACACAGTGAAACTAATTGAAGCTTTGGACCAATTGTATTTAACAGATATATATAGAACATTTCATTCTAAAGCAAAAGAATATGCCTTTTTCTCAGCACCTCATGGTACCTTCTCCAAAATCGACTATATAATTGGTCACAAGACAGACTTCAACAGATATCAGAAGATAGAACTAATCCCATGCCTCCTATTAGACCACTATGGAGTAAGAGTGGTTTTCAATAGCAACAAAAACAACAGAAAGACCACATAAATATGGAAGCTGAACAATACTCTACTCAATGATACGTTAGTCAAGGAAGAAATAAAGAAAGAAATCAAAGACTTTTTAGAAATTAATGAAAATGAAGGCACAACATACCCAATTTTATGGGACACAATGAAAGCAGTGCTAAGAGAAAAACTCATATCCCTGAGTGCCTCCAAAAACAAACTGGAGAGAGCATACACTAGCAGCTTAATGGCACACCTGAAAGCCCTGGAACAAAAAGAAGCTAATTCACCCATGAGGAGTAGAAGACAGGAAATCAACAAATTCAGGGCTGAAATCAATCAAGTAGAAACAAAGAGAACAATACAAAGAATCAACAAAACTAGGAGCTGGTTCCTCGACAAAATCAAAAACATAGACAAACCCTTAGCCAGACTGACCAAAGGGCACAGAGACATATCCAAATTAACAAAATTAGAAATGAGAAGGGAGATATAACAACAGAAACTGAAGAAATTCAAAAAACCAGCAGATCCTACTACAAAAGCCTATACTTAACGCAACTGAAGAATCTGGAGGAAATGGACAATTTCCTAGACAGATACTGAATACCAAAATTAAATCAGGATCAAAGAGATCATCTAAACAGTCCCATAACCCCTAAAGAAATAGAAGTGGTCATTGAAAGTCTTCCAACCAAAAAGAAAATACAGGACAAGAAGATAGTTTTAGATCAGAATTCTATCAGACCTTCAAGGAAGACCTAATACCAATACTCTTCAAACTAATTCACAAGGTAGAAACAGAAGGAACACTACCCAACTCATTCTATGAAGCCACAATTATGCTGATATCAAAACCACACAAAGATCCAACAAAGAAAGAGAACTTCAGGCCAATTTCCCTTATGAATATTGATGCAAAAATACTCAATAAAATTCTTGCCAACCAAATCCAAGAACACATCAAAACAATCATTATGATCAAGAAGGGTTCATCCCAGGGATGCAGGGATGATTCAATATACAGAAATCCATCAATGCAATCCACCACATAAACAAAGAAAAAAACCACTTGCTCATTTCATTAGATGCTGAAAAAGCATTTGAGAAAATTCAGCATCCTTTCATGCTAAAAGCCTTGGAAAGAACAGGAATTCAAGGCCCATACCTAAACACAGTAAAATCAATATACAGCAAAACAGTAGCCAGCATCAAACTAAGTGGAGAGAGACTTGAAGCAATCCCACTAAAATCAGGGACTAGACAAAGTTGGCCCCTCTCTCCATATCTTTTCAGTATAGTACTTGAAGTTCTAGCTAGAGCAATTAGACAACATAAGTAGGTCAAAGGGATACAAATTAGTAAGGAAGAAGTCAATCTATCACTATTTGCAGATGATATGATAGTATACTTAAGTGACCCAAAGAACTCCACCAGAGAACTCTTACAGCTGATAAACAGCTTCAGCAAAGTGGCAGGTTATAAAATCAACACAAGAAAATCAGTAGCCTTCCTATACTCAAAGGATAGCCAGGCTGAGAAAGAAATTAGGGAAATGACACCCTTTACAATAGCCACAATGTAAAGTATCTTGTGGGGGGGGGGGGTGACTCTAACCAAACAAGTGAAATATCTGTATGACAAGAACTTCAGGTCTCTGAAGAAGGAAATTGAAGAAGAGTTCAGAAAATGGAAAAATCTTCCATGCTCGTGGATTGTCAGGATTAATATAGTAAAAAGCAATACTGATCTAAACAAATACAGATTTAAAAAAAAAAAAAGACTAAAGTTAGACTCCAGAGAGCCAAATAACCCTATTAAAAAATGTGATACAGATCTAAACAAAGTAATATAGCCAAAAGCAATATACAGATTCAAAGTAATCCCCCATCAAAATCCCAACTCAGTTCTCCATGGAGTTAGAAAGAGCAATTCTCAAATTCATTTGGAATAACAAAAAAAACCCAGGATAGCTAAAACTATTCTCAACAGTAAAAGAACTTCTGGGGGAAATCAGTATCCCAAACCTCAAGCAATACTACAGAGCAATAATGTTAAAAACTGCATGGTTGGTACAGTCACAGGCTAGTAGATCCGTGGAATAAAACTGAAGACCCAGAAATGAACCCACACACCTCTGGTCACTTGATCTTCGACAAAGGAGCTAAAACCATCCAGTGGAAAAAAGATAGCCTTTTCATCAAATGGTGCTGGTTTAACTAGAGTTCAGCATGCAGAAGAATGCAAATAAATCCATTCTTGTACTAAGCTCAACTCCAAATGAATCAAGAACCTCCACATAAAACCAGACACACTGAAACTAATAGAAAAGAAACTGGGGAAGAGCCTTGAGCACATGGGCACAGGGGAAATTTTCCTGAACAGAAAACCAAGAGAGTATACTCTTAAAATCAAGAATTGACAAATGGGACCTCATCAAATCACAAAGTTTCTGTAATGAAAAGGACATTGTCAAAAGGACAAATCAGAAACCAACAAATTGAGAAAAGATCTTCATCAACCCTACATCCAACAGAGGGCTAATATCCAATATATACAAAGAACTCAAAAAGTTAGGCTCCAGAGAGCCAAGTAAAACTATTAAAAATGGGGTACAGATCTAAACAAAGAATTTTCACCTGAAGAACTTTGAATGTCTGAAAAGCACCTTAAGAAATTTTCAACATTATTAATCATTAGGGAAATGCAAATCAAAACAAGCCTGAGATTTCACCTCACACCAGTCAGAATGGCTAAGATTAAAAACTCAGGAGACAGCAGGTGTTGGAGAGGATGTGAAAAAAGAGGAACAGTCCTCCACTGCTGGTGGGATTGCAAGATGGTACAACCATTCTGGAAATTAGTCTGGTGATTCCTCAAAAACTGAGCATGACACTTCCAGAGGACCCTGCTATACCACTCTTGGGTATATACCCAGAGGATTCCCCAGCATGCAATAAGGACACATGCTCTACTCTGTTCATAGCAGCCTTATTTATAATAGCCAGAAGCTGGAAAGAACCCAGATGTCCCTCAATAGAGGGATGGATACGGAAAATGTGGAATATTTACACAATGGAAATCTACTCATCAATTAAAAACAATGAATTCATGAAATTCTTAGACAAATAGTTAGAACTGGAAAATATCATCCTAAGTAAGCAACCCATTCACAAAAGAGCATTCATGGAATGCAGTCACTTATAAGTGGATATTTTCCCAGAAGCTCTGAATACCCAAGACACAATTCACATATCAAATCAAGATGAAGGAGGAACAGGGCCCTGGTCCTGGAAAGGCTTGATGCAGCAATGTGTGGAATTACCAGGACAGAGAAATGGGAGCGGTGATTGGGGAATGGGTGGAGGGAAGAGGGCTTATGAGACTTATGGGGAGGGGGAAATCGGGATAGGGGAAATCATTTGGAATGTAAGCAAAGAATATAGAAAATTAAAAAATTTAAAAAAAGAATCTGTTTTGGTCTAATGAGAGACAAAAAGAGAATAGATTGGACAAGAAGAGAAGTGGAGGTGAAGAACTAAGAAGTATAGAGGGAAGGAAACTGTAATCAGGATAGATTATATGAAAAAAAGAATCTATTTTCAATAAAATTGGGGGACTTCTACTTCTTATGTCACAGAAACAGAGCTTTGCAGGCCCCATGAACCCAGTTTAGTTACTCACAATGACACTGCAGTAACTTGTAAGCATTTTCCAACCACTTACAGAAAGGCAAAGGTAAGGAAAAATTACCACACCAAAGGATGAAGTTTTGAACAAAAATTCTTAGTTGAAAATCCTAAAGGAATACAAGAAGATGCATTGTGTTATTCTCAGAAGAAAACAGCTGGGAGTAAAGTCCGTAGTAATGCTTAAAAGCTATACACAGAGAAAGGCATGCATGTACAAACATACACACAGTGCATTACTTTGAATTAGGCACTTTCCTGAGCATTTTACATAATTGGCTTATTTAATACTAACAGTGTTATTTGTTAGGCAGCATTGTTATCTACTTTTTTCAGATAAGGAAATGGAAGAGAAGCATGCACAGTTAGATTCCCAAAGGTCATTTGGATGGTAAATAATGGAAGCAGAATTTGTCTACCTCTATTATAGGCACTTAGAATAGCTTTCTCTAGAACACATTGGCTTTTTCACTTAGAGCTACAAAATAACAAGAAGTAGGAAGAAAATTTGGCATCTTTCCCTACATTTTATACACATTGTCTTTATGATGGGTATCCTGATTGACACTGTCATTCAAGGAATGTGTCCAAATACAAACCAGTGAGATATAAACATCTCATCACCCTTTCAGGCTGAAAGCATGAAGGTAAAGGGGCCTTGGCCTAAACCTGTGGGTACTTTGTTTTCTAGAAACAGCAAGGCCAAACAGGACAGACCATACTCCAAATGGAGAAAAACATCTGCATTGTGAAGCTGTACCTTATAGGAATCTTCATCCCTTGAGGATCAGATAGATCACCTCAGCTGATAAGGAGTTGTAGAGTCCATCTCATAGAACCAGAACTGGAGCGATAGTCATTCAGCCCACAGCTTGACCTCAAATTGTAGTCGTATAAGCCTCCCATCCTGTCTCCAAGTTCTTCCCATTTCCATCCAAAGAATGTCTCCATACCAAAAGAATGGAAGACCCATCCAAAAGATGCTGAACCCTCTGTCTGTTGTTCTTCACACTGTGTTACAATGAATCTTCTTTCTCTGCTTCTCACCATTGTCTTGTCTGGTTAGACCAGTGGGCTAGTGGGGAACACTAGTCTACTTTGGGTTACTAGAGTTAGGACTTTATCCATAGGTATGGTTTCATAGAAATCTTTACCATGAGAATGAACTGGGTTTACTGGATTCCCTTACTATTCTCCCAAGGTGGTTACATCAAATAAAAAGTTTCCTTTCTCTCTCTTTCACTAATCCTTGTTATTCTACTAGGCATATAGGAAACAAGTAGCCAAGTCTTTCTTTGTGGAGCCTAAAATTTACACAACAAAAAATGATACATTCATTAAATGTTTGCAGACAGGAAAAGTTTCAAAAGCTGATATGTCCTTTCCTCCAAGCAAGACATTTGATGACTCAGGATGACACTCTTACTTTGTGAAATCTAGCCGCATAAGACTGCAATGCCCATCAATGGCAGAATCTGAAGTTTGTGGTTAGAAATAGCTGCTAAAAGGAAAACAGTTTCCTGACTTAGACCCAATGTATAATGGCAGGCTAGTTGACAGAGGTAACAAGAATACATGTATTATGCGTTATGTAGCTAAAGGTAGTAATACACTCCAGTGCAAACAAGAAAGGTTTTATACCTGACAGCAGAGCAGGTTTGAACCGGAACTGGTCTAAAAATGTAAACCATTAGTTATGTACTTTAAAAGAAGGGACTAGATTACTGAGCATCTCAAGAGCTACTTCTTGGGAATATATGGCGTAGAGGTGTTTGGCTCCAAGCTGTTATATTCGGCCTAGAGGCTCAGTCCTAAGTTATCAAAAAAGTCCTCAAATCAAGCACCACAGAGCATACTCACAGGAATCTTAGGATAATGGGACTTGAGAAATTTGGACATCTGTTACACAGCTTGATGCTAGCTTTGGGAAAATCCTGTGCCTACATGCAAGGCAAGAAAGTTAATGACTCTTAAAAACAGAATCCTGTCAATGGCAGATGGACAATTGTTAGGTAATCACTGACCTAATAGAAAATGTGTTTTACACTGCCTGCATTGTGTGTGTATGTGACAAACCAGTACCTTAATCTATTGTGTCAGGAACTTAGGTTAAAGCTGCACAATTTAAATGGTTGATGAGCAACAACTTTCCAAGGACAAAATAAAATAAAATGCTGTTCTGTGTTTAATGGCACACATGACTAAAAAGGATTAGGTTCACACATATGTACTTTAAATGATATTTCTTTTCAGGTTTATTCTTTAGTCTTAAGCCCTTAAATAACATAAGAGAATGTAAAAGCCATTACCACAACATATTATATTTATGCCTTTATAATTAACATATTTTCTTTATTTAGTTTATACAATATACTATCCTTGCTTATCACTCATAATTAATTGCATACCTTGAAAGATCTAGACAGAAAAGACACAGAAAACACTGTAAAGCAAAGTACTTTCACCCTAGCATGTATTAAACAATTCTTGTTTTACTGTTTTTGTTACTTCCTATAAGTCTGTATCTTTTTCTACTGTATGACATGAAGGATACTTTTTCAAAGTATAGCCCTAGTACTCACAGAAATTAAAAGACCCACTGTTAAATGAGCTGTACACAATCTAAAACTTCTTGTGATAAACAGACAAGACTTCAAATTTGGAAAATCTGACCCCCTTTGAAATGTTTCTTTATGTGAGAGCAGTGACATCAGTATCACAAAGCTAGTTTGGAAGCAGTAACATCCATGCAGCACTATTTTACACAATGCCTTTTCAGTTAGTGGTAATATTCATTCTGAAAAAGTAAAGCTAAAATAAAATTCTGCTAAAATGTTTGAGGGAGTAGTGGTGGCTGCAGAGGCAGCCCAGCAGTTAAGAGTACTGTCTGCTCTTCCAGAGAACCCAGTTGTGATTCCCACCATCCACAGGGCAGCTCACACCCATCAATAACTGTAGTCCAAGGGGATCCAATACCTTCTTCTAGCCTCCCTGGGCACCAGGCATGAAAGTGCTATGCAAATGTGCATGCAAGCAAAACACCCATACACAAAAAAACTAGATTAAATTAAAAGTTGCTTATTAAAAAAAAAAAAAACCTTTGAAGATCTGAATCTCAGGAGAGGAGGGATAGGAAATATTGGCTTCAAGGCCACAAAAGATGAAAGGAACAGAGAGAGATGAAGAGCAGTGCCTGAGAAACATGCTTTGTGGGCAAACACATCCTATCTTTAAACTGCTTACCTGAGGCAAGAAAAAAGGGGAGCTGTATCCACAGCTTCAAGATCTTCCAGATTCTGTTGGTGGCATTTCCCTCAGGGACAGTAGCTTCTCTGTACTTCCTGTGTCAATCAGACTTTCAAAGCACTCTACCTCTGCAGAGCTAGGGAGATTTCTAATGCAACACAGGCATCTTAAGAACAGAGTTCTTCAAAGCATTCTAGGGACTAGAGAACTGCCATTTGGCTCACCTCAATCTACAGCAAGGCTGTGACAATGATAAAACCACATCTGTCATCACCAGGGTCCTTCTGTAGATGCAGTCTGGGATCTGGGCCATAGAGACTCAAGGCATTTAGGTGGGGTTTCTATTGCTGTGCTAAAACATCAGGTGCAGTGAGAAACTTGTATTCTTAAAAAGAAAAATGCAGAACGATTATAAGAATATATTTTCTCTGTAATCCCAGGTATGGGATATGGGACTGCTTCAGACTGTCCACAGCAGCTGACTATGATTTTTCCTCTGTGCTTTAGAAAAGGCATGATTTTAACAGCTATTGGAGGTATCTATAAATGTGTGACAATTGGAATTCTGGGGACTCTTCAGATGGTATATAAATGCTAGAGCCTCAATGGGGAATAGCTTGTGGCTAGGCTAGTTGGTGGTTGGATGCTGATGATTGCTATTGTTTATGGATTGTTGCAGTTTCTCATGCAATTGTGGGCAAAGAGAAGAAATTAGATATTCTGACAGTGAAGATCAATCTTGCCCCAAGGAATTTGACCTTGACCGGAAGGAAGTAGTCTATTGAGATCATCACCACTTTTCCTACCCTTAACTTTATTCAGGGATTTTTTTCTTCCTCTTAACCCTCTATCCTCCTTTCTCTCCTACCTAGTGTTAAGAGGTTGAATGGAAAAAAGATGAAAAAGGATGGAGGGTAGAAGAAAGAAGCACCCATAAAATAGCCAAAATGCTGGCTATAATCATGATCAAAAGCAACTCAGGGTAAAAATGGCTTATTTCATCTTACAGTGTACAGTCCACCATCTAGAGAAGTCAGAGCAGAAACACAAGGCATAAACCTGGAGACAGGAAATGATTGATGCATAGGTCACGAAGGAATGCTATTTACCGTCTTGTTCCTAATATCTCTCTCAGCCTGTTTTCTTATAATACCCAGGATCATCATTTCAGGGGTGGACCTGCCCACAGTGATCTGGACCAACCCATAGCAATCATTAATTTAAAAAGAAAAAAATCTATACAGACTTCCCTACAGACAAAGCTTATGGAGGCATTTTCTCAATTAAGATCCCCTCTTCCCAGATATTTCTAGGTTTGTATTAAGTTGACAAAAATAAAACAAAAAACAAAACAAAAGCCACCCAGTGCCTTAGTATAGACTCATCATTGTGTTCAATAACTTTTTACCCCCATTGGAAAGTTCACTGGTTAAGTGCAGTATATTGACCCCCTAAGATCAGTACTACACTTTGAGGTAAAATGGCAAATCAGAGACCTCATCACTAAACTTCAGTGAAAGAATATAGTAAAGGTAAAAGGCTCTTATCTTGGGAGAGACGGGAGGCTCTCCTTGTCTTATAAGAGACAGGAGGATTCACGTGTAAAACAAAGGCAGGAAAGCAGGAGTCTGTAAGAACTACCAGAAAAATACTTACCAGCTCCTCTCCCCTAAACCACACACACACACACACACACACACACACACACACACACACACACACACACACACTGGCACTAAACAGAACAGGAGGCTGCAGAGACCAAAGGCTCTCACTTCCCTTCCACCACACAGCATCAAGTAAAGTCTGTTACAGTAAGAGGCTCTGACAACTTTCCTGGTGACAGCAATTCTCTATAAGTACTCTGTTTGTTTTGTATTTTCTGTTATTTAATCTCCACTGTTGTATACATGCCTTGTGGAGGTTGGTTTTGTCTGTATATTGCTCAGTTATATCTTAGAATCGCCGTGTATGTTTCTTCACCTACTCTACCACAAGGCACACTTTCCTATCTTTCCTCAATCTCCTATACATCACCTATCATTCCCATGTTCTTTCCTCTTTCCCTCATCCTTATTCTTTCCTCCTTTTAATTTGTTATTGTTTTTATTGCTGTTTATTTAAGACATGGTCTTACTCAGACCACTGACTGTCCTGGATCTCACTATGTAGAGTAGACTGGCCTCAAATGGCCAAAAAACTGCCTGTCTTGCTTCTCAAATACTGAGATTAAAGATGTGTACCACTATGTCTGCCTTCCTCCTTTCACTTCTTAATTCTACTATTCCATAGTTTTAACAATATTTAATCTATAGGTCCTGACTATATCCCAAACTTCCTGTCCCAGTAGCTGTACCCACTATAAATTTTTCTTTCTCAAAGTTTATCCTATACTTATCTCACTATTTTCCCTTCTAATCCTAATATTATCCTAATTTAATACTAACTAAAAATCCAAATACATTCATACAATCCTAATCTGTTTGTCATCCAGTAGTTCGTGGAGCCAAAGGGGCACCTGTTTGTCGTTAATTGTCTACTGCAGCATTTACACAGCACTAATTCAGTATCTGAGGTGTTTCTCTTTGTTGATAGAATAGCTGAGGAATAATTCAACTCAGAAGGGTACCCTTCTGAGCTCCAGATACAAGGAACAATTTTCTGAACTATGAATTTCAATTCTACCACTATGAAGTCCCACTTGAATGTTCTACTATTTCTAATGAAAGACTATAAGTGATATGAGAGAAAGACCAAACTGTATTATATATATGTAAGAGATTTTAAAAGAACAAATAAAATGTTTAAGGAGAATAAAATTCGTTAATTATATTTGGAAGTACTAGGGACTAAACTTAGATAACTACACATAGCAGGTATATACACATATACATATACTGTACTACTAAACCATTATCCCCTCTTTTTTTTTATCATAACTTAAATATTTATTTTTGTTTTTTTGATAGGCATTCCCTAACTCAGATGTTCACAACTGAGAAAATTAGGTAGCTGAACATTCAATAGTCACCAAAAGTCAACTTGACAGAAACTGAAAAAAAGAGAGTGAAGTAATTTCTATTGGGATTCATTAATCTCCAGGTTTTATCATGGGCCAAGCCAATTAGGGTCAGCACCACACAGTGAGTGTACTTCTTTTTTTTTTCATTCTTTTTTTTATTCGATATAATTTATTTACATTTCAAATGATTTCCCCTTTTCTAGCCCCCCCCCACTCCCCGAAAGTCCCGTAAGCCCCCTTCTCTTCCCCTGTCCTCCCTCCCACCCCTTCCCAGTTCCCCGTTCTGGTTTTGCCAAATACTGTTTCACTGAGTCTTTCCAGAACCAGGGACCACTCCTGCTTTCATCTTGTATCTCATTTGATGTGTGGATTATGTTTTGGGTATTCCAGTTTTCTAGGTTAATAACCACTTATTAGTGAGTGCATACCATGATTCACCTTTTGAGTCTGGGTTACCTCACTTAGTATGATGTTCTCTAGCTCCATCCATTTGCCTAAGAATTTCATGAATTCATTGTTTCTAATGGCTGAATAGTACTCCATTGTGTAGATATACCACATTTTTTGCATCCACTCTTCTGTTGAGGGATACCTGGGTTCTTTCCAGCATCTGGCAATTATAAATAGGGCTGCTATGAACATAGTAGAGCATGTATCCTTATTACATGGTGGGGAATCCTCTGGGTATATGCCCAGGAGTGGTATAGCAGGATCTTCTGGAAGTGAGGTGCCCAGTTTTCGGAGGAACCGCCAGACTGATTTCCAGAGTGGTTGTACCAATTTGCAACCCCACCAGCAGTGGAGGAGTGTTCCTCTTTCTCCGCACCCTCTCCAACACCTGCTGTCTCCTGAATTTTTAATCTTAGCCATTCTGACTGGTGTAAGATGAAATCTTAGGGTTGTTTTGATTTGCATTTCCCTAATGACTAATGAAGTTGAGCATTTTTTAAGATGCTTCTCCGCCATCCGAAGTTCTTCAGGTGAGAATTCTTTGTTTAACTCTGTACCCCATTTTTAATAGGGTTGTTCGGTTTTCTGGAGTCTAACTTCTTGAGTTCTTTATATATATTGGATATTAGCCCTCTATCTGATGTAGGATTGGTGAAGATCTTTTCCCAATTTGTTGGTTGCCGATCTGTCCTCTTGATGGTGTCCTTTGCCTTACAGAAACTCTGTAACCTTATGAGGTCCCATTTGTCAATTCTTGCTCTTAGAGCATACGCTATTGGTGTTCTGTTCAGAAACTTTCTCCCTGTACCGATGTCCTCAAGGGTCTTCCCCAGTTTCTTTTCTATTAGCTTCAGAGTGTCTGGCTTTATGTGGAGGTCCTTGATCCATTTGGATTTGAGCTTAGTACAAGGAGACAAGGATGGATCAATTCACAATCTTCTGCATGCTGACCTCCAGTTGAACCAGCACCATTTGTTGAAAAGGCTATCTTTTTTCCATTGGATGTTTTCAGCCTCTTTGTCGAGGATCAAGTGGCCATAGGTGTGTGGGTTCATTTCTGGATCTTCAATCCTGTTCCATTGATCCTCCTGCCTGTCACTGTACCAATACCATGCAGTTTTTAACACTATTGCTCTGTAGTATTGCTTGAGGTCAGGGATACTGATTCCCCCAGATTTTCTTTTGTTGCTGAGGATAGTTTTAGCTATCCTGGGTTTTTTGTTGTTCCAGATGAATTTGATAATTGCTCTTTCTAACTCTGTGAAGAATTGAGTTGGGATTTTGATGGGTATTGCATTGAATCTGTATAGTGCTTTAGGCAAAATGGCCATTTTAACTATATTGATTCTACCGATCCATGAGCATGGGAGGTTTTCCCATTTTTTGAGGTCTTCTTCCATTTCCTTCTTCAGAGTCTTGAAGTTCTTGTCATTCAGATCTTTCGCATGTTTGGTAAGAGTCACCCCAAGATACTTTATACTGTTTGTGGCTATTGTGAAGGGGGTCATTTCCCTAATTTCTTTCTCAGTCTGCTTATCCTTTGAGTATAGGAAGGCCACTGATTTGCTTGAGTTGATTTTATAACCTGCCACTTTGCTGAAGTTGTTTATCAGCTGTAGGAGCTCTCTAGTGGAGTTCTTTGGGTCACTTAGGTAGACGATCATGTCGTCTGCAAATAATGATAGTTTGACTTCCTCCTTTCCAATTTGTATCCCTTTGACCTCCTTATGTTGTCGAATTGCCCGAGCTAGTACCTCAAGTACAATATTGAACAGATAAGGAGAAAGGGGGCAGCCTTGTCTGGTCCCTGATTTCAGTGCATTATCCCCTCTTTTATTTACATTTTTAAACATAGTTTAGCTTGAATAACAGATTATCTAAAAAGCACAAGACATTTTGGGAAATTAATCTGAAGAAATGCTGTGTTTGGGAAACAGAACCTGGAGACTGGAAAGAAAGGTTTAAACCATAAGGAATTAGTCAATGACAAGGCATCAGGTTGAAGAATCTTGACTCATCTTAAAAAACTAATTTTTAAATATTATGAAACAAACTATTTCCTAATGCTTATAACATAACATTAGAGCCTTCCGGTCGCCACCTCTGGATTGGGAGCAGCCTGGGCCACGCTCCTCATCTCCAGACAGTGCAGAGGGCCAGCAGTATATCTGGAGGCCGGCTGCTGGGAGGCAGCTTGCACTGGTGAGTCTGTCTGACCCGGCAGAGCAGAGGATCCAGTCCAGAGGCCTCTGGCGGGAGCCTTACAGTTGCCACCTCTGGATCAGGAGCAGCCTAGGCCAGGCATCCCATCCCCAAGCAGTGCAGAGGGCCAGCAGTCCCGAGGCCACTCCAGGGAGGCAGCTTGCACAGGTGAATCCTGCATTGACCAACAAGACCAACTAACACCAGTGAGATCTAGATGGCAAAAGGCAAACGTAGAAACGTTACTAACAGAAATCAAGGCATTATGGCAGCATCTGAACCCAATTCTCCATTAACAGCAAGTCCTGGATACCCCAACACACCAGAAAAAACAAGATTTGGATTTAAAATCACTGGTCATGATGCTGTTACAAGAACACATACATGAAGGACATAAATAAATCTCTTAAAGAAATTCAGGAGAAAAATGATCAAAAGCTAGAAGCCCTTACAAGGAAACACAAAAATCACTTAAAGAAATTTAGGAGAATATGGGTAAAAAGATAGTAGCCAATAAGGACGAAATGCAAAAATCACTTAAAGATACAGGAGAACTTTGATCAACAGGAAGAAGTCATGAAGAGGAAACACAAAAATCTCTTAAAAAATTACAGGAAAACACAAACAAACAAGTGAAGGAACTGAGGAAAAACATCCAGGATCTAAAAATAGAAGTAGAAACAACTAAGAAATAACAAAGGGAGACAACTTTGGAGATAGTAAACCTTGGGAAGAAATCAGGGGCCATAGATGCAAATATCAACAACAGAATACAAGAGCTAGAAGAAAGAATTTCAGATGCTGAAGATACCATAGAAACCATAGACTCAAGTCAAAAAAATGCAAAATGCAAAAAAGCATGTAATCCGAAACATCCAGGAAATCCAGGACACAATGAGAAGGGCAAACCTAAGGATTATAGGCATAGATGAGAGTGAAGATTTAAAACTTAAAGGACCAGCAAATATCTTCAATAAAATTATGGAAGAAAACTTCCCTAATCTAAAGAGAGAGATATCCATGAATATACAAGAAGCCTACAGAACTCCAAACAGACTGGACCAGAACAGAAATACATCCCGACACATAATAATCAAAACCCCAAATGTACTAAACAAAGAAAGAATATTAAAGGCAGTAAGAGAAAGAGGCCAAGTAACATATAAAGGAAGACCTATCAGAATCACACCAGAGACTATGAAAGCTAGAAGATCCTGGGCAGATCTCATGCAGATGCTAAGAGAACAAAAATGCTAGCCAAAACTACTATACCCAGCAAAACTCTCAATCAACATAGATGGAGAAACCAAGATATTCCATGACAAAACCAATTTTACCCAATATCTTACCACAAACCCAGCCCTACAAAGGATAATAGGAGGAAAACACCAATACAAGGAGAGAAAATTCACCCTAGAAAATGCAAGATAGTAACCTTCTTTCATCAAACCCAAAAGAAGATAACTAATCAAATTTAAAAAATAACATCAAAAATGACAGGAAGTAATAATCACTATTCCTTAAAATCTCTTAACATCAGTGAACTCATTTCCCCAATAAACATAGACTAACAGACTGGATACATAAACAGGATCCTACATTTTGCTGCATAAAGGAAATACACCTCAGTGTCAAAGACAAACACTATCTTAGAGTAAAAGGCTGGAAGAAAATTTTACAAGAAAATGGTCTCAGGAAACAAGCCAGAGTAGCCATTCTAATATCAGATAAAATTTACTTTCAACCTAAAGTCATCCAAAGAGATACTGAGGGACACTTCTTGCTGGTCAAAGGAAAAACACACCAAGAAGAACTCTCAATCCTGAACATCTATGCTCCAAATGCAAAGTCACCCTCATTCATAAAAGAAACTTTTCTAAAGCACAAAGCACACATTGGACCTAACACAATAATTGTGGATGACTTCAACACTGCACTTTCCTCAATGGACCGATCAGGAAAACAGAAACTAAGGAGGGACACAGTGAAACTAATTGAAGCTTTGGACCAATTAGATTTAACAGTTATATATATAGAACATTTCACCCTAAAGCAAAAGAATATACCTTTTTCTCAGAACTTCATGGTACCTTCTACAAAATCGAACATATACTTGGTCACAAGACAGACCTCAACAAATATAAGAAGATAGAAATAATCTCATGCCTCCTATCAGATCACTGTGGAGTAAGAGTGGCCTTCAATAGCAACAAAAACTACAGAAAGCCCTAGAGTTAAAGCTATACCTGGGTTACATAGTGAGACACTTTTGGAGGGGAAAGAGGGAAGAAGGGAGGAAGGATAAAGGAAGGAATGGAGGTAGGTAGAGGGAAGAAAGAAGGGGAGGGAGGAGGGAGGAAGGAGGAAGGGAGGGAGAAGGAAAGAAGGAAGGAAGGAAGGAAGGAAGGAAGGAAGGAAGGAAGGAAGGAAGGAAGGAAGGAAGGAAGGAAGGAAGGGAGGGAGGTAGGGAGAGGGAAGAAAGAAGGGAAGGGAGGAGGGAGGAAAGAAGGAGGAAGGGAGGAAGGGAGAAGGAAGGAAGGAAGGAAGGAAGGAAGGAAGGAAGGAAGGAAGGAAGGAAGGAAGGAAGGAAGGCGGAAGGAAGGGAGAGAAGGAAGGACCCCAAAATTCTCTTTAAAATAGATAAAGAATAAGATGTTCTCTACAGTTACAAAGATTCCACAAGTTCAGGCTCTGTGCTTCTTACTCATTATTTCTGCTCCTGGAGTCCAGACGTGAATGTGACCCTATTCTTAACACTACACTATGGTATCATTGGAGTTTCTGCGTGTTCCTGCATAAACACATCTGAAACATGTCAGCAACCATCAGGCATGTCACTGTACAAAATCAGGCAAAGGTATCCCAGAAACCTTTGCCAACCTGTTCTGTCTGCTCAGTCAGTGAGCACTGAGGTATGCTAGGAATGCTGGGAACTATGGGCAGCACATTACCCTGACAGCACAGCTGATCATTTGTCTGACTCCGTACCGTTCATCTTGTGCTCACTTTGAACCTGGTGCTGATGCTACTCACAAGAGTCAACAGGGTTGCCACCAACACCATGGATAGTGATCTCACATCTTGGTGTGGCACAAATAGTTTTATAGAGATGGGTACATGGTTGAAAATCTCTGCTTATATCCAGGAGGTCATATTTTTTATTTATTTTACAATAGTATTTTAACACCAGTTCAGATTCTGTATGGATATCTATTTATCCAGGAAACATCAACTATCCAGTTATTCTGAATTGAAACTCAAAACCTACGCACCGTTGATAATTTAATATGGATAGAAGGAAAACATCTGAGAATATTATGAATTATTAAACACCAAAATGTCCTTTGAATGAAAATTAAAGGAAACCCTTGTGCCAAGTTCCTTGGCGCTGTGTGGAGCCAGGAATGTAGACTGCTTGCTGTGGTGCTTCCAGACCTGAGATTCTGTAACGGGGTCATAAAATCAATACAATGAGTTGAGAAAAATTACATCTCAGCAGTCTGTGAAGACGACAAAACCCAAAACATTCTAGATAAGCATTTATTGTTTACCTAAGATGTAATGCTGCCAAGCAAAGAGATTTTATTGATTGCAAAGATGACAACATTGCAACAACAGAGGGGGAAAGTTTAAACACAGAGAGCACTTAATGCAGCATTTAATGTACAAAGATGGAAAAGGCTTTCCCACTGAAGAGACTACATCAAATCCCAAATGTAACTCTAATGTTGTCCTGGCCTAACAAGAAAAATACAATTTGGAAAAGACTTGAAGATAATGCTAAATTCATATTATTACAGAAAAAATATTACATAAATAAGGTAGCAAGATGCCACATTGAAACCTTTCACACTGTTTTTTAAATAACACATGGCATTCTAAAATATTTTTATATTCATAACTGAAATACTGAGGTAGTTTTCCAGTTATATGCAACATTCCTGGGAAAAATCTTTGACTCCTTATCAGGGTTTCTATCCCATAGCCAATGAGTCAAAACTCGCTTTGGTTCTACAACAACAGACCCCTAGCTGCCTTGGAGATATGATTTGAGTGTTTGATTTTGAATTTTTCACTTTGATCTCAGAATTGCAAGAAGTAAAACTGTATCTGTGGGATATACTCAAATTCCACAGCTCCAAGTTCTCTATGAAAATTGTATGCATTGTCATCTTGTTGCTGTTATCAAATACCCAAGGCTGACTGCTATATTAAGAAATCCTTTGTTGTCCTGTGGCCAAGCAGCCAGCTCGGCCAGGTGCACAGGGAACATCAGAGTAGGGGATCGCTTGGGACACAGCCCACTTGGATTCCTTCTGCATGCAGGAGCTGGGCAGCTCTACAGGTGTCTGGGCACTATCATGCAGGGGAGCATCTGACCTGCAGGGCGCCCTGCGGTTAGAGGGAGCTCTGTGGCCTGAGGTTGCCACCATCTTGGCTCCTGTGACAAAGTGGCCAGCTTATCCAAGTACACAGAGAACACCAGAGTGAAGGATTGTTCAGCCCACCTGGGTTCCTTCTGCACATGGGAGCTGGGCAGCTCTATAGCTGCCTGGGCACGCACCCTGTGGGGGAGCATCTGACCTGCAGGGAAGGAGGGAACCCTGTGGTCTGAGGTCCTCACCATCTTGGCTCCTGTGACCAAGCAGCGACCTGTGCCACATCTGACACGGGGAAGATCCCACTTCCTGATACTCTCTAGAGAACCAGCAGGAGCAGGTTAATCGCCACTGCCCCTTTCCATCAGATGTGGTAGATCTGTGCCATATCTGACATGGGGAAGATCCTACTTGCTGATACTCTCTCGAGAATGGACAGGAGCAGGATACTCGGTAGAAGCGGGGAATTTGAGAACCAGCATCAGCAGAGCATTTGAAATCTAGCAAAAAGCCCTGTCCTGGGGCGTTTGCCCTGCAGAGTGATCAGTGCTTGGAGGGAGTGCTCACTGCATCCACCATGTTCACTACTAGGATGACCAGACAGTCAACACGAGGTACACAGGGAAACCCCGACTATAGTATTGCTTGGGACAAGGCACACCAGGGCTCCAATGGCACACAAGAGTAGGGTAAACCTACTCAGCAACTTGTGCCAGGGGAAACCCAGTCATCCAGTAGTGCGGAAATAGTCTTACAGGCCCATAGGAGGTTCAAGCACCAGTCAGTGACAGCAGGACCAACTAATGCCAGGAAAACAGGATGGCAAAAGGCAAATGTAGAAACTTTACTAATAAAAATCAAGGCAATATGGCAGCATCTGAACCTAATTCTCCACCAACAGCAAGTTTTGGATACCCCAACACACCAGAAAAACAAGATTTGGATTTAAAATCACTAGTCATGATGCTGTTAGAGGAACACAAAAAGGACATAAATAAATCTCTTAAAGAAATACAGGGGAACATGAATAAGTTAGAAGCCCTAACAATGGAAACATAAAAATCATTTAAAGAAATTCAGGAGAATATGGGTCAACAGATAGAAGTCAACAAAGAGGAAACACAAAAATCAATTAAAGAAATACAGGAAAACACAACCAAACAAGTGAAGGAACTGAGCAAAACCATCCAGGATCTAAAAACAGAAGTAGAAACAACTAAGAAATCATAAAAGGACACAACTTTGGAGGTAGAAAACCTTGGAGAGAAATCAGGGGCCATGGATGCAAATATCAACAACAGAATACAAGAGATAGAAGAAAGCATCTCAGATGCTGAAGATACCATAGAAACCATTGACTCGACAATCAAAGCAAATGAAAAATGCAAAAAGCTTGTAACCCAAAACATCCAAGAAATCCAGGACACAATGAGAAGACCAAACCTAAGGATTATAGGCATAGATGAGAGTGAAGATTTACAACTTAAAGGGCCAGCAAATATCTTCAACAAAATTATGGAAGAAAACTTCCCTAACCTAAAGAGAGAGATGCCCATGAATATACAAGAAGCCTACAAAACTACAAACAGACTGGACCAGAACAGAAATACCTCCTGTAACATAATAATCAAAACCCCAAATGTACTAAACAAAGAAAGAATATTAAGAGCAGTAAAAGAAAAAGGCCAAGTAACATATAAAGGAAGATCTATCAGAATTACACCAGAGATCTGGAGAGATGGCCCAGCAGATAAGAGCACTGACTGCTCTTCTGAAGGTCCTGAGTTCAAATCCCAGCAACTACATAGTGGCTCACAACCATTCTTAATGAGATCGGACACCCTTTTCTGGTGTGTCTAAAGACAACTACAGTGTACATATATATATAATAAATCTTTAAAAAGAAAAAGAATTACACCAGACTTCTCACAAGAGACCATGAAACCTAGAAGATCCTGGACAGATCTCATACAGACTCTAAGACAAAAGAAATGTCAGCCAAGACTACTATACCCAGAAAAACTCTCAATCACCATAGATGGAGAAACCAAGATGTTCCATGACAAAACCAAATTTACACAATCTTTCCACAAAGCCAGCCCTACAAAGGATAATAGGTGGAAAACAGCAATACATGGAAGGAAACTACACCCTGGAAAAAGCAAGATAGTAACCTTCTTTCATCAAACCCAAAAGAAGATAAGCACTCAAATACAAAAATAACATCAAAAACAACAGGAAGTAATAATCACTATTCCTTAATATCTCTTAACATCAATGGACTCAATTCCCCAATAAAAAGACATAGACTAACAGACTGGATACATGATCAGGATCCTACATTTTGCTGCATACAGGAAACACACCTCAGTGTCAAAGACAAACACTACTTCAGAGTAAAATGCTGGAAAACAATTTTACAAGCAAATGGTCTTAGGAAACAAGCCAGAGTAGCCATTCTAATATCAGATAAAATTGACTTTCAACCTAAAGTCATCAAAAGAGATACAGAAGGACACTTCTTACTGATCAAGGAAAAAATCCACAAAGAAGAATTTTCAATTCTAACATTAATGCTCCAAATGCAAGGGCACCCTCATTCATAAAAGAAACTTTACTAAAGCTTAAAGGACACATTGCACCTAACACAATAATTGTGGGTGACTTCAACACCCCAGTCTCCTTAATGGACCAATCAGGAAAAAAGAAACTAACCAGGGACACAGAAACTAATAAACTAATTGAAGCTTTGGACCAATTGGATTTAACATATATATATGTGTATATATATATATATATATATATATATATATATATATATATATATATATAATATTTCATCCTAAAGCAAAAGAATATACTTTTTTCTCAGCACCTCTTGGTACCTTACCTTCTCCAAAATCGAGTATACAAATGGTCACAAGATAGACCTCAACAAATATAAGAAGATCGAACTAATCCCATGTCTCCTATCAGACCACTATGGAGTAAGAGTGGTCTTCAATACCAAAAAAAAAAAAAAAAAAAAAAAAAAAAACCAACAGAAAGCCCACATACACATGGAGGCTGAACAATACTCTATTCAGTGATACCTTGGCCAAAGAAGAAATAAAGAAAGAAATCAAAGACTTTTTAGAATTTAATGAAAATGAAGGCACAACATACCCAATTTTATGGGACATAATGAAAGCAGTGCTAAGTGGAAAACTCATAGCCCTGAGTGCCTCCAAAAAGAAACTGAGCATACACTAGCAGCTGAATGGCACACCTGAAAGCCCTGGAACAAAAAGAAGCTAATTCACCCAGGAGAAATAGAAGACAGGAAATCATCAAACTCAGGGCTGAAATCAATCAAGTAGAAACAAAGAGAATCATACAAAGAATCAACAAACCAGGAGCTGGTTCTTTGAGAAAATCAACAAGATAGATAAACCCTTAGCCAGACTAACCAAAGGACACAGAGACAGTATCCAAATTAACAAAATTAGAAATGGAAGGGGAGATATAACAACAGAAACTGAGGAAATTCGAAAAATTATCAGATATTACTACAAAAGCCTATACTCAACACAACTGGAAAATCTAGAGGAAATGGACAATTTCCTTGATAGATACCAAATACTAAAATTAAATCAAGATCAAATAGATCATCTAAACCATTCCTATAACCCCTAAAGAAATAGATAGGGTAATAGAAAGACTTCCAACAAAAAATGGTTTTAGTGCAGAATTCTATCAGACCTTCAAAGAAGACCTAACATCAATACTCTTCAAATTATTCCACAAAATACAAACAGAAGAAACACTATCCAACTCATTCTATGAAGCCACAATTATGCTGATACCAAAACCACACAAAGATCCAACAAAGAAGGAGAACTATAGGCCAATTTCTTTATGAATATAGATGCAAAAATACTCAATAAAATTCTTGCCAAGAATACATCAAAATGATCATTCACCATGATCAAATAGGCTTCATTCCAGGGATGCAGGGATGGTTCAATATATGGAAATCCACCAATACAATCCACTACATAAACAAACTCAAAGAAAAAACCCACATGGTCATTTCATTAGATGCTGAAAAAGCATTTGACAAAATTCAGCATCCTTTCATGCTAAAAGCCTTAGAAAGAATAGGAATTCAAGGCCCATACCTAAACATGGTAAAAGCAATATAAAGCAAACGGGTAGCCAACATCAAACTAAATGGAGAGAAACTTGAAGCAATCCCACTGAAATCAGGGACTAGAGTAGGCTGCCCCCTCTCTCCATATCTTTTCAATACAGTGCTTGAGGTACTAGCTAGAGCAATTAGTCAACATAAGGAGGTCAAGGGGATACAAATTGGAAAGGAAGAAGTCAAACTATCATTATTTACAGATGATATGATAGTATACTGAAGTGACCAAAAAAAAAAAAAAAAAAAAAAAAAAAAAAACTCCACCAGAGAACTCCTACAACTGATAAATAACTTCAGCAAAGTGGTTGGTTATAATATCAACTGAAGCAAATCAGTAGCCTTCCTATACTCAAAGAATAAACTGGCTGAGAAAAAAATTAGGGAAATGATACCCTTCACAATAGCCACTAACAATGTAAATTATCTTGGGGGGTGACTCTAACCAAACAAGTGGAAGATCTGTATGACAAGAACTTCAGGTCTCTTAAGAAGGAAATTGAAGAAGACCCCAGAAAATGAAAAAAATCTTCCATGCTTGTGGATTGGAAGGATTAATATAGTAAAAATGGCCATCTTGCCAAAAGCCATATACAGATTCAACGCAATTCCCATCAAAATCCCAACTCATTTCTTCATACAGTTAGCATTTCTCAAATTTGTCTGGAATAACGAAATAAACAGGATACCTAAAACTATTCTCAACATAAAAGAACATCCGGTGGAATCATTATCCTGAACCCCAAGCAGTACCGCAGAGCAATAATGTTAAAAACTGCATGGTATTAGTACAGTGGCAGCCATGTAGATGAATGGAATAGGATTGAAGACCCAGAAATGAACCCAAAGTCACTTGATCTTTGACAAAGGAACTGAAACCATCCAGTGGAAAGAAAAAGATAGCCTTTTCAACAAATGGCCTGCTCAACTGGAGGTCAGCATGCAGAAGAATGCAAATTGATCCATTCTTATCTCCTTGTACAAAGCTCTACTCCAAGTGGATCAAGGACATCCACATAAAAACAGACACTCTGAAACTAACAGAAAAAGAAACTTGGAAAGACCCTTGAGGACATGAGCACAGGGAAAAGTTCCTCAACAGAACACCAATAGCTTATGCTCTAAGATCAAGAATTGACAAATGGGACCTCATAAAATTACAAAGTTTCTATAAGGCAAAGGACACTGTCAAATGGACAAATCAGCAACCAACAAATTGGGAAAAGGTCTTCACCAACCCTACATCTGACACAGGGCTAATATCCAATATATACAAAGAACTCAAGAAGTTAGACTCCAGAGAGCCAAATAACCCTATTTAAAAAATGGGGTACAGAGCTAAACAAAGAACTTTCACCTGAAGAACTTCGAACAGCTGAAAAGCACTTTAAGAAATGTTCAGCATCATTAGTCATTAGGAAAATACAAATCAAAACAACACTGAAATTTCACCTTACCCCAGTCAGAATGGCTAAGATTAAAAACTCAGGAGACAGCAGATATTGGAGAGGATGAGGAGAAAGAGGAACACTCCTCCACTGCTGGTGGGAATCCAAGTTGGTACAACCACTCTGGAAATCAGTCTGGCGGTTCATCAGAAACCTGGGCATGACACTTCCAGAGGACCCTGCTATACCACTCCTGGGCATATTCCCAGAGGATTCCCTGGCATGCAATAAGGACACATGCTCCACTATGTTCATAGCAGCCTTATTTATAATAGCCAGAAGCTGGAAAGAACCCAGATGTCCCCAATGGAGGAATGGATACAGAAAATGTGGTATATTTACACAATGGAATACTACTCAGCTATTAAAAACAATGAATTCATGAAATTTTTAGGCAAATGGTTGGATCTGGAAAATATCATGCTAAGTGTGATAACCCAATCACAAAAGAACACACATGGAATTCAGTCACTGATAAGTGGATATTAACCCAGAAGCTCTGAATACCCAAGATACAATTCACATGCAAAATCATTTCCAAGAAGAAGGAAGGAGAGGGCCCTGGTCCTGGAAAGGCTTGTAGGGGATTACCAAGACAGAGAAATAGGATGGGGTTTGATTGGAAAACGGGTGGAGCGAAGTAGGCTTATGGGACTATGGGAATGGGGGAACCAGTAAAGGGAAAATCATTTGGAATGTAAACAAAGAATATAGAAAAAAAAAGAAAGCCTTTGCTACCACATGTCTAGAGGTATGATGCCTAGGGCCTAACATCATAATAACATTTCTGGATGAGTCCTGAGACATCGCAGAATCTCATGGCAAGGAGTAGGCCTCCCACATCACTGTCTTTCAGTCTAAGTTCTTACCGTTTTGAATGAATCTACCAAGATTTAGTCATGAGGCTCTATATTATGATATTATTTAAACAGGAGCCCCAGCAGTAAGTACTATAGTGGGATTGATATATCAAAATGAGGTTAAGATTCCAATTATTTAAGCCTCTCTCTCTCTCTCTCTCTCTCTCTCTCTCTCTCTCTCTCTCTCTCATCTCTGTCTCTTACACATGTGCGTGTGCGTGCGTGCACACAAACACACACACACACCGAGAGAGAGAGAGAGAGAGAGAGAGAGAGAGAGAGAGAGAGAGAGAGAGAGAGAGAGAGAGAGATGGGGACATGAGGTGGGAGCTCCTATTAATGTAGTATCTCTGCTCAGTTGGAAAACATTAGAATAATAGCAACTCAGTTTTAAGGGAATGCTCAATTCACCTCTTTGAGAAAAAGAAATAGGGTAAAAGAATCGAAAGGGCAACTGCCCTCACTGTTTTGCCACTGTGAAATCAGAAATCAAGATGATGTCTGCCTAGCCTTAAGAGTAATGGTTCTACTCTCCACAACTAGATATTGAAAGTCAGCACTGCTAAACCAGTAATTGTGTGTGTGTGTGTGTGTGTGTGTGTGTGTGTGTGTGTGTGTGTGTGTGTGTGTGTATTCATGCAATAAATGAATGGAAAGTAACCCTGTGAGAGTGGCCACCTATCAGGTGTTCTCAAGCTCCATATGAAATGCTTCTGCAGGTACACCATATTTTCTCCCAATGCTACAAATTACAAGGGAACAGGATGCATGGCATGCAACCTGTTATACAAATAACAGGTTGTTTCTTTCTCAAAATTGTGTTGTAATCTTCACAAGTATCGAAAAGAAAACAATGCTTGCAGTCATGATTGCTCCATACTTTCTAATACACGATCTTCTAAGAAGATTTCACTGACAGGGAGAAGCTAGATTCTCTGATGCCACTTCCCTAGAAGCACTGACCTGGACACTTCATCATTCTCACCCTAATTTAATTGAACTTAGCCTTCTCTGTCCATAGAAATCCCCTTCCTCATTTTCCGAGCGTCCCTGTGCTGCGAAAGAGGAATCATTTGTCTTGATCTCTCTGTTTCTGCTCATCTTTAACAATGTTTTGTTTTTTATTCGATGTATTCTTTATTTACATTTCAAATGATTTCCCATTTTCTGGGTCCCCACTCCCTGAAAGTCCCATAAGCCCTCTTCCTGCCCACTGTTCCTCCATCAACTCCTTCCCACTTCCCTGTTCTGTTATTCCCCTATACTGCTGCACTGAGTCTTTCCAGAACCAGGGACCACTCCTCTGTTCTTTTTGGACATCATTTAATATGTGGATTATTTCTTGGGTATTCCAAGTTTCTAGGTTATTATCCACTTATCAGTGAGTGCATACCATGACTGATCTTTTGAGACTGGGTTACCTCACTTAGTATGATGTTCTCCAGCTCCATCCATTTGTCTAAGAATTTCATGAATTCATTGTTTCTAATGGCTGAATAGTACTCCACTGTGTAAATATACCACATTTTTTGTATCCATTCCTCTGTTGAGGGACACCTGGGTTGTTTCCAGCTTCTGGATACTACAAATAGGGCTGCTATGAACATAGTGGAGCATGTGTCCTTATTACATGCTGGGGAATCCTCTGGGTATATGGCCAGGAGTGGTATAGCAGGGTCCTCCGGAAGTGCCATGCCCAATTTTCTGAGGAGCCGCCAGACTGATTTCCAAAGTGGTTGCACCATCTTACAATCCCACCAGCAGTGGAGGAGTGTTCCTCTTTCTCCACATCCTCACCAACACCTGCTGTCTCCTGAGTTTTTGACCTTAGCCATTCTGACTGGTGTGAAGTGAAATCTCAGGGTTGTTTTGATTTGCATTTCCCTAATGATTAATGATGTCAAACATTTCTTAAGGTGTTTCTCAGCCCTCCGAAGTTCTTCATGTGAAAAATCTTTGTTTAGTTCGGTGCCCCACTTTTTAATGGGGTTATTTGGTTCTCTATGTTCTACCTTCTTGAGTTCTTTGTATATATTAGATATTAACCCTCTGTCAGATTTAGGGTTGGTGAAGATCCTTTCCCAATCTGTTGGTTGAGGTTTTGTCCTTTTGACAGTGTCCTTTGCCTTACAGAAACTTTGTAGTTTTATGAGGTCCCATTTGTCAATTCTTGATCTTAGAGCATAAGCTATTGGTGTTCTATTCAGGAACTTTTCCCCTGTGCCCATGTCCTCAAGGGTCTTCCCCAGTTTCTTTTCTATTAGTTTCAGTGTGTCAGGTGAAGACCCAGAAATGAACCCACACAGTGACCTATGGTCACTTGATCTTCAACAAAGGAGCTGAAAGCATCCAGTGGAGAAAAGATAGTCTTTTCAACACATGGTGCTGGTTCATCTTTAACAATGTTAACAGCAGCTCCCCCTGCAGGATCATTTTAGCTCCTGTTTCCTGGTTTGTCCCCAAACTTTCAGTTAGTTTGTTCAAATTCCTCACTGCCTCCCAAAAGAAAAAGAATATTTCCAATTCAGCATTCCCGTAATAACAGGTAGTGTGTTCTTGGCCTGGGGCATGTGACTTTGCACTTTCATCCACAGTATTCGGTACAGATAACTATTAGGGGCAAAATCACCAGAAGGGAAAGAACAAGTCAGTTTAGGAAAGGACAGAATCTAAATACACTACGTTGTTTTTCTATCACTTTACTTTTGTGTTTTCATAATGCCTATAGAGCAAAATACAGATGCAGCTGTAGCTGAATCCTGTGCAGGTTATAAGCTGGATATTTCCAGTATTTGGAATTCTGTGGAAGGAAAGGTCTTGTTGCAAGTTCATTTGCTTGCAATCACAGTTCATTTCCTTACAACTGTTGAACTCATGAGACTTTGTTCTTCAAAGGCTGCAAGGACCCATAATCTAGCTAATAGAAAGGATTATTGCATAACACTGTAACTACAGGGGCATCAACTCATTAAACCTGCCATTCTGAATTATCGAAATGCACATCGTAGATTGATAACTATCTCCTGCCAGTGCTTTTTCTCTGATTCGACTGAGTTTGGCACAGCCACCATTCATTCACGTGTGAATGGAAATGTTTAGTCATGTCAAGACCTCAATCGTACTTTAACAGTTGGTTGGTTTAACTTGGTCAGGATTAAGATTATGAACGAAATCTAAAAGTTGTATGTCCCTACTTAGGAATACTAAGGATAACATCCTGCTTGTGATGATGAGAAACCCTGTCTCAAAAGAAATACAGTGGATAACAATAGAGGAAGATACCCAACATTGATTTCTGTCCTCCACATGCACACATGCAGGTAGGAACACACACACACACACACACAGAGAGAGAGAGAGAGAGAGAGAGAGAGAGAGAGAGAGAGAGAGAGAGAGAGAGAGAGAGAGAGAGAGAGAAGGAGGGAGGGAAGGAGGAGGGACAGGGGGAGGGAGAGGGAGAGGGAGAGCACTGCGATTGCATGAATGATTCCACATACATTTTCCAGTGACTTTTGCAAATTCTGGAAAACTGTTTAATTTGATTATGAGAGGTGGTAATAATAGGGTCTCACTATGCAGTCCAGGCTACCCAAGAACTCACTATGAAGCTTGTCTGGCTCCCAACTGATGATCCTCTGGCTTCAGCAGGACCTAGAATAGGGGAATGTATAGCCACCCTTGGACTTCAGTTACAGTTTTGTTTTGTTCTGTTTTGGGTTTTGTTTTTGTTTTTTGTTTTTTGTTATTTGTTTTTTGGGGTTTTTTTTTGTTTTTGTTTTTTGTTTTTGTTTTTTTTTTGTTTTGTTTTGTTTTGTTTTTGGCTTTTTCGAGACAGGCTTTCTCTGTGTAGCCCTGGCTGTCCTGGAACTCACTCTGTAGACCAGGTTGGCCTCAAACTCAGAAATCCCCCTGCCTCTGCCTCCCAAGTGCTGGGATTAAAAGCAGGCGCCACTACTGCCCAGCTCAGTTACAGTTTTGAAGAATGTATATATTTGGCATAAATTTTTACAACTTGCCTTGCTACTAGCATTTTTTAAAAATTTAGCATCACTAATTTTTGTTCTTTTTTTCAATTTAACATTTTTGAGCATATCATACACAAGTACTATATTTACATCATTTTCAAAACCCTTCCTCCTGTGATCCCCTAGCTTTTACAACCTCTTCTTTATTATTGTTATACACACACACACACACACACACACACACACACACACGAGGCCAATTGAAGCCAATTTAGTGTTGGTCAGATATATATGTGTTTAGGTATGACCTCTTGGGATTAAATAACCTACCACTGTCCTCATCCCTGGAGAAGATTGGATCTCCCTTTGCTCTTATCTATTACTTGCCTTTGGCTTTGTATGGTTTCCCCCATCTGCATTGGCAAGATTGAAAAGTACAGAAACTATCTGGAAGCAGGAATCCCAGTCTTCTGGCTCCTAAAATCTCTACCCCCTTTAACACAATATTTTCTGACCTTTAGGTGTTGGGGTTATGTTAAATATGTATCAGTTGGCAATGGGTCCCCCATGATCACATATTTTCTGTTGCCAAAAGGAAGCTTCTTTGGTGAAGGGTGAGATCTACTCTTTTGTGGGTACGAGTATATGCTTTAGAATTCAGTTAGGAAATATACTTTAGTAGGTTCTCCTTGCAGGTCTATGACTTTTTCCTTATGTTGGCTAAGTTTCCAGGCATGAATTCCTTCCTATTTAAATTGGTCTTAAGGACAATTAGACAGATGTTGGTTGCCTCTAAGGTGAAAGTGTCACGATTGTACCACTTGTGCTCTCTGGGGTTTTCCTGATCAACTACTGGGAGTGCCTGTGAAGCCTGAATATGCCTACCCGGTGATGTTTTACCACTCTAATTCTCTTCAGAGTTTATTTAGCATTACATTTGTTTACCATTAATTACATAAAGGGAGAGTGAACCAAAATGATGTCCAGGTTTACATTCTTAAACCACACCATCATATCATCTTTAGCATTGCTTGTTGAATAGCAGTACTTGACCACAGCTATTAAGTTTCACTTCCTTTTACTTTGAGTGGGGTAATAGCTAATAATTAACCTTCCCCATTGATTATTCAGTATCTTCTCATTAAGTACCACCCACTTAGCTCTGAGAGTACATAAACAGTATTTTTTTTTTTTTTGCTTCATCAGCCTCTTCGTACCTTTTCAGTATTTAAATATTTATTCTAACTATGGGATGCTTCCATGACAGATAAGAGTAATACTCATGTTAGTACATAACATTTACCTTGTTAGTGTGCCAAGAGCACCCCAGGCTCCACAGTGATCTTTTCAATCAGGGTTGGACATGTTCTAATAAAGTCTGTTGGCTTTATATGTCTTGCCTGAGGCAAGCAAGATCAAAGCTATAACCATCTAATTTGGCTCAAGGTCTCCAGCGCTACTTCTGTAATAGTTTTAGTGCCCAAACTATACTTGTGATTTAGTAATACTAAGGATAATGTATAATGGTAGATCGTATTATATTAACTATTATACATTACGCATTACATGTTATACATCATATGCTATTTGTTATTCTATGTATAATAATGTATATTGAAGCCAAAGTAAGATGCCCAAAATAGATGGGAACCCAGTGAGCAGGTGTTTGCTCTAGAGGCTTCAAACTATATAAGACCAAGCAGAGAATAGGAGCAGGATGAAGAGTAGCACAGAAGAAGAATAGAAGGAACTAAGATGATAAATGGGTAGAGCTCAAGGTAAGGATAAATCAAGATCCAGGGCCCAAGTCTAGATAGAAACCATGATAGGATTTCTCTACGCTTTACATAAAGTATCACTTCCTGAGGTCTGTTATTTTTGGTTTATCATAATTAGCCCTCAGGTCATAGTAGTACAAGAATAAACATGAATAAAATCTATGAGATGTGAAAGGAGAGCAAATACTCATAGATTTTCATATAGTGATAGATCTTTATATAAAATATATTTTAATGTTTTTCTATATTTATAATTTGTTATTAGTTACCATTACTCAGTCTTTGTAGGCCTAATTTATAAATTAAATTTGTTATCTCAGGATTAGTGGAGAGGTGACACAGAAATAAGGGAAGAACACCTCCCTGGTACAATTCTCCAGAAGCAGAAACCATTCTCTGCATGAAAATGAGACTATGCACACAGTGGGGAGGGGGGAAGGGGAGTGGTCTTTTCTTTCCTCTTTTTTTTTTAATTCTTCCTTTACATATTACATCCTGTGATGGTTTTTATAGGCTTAGCCCAGGGAGTGGCACTATTAAAAGGTGTAGCCTTGTTGAAGTAGGTGTGTCTCTCTGGACATGGGCTTTAAGACCCTCATCTTAGCTACCTGAAAGTCAGTCTTCTCCTAACAGCCTTCAGATGTAGAACTCTGAGCTCTGCCTGCACCATGTCTGCCTGGATGTTGCCATGTTCCAGCCTTGATGATAATGGACTGAACCTCTGAACCTGTAAGCCAGCCCCCAATTAAATGTTGTCCTTGTAAGACCTGCCTTGGTCAAGATGTCTGTCCACAGCAGTAAAACCCTAAAGCACATCCCAACCACAGTTTTCCTTCCCTCCTTTTCTTTCAGCCTTCCCCTCTCATCCCCTCTCTCCCCCAAATCTACTCGTCCTCCATTTCTCTTCAGAAAAGAGCAGACCTCACAATAATATCAGTGAAACATGACAAATCAAGTTATAATAAGACTAGGCACATCCCCACATATTAAGGCTGGACAAGGAAACCCAGCAAAAGAGTTAGAGACAGCCCTCACTCCCTCTGTTAGTAGTCTCACAAGAATTCCAAGCTACACAACCATAATACAGGCCACACAGGTTTTCTGATTGTCACTTCAGTCTCTGTGACCCCTATGATCCCTGGTTGGTTGGTTCTGTGATGGTTTTCCTTTTTGTGATATCCTTAATGCCTGTAGCTCCTACAATTCTTCCTCCCCCTACTCCACAGTATTGCCCTGAGCTCCACTTATTGTTTGGCACTGAGTCTCTACACCTGCTCCAATCAGTTGCTGGATTACTCTGATGATGATTATGCTAGGATCTGGTCCACGAGTATAGCAGAATATCATTAGAAATCATTTCAATCACTATTTTTCCAGTCGTGTTTTGGGTTTTGGTTCCATTCTCAGTCTCTTAGCTCTCCAGACTCTGCTTCCTGGCCATCCACACATCATCAGGCCTGAGCTCCCTCTTAGGACATGGATCTCAAGTTGGACCAGTCATTGGTTGGCCACTCTATCAAGTTCTGCACAGCCTTTACCCTAGCACATCTTGCAGGCAGAACAAATTGTAGATTGAAGATTTCTCAGCCATAAATGGGGTACCTATATCACCTTATCTAAGGCTCAGGAAACATCTTGAGGGAAGTTAGAGAGAATATGAGAACAGGAAGAAGGAGAGAAGATGCTGTCTTAACAAGGCCACTGTCCTCATGAACTCAGCAGCCATGGTTACCTGCACAACACGTGCACCAGACTGAACCCATCCACATTCTTCCCAGGAGGGTAGAGGAGGTCATAAGGCCCCATTCCTCCCTCGGGATCTATAGCCAATTAATGGTTTCTAAAGGAGAAATATTTATCTTTAGTGATGTAGCCAAGGCAGAGAGTCCATGCCCCTCTAAATAATCTCTTGCATATATCCTCATGTAACAACTGTAGTTTAGCTCATTGATCACAAAGAAGAAGGTGACAAGGAGAAAAAGAAGGAGAAGGATCAGGGGAGGAGGAAGGAGAAGATGAGGAAAAAAGAGTACATTTGAAAATCTAAAAAGATATAATTGGGATGAGGAAGTAGAGCAGCAAGAGTCACATTGGGACAAGAGAAAGTAATGAGGGTTAAATATGATCAAATACTTTCAGTACATGTGTAAAACTGTTCAATGAAACCCCTTATCATCCATAAGTAACATATTCAAAAAGTAAAACTAAAAATTGACTTCCCTCAAAAAAATATTTGCACCATATGGTGTTAGTAGGAAAAATTTTGATATACATTGTAAATAGCACACTTTTCATAATTTTAGATCTTAACTTTGGGGAACTATTTCTCTTTATGAAAAAGATTTAAATGTATATTTTTTAAAAGTGAAATTAAAATGTGCTCATGAAAATATATCCAAATACCCAGAGTCATGAGTTGCTCCTACAGTGAAGACCGTGGCCATGCAACTTTGGGATCCTTTGTAAACACAGCCATTCTTTACCTGACCCCTAGTGTTCACAGCAAGTAAGTGTAGGTCTAAACATAATGAAGGAAGGAATGGGAGGTGTTTCCACTTTAGTCAATTTTTTTAGTTGTAATTTTTGAATATGTTAATTATGTATGATAAGGGGTTTCATTGTGACAATTTTCAAAGTCAGGCAGTACCCACTGAGCTTGTGGGCCACATTTCATTCTCCCTTCGCTGATGTAAAGTGATGTCCACAGGTGTCCACCTTTTCTTTCCAGATGCTTCCACAACCATTCCCTGAGCTGCTTTCACCCTCATCATCAGGAAGACCACCCACACTCACTATGACCACATGATGGAGCGTGTTAGTCAGGGTTCCCTAGATTCACAGAACTTACGGAGTGTCTCTATATATTGAGGGAATTTATTGTGATGTCCTATAGTCTGTAGTCCAAATAACCCAACAATGGTCAGCTCTGAAAGGGATGTCCAAGAATCTAGTAGTTGTTCAGTCCCACAAGGCTAGTTGTTTCAACTTGTCTTCTGTAGAAGCAGGTTCCAACAGTTAGATGTGCTGGCAAGGAAATGCAAGCAGGTGAAGAAGAGCGAATCTTCCTTCTTCCAATGTCCTTATGTAGGTCTTCAGCAGAAGGTGTGGCCCAGATTAAAGGTGTGTATCACCATGCCTGGATCTGGGACTTGCTTTGTCCCAGGCTGACCTTGAACTCAGAGATCTCCTTGCCTCAGTCTCCTGGGATTAAAGGTGTGTACTACCTTGCCTGGGCTTAGGCTTTTCAAAGCCACTCTACCTCAAGATCACCAAGATACAGGTCAGAAACTTGTGTCTTCCAGCCTAAATAATCTGGACCACAGATGAGCCATCCAATTCTGGATCATAGTTCATCCCAGATATAGTCAAGTTTACAACCAGGAATTAATAGCCATTACATAGAGTGAATAAAGACGGATATTTTTTCCTATTCCGAGGCTGTAACAAAACAGATTGATTTTTGTTTTGATTTTTCAAGACAGGGTTTATTTTTGTAACCCTGGCTGTCCTAGAACTAGCTCTTGAAAACCAGGATGACCTTGAACCCAGAGATCTGCCTGGCTCTGTCTGGGGAGCTGGGATTAAAGTTGTACACCAACATGTCCTGGTCCTGGTCAGCTTTTTATGACAAGATGCTCAATTTGATAAGCTTTAAAAGAAGAAAGGTTTGTTTCTGGCTTGCAGCTTTAGCAATTTAGGTCAATTACCATCATCCTTTCAGGATCTGTAATGGGGCAGCACACCATGGCAGGATCCTAATTGCAGAAAAAGTTGGCAAGCAAAGAGAAACAGGAAGTGGTGAGGGTCCTAATACTCCCTTCAGGTCCCAATGTTGATGCCTATCTTCCTTCCGTTAGGTTTTCTGCCAATACCACCCTTCCTCAGTAGGCTAGCCCTTCCTCACTTGGGCATTGGAGAACACTCCAGACTAAAGCAAAGTTACTTAAGCAAAGTGCAAGACTACAGCAGACACAAACAGAATTCCATGGCTTCCACCAAATCCTAGAGTTAACTTTTCCACTTCCCTTAAAATCAACTGAAGCAGTCACTGAGTGATTGCTGGCTCCCAGCACAGGTACACGGCTCCCTTTTTGATGTCAGAGCTACTCATGATTCAGTGGTGTGCATCTTACCATTTTCTCTATGGATAATCTTTTGTAGTCAGAAGCCCTCTGAGAGTGTCAATGGAACAGCACACCAGGTAAAAATACCAAATGTTGGGTTTCATTTTCCTCCAGAGTTCAAAAAAAAAAAAAAGGAAAATAAACAGGGAAAGATAAGAACTCCACTGCTTTTGCCTACGTGGTTATTTGGTAATCCCTGTTGGTTCATCCCAATGAAATAAGCAGCATCATTTCATTTGAGTCCCTGGCTTCTTTCCTTGTCCTGCAACCTGAAATGTCATCATAACAAATGCCTCTTTTTGCTAAATGGTTATTTTTAATAATTTTATTTAACAATCCCATCTGATTCAGAAATTTATCAGTTCGTTTCATCTCCAAAATTAAATTCTTTGACTATTATTACTCCAAAAGCTAGATATCAAACTCAGTCAGATCAGGCACTGTTTTCTTAGTTTTACATCTTCAAACAAGCTAACTTTTATTTCTAAACTAGTAAGAGCACTTGTGATAACTAACTCCTCTAAGTCTACACCAGAGAATTGCCCTTCTGATTGTCCAAAATACTTAAGATCAGTTGTAACCTTCCAGAGTGATTATTTATTTAATCAGGTATCTAAATATCTAATTAGTCTCAATCTGTTCTTTGAAAATATTGATCAAATAAGGAGGTATTTGTTGTTAAGCTCTGTTCTCATGTTAAACTCTGTTTTGCATCATAGCTTCTTGGTATTCTTCTTAGAGTTGCATGCCAGATAAGACCCTGTTGCTAATGATACCACATTCCTTGATTGTAAAATACAGAGAAAACTAACTGGATCTTAGTGGGAAGCTTCTTTCCTGTTGGCTAACTTTCATAGTGCCAAGAAGTGCTATGCTGACTGATGGAGAAAAAAGACTGCAAGTATTTTGCTCAGCTTTGAAACCCTAAAAAGAAAAGAACTAACAAAAAAATTAAATTAATAAAAGAAAATGACATTTCGCTAACTGTATAGGACATTATCTCTTTGCTACTAATGTTTATTCTGTTTCTTTGTATAAATATAAAATTATGCTATGGAAAGAGAACCCAGATGTGCCCACTGGTGCACCAATTGTACAACTGTTATATAGAGGTATAGCCAACTGTACTCTGATTGTATTTTAAGCTTGCTCCTTGGGAGGAAATTCATGCCTTGTATGAGAAACCCAGTTAAATATTCAATAATAGGATAACTTATGCCCTAGGGGAAAACATAATTAGCATTTTTTGTGAAATTGGCATGCAACCAAACTGCCTTTTAAAAAGTTATTTTATGCCCGTAGAAAATTACTTTCCACCTTAATCAGAGAAATTTTCCTCTGTAATGAGCAGTAAGGAATACAGAAACTTATACCTGTTCAAAGTGCTGAGAATACAGTGCAGTTAAATGTTCAGCCCAAAACAGAGTATTTATATCACTCATCTTAAGTTTCAATGAACATGTCAGACGAGGAGGCAGAGAGGCCATAGGGAAGGGGTACAAAATGCTATCTTCTCTGCTGACATAGCCACTGCAATGATGATCCTACAGCAGCTGTTGCTGCCTGTGCTGGTCCAGGACAAAGTCAGCCCTATGTGAAGGGGCTCATGGGGGAGCCCCACACTGCTCTGCAGAATTATTGGGTATTGATGGATTCTTGGAAAGACACTATAATCTGTCTTCAGTTGTTTCCTACTGCTGAGTACAATGGACAGTTCCAAATACTGATATCTCTGGATAAACTTAGTGAGACAAAAAAAAATTAGAAAAAGAAAAAGAAAAAATGAAAAAACATATACAAAATGACACAGACACAGATGTGGGAGAAGGATTCATTGGGGTGAGGCTGTCAGGGGTGGAAGGAAAAGAATGGGTAGAGAAAGTAATCAGAATGTTTTTACATATGCATGAAATGCTCAATAAACAAAATTTACAAAAGTTGTTTTGAGAAATAAAATAGTTTTAGTAAAACTCTTCAGAAACCTTGTAGAAATATACACATTTAAGTTTGCTAACTGTTAAGGCTGATTATATTTCTTGAACCAAGGGCAGGTGGCATGCTAGTCAAGGTGTGGCCACACCCACCACTGATGCTTGGCTGTCTCAGCTCTTCTGTCCCAAAAGGTGGTTTGCCAAACTGCCAGGATGGTGCAAAATCTATTCCTGAGAGACAAAGTTGTTCTCTGGCTGCTACTGGCTTCAGACCTCTTCCCAGCATGAGGCTCTAGTTTCTTAGGGACCACTGTTTCAATAGTTTGGGAGCCTAATGGAAGGAGCACAGATGTCTCATTAGAGTGCCTTCATTGCTGACAGGACAGTTATAAAATTACTGCCATTTTCATTTTATGTTTAGAAATAATTTGAAGCACTGGATAAAATATCTTCTAAAATATTCCTTTTTCCCCTTACTAGCAACCAAGTAGTATTACTGTCTAAAGTACCTTACTTTTAAAATTGAAGATCAAAGATTCTTTTATACTGAAAATGAAGATTACAAGTTGATGCAAAAGCTGTTTTATTTCCAGTTCAGTTTCACCAACTGGGTGCACTCCTTCAGTATCTCACCCTAGTATGTACATGTCTGTTCAGATAAAGATAACAGTACACTCTCTGACTTCCTATTATTTGTGCTCTCAATGTTTTTCTATTCCCCTTACAGTCAAAATTATATTTTTGTAAATTCTTCCTTGGTTTTAGCTTGCCTTTCTTTTCCTCTTCTACCGTATTCACTCACCATCTGCCTAGATGTTGTGATACTGTAAGTAAATACTTTCCATACTTTTCTGCTGTTTCAGGAGTTACCTTAAGTGAGTTGTTTCAGAGTACAAATTCTTCCATCACTACATTCTATTTGATTTATTTTGGGGCAGGATACTGGAGCATCAACCTGAGCCCTCACATATGCCAGAAAAGTACTCTCTACTAATTATACTGCCCCAGACCTCTTTCTACATTTAATTTTGAGACAAGATATTACTAAGTTGTGCAGATGGGTCTTTATCTTGTCACACAGACCAAATCATCAAAGCTTTAAAGATGAGATTACAGGTGTCATGACCAGACTCAACCGTTCTCTATTTTGACTCTACAATGACACAGTGTAAATTCTTAACCGTACCTTAATCTTTAATCATTTTATATTTTACAGTCCTTATGAGACAAAAAGAACTTCAGTTTTACAATTTAAAAATTAGGTCAAAGGCCTGGAAAGAAGGCTCAATACTTGAGAGCACTTTTTGCTCTTCCAGAGAATCCAAGTTCAGCTTCCAGCATTCATATAAGGCAGCTCACAATCTGCCATAACTCCAGCTCCAGGAGATTCTATGTCATCTTCTGGTCTCCTCCAACACTTGCACTTAACTGCAATAAGTACATGTAAAACATACTTTAAAACTAAAAATAAATATATTAAAATATCAACTCAGGCAGAACTATCTCCAATTTTCTGAGAAATTGCCAGATTGATTTCCAGAGTGATTGTGCAAGTTTGCAATCCCACCACCAATGGAGGAGTGTTCCTCTTTCTACATATACTCAGCAACATGTGCTGTCATCTTTGATCTTAGCTATTCTGAATGGTAAGAGGTGGAATTTCAGGGTCATCTTGATTTGTATTTCCCTGATGACTAAGGATGCTAAGCATTTCTTTAAGTGCTTCTAGGTCATCCAAAATTCCTCTGTTGAGAATTCTCTGTTTAGCTCTGTGCCCCATTTTTTTTAATTGGGTTATTTAGTTTGTTGGAGTTTAACTTCTTAAGTTCTATATATATATTAGATATTTGCTCTCTGCTCTTATCTTCACTAATTCACTTTTCCCAATCTGTAAGTTACGGTTTTGTTCTGTTGACAGTATAACTTGCCTTACAGAAGCTTTTCAGGTTCATGAGGTCTCATTTTTAAATTGTTGATCTTAGGGCCTGAGTCATTGGTGTTCTGTTCAGAAAATTGGATCCCATATTAATATGTTAAAAGTTGTTTCTCACTTTCTTTTCTGTTAGGTTTAGTGCATCTGGTTTTATGTTGAGGTCCTTGATCCACCCAGACTTGAGGTTTGTGCAGGGTAATAAATATGGATCAACAATGGAACAGGATTGAAGATCCAGAAATGAACCCACACACCTATGGCCACTTGATCCTCGACAAAGGGGCTGAAAACGTCCAATGGAAAAAAGATAGCCTTTTCAACAAATGGTGCTGGTTCAACTGGAGGTCAGCATGAAGAAGAATGCGATTTGATCCATCCTTATCTCCTTGTACTAAGCTCAACTCCAAATGGATCAAAGACCTCCACATAAAGCCAGACACTCTGAAGCTAATAGAAAAGAAACTGGGGAAGACCCTTGAGGACATCGATACAGGGGGAAAGTTCCTGAACAGAATACCAATAGCTTATGCTATAAGATCAAAAATTGACAAATGGGACCTCATAAAATTACAAAGATTCTGTAAAGCAAAAGACACCATCAAAAAGACAAATCGGCAACCAACAAATTGGGAAAAGATCTTCACCAACCCTACTTCAGATAGAGGGCTAATATCCAATATATACAAAGAACTCAAGAAGTTAGACCCCAGAAAACCAAATAGCCCTATTAAAAAATGGGGTACAGAGTTAAACAAAGAATTCTCACCTGAAGAACTTCAGATGGCTGAAAAGCATCTTAAAAAATGCTCAACTTCATTAGTCATCAGGAAAATGCAAATCAAAACAACCCTGAGATTTCACCTCATACCAGTCAGAATGGCTAAGATTAAAAACTCAGGAGACAGCAGGTGTTGGCAAGGATGTGGAGAAAGAGGAACACTCCTCCACTGCTGGTGGGGTTGCAAATTGGTACAACCACTGTGGAAATCAGTCTGGCGATTCCTCAGAAAACTGGGCATGTCACTTCCAAAAGATCCTGCTATACCACTCCTGGGCATATACCCATAGGATTCCCCAGCATGTAACAAGGATATATGTTCCATTACGTTCATAGCAGCCCTATTTATAATAGCCAGAACCTGGAAAGAACCCAGGTATCCCTCAACAGAAGAATGGATGCAAAAAATGTGGTATACATACACAATGGAGTACTATACAGCCATTAAAAACAATGAATTCATGAAATTCTTAGGCAAATGGATGGAGCTGGAGAACATCATACTAAGTGAGGTGACCCAGTCTCAAAAGATCAATCATGGTATGCACGCATTAATAAGTGGATATTAGCCTAGAAAACTGGAATACCCAAAACATAATCCACACATCAAATGAGGTACAAGAAGAATGGAGGAGTGGCCCCTGGTTCTGGAAAGACTCAGTGTAGCAATTATAAGGCAAAACCAGAACCGAGAAGTGGAAAGGGGTGAGTGGGAGAACAGGGGGAGGCAAGGGGGCTTATGTGACTTTCTGGGAGTGGGGGGCCAGAAAAGGGGAAATAATTTGAAATGTAAATAAAAATATATTGAATAAAAAATAAATAAATAAATAAATAAATAAATAAATAAATAAGTAAATAAATAAATATCAAATTGCATTCTTCTCCGTGCAGACATCCAATGAGACCAGGATCATTTATTAATGATGCTTTCTTTTTTCCACTGATGGTTGTGTCTTGAAGACCCAGTTATACTACTCATGAACATATAGCCAGAAGATGCCCCACCATACCCCAATATATTTTCTCAATATACTATACTATATCCATAGCAGCTTTATTTGTAGTAGTCAAAAACTGGAAATAACCCAGATGTCCCTCAACTGATGAGTGGATACAGAAAATGTGGTTCAGCTATTTAAAACAAAGGCATCATGAAATTTGCAGGCAAATGGATGGAACTAGAAAATATCATCCTAAGTAGGAAACCAGACTCAAAAGGACACACAGGGTATGTACTCATTTATAAGTGGATATTAGCCATAAAACACGGTATATCCATAATACACCCCACAGACACAAAAAGTTAAATAAAAAGGAAGGCCCAAGCAAGGATGTTTGAATTACACTTAGAAGGGGAAACAAAATAGTCATAGGAGGCAGAGAGAGGGGGAAACAAGGGGGACAGGAAAGGGGGAGGGCAATGGAGAGGCAGGATCAGGTTGAGGAGTAAACAGGAGAAAGGCCCAGTGGGCCAAGAGAATAAATGGAAATCTGCAGCTGCCTTTGGCCTGGGGGAGGGGAGAATCTCTAGGAAGTTCAGAAACCTGGGATAGGGGAGGCTCCCAAGAATCAATGCAGGTAACTTAGCCCTTAGTCAAGATGCTTAACAGTAGGGACATGGAACTTGCAGAGTCTACCTCCTGTAACCAGGCAGAACACCAATGTAGAAGGATAGGGACACCAACCCATACAATAAACTTTTGACCCAAAATCTGTTTTGTCTAAAAGAAATGGATGGATAGAGCAGAGACTGAAGGAATAGCCAACCAATATCAAGCCCAACTTGAAACCCATCCCATGGGCATGAACCAATTCCTGACATTATTAATGGTACTCTGCTATGCTTGAAGACAGTAACCTAGATTGTTCTCTGAGTGCCTACATGGCTATTCCCAGCAGCAGATAGAAACAGAAGCAAATACTCATAGCCAAACTTTAGGCAGAGATCAGGGAAACCTTCAGAAGAGTTCAGGGAAGGATTGAAGACCCAGAAGAAGATGGGAACTCCACTGGAAGACCAACATAGTCAACAAACCTGGACCCCTGGGATCTCTCAGAATCTGAGCTACTAACCAAAGAACATACAGGTACTGCAACAAGAACCCCTCTCCCCATACTCTAACACATATGTAGGAGACAAGGTAGCTCAATCTTTCTGGCTACGCTGTCTGACTTCAGTTGGAGAAGGTGCATCTAATCTGGAAGAGATTTGATGTGCCTTGGGTTGGATGGAACTCAGTGAGGGAGGAACCAAGAAGGGGAGCAGTATTTGGGATGTAAATAAATAAATAAGTAAATTTTAAAATAAAATAAAATATCTAATTAGAATATCGTAAACAATTCATTATCAATAGTAAAACAGTAAAATTGGAAAGAATGTCAGTTCAAGCCAATCATATCTGAGGCTAAGATGTATTACATTGCTTTGCCTGTCTGCTCTTCAATAGGGGAAGAGAAATGGTGCACATGTGGTTCAATAATATCTCTCTGTGTTGCACATTAAAAGAGAGGTCAATCTTACTCCACTTTCCACTAAACATCAACAGACTGAAATCAAATGTTATTTAACATAAAACATAATTGTTGAATTAGTGCAAAATCCCCAGAATACAAAGAAATGGATTGTATTATCCTGCTACAGAAAACAGGAACATAGAAAAATACATTGATACATGTATAGATAGACAGAGACAGAAAAAAATTTTCTGTATACTCATACAAGAGATTTGGAAGAAAAATGACTTTCTGAAACTGAGAATCTATAATCATTTGTTCAAAGATTTTACCATTCATTCAATGCATTTGCTTCCAATGTTTCGAGATTATGGCAGAGAAAAGTTTATTATTAGTGTCTGAGTTATCAATCAATATTATCCACTTGAACATAAAAATGTTTTATTACTAGAAATGAAATTACAAATGACTGTGTAATATAAGGACTACAGAGGAAGTTTGTGTATTTATTATGTAATTTTCTTATGCAGAACAATGACAAGTTTTCATGTTCTAATATATGGTTAAAGCTTCACCAAAAATATTTGCATATTTATAGTTTACTAGTCTGATAGTTAAATTTTAAATTATTTTAAAATTAATCTTTGAGAAAATCCTAACTTTATTTAATTATTTACCTGAAAGCAATGATAACTTAAGCTCAATTAACCCCAAAAAAGGTTTAATGGAAGAACTTAGGACCTCACTTGTAAAGGGAGGACTTTTAAGACAATGGAAAGAAACCTTCTGGGTCAACCAATAGCAAAGTGGTACTGTGCACACAGGACATTCATCACACTCAACAGCTTCCAGCCTCTGGTCGACAAGAAATGCTACTTAATGCCTGGTGAGTAATTGGTTCGCGTATGTGGCAGTGATAAAGATAGGTAGCCACCATGGTTTCCATGAAAAATAAGGGAAACAGGTCATTCCTTCAATTTCCTCACTCATCTCAAACCAAGCAAATATAATATCTGTGTTTTTTTTTTAAGCTAACTTCATTGAGATATAACTTACATTCAGTAAAATGTACTTATTTTATTCCTGCAATTCAAAGACCTTTACAAATAATGTCCACTAGGGCTTTTTATTGTCTTGATAGATATTGTGACAAAAGACAGCTTGTTTATTTCATCTTACAACTTACATTAAGAGAAGTCATAAGCTAGACGGTGGTGGCGCACGCCTTTAATCCCAGAATTTGGGAGACATAGGCAGGCGTATTTCTGAGTTCCAGGCCAGCCTGGTCTACAAAGTGAGTTCAAAGACAGCCAGGGCTACACAGAGAATCCCTGTCTCGAAAAACTGAGAGAGAGAGAGAGAGAGAGAGAGAGAGAGAGAGAGAGAGAGAGAGAGAGAGAGAGAGAGAGAGAGGTCATAGAAGGAATTCAGCACAGGAATCTGGAGGCAGGAGCTGAGGCAGCGACCCCAGAGGAAAACAACTTACTGCTTGCTCTCCATGACTTGTTCGACCTGCTCTTTTATAAAACTCAGGACCACCTATGCAGGGATGGCACTATGCACAGTGAGCTGGGCTAGCCCACTTCAGTTACTAATCAAGGAAATTTCCCAACACTTGCCTATAGGCCAGTCTGATTTAAGTATTTTCTTGGGTGAGGTTCTCTCCTCTCAGAGGGCCCTACCCTGTGTTGATTTGGTAAAAACAAGCAAACATCTAGTGAAGTAGCTCAATGGGTCAATCTCTTAAAAACTAGCCAGACTTCTTGATTGCAATCTAAGGACCCACGTGGTAGAAGGAGAGAACCAAGTCACACAAGTTGACCTCAGCCTTACACTTCAGCCTATACTACACTACATACATACATACATATATACATACACACTAAATACATGTAATAAAAACATTTTAATGTTTCTATCAATAAATTTACCAGTCCAGACAGTATGTACAATAACTCAACACTTGAAAAGTTTCTTAGGACCTGTTGCCATCAATGCTGCACAACTTGGAATACACCAAATACTGATTGTTCTCTGTTACTGGGAATTATGTTAGAATTTTAAACATGAAAGAAGAATAGGTATGTTTATAAAGAAATTTGTGAAGACTAATGGAAATTCCACACATCCACGGAATTACGTGTTCATTTCTGGATGCATTTTGTGTCTGTGCAATTCAATATGCCAGACCACAAAACATTTGTTGTCTGCTTAGTTTAAGAGACACGCACGTGATCTACAAGTAGGGTCTCAGAAAGTTTTCCAGTGAATATGGCACATCTCCAGAATCCAACCTCATAATTTGCTTCTCTTATCAGATTAGTCTTACTGTATTTAACAGCAGCATGGGTCAAGGACAGAAAGAGACAAAGAAAACACTGGAACTTTAGCACAAGGAAAATTGTCCACATGCATGGCCTTTCTACCCTAGTTTCCAACAGCGTGATTTCCTTCCCTTCCTTCTGTAATGAATGACTTTGAAAATATGTGCTAGACCTAGAACAGGAAACATATGAATACTAATTTTTCTACAATGTTTAGAAGTTTATATATTATATGATTCACGCTACAGCTCCCCCAGATCCCGAATATGGCCCCAGCTGAAATTTATGTCATTGTCTTTTATTGCCCACCAAGTGAGCAAGGCGTCCTTCATGACTCATCTAACTTTAAACCAAAACAAAAATTCAAGTGAGAAAATGTCAAACATTTTTTTAAAGTCCAAGATTCTGTTTCTGTGCACTGGTTGGCTTAAGCTATTTATGCATTTGCTTGGCTGATGAAGAGATGCTCTGTATGAAGAGATTATTACTCTGTATGCTTTCATCATAGAAGAGACTCAGAGATAAAGATGGTAATAAGTTTTATTTTAATTAATTCTAAACAGCATTAAAATGAAAGCAAGATGAAAGAATGATTTTTACAATGATAACGAATACATTATTTTGAAAATATGTAATATTTCCCATCTTATTAAATCATGTACTAATAATATACTGGTGAGGTGACCAAATATAGCACTTGTCCAAGAACTACTCCAAGTGTTTGACATATATGTTGGAACAGTTTTGCCTTTACCGCACAAGGCATTGGATGATGGAATTAGCAGCAGGGTGAAAATATGAGAAAAAAAAATCAGTATTTCACCCAGGTCACTTTCCTATTTACAATGTCATTAATTAAGTTAAACCATCAAAAATAAATTCTTTTTCTTTCCTATAATATTTTCTTAATGATATTTGGCAATTGTGTTAGATTACATAGCATTAGCCAGGTGATGGTGGTGCATGCCTGTAATCCCAGCACTCTGGGAGGCAGAGGCAGATTTCTGGTTCGAGGCCAGCCTGGTCTACAGAGTGAGTTCCAGGACAGCCAGGGCTACACAGAGAAACCCTGTCTCGAAAAAAACCAAATCTAAAATACCAAAAAAAAAAAACAAAACAAACAAACAAACAAAAAAGCCCAAATTACATAGCATTATATGAGATGACTGAAATCTAAAAGAAAAAAATAAACATTTGAAATAAGGCTGAATGGCTACTTTCACATTCAAATAGCCATCTTACTTTGAGTGCTGTTTGAGTCCACTTGCTCAGCGCTTATCTGGTCAGACTAGTATTACACTTCACTTCTGAACAGGCAGGTGCTGGTCCTCTGAACTTCTCTCACTGATAACCCATTAGGCTCTGAGATCCGACACTCCCTTATCTAGGACACTCTCTTTCACGTTGCATAAGCTTAATATAAAACTACTTTGAATTTTATATGCCATAGGAATTCTAAAACTTGAATTTTTAAATCAGACAAATTCTTAAGTGATTTAGAAAAATCAGAGGTTTTCACAGTTCCCCTGGCATTGTGCTTAATATGTCTTCAAGCTATTTGTTATTCCAGAATGAAATGCCCCTTACAGATTCATGTGTCTAAATGCTTGGACGCCAGTAGGTGGCACTGTTCTAGGGAAGTTATGGGAGCTTCGTCACAGCCAAGCATGCAGAAGTGGGGAGATCTTGATAGATTAATAATACTACCTTTGGGGTTTGTTTCACCTTAAAATTACAGTTCACCAAAAAGAAGCCAGGGCACGAGCTCAAGTCAGGAACTTAGGGACATAAACTGAAAAGACCATGGTGGAATGCCAAGTACTGGTTTATGCTTCGTGGTTTGATCAGACAGATGTCTTATACAACCCAGGCCCACCTTGCCAGTGACAGCACCATGTGCAAATACACTGGGCCCTCCCATGCCAATCATTAATCAAGAACATACCCAGAGACATGCCAACAGGCCAATTTGATGGACGCAATTTCTCAATAGAGCCTTCCACTTACTAGTTTATGTCTCTAGTTTATGCCAAATTGATTTTCTTAAAAAAAAAAAAAATCAACCAGCACAACATCCTCAATGAGAAGAAAACACGTGCAGATTTTTGAATTATAAAGAAAATAAATTCAGAGGTTGTAAAGCTAAATCTGAAAGGCCCACTGATTTCAATTGAAAACCATCCTGAGACAGCAAATGAATGCAATGCTAAAGGCAGTATTCCATTTTCCACACTTGTTTTCCACTTAGATGCTTGTAAAACATCAAATGTAAATGTCAAAATGTTTCCCTCTGAAGATGTGATGCTCTTTCTTGACAAAGGCATCAGGGATATCTATACAACAGGTTAGCGAAAAGCTCTTTCTGTAGACATATTTCTGTGACAGTTAAAAATTTCTCTTACCAGCTGAGCAGCTTAATGTCTGCAAGGGAGCAATTTCTTCCACTGTGCACAAAGTGCCTCACAGAAGCACGGGATGCTGCATGAGAGTGGATATGGAGAAGGTCAGAAGTTCACAGCATCACATGCACTACTGCCTCCTGCATGCAAATGATTTCTTATAGAAGTGATAAAAACGTATTATCCTGCTTTTTCCAGGGTATAGTTTTCCTCATTGTAATCCACTGCTGGTGGGATTGCAAAATGATACAATCACTCTGGAAATCAGTCTGGCAGTTCCTCAGAAAACTGGGCACGACACTTCCAGAGGACCCTGTTATACCACTCCTGGGCATATACCCAGAAGATTCCCCAGCATGCAATAAGGACACATGCTCCACTATGTTCATAGCAGCCCTATTTGTAGTAGCCAGAAGCTGGAAAGAACCCAGGTATCCCTCAACTGAGGAATGGATACAAAAAATGTGGTATATTTACACAATGGAGTAATATTCAGCCATTAGAAACAATGAATTCATGAAATTCTTAGACAAATGGATGGACCTGAAGAACATCATCAGGTTAGAGCTCTGGGGGATCCAAGAGGGAGCACGCTGTTGACCCACTGAAAGTCTTTTGTCTGTGCCAGCTGAGGGTGGAAGGAAACCGAGCATGAGGAAGGACTGAGAGACCATCCTGGTGCAAGCTTACCACAGCACTCTTGGGCAACCAACCCACTTCTGCCAAGGCTTCACCTCACCCTCCCAACATGACTCCAAGCTTCACAGCCAATCACAGGATTTTTCAGCCCTACCTCCCACGTTTACTACATTGGAAGGTTGTCTTCCACCGTGTTCAGCCATAACATGTACTGTGTTATGTTTCTTGAATTTTAAGCAATACACGGGGGAAATGTTGGGACTCATGTTCATAGCAGCCCTATTTATAATAGCCAGAAGCTGGAAAGAACCCAGGTATCCCTCAACAGAAGAATGGATGCAAAAAATGTGGTATATATACACAACGGAGTGCTATTCAGCCATTAGAAACAATGAATTCATGAAATTATTAGGCAAATGGATGGAGATGGAGAACATCATACTAAGTGAGGTAACCCAGTCTCAAAAGATCAATCATGGTATGCACTCACTAATAAGTGGATATTAACCTAGAAAATTGTAATACCCAAAACATAATCCACGCATCAAATGAGGTACAAGAAGAACAGAGGAGTGGCCTGGTTCTGGAAAGACTCAGTGTAGCAGTATAGGGCAAAACCAGAACAGGGAAGTGGGAAGGGGTGAATGGGAGAACAAGTGGAAGAAAGAGGGCTTATGGGACTTTTGGGGAGTGGGGGGCCAGAAAAGGGGAAATCATTTGAAATGTAAATAAAAAATATATCAAATAAAAATATTAAAAAATAAAATAAATGAAAATAAAAGAATCTACTAAAAAAAGTTGTTCTGATGAAAGCTGTGTGGGAGTCAGTACAATTATTCTCTCTCTCTTTTATTTTTAGTCTTTTTTTCTACATTCTTTGTTTACATTCCAAATGATTTCCCCTTTCCCGGTTTGCCCCTCCCCATAAGTTCCATAAGCCCTCTTCCCTCTGCCCATTCCCCAATCCCCCCTCCCATTTCTCTGTCCTGGTACTCTCCTACAATGCTGGATCAAGCCTTTCCAGGACCAGGACTCGCTCCTTCCTTCTTCTTGGGAATCATTTGATATGTTAATTATGTCTTGAGTATTCAGAGGTTCTGGGCTAATTAATATCCACTTATCGGTGACTGCATTCCATGTGTATTCTTTTGTGAATGAGTTACCTCACTTAGGATGATATTTCCAGTTCCAACCATTTGTCTAAAAATTTCATGAATTCACTGTTTATAATTGCTGAGTAGTATTCCATTGTGTAGATATGCCACATTTTCTGTATCCATTCCTCCACTGAGCGACATTTGGGTTCTTTCCAGCTTCTGGCTATTATAAATAAGGCTGCTATGAACATAGTGGATCATGTGTCCTTATTGCATGCCAGGGAATCCTCTGGATATATGCCCAGGAGTGGAATAGCAGGGCCCTCCGGAAGTCATGTCCAGTTTTCTGAAGAACCACCAGACTGATTTCCAGAGTGGTTGTACCAGCTTGCAGTCCCACCATCAGTGGAGGAGTGTTCCTCTTTCTCCACATCCTTGCCAACACCTGCTGTCTCCTGAGTTTTTAATCTTAGCCATTCTGACTGGTACGAGGTGAAATCTCAGGGTTATTTTGATTTGCATTTCCCTAATGACTAATGATGTGGAACATTTCTTAAGGTGTTTCTCAGCCATTCAAAATTCTTCAGGTGAAAATTCTTTGTTTAGCTCTGTACCCCATTTTTAATAGGGTTATTTGGCTCTCTGGAGTCTAACATCTTGAGTTCCTTATATATACATATATATATATTGGATATTAGCCCTCTGTTGGATGTAGAGTTGGTGAAGAGCTTTTCCCAATTTGTTGGTTGCAGGTTTTGTCCTTTTGACAAATGTTCTATGAGGTCCCATTTGTCAATTCTTGATCTTAGAGCATAAGCTATTGGTGTTCTGTTCAGGAGCTTTTCCCCTGTGCCCATGTCCTCAAGGGTCTTCCCCAGTTTCTTTTCTATTGGTTTCAATGTGTCTGATTTTATGTGGAGGTCCTTGATCCACTTGGAGTTGAGCTTAGTACAAAGAGATAAGAATGGATTGATTTGCGTTCTTCTGCATGCTGACCTCCAATTGAACCAGTACCATTTGTTGAAAAGGCTATCTTTTTTTCTATTGGAAGGTTTTAGCCCCATTGTCAAAGATCAAGTGACTGTAGATGTGTGGATTCATTTCTGGGTCTTAAATCCTATTCCATTGATCTACCTGCCTGTTCACTGTACCAATACCAGGCAGTTTCTAACACTATTGCTCTGTAGTACTGCTTGAGGTCCAGGATACTGATTCCTCCAGACATCTCTAATCAGCATCTGCTCTGGAAGCAGCCAACACTGCTGGTGAGACACAAGTGCCCATAGGTATTCTAAAGTCATCAGAAAACAAAATGAAAAGGAAAAATATCAAGGCTAAAATGTTGGTAGGATTTTCAAGATATTATTTTATTATGGTAACAGGACACTAATGGAATTGATATTTTAGCAAACACTTTTATTACAAGAGCAAGTTAATAAACCACTAATTCCTAAAGCAAGAGTGAGAAGGAAATTACTACCATCACAAAATTTTAGTACATCACCCTGCCATTTTGTCATAATTGTGGGTCGAATATAGAACTGAATGTAAAATGAAATTTGTATCTCAGCCAAACAAATTTAATCTGGAAGAGGTCATTAGTGGTTTCCTGGGCTGGGACCTTGTGATAGAAGATAAGGGAGGGGAACCAACATTAACAACCCTGCACTGTGAGTAACACATCTGACCAAACCATCTGTTTTCATCATTTAAAAGCAGTGGGTTTTATTGAGTGTAAGTTATGTTTCCCAGAAAATTACTAACAAAACAATGTATATTTCTGAAAACATATTAATTATTTAATGTTATGAGTTATATAATATGATACAAGTTATATCTCTCACTTTTGAACGGCATGCATGATAACCCCAGTGTGCAGCTGATTTCATATTCACTGTTTTCATAGTTTAATCTTTCTCTACCATGTTGCATTACTGACCTCTACTGAGCATGAAGTAGATTTTACAAGAAAATGAACATGCCTTAACAACTTTGTTCCTCTTGATTACTATTTCTGCACAAATATATGTTTATTAAACCGTGTCACTCAATCATTTAATTTCTTTGAGAATGGGCAGAAGAGGCATATGCAGGATGTGGGCAAGCCAGTGTCTATTCCCACTGGTTCAGTGGTCCCGGACATCTTTGCATTGGAGGACAGTTTATGAAGACAATGCTGCCACCTCTTGTCAGAGACTTGGAATTTTTATTAGACTTATAAATACATTTTCTGTCTCAGATATATTGGATATTCTTCTCTTGATCTTATAGCAACTTCATAGCTTAAAACAATATGAATTTATAACCCTGCATTTCTGGTCATTGATGTCTTTAAGGAGCAGAAATACACAGGTTCTTAGATAATTTTTTCTTAGATCACTTTCTAACTGTTAATTAAATTCTTATATCTTCAAAATGTCTTCAAATTTCTTCTTGTATATAAGGCTAGTTCTATGTCAACTAGAAACAAGACAGATTCGTTGGAATTGAGTGAGTCTCAGTTGAGAAAATGCCTGGACTGTAGATAAGACTATGGAGTAATTTCATTAATTAGTTAATTGTGTGTGGTACCATCCCTGGGCTGGTGGTCCTTGGTTCTATAAAGAAGCAGTCTGAGGAAGGCAGTAAACAACACTCCTCCATTGCCTCTGTATTGATGCATGCCTCCATGTCTGTCTTGTTTGTATTGCTATCTTCTTTATTCAGAGTTGAAGAATGTTTTGGAAGGATGATCCAAATAAACTCTTTCCTCACAAAACAAAACAAAAAAATAAAGAAAGAAATACACAGGTTGGTAAAACTGCATTAATCTTTGAAAGCTTCAAAAGGCCATCTGTGTGTCCTTCCTGCATTACCAAACCACATCCTTTCAGGTGTGTTCCCATGTTCTCATTTCCTCCCTCTCTGGCACTTTTGCCTCCATTAATGAAGATCTATGCTGTGACTGCTGGCTCTCAATCCATGATAATCTTCCAATCTCATGATCCTTCTCAGAGTTGGTGAAAGTTGCAGAATTCCTTCCGATAGGTGAGAGGTTGAATGCACCAGCTATGGGAATAAGAACATATACAGCATTAGAAGACTGGTCCTCTTACCAGAGTATTCAAAAATAATAGCCAAAACCAAAAAAATCTCCTTTAAAAAATAAATGAAGTCAGAGAGGAGGGATCTGGATGGAAGATGAAACAGGGAGGATAAAGGGGAACATGACCAGGTATTAGGACAGGGGAACAGAATGGAAGCCCTGAGGAACAGGAGAAAGAATAGAAACAGGCAACCTTTGGAGGTAGGAGATGGGGGACCCTCTAGAATATACCAGAGATCTGGGAGGTGACTCAAAGGAAGGGACCTTAGGTGAAATTCCCTACAGTGGGGAGAGGGAGCTTATAGAGTCCACCTCCCGTAGAAAGACAGGGCATCTATTGAAGGGACTGAGTTGCCAACCCACAGTCAAAAACTCTGACCCACAATTGTTGCTGTCTAAAAGAACTGCAGAGACAATAATGGTGGGGAAACTGAGGGGACGGAGGTCCAGTGACAGGCCCAAATTGGTTTCCAGCTCAAGGAGGGGCTCCGAGGCCTGACATTATTACTGAAACTATGATGTATTTACATACAGGAGCCTAGCATGGTTGCTGTCCTCCAATAGGCAGCTGAAAGAGTCAGATGCAGATACTTATACCTAACCAATGGACAGAAGCTGTGGGCCTCTGTGAAGGAGTTAGGGAAAATCTGGAAGAAGCTGAGGAGGAGGACCCCACAGAAAGGCCAGCAGTCTCAACTGACCTGGACCCCTGAGATCTCTCTGACACTGAGCCAACAACCAGGCAGCATACACCAGCTGATCTTAGGCCCCTGACACATACACAGCAAAGAACTGCCTAGTCTGGAATTATTGAGAGAAGATGCACCTAACCCTCAAGAGTCTTGAGGGCCCAGGAAATGGGAAAGTTTGGTAGGGTGAGGGTGATGGGATGGGGACATCCTCTTGGAGATGGGAGAGGAGGTTTGGGATGAGAAACAGTCAGAGAGGGATAACAACTAAACTGTAAAAAAAAAAAAAAAGAATATAATAATAATAATAGTAATAATAATAGTAATAATAATAATAATAACAAAAATAAAAGTCAACAACAATAGAGACAAGCAACCCAAATGAAAAATCAGCAATTGACTTGAAGATGCATTATTCCAATTAAGATATATAAGTGGTCAATAACACATAGAAAGATGAATTGTATCTTTAGTCAGTCAACTTCACTAGAGTAGAATATATTGTTTGTTTGTTTTTAGTACACCATTGTGTGCTGTTTTAGACACATCTTCATGTGTTTTCTAAAGATGCCACTGTGTACTGCTGAAGTTACAGATTCTTTTACTTTTCAAGACAGTATAGCCCTGTCTGTCCTGGAACTTATTCTTTAGACCTGTCTGGCCTCAATCTCAGAGACCCACCCACCTCTTCCTCCTAAGAGCTGGTATTAAAGAAGTCCATCTGGCTATGTTACAGATTCTTATGGTTTCTTTCTTATTCCATTCTTGTTCTATTTGTATAATGGTACAGTGTTAGAATAATGTATTCTGTTCTGCTTTCTTAACACTTTTTCTTTTATATTTTTATTAGATATTTTCTTCATTTACATTTCAAATGTTATCCCCTTTCTTCATTTCCCCTCTACAAACCCCCTATCCCATCTCCCCTGCTCCTGCTCACTATCCTACCCTCATCCGCTTCCCTGGCCTGGCATTTCCCCTACCCTGGAGCAATGAGCCTTCACAGATCCAAGGGCCTCTCCTCTCATTGAAGTCTGAAATGGCAGTCCTCTGCTACCCATGTGGCTGGAGCCATGGGTCCCTCCAAGTAAACTCTTTGGTTGGTGGCTAAGTTCCTAGGGGTCTGGGGGTACCTATTGGTTAATATTATTCTTCGTCCTGTGAGGCTGTAAACCCTTTCAGCACCTTGGGTCCTTTCTCTAGCTCCTTTGTTGGGGGCCCTGTGCTCAGTTCAGTGGTTGGCTGAGAGCATCTCCCTCTGTATCTGTCAGGAACTGACAGGGCCTCTCTGGAAACAGTTATACCAGGCTCCTGTAAGCAAGCACTTGTTGACATCCATGATACTGTCTGGGTTTGGTAACTGTATATGGGATGGATCTCCAGGTGGGACAGTTTCTGGACGGTCTTTCTTTCAGTGTCTGCCTCTGTATTTCCTCCCATGGGTATTTTGTACCCTATCTAAGAAGGACCACACTTTGGTCTTCCTTTTTAAGCTTCATGTGGTCTGTGAATTATATCTTGGGTATGCCAAGCTTCTGGGCCTATATCCACTTATCAGGGAGTACATACCATGTGCATTCTTTTGTGATTGGGTTACCTCAGTAAGGAGAATATTTTCTAGTTCCATCCATTTGTCACTTTTCTTACATTACTTCTTTGTGATATTAATCAATACAGCAGCATTCTTGCCATAGTAAAATCCTACCAACTTCACTGTGTTCTTACCCTATTAAAAAATGGGGTACAGAGCTAAACATAAAATTTTCACCTGAAGAATTTCAAATGGCTGAGAAGCACCTTAAGAAATGTTTAATATCATTAGTGATTAGGGAAATGCAAATCAAAACAACCCTGAGATTTCACCTCACACCAGTCAGAATAGTTAAGATTAAAAACTCAGGAGACAGCAGGTGTTGGCGAGGATGTGGAGAAAGAGGAACACTCCTCCACTGCTGGTTGGGCTGCAAGCTGGTTCAACCACCCCAGAAATCAGTCTGGCAGTTCCTCAGAAAACTGGGCATGACACTTCCAGAGGACCCTACTATACCACTCCTGGGCATATACCCAGAGGATTCCCCAGCGTGCAATAAGGACACATGATCCACTATGTTTATAGCAGCCTTATTTATAATAGCCAGAAGCTGGAACAAACCCAGATGTCCCTCAATGGAGGAGTGCACAATGGAATACTACTCAGAAATTAAAAACAATGAATTCATGAAATTCTTAGGCAAATGGTTCGAACTGGAAAATATCATCCTAAGTGAGTTAACTCATTCACAAAAGAATACACATGGAATGCAGTCGCTGATAAGTGGATATTAGCCCAGAAGCTCTGAATACCCAAGACACAACTCACATATCAAATCATTCCCAAGAAGAAGGAAGGAGAGGACCCTGGTCCTGGAAAGGCTTGATTCAGCATTGTAGGTGATTGCCAGGACAGAGAAGTGGCAGGGTTTGATTGAGGAACGGACGGAGGGAAGAGGGCTTATGGGACTTATGAAGAGGGAGGAACCTGGAAAGGCGAAATCATTTGGAATGTAAACAAAGAATGTAGAAAATAATTAAAAAGAAAAGATACCACTATGTACTCCTAAGTTATAGGCATTTTTTTAAGCTACGGTTATTCTGTATAGCCCTGGCTGTTCTGGGACTCACTTTATAAACCAGGCTGACCTTAAACTGGAAGATCTACCTGTCTCTGCCTCTGCCTCCTGAATGCTATTTGGAATGTAAACAAAGAATATAGAAAATAAAAAGTGTGTCAGACTCTGCTCCAAATTGAGACTCTACTACAGATTCTTATGTTTCGTTCTTTTCCTTTCCTGTTCAGCATCCTAGTCCAGTGTTGTAATACATCCTGTTCATTAATGTATTAACCGCTTTTGTTACACCTCATCTCTGATATCAGTTGGTATAAGAAAGTTCTTCCTTTTGCAAAACTACTACCATTTTCTTACCAAATTCACTCTGTCAAATCTTTGATTCATCACTTTGTCTGCTCCTCAGTTTGACATCACTTTCAAACATGGCTGCTTCCTTCTTCAAACTAACATTATCTTCATTTGGGGGGATTATATATGTGTACTAAGGGCATGTCTGTATTCTAGCCAGAGGTATTGTAGATGTCTCATTCCAACTGGATAACATAGACCTAGAAGGTCTTAGATGATCCCTTGCTAGAGCTCTATTAAAGTTCTTGCTCTATTAAAATTCTTCAATGTATTATTTCTCTTACATTTGTATCTCTGTGGTGCCCGCTGGCATAACAAAGAACTTGTTTTTGCAAACAAACCTAATACCATCTTCACTGTGTTTGTATAGAAACACACACACACACACACACACACACAGAGAGAGAGAGAGAGAGAGAGAGAGAGAGAGAGAGAGAGAGAGAATAGCTGAGACAATCCTAAATAATCAAGGAACAATGCTGGAGGTGGAATTCCAAGTAGTACTACAAAGCTATAGTAATAAAATAGCATAGGATTGGCCCAAAACAGACATGTGATCAATGAAATTGAATTCAAGAATCAGACATAAATCCACACACCTATAGATACCTGATTTTTGATAAAGAAGCCAGAGATACACACTGCAAGAAGAACAGCATCCTCTTTTTGTTTTTTTTTTTTATTTTGTTTTTGTTTTATTTCCCTTCACAGTTTGTTTTCTTTGGGGAGGGAAGTTACAAAGGTGGGAGGCAGATATGAAGGGACAAAGGGGCAGGGAGTTGAGTGGGGTTGGGTACATGATAGGAAATTCAAAAAGAATCAATAAAGTTGCTTTTTTTCTTTAAGAGTTACTGTGGACATGACATCTCTTTCACATCAATAGAAACCCTAAGACAGGACCCAACAGAGGTCAAAACCAGCACTTTAAGAGCTCTTTTTGTGTTGGCCTACTTACTATTTGTGTCTGGGTAGAGCAGAGGGTCCAGCCATCTTATTATTAATGGAGCTACTCTTACTCCACCCGCCCCCAACTTTAAATGTAATTTCTTAAGCCTTTCTAACTTACAAATCAACCTGGCAGACCTATAAACAGAAGGCACAGAAGACTGTTCTCCGTGAAAGGCCACCAGCAGTGATTCCAAGGACTTTGGGGTTTGGTCAGCAACACTGGTGTTCTTTCCAGCTTTGTATTTTTCAACAAAATAACTCCAGGTCAGGGGATCATAAACTGCTGAAATAAACCAGGCTTCCCACACAATACTAAAACCTCCTGGATGGTGCTTTATCTCTGGTCAGCATTTTAACAATTGCAAGAGAAAGAACATCAAGTGTTGAGAAACAATATATCTGCATAAACAAAATGCTCTCGTAGAGGCAAAGCAGACCCCAGACCATAATAAAAAATCATAGCCTTGATTCAGATTTGGCACTTTAATATATGAGTCTTCTATACTTGAGATCATCGGATAGGAGAACGGAGCACCGTCTTCTAACCGGTCCTCAGGAGCACACAGCATCACCTCCAATTGGTCCTCCTTCTTAGAAAATGATTGCGATCTTTCACAGGTCATTTTAAACAAACATACCAAACATTTAAGCAAGACAAACTTAGCTCCAGTTTGCGTGCAAAAGTAGGATACCACAGATGGGAGAAAACATGATAAAGCAAAAGGAGTTTCAGACATTTTCAAACCTCACTCATAATGGATGGCTCTCAATGCACTGTGGTAATGTGTACATTCCTGGTTGAGTAACCACACACCACAGATGGCTCCACACTCATGAAATGTCTGGGCAGCATGAATTACATTCAGTAGGTTATTTTTTTAAAAAGACACAGAGGATCTAGAAGGAGTTATGTGATTAAAATACATTTCATATGTTTTAAATTCTCAAAGAATCAATAAAACTATACATTTTTAAAATCCTTCTAAGCCAAGGCCAAAGCAAACACCTTTCCTTGTCTGTACCTTTGCAGGACTGACTTTGTTCAATCATGTTGAGGGAAACATTAAAATAGAACTGCACATCCCCGTGCTTGTGTCTCTGCCCCAGCGGCCTTGCGGGCCACGCACTGGCCTGCAAGTATTTTATCTCATGGAGATTCTGACTCTGAACTCCACAACCTCTCCACCCAGCTCACTAGGTTCCCACTGGCAAGTTGCTACCCGGCCATCCCTGTGCTTCAGATCCCCCAGGGCCTTTGTGGAGCACCTCAGGCAAACCCATGTTGTAAGCCTTACTAAAATCTGATCCCTCCAGTGGCAGATCTTTGTGAATTCACCGTGATACTAGGTGGAAACTACATCTTACCCCTCTGCTATTCCAGTTCCAAAGAGCAGAACAACATCTTCAACAAAAGGTACTAGACAAACTAGTTGGATACCTATAGAAGATTCCAAATAGATGAATATTTATTACCCTTTGCAAAACTCAACCCCACATGGATCAAAGACCTCAACATAAAACCGGATACACTGAACTTGATAGTAAAGTGAGAAAACCTTGAACTCATTGGTATAGGACAAGACTTTCTGAACAGAAATCCATTAGCACAAGTACTAAGATCAACAATTAATAAACGGAACCTCGTGAAACTAAGAAGTTTCTACATGGCAAAGGACACCACTATTCAGACAAAGCAATAGCCAATCAAGTGAAATTTCTTAATTTCTCCATCTATTGTGATTGAAAGTTTTGCTAGTTGTAGTAGTTTGAGCTGCAATCTATGGTTTTTTTTTAATACTCTGCAGCACATCTGTCCAGTGCTTTCTGACTTTTAGAGTCTCCATTGAGAAGCCTAGAGTAATTCTAATACATCTCTGTCTTTATGTGTTAGTTGTTGATTTGTTTGTGTTCTTTACAGCTTTTGATATTATTTCATTGCTTTGAACATTTAGTGTTTTGATCACTATGTGTCGAGGAGACTATCCTTTCTGGTCCAGTCTATTTGCTGTTCTGTAAGCTTTTTCTGCCTCCTTCTGTAGGTTAGGGAAATTTTCTTCTATGTCTTGTTGAAAATATTTTCTGTGCCTTTGACATGTTTTAAATTCTCTTCATTATTCCAATTATTCTTAGATTTGGTCTTTTCATACTGTTTCACATTTGGATGTTTTATTCCAGGACATTTTTAGATTTAATACGTTCTTCGACTGAGGTGTTCATTTCTTTTTTTTATTGATATATTTTAATATACATTTCAAATGATTTCCCCTTTTCTGGGTCCCCACTCCCCGCAAGTCCCATAAGCCCTCTTTCGTCCCCTGTTCTTCCATCCACCCCTTCCCACTTCCCTGTTCTGGAATTCCCCTATACTGCTGCACTGAGTCTTTCCAGAACCAGGGGCCACTCCTCCATTCTTTTTGGACATCATTTAATATGTGTTCATTTCTTCTATCTTGTCTTCTACGGCTGATATTCTTTCTTCCACCCCTCATACTCTGTTGAGGAAGCTTGCCTCTTTGGCTCCTTTTTAAGTTCCAGAGTTACAAACCTTTCATTTCCACATTTCCCTCAGTTTGGGTTTTCTTTAATAATTCTACTTCCACTTTTGGATCTTGAATAGTTTTCTTCATTTCCTTCCACTGTTTATATTTTCATAGATTAAAGGATTTATCCACTTCCTCTTTACCTCTACATATTTATAAAGACTATATTAAGGTCTTTTTTGTGTGTGTGCTTTCAGCTAGGTTGGCATATTCAGGGCCTACCATGGTAGGGTGGCTGGGCTCTAACAGAGACATATTGTCCTGGCTTTTATTGGTCAAGTTTTTGTGCTGGTGTCTACACATCTAGGTTTCGGAAGGTTGTAATACTAGGTGCTGATATCTTGTCTTGTTTCGGTGGGCTTATATCTTGGTTTATTTATTCCTTTGTTTCTGTTATAGCTCTAGTTCTTAGACAAGTGCAGTGCCTGAATGTTGCATTATTGGAAATTCTTTTGAAATCCTGATTGTTTTGCTCACTGAGTTCCAGGTACAAAGTGTTTCTTGGTATTGAAAATTGACACTTAATGGTGGAAGGAATTCACAAGAGGTAGGAAAGCAGAGTGTTCCACCAGGTTCTGATTAGTCCCCTGGGAATGGAGGCCAAGTGAGTAGAAGCCACCAGCAGAAGGTCTGCTACAGAGATGGGCATGAGACTGGGGAGTTGAACTTACAGGAATGGAGGGAGAGATCTACCCTTAGTAAACACCCTTCCCTGGTCAGAGTGGCCTGTGCTTCTCCAGGGAATGCCTGCTGAAACTGGGGGCTGGTATCAAAGCATGGGTGGGAGGAAGAAAATTTGGATGGGAAAATCTATGGGATTTACAATTATATAACTGGACATTAGACTGGGGACTTGGATCTGGAAAAGCAGAAGTAGAGATGCAGACCTTTAGTCAACTTATCTACTTCCGTGGCAGGAGCAGCCTGTGGGTTCCCAGGGATTATCCGTGGGAATTGAGACTGGGATAAAAGAGTGGGAAGGGAGGTTAGGAGGGGAAGATCTGTGAGAGCAACTGGAGATGGGGGAGGGAAGCTGCAGCAAGTGTTCCCTTGCAGAGCTGAGGTGAGACTGGGGCATTGGATTTGGAGGAGCAGACGGAGAGGTGAAGATCTGCAGGAACCCTGCCTGCATCCCCAACCAGAGCGGCTCCTGTGTTTCCAGAGAAAGTCTGCCAGAGTTGGGTTTAAGATAAAGCAAAGAGTTGGAGCATGGAGGTTAGGAGGTAAAGATCTGTGGGATCCATGAGCAATGTAGGTAAAGGCATTGGGGGTGCTGTAGCAGGTGTTGTGCTGCAGAGTTTGATTTCCAGATATGTAATTCAGTGAGTTTTTGCTTTCTCCTGCCAGGTTTATTGGAATCCTAATTCCTAATGCTATGGCTATATGATAAAAGTTTGATCCCTTTTTTGGTGTGGTGATATCCTTATAAAAGAAATATCAGAAAGCTCTCTTGTATTTCCTGCCTAAAACCTACCAGGAGAAGTAGGTGGTCTGCAGTCCTGAAGACCTCCCTCACTAGAACCAAATCATTTTAGCACCCTCATCCCAGACCTGCAAACTTCAATGAAGATCATACAGACAGACATGAAAAATTAACAATTTGTATCATTTGGCCTAACTTTCTTAGGGATTTATTGACAGGGATAGATTTAAATGTAATGTGAAGGTTATGAGTTGGAAATTTGCCAGGCATGTATACCATAAGTCCTTGTCTTAGTGTCCAAAATACTGTATCACCTCTGTTAGTATTTGAGGAAATTAAATCGTTAGATGGTTGACAGTGTCTCATCCTGCTTCCTGTTTATATTGCATCAGTGTCTGAAACTTCCGCTCCTGTTACTTTTCCCTTATATCATCTCAAATTGTAGAATGAAAGTAATTATTACTCCCCGAGGCTCAGTCATTTGCTTTCATTTCACAGTAGCTTTGTATATTTCAAATGATAAGTCCTTCACTAAAATTATCAAGCCTTGTCTCCAGAGCTATTTGAAGTGATTTCTCCTAAACAGCAGAAAGCTTAGCTACCGCAACACCCGTAAATGAAACAAGAAAGGGCAGGTTGTCCTGCCGGCAGCACTCAGAGCAGCTGACTGGAGTGAATGGATTAGTCTATTCTGCCATTTGTGTTTACCCAAACTGTGATAGTGCCGCAGTGAGATTGGCTTTGCTTTTTCAGACATTTTCTAAAAAACTGAGCAGTACCCCAGCACTTGGAAAAAAGCCATGGCACTTTTTGCTTATAGGAATGGCTGCTTAATTCAAGTTTACAGTTACTAAACTACTTTATACCAAGCACTGTGCTGGGATCTTGGAATGGTAAGGTTGAGGGGGCAGCACAACATCACATCTTTCAAGAGATATCCATCTTCTAGTCAGACATTGAGGAAATTGTAGCACAGTAGAAGAAGAGTCGTGTGCAAGACTGATGCCAGCAAAAATGAGAGACCTCTAACTCTGCCTTGAGAGAGAAAGAAATCTACCACAGGAAGCTGAATTGGGTCTTAAACATTAAATGAAAAGACATATTAGAGATATACTGAAGTGCTTTCCTATCATTCATGAGACCCTAGGTTCAATTTTCAGTACTAGAGGTGGGGAAAAGAACCACAAGATGGGTCAGTATGAAATAGGCTAGAATTCCTAAGGCTAAGAAAACAGTTTGCATAGAGGCTCAAACATATAAAAGAATTTAACATGGATGTTCTCTAAATATACATGGATGACATATTAAAAGAGTATCCAAAAAAGACAAAAGTCAAGAGATAATGAAATGATACTGTGGCTTTGAGGGATCTGGAGAAGCAAAAGCCATTGAAAATCCTTGACAACGAAGATGAAACACCGGCTTAGTGGTAAAAGTCGTGGGACTCCATTACAAAGTTCCCATGGAGAAATAGGAATGGGTTTGCAGTTACGGATCATTCTAGCAGTATAGAGTGTTACCTAGAGGCACAGCCTAACAAGTGTTAGGAAGAATTACTGTGCACTAAATGAAATAATTAAATATTCAAAGTATCGAACTGACACCCTAATAGCATAGGAAACAGGGAAGACATAAATGGAAATATTTGCAAATTACAAATTTTTGAATTTGGTTGAACTTTGGAGATTAGAAAAGAGATTTAATGGTACTCAAGTCCCTACTCAATTCGCTAGAGTAGGAGATGGAGTCAACCAATAACTTAGGGGAGAACAAAATATACTTTATTACCTTGGGATAACAGTTGGAAGTTCGTTTGGCAGTACAAGTCAGGTATAAAGCTTGGAGAAGATGTTCTGACTAGATATGTTAACCTAGAAGTCAGAAGCTATGAGAATGAAATCAAGATGAGAGATAAAAGATAAAAGGCACTTAGGGTGGGGGGCAGGCACCAGAATAAAACAGAGACAACTTCCTAGGAACCTTGCAATTATATGCAGTGGGTGTGATAGTATGTGCATTTACTACCAGTGCTGGAGGTGGAGAGGAGAGTAGGGAGTTCAAGGCTAGCATGTGCTACACATCAAGCTCAAGGCTAGCCTGCGTTGCACAGCTAGACTCTCTGTCTGTACAAATGAATGAATCGATGGATGGAAAAATAAATGCTTTTAAAATAAATAATATGAATGATCTAAGATATCAGTTTATATCATTAGTTCCTTTAGGGAGTTGTCCTACTTACATTCCTACAGCTGAAATAAACACCATATCCCAAAGGAGCATGAGAAGTAAAGTGTTTATTTTACAGGATATAGTCTGTCATCAAGAAAAATCAAGGCAGGAACTCAAAGTAGGGACCTAGAGAAAAAGGAACCAGAGCAGAGCGCACAGAGGAATGCTTCGTAGTGTTTTGCTCCTTTGGCTTGCTCAGCTTGCTTTCTTATACGATCCAGAATCACCTTCTCAGCGGTAGCATCTCCTAAAAAAAGTTCCTCCACAGATATGTCCATTAGTCAATATGGTAGAGGCAATTCCTCAACTGAGGTTTCCTCTTCCCGAGTGACTAGTTTGTGTCAGTGACACAAGTTAACCAATACAATTGATCTCTTGTCAACTTGACATACAAATGCATCATTCTAAACCATTATCTTTCTGTTCTTGTTTATGCTCAAGATGCCATTATAATATTAACTCCTGTATTGGTTACTTTTCGGTTGCTGTGAGTAAACATCAGGACCAAAGTCAACCTAAAGAAGAAAGAGAGAGTTTAATCTGGCTTGCAGTTCCAGGTAGTTAAGAGTATCATGGCAGGACAAAGGCATGTCATCAAGCAGCACACACACACACACACACACACACACACACACACACACACACACACACGGCAGCTATGTGAGCAGAAAACTGAGCAATCACATCTTCAAATGAAAGCACAAAGCAGAAAATTAACTTCCTTAAACTTCCTTCTCTGATCTGCCATTTTAAAATCTACCAGTAGGTGGAACTCTGGTATTTACTAAATCAGATGAAATTTGCCTGAACGTGCCTTTGTTTCCTGCACTATGCAGTATTTAAAAAAATAAATGCCAATTTCTGAGGGTAGAAACATATCTGGTACTGTAAGCCTTGTCAAGAACCTATGGATGATGAAGTCATAGGCCTGAAAAAAGGAATCTACCATTATCATTTTGCTAAACAAAATTAATATTGAATTCCTTTTAAATATTTTTTTTAACTGTAGGTTAGCTCAACTTTAAGCCCTCATCATGAGAACATTTCTTGCAGTGGACAATAGTTAATATAGACATTCACAAATAGTCAAAATGCAAACAAGCAGTGACTCTGGAATGCTTAACCATAGCTGTGACATCTATATCACATCCTTTCTCTCCCAAGGCTTAGGGAACATTATGGAAGAGGAACAAAATAAATCTTAAGAGACCAAGATTGGGAAGAACAGCTACAAAAGTGTCTTCTGGACAAGATATAGCTAGTGACTAATGAACTCACAACAACAGTGTTTACCTAGGCAAGACGTGCACAAAACTAGATCCATCAGCCTTTTATCACCAAAAATAGAAGGGCTTAAGAGACCCCCTCATATCTCCCTGAGAAAGTATTATATTGAAAATGGTAACTAGGTGAATCTTTGTCACTTTATTCAGCAGTATGGCAACTGATTAGTTGGCCATACTCCAGTAAACAACTCTCACCTTGCTCAAGCAAGGAATCCTACTTACACTCAGTGAGTCACACAAAAATGACATAGAAGTAGGAGGGAGACTTGTGGGGAAGTAGGAATGAGTCAGACAAAGGACTAGGGAGAGAAGGACAAAAATTCACTATGTACATGTATGACTCTGTCAAAGATTAAAAATAGGTTAGTTATTTATGTAAGATAGAGAAAATGTGAAGTCTTCCAATGATTCAATAGCATGAATAACAAGAAAATTATCATGAAAAGGCTTTATATATTTGTTTACATGAAGTAGAACCAATTTAAATACCTTAGAACTGAAAAATGGTGAAGGCACAGTACATTAATGTCATAATATGGACCCATTACCAGTTTTATGTTCAAATATTTTCAAATGTGTGCGTGTGTGTATGTGCACGCACGCGCAAGCACAAACCACATTCCACATGTAGAGGTCAGAGAACAATTTTTATGAGTTTATTCTCCTTCCATTATGATTTTTAGGAATTATACTCGGGTCCTCAGGCTAGTGCACTAAGTACTTTTACTCACTGGACCATCTTACTGGCCCTATTCAACTATATCTAGTAATATTCATAATTGCAGTGGTTAGAAAATACTTCAGACAGCAAAGTGATTGTTGTGCAAGCATGAGGATCTGTGCTCCATCCACAGAACTTGTGCATTAAAGCCATGGTGTTGTGTGCTTATAACCCCAGCGCTAGGATAGCAAAGATGGTAAATTCTTGAGATTCATTGGCCAGCCAGAACAAACTACTCATTAAGCTCCAGGCAAGTTAAGAAACCTTGTCACATAAAACAAGTTGATATTTCCTGAGGAAAGATAAGATATTCAAGGATGATCTTTGTCCTCATATCTTTGTACACACATTAAAATCTCTCTCTCTCTCTCTCTCTCTCTCTCTCTCTCTCTCTCTCTCTCTCTCTCTCTCACACACACACACACACACACACACACACACACACACACACACACACACAGTAAATACAAAACTTTATCTGATTTTACAAAATTATCCATACACAGGCCAGGCACGTGCTCAACAGATAAAGTGCTTGCCTCCCAAGCCTGAGGACCAGAGTTCAGATCCCCAGAACCCATGAAAGAACGTCAGATTGTGTCATTGTTTTAATAGCTAAGTAGTACTCCATTGTGTAAATGCACTACATTTTTTGTATCTATTATTCTGTTGAGGGACATCTGGGTTGTTTCCAACTTCTTGCTATTATACATATGTCTGCTATGAACATAGTGAAACATGGGTCCTTATTATGTATTTGAGTATCTTCTGGGTATATGCCCAGGAGTGGTAAAGCTGGGTCCTCAGGTATTACTATGTCAAATTTTCTGAGGAACCACCAGACTGATTTCTAGAGTGGTTGTATCAGCTTGTAATCCCACCAGCAGTGGAGGAGTGTTCCTCTTTCTCCACATCCTCACCAGCATCTGCCGTCATCTGAGTTTTTGATCTTAGCCATTCTGACTGGTGTGAGGCAGAATCTCAGGGTTGTTTTGATTTTCATTTGCCTGATGACTAAGAATGTTGAACATTGCTTTAGGCGTTTCCTCAGTTGTGAATTCTTTGTTTAGTTCTGTTCCCCATTTTTGACAGGGTTATTTGGTTCTCTAGAGTCTAATGACTTCACTAAATTCACAGGCAAATGGATAGGTCTAGAAAATATCATCCTGAGTAAGGTATCTCAGTCACAAAAGAACACACATGGTATATACTCACTGATAAGTTGATATTAGGCAAAGAGCATAGAATACCCATGATATAACTCAAGGACCACATGAAGTTCAAGAGGAAGGAAGACCAAAGTGTGGATACTTCAGTCATACAATATAATCAAGGGAAGTAGAGAGTGAGAGGGACTTGAGAGGAAGAGAGGAGGGAGAGGGAAAAAAGAGAGGTATGGGAGGAGATGTAGGAGATGTGCAGAGGGTCAAGAAATTGAACAGAGGTGTGTAACAATGGGGGATGGGGAGCTGTGGGTAGCAACCAGATACTCCCAGATGCCAGGAAAGCAAGAGCCTTCCAGGACCCCACAGGGATGACATTAGCTGAAATACCCCCACAAAGAACAGGGGGAACCTGTTGAGACCGTATCCAGAGGTTAGGCATGCACCCTCCAGTTGAGGGGCCACCCACCCACCTCCAAAATCTTAATCCAGAATTGCTCATGAATAAAGGAAATACAGGGGCAAAGAGTGGAACAGAAACTGAAGGAAAGGCCATCCAGAGACTGCCCCACCTGGGGATCCATCCCACATGCAGACACCAACTACAGACACTATCGCTGATACCAAGAAGTGCTTGCTGACAGGAGCCTGATATGGATGCTTACTGGGGGGGGGGGCCTTTTCCAGATCCTGATCAATACAGATGCAGATGTTCACAGCAAACTATCAGACTGAGTGCAGCGACACCAATGGAGGAGCTAGAAGAAGGACTGAAGGAGCTGAAGGGGCCTTCTCTGGCACCAGTGGGAAGGGAGGCCCTTGTTCCTGTGAATGCCATAAAATAGAGGAATGCTAGGGCAGTGAGGTGGGAGTTGGGGGGCACCCTCTAAGAGGCAGGGTAAGAGGGATGGGATAGGGGGTTGGCAGAGGGAAAATCAGGGAAGGGGATAACATTTGAAATGTTAACAAATAAAATGTCCAATTAAAAACAAAAAAGAAAAGAAAGAAAGAACGAAAGAAAGAAAGAAAGAAAGAAAGAAAGAAAGAAAGAAAGAAAGAAAGAACGAACGAACGAACGAAAGAAAGAAAGAAAGAAAGAAAGAAAGAAAGAAAGAAAGAAAGAAAGAAAGAAAGAAAGAAAGAAAGAAAGAAAGAAAGGCAGGTGGGCGCAGTGGCCCACCAGCAAGCAATCCTACAGTGCAAGAGGTGAGACATGGACTCTTCCAAGCAAGCTCCAGATTCAACAAGATTCTACCTCCATATACAAGGTAGAAACAACTGAGAAAGACACCTGATATCATCCTCAAGCCTCCATCCACACGCACACACACACACACACACACACACAGACATACACTCTCACATGGGCATAAACCCATGTGTGAACGCATGCATGCAGAAACCACATGTATACATACAGAGGGGGGAAAATTACTCGTGTGGAATGGAAACTTAACAATACCAGCTTATTGATACTGGCTGAAATGACATATGGTTTTCATCATCTTTTTTGTGCTACTTCCCTTTAAAGAACCTGACCAACTGACAGAAGATACTTGGAGGGCTGCCTGCAATGTGCAAGTGTGTGGTGGAGAAATGAGATAGAAATAAGAGGAACAGTTTGTCCACTATGCAGAGAGGTGGAACTGGAGACGAGAGGGTAGAGGTGCATGGCCTGCCCTGACACACGGCCATGGTGAAGTACTGGCCCATGCTGTCACTGAGAGTCATGTCTGGGTCTGTGGTCATGCAGTAGCAGGGGTTTATGTCAACATCCATGACTCATATTACCACCAAAGGCCAAGAAGACATCACTGCTCTGGGCTGCCACCTGGGAACATGCTGATGTCCAAGGACTGTGCAGAGCTGGCCCCACCCCATGCAGGCCCTGCACCATACCTGGCTAGCACAGAAGAGCTGGCCCTGCTGGCTGGGTGCAGGCAAGCTGTCCCTGTCCCTGATCTACCATGTGGTATGGGTGAAGGAGAGATGCCTTCTCTCCCAAGACCCTCCCCAGTTGTGAGGGTATGAGCAGGAGAGCTGGCCTCACCCCTTGCCAACCTCAGGCCAACCAAGGCTGTGCTAAAGAATTGACCCTGCTGGTGTGGGTGCCAGAGTCCTGGGGAGCTGACCAGCTCAGCTGCTATCCAGGCCCAGAACCAGGACTTTGAATTGGCCTATCCCATCTGTGAACTGCTGGAGCATGTGAAGGGGCCATCCGAAATATTCAAAGCTGCAGGATCTCCATGAAACAGGGCAACAACAGGATATCCAGGAGGAGTCCCCATGAGGATCCAGTATGGATAGTGTAGCAGAAGCCAGAGGCCTCAATCCAGACCAATGGCTCAATGTAATGAACATTTGCAAGTAAAGAAGTTGGACAAAAGTGTACCCTGTGGAACACATTGTGACACATTTCAGCTTCCGTGACAATATGGGTTTTGTTTTTGTTTTTAATTTCATTCTTTATTTTATTTTATTTTTATTTATTTTTTTTGGTTATTTGAGGGAGGGTTGCAAGGGCAGAGGGCATGAGGACATGAGTGGGATTGGGTTACGTGATGTGAAATTCACCAAAAGAAATCACCAAAAATTTTATTTTTAAAGAACCTGATTTTCTTTCACAACAAAAGAAGCATTTTATTCAGAATAGGATCAGCACTCTCTTGCAGTCATATCTCGTTTCAATAAATGAAGAGTGAGTTGATGGATGATTTGTGCTCACTGATGGTCCTACTCAAATCCTGCCCTGGGACCTATTTTTTTACAGAAAGACACAAATTTAGACCTCAAAAGACAAAGGACCCAGGTACCAAATGAAGTGCATGGGGCTAAGGAAATGAAAGATATAGTTTCTATGGCCACGGTTCATTAATACACACTAGAGGAGCCAAGGCAAGAAACAAGAGAAATGCAAGGCAAACAATCTTTCAGATGTTCCCATCGAAACACAGTTTCTCTAGTTCCCATAGCACCTATGGCAGGGTTTCTGAAATACACCACATTGTCTACAGACCCTTCCACACTGTAGGCTCTCATGCCCTGCTCCGTGTGTGTGTGTGTGTGTGTGTGTGTGTGTGTGTGTGTGTGTGTGTGTGTGTGTGTGTGTGTGTCAGAGAGAGAGAGAGAGAGAGAGAGAGAGAGAGAGAGAGAGAGTGTTGGCCTTGCCCCCACTATGTTCTGCAGCCTCAGTGGAGCACCAACTGGGCATAATGAGGATAATGGGGAAGTGGGAGAGTCTGCCACCTGTTTTCTCAGATGCTTCTCAGATGCAAAAACAAAACAAAAACAAAACAAAAAGAGCGAGAACACATATTCTTTCTTTGGCCCAAGGGTGACCCACTCCTGCATCCTCCCTCTCACCCAATGAGTTAAATCCTAATCTCCTCTGACCCCCTCCATCACGCTGCATGTTTCCCGCAGTCTGGGAAAACTGATCCACACTGCCTTGCCGCCTGTAAGAGGCCTGGGAAGCAGAAAAAGCCCTGGTCATCCTCACTTCTGCGCATGCATCTGGATTTCCTCCCACGAAATTTCTAGGCTGCCCAAGAAGCTCGGGCCAGTTTCCCACCATCACAATTTCTCTCCGAGGATTTTATGGCTCCCATTCATCAATCTGACTGGCTACACTTAGTCTTTAGAGACTTATCTTCTAATCAGGCAGTGGGTGGAGCTACGACGATGTTCCTAGAGTCACTTTTCTACAGAGGAATAAGTATTTGATTTTAATGGGGATTTAAGGGAATGCCAAGGAATTCTTCCTTAAAGCAGTGATTCCCAGACAGGAGATTTTGCTTCCAAGTAACCTTTAACAATTGATGGAGACCAGTGTCATTGTTCACAGTTGGGGCATCGTGTCTAGGTAAGGCCAGAGATGCTGTTAAGCACCCACAATGACCAGAACATCAGGTGCAAATCATTAGTAGTAGACGAGGCTCCGAAACTACCTTAAAGAAATGACTGGCGGCAGAGACAAGACTCTGCCAAGCAAGCAAAGGAAAATATCTGTAGGCAGTTGAGAGTTGCACCATTCTCCAGTGCATAGTTTATCTAGGTCTATTGTGACTCCCGGCAACAATGGCACAGTTCAGAATCTGTCATCGGCAATTTTTCAACATAAAAAACTTGTTTTCAAATTACCTGGGAGAGCTCAAGGCCTACTCTTGCTGGAAGGGCATCTTCCAGATATTGGTAAGCTGCCTCTGGGCTGTTGCTTCTCTGAAACAAGTTTGTGAGCTTTCTGGAATGCCTCCATGAGGACCTGAGACCAGAACCTGCCTCTGGCACCAGCCTATTGCCAGCCTACTTTTCTGAGTCCCTATTTTTTTTAAGCGTGTGATTCAATTCACACTAAATGTGTCTATGTCGCAAAGGATATCATCATGTGCCTCTATAAGCAGGCAGGCATAATATTCCAATAGCCTTAGTAGATTGCAGCTTAAGACTTGAAAAAATGATATATTTTGTGAATACATTCACACTAAAATTGAGTTATTTCTTGACCCTGAGCTGATGCTGCCCATTTACACTTCAAACCTGGGGTGGAAACCCGTGACAGCACCATTTGATGTTTACATGAAAATGGACTTCAAAGACCGATCCGTGTTTGTTCCTGTTCATTCTGCAGGCACAGATTTCCTGCAGAATGTGATTATACCTCTGATTACCTGTGCCCATTGTCAGGGCAGTTCCATCTAAAGCTTTTTTAGAAAGTAATAATTGTCTTTTGTTGATCAGGATAATAGTGCAGAGGGCCTGCAGCACACGTGTAGCAGCCAGGCACAATACCGACAAGTAAGTGGCTGGGATAATTGAAAAACAGATCAAATCCACTGGACTTTTGTAATGAAATAAACTATGAATAGAAGACTAAAATATCCTCGATGGCTGGATGTGTATTGTTACTTTGAAGCTTTTCCCAGCTACCACCATCATGAAATCAGAGTGGACGCTAACACCCACTACTTTAAATAATTATTGGATTATTTTTTCTCGTTATTTATCATTCAGCCTGTTCTGAACACCACCCCACTTGATGCCATAATTAGATCTCTGATAAACCTTTTGCAAAATAAATGGTTTTGCTTTTGTAGCAGCAAGGTTTGGAAACGGGGTTCTGAAGGCAGGGAAACAATTTGGCTTCCATTTTAGGTGCCTAGAAATGAATTTATAGTTGAACATTGATCATGACTTTAAGAAATGTTTAATTCATTGCATATCTCTAATATACTTGGAAATTGTGGCATTAATTTATACAACAATACCACTAAAAAGGTGGCTCCCATTTTAAAATCCTTCTAAGTAAAGAGCTCAGTGAGAACATATTAAAAATGGTAATGGGGGTAAGTTCTTGTGAATGAATAACTGTACTTCCTTTGGTTCATCAAGCCAGATGCTTATTCTTCCAAGAACTATTTCTGAAAAAATAAACAATAAAACAGTCAGTAGTTACCATGATATTGGATGGTACCTAGGAACCTAGGAAAAGACAGAGAGACAATATACTGTATCAGTTCCTTTTTAAAAGAAGGTGTATTTGTGTGTGTGTGTGTGTGTGTGTGTGTGTGTGTGTGTGTGTGTGTGTAAATATAGGTGTCTGTGAAAACAAAAAAGGGGTTCTGATATCTTGGAGTCAGAATTACTAACAGTTTTTAAATGCCCAACAAGGGGACTAGAAATCAGACTTGGTCCCAGTGTAAGAACAGAAGAAAGTGCTACTAAATGCAGAACCATCTCTCCAGACTCTACTGATTTCATAAGGGAGAATCACAAACATCATAAAAATGAAGGAATTTTCTTGAGTTTACACAGCTACCAGAGAAATTTGTTTCCAAATACTTGAGGAGGATAAGATGAACTTCTATTGAATTTGGTGTTAAGGGACTTTAGAGGGCTCACTGAGAAGCACCTCAACGGGCCCAAAATGAACTCAAGTTTATCAATTATTTGGTGTTCAAAAACTCTTATTAATTCAAGGTCTTCCTTTCTGATCTCAAAATACCATTCATTCTGCCTGCTCCGATTTTGAGCATATCATTTTCTTTTCCTATTTAAAAAAATTCTTAATGGCTCTGCAACTAGCCTTTGGAGCCTAGTTTTTCAAGTTTCCATCCGGCCCCTTCCAGCTGTGCTCACCCGTCATGAGTGTACAACTCTGTTGAATACTTGTCTGAACCTAGAATACACCAAACAGATTTTGGTCTCAGCATTTCCAAATCACCTAAAAGAGTGTTTGCTTCTGGGTTCTCTTTTCTATCTCAAGTACAGATGCCAATGCATGTCCTGTCCTGTCCTCACTGGCTCACAGAGGGCACTCCTAATTCTTCTCTCAGCCAAAGCATTAAGAGGTAGTAAGGACTTTGAGGGCGGAAGAGGGTTTATTAGTCACAGAGTAGAATCCTTATTATTAAAAGCTGTGTATTTTTGGAATTACATTAGAGAAACTCACACTTCTCCAATATGTGAAGACACAAGAGCCACATAGAGCTGGAAAACAGATATATGCACACACGTAATCTGCCTTGGTCTGGACTTGCATGACTCTGGAGCTATCCATCAAATTTCCAGCCACTTCTGTCCTTTTCTCTCCTACTTTCCATCCTTTTGTTCTTTATTTTCCTTGCCAAAGGGCATGCCCAATTCACCATCCAATCCATCTAGTAAAATATTGATTTCTAAGCACCTATAGTAGACTTAAATACTTGGGTACATAAGAGGCTGCCAATTTTTGGCTATAACATTTTATGATGATTACCTCCATTGTTTTGTCCTTGTGAGCCTATGTCCTTTTTCTTTGTCATCACCAGGATATGGTGAGGAAGGAACACAATTGCCACAGAACATTCTCATTGGATGGATCCATAGACCCACATCCAAGAGGTTCCTCTTGTTTTCTTTTCCTATCTATGAAGTCAAACCTATTCTTTTATGCATAAGATATAATCAGAAGACATCTATTGTAGATTGCTTTCCTGTTTCTGTGTTAAAGGTGCTGAAGGTTTTATTTTAGTTTCAAAGGATGCCAGGGCAGGACACAAGGCTAGTACTAAAGCAGAGACTATGTGGGTATGCTATTTAATAATTGCTTTCCCTTCCTTGCTTAACTAGATTTCTTCTACAGCCCAGGCCCACCTGCCTAGAGTTGGCCCACAGTTGGCTGGGTCCTCCCATATCAATCAGAAAAAAATTCTAAAGACATGGCCATAGGCAAATCTTATGGTTTGCAATTCTTCCACTGAGATCCCCTCTTCACAGAAATGTCAAGATTTCTGTCAAGTAGATTAAAAACTATGAAATTCCCTAAACACAAATGAAAAAAACAGAAAGCTAAAGTTCCTAACCTTATTGTAGCTTGAATGTTTTTCCTTCAAAATTCATGTTTAAGTTTAATTCCCAATGTCACAATGTTAAGAGATTAGACTTTTAGAAGATGATTAAGCTGTCAGAACTTCTCTCTGATAGATAAGATTTGGGGAATTTCATTCTAACATAGGGAATGGCTTGAGGGACAAATTCTACCCTTCCTTTATGCCCTTCTGATTTATTCTGTGTGAAAACATTCAAGAAAGTGTCATCTTTAAAAGGGCAAGATATTTATATGATCTGAACTCACAAATTCACAGGGTCATTTCAGAAGCAAAGAACAGTTATGACCAGCCACCAAATCCACTGGAATTGTGAACTTGGATGTCTCAGCCTCAAGAGCTTATCTCTCATTCAGAAATAAATGTCTTCTCTTTTAAAATTATTTGGCCTAAGATATCTTGTATGGCAGTATGAATAGATTCAAGAGAGTTTGGTCAGTTTGAATAGATTCTTCAATATAGAAAACCTTTTCTCTTTGGAGAACCTTGAGCCATTCAAAGAAATAACACCTCTGTTTTCCATCTACTATTTCTGTCATGGATATTTAAGGTCTTTTCTTGTCCAGGAAGTATTGAGGACATCTGATTAAGCTGGCATATTGGAATCTTCTTCTTGGTAATATAGCAAAGAAGAGTTAAAATAAGAAAGACTAGACTCCAGTGTAAATAGATAAAGAAGAGGAAAGCAGTAGACAGTCACAAACTAGTGTAGAGTTCTGAGAAAGTGGATGGGTAGAAATCTAGTCTATGGAATCTGAGGAGGGGGCTAAAAGAAAACAGACAAATAGAAGAAAAGAAAACAGAAATGCTACCTGATGGGATTTTTTCCATAAAGATGCTCAACAGACACATCTAGCTGCACCAGTATTGTCCATGGGGTTTAACTATACTTGTCAGGGGTTGCTAGGAAACATGGAGAAAGACAATATGGGCTATAGAAACCCAAACTGTAGACTGCATGCGCATGTCTAGATAGGAGATTGAAGCACACCAGGCTGTGCCACAGATACTAGTATGGGCTGTAAGAATCAGACTCAGCTCAGAAATTTACATGCAGGATGACACCTTGTCACATATACTAGAGGCACCAAGGATTAAGGTATATTACACTGTATTGAGATGCTTGTCCCTGATGCCTATGAGAAAACACTGAGCACATTGTGATTGCAGCCAGGAACAGAAGGTACTGTGTTCACATGGTGAGCAGTTGTGACCACCCAGCAGCATAAGGTGGTCAGCCTCTGTGAAGACTAAATGGATATCCAATAACCATGTGCCTTGAACAGTGACTAATTTCTTGCATCACGAAGGACCCCAACTAGGTAAGTATAATTACACTGGGCCAAGCCTCTGATATTTGCTTGACAGCATCCAAGATTGTCCAGCCACAGATAAGATTTCCAACTTCCATGAGAAATTGGTTTTGCAAACCATCTTTCTCCAAGCTGACAAGCTACCAGGGTTCTTCCAAAACAAAGTGATAGCAAGCAGATGTTTGGCTTGTCAGCCAACTGCATTTCAGTTCTATTTCAGCTTCAAACAGCCTCACAGGAACAAATCATGAATGCACCTGATGGCGAAGAGCTACAATCCACCCATAACCAGCCAGGATGACAGTGACACATCCTGGACATGCAAAGCCCCGAGGCCACAGAGGGAATAAACCTGCATGAACAGCACACTTGGAGCAAGAACAGACTCTGCTACACCAGAACCAAGGCAAGAAGCCATACTGGTCTAACATTCTCTGTTGGGGAAAGCCAGGAGGAGTGGGAGCCAGTAAGGAAGTGGAGAAGAGGCCTTCTGACTATAATTATATATCAACAATAGTAGGAATAAAAATTAAAATATCCCAGAGAACTTGATAGAAGGCAACAAGGCCATACTTAAAACTTAGATTTCTAATACAAATGCACTGTTCTTGCAGGAATTTACCACATATACAAACCACTGATGTATTGTTGCTTCTTAAGTCCATGTACTAAGATGCCAGTTATAGGCATGTACAAATGGACCTATGTGCCATCTAAAAGCACATCTCTATTATTCCATGTTAACCAAGGACCTGGGTTCTATTTTAAAAATACTTACTATTAAAGAGTAAACAACAACAATGAAACAAATTAATAATAACAACAAAACACACACACACACACACACAAAACAAAGCTTAGCATTGAAGGCAAACTTTTACCCAGATTTCTCAACAGTTTACTAAATTCTACTGTGTGCCATTGACTGCTTATGGATAATTTACATCTGGACTCAGCTAAAAAGCCTCCAGATTGAAATGGTCCTCAGAAATTCTTACTTTTGAAACAACCTAAATGTCTCTGTGTTCTTCCTGTGCCAAAATTTAATTTTAAACAAAGAGCAGGCACATTATAAATATGACTGACTTGGGTCCAGCACTCCTGTTGAACTAGAGAAAGCATTATCACCCCCACCCCAATCTGAAAGGAAAGGAGTGCCAGCGGTGAGTGCCTCTGTGTGTGTATACTACATACATAGGCACACAGATATGCAGATCTAGACAGGTAGGGATATGAACACATAATCTCTCAATAAAGGCAGCAACAAAAATAACAAACTATGCTTGCATTGTGGCAGCAGAATGAGAGTGTCAGAGTGAAGGGAAATGGTTACAACCTATCCAGGTTTAAATGACTATGATACTAGCTTAACTTTTACCACCTTGCTTGTAACCCCAGACAGCCTTCTTGTAAGAGGGAGGATCATCTCACACAGATACTTTCAAGAGGGAGGATTCCCTGTTGATACCTCCTCCTGCCCATTGTTCTAAAAGAATAGCAGCCAGCAACCTGATCCACCCCCCTCATTGAAGAACAAGAAGAACCTGTTTCCAGCCTTCAGGGGAGGGGCTTGGCCTGCCTTTGTATCTTGAGAAAGAGGGATTAAAGATGGAGACTTGAACCTGAAGCCATGTGTTTTTGTATCTCTCCATGTGTTTTCTCTTGCCCCCGTTCCTATACCCATCTCTCCTTCCAGAGAACCTGCTGTTAAAATATATGAGCTGAACTCTATAATTCCCCTCACTGATGCCTTGTGTTCGAATCAGTCTGCACTATTCAGAACAACATCAGCGCTGCTGGTGGACATTTAATAGTTCCACAAAGCTGGCAGAGTTTGTGATGACATCTAGGATGTTTTCACCAAATCGTAGACGTAAATATGGAAGTCGTCATCAAACTTGATGAAATACACAGAGGGCTTGGCCCCTACTTGATGGATGACCATGCCAGTCCTTTTCGAGCCATCTTCTTTGGCATATTCTGCTTGCTTACCTACCAGGCTATGCACAACTTCCTGGCTCCCTTTCTGCTGGAGGTGAATCACTGGAATAAGGTATGGTACAGAGAGGTTGCATCTTTTCTTTGTAATCATTTAGGAGCCGGTACATGTACAAGTCAGGGTCTTTCTCATAGGTAATGTAAAACCATGTGTTCATGATAGTTGCCCATGCCAATACCATTCTCCTCCACTCATCTTTACAGCTATCCTCTGTTTCAAATATGTGCTCCACTGCTTTGCCAATCATTATGTCTCCTAAGTGTGCATCGTTGACCCAAGATATTGTGACTCTATCAGGGAGGACTTCCAGTGCAGAAACTCTTTCATCCTTATTAAGTTCTAGTCCAAACGCAGTCAAGTCTATCATACTTCATAAGATGCAGAGAAGGATTCACAGGCACCTGGTCCAGGACAGTCCCCTTCCACTGGGTGACAGGACCATTGCCCTCTCTCCACCCATGCTGAATCCTGCAGCCTACAATGTTCTGCCAGAGCTGGGACACAGGCTTGCTTGGTCCCATACTGGTCCAATGTTTTTGTGAGATGTCCTCTTCTTTATCATGTTTGCAGATACTCCAGCATGGCCTGCATCAGTTCTGGACTATTGGCCAGGCGTCTTACCAAATGGTGTTTTCATTCATCTGTATCGATGTAAGCAGCTCCTGGACTAGGGTGAAAATCCGATGTTCTCAGCTAGGAGGCTGCCCACAGGTCAGTGTTCTTGTTAATCCACCATCCTGGTGTCTCCTTTACAAGTTCAGCAAAAACACATGGAATACCAAGCACTCTTGTTTGCACACAGCCTCAAAAGGAATGTATGTCCCAAGTCAGTTCAATGGAAGTGGGACAGTAGCAGTAGCAAGGACATAACAGAGCCAGGCCCTAAATTCCATTCCCAAACACAGGAGCTGTTGGGCAGCCTCCCCATAGGACTGCTGTGGCTTGCTCTTGCTCCTCCAATCACAGCCTTAGCCAGATGGCGCCTCCCCACCCCTGCTCCTGGCATCCACCGCTGTCCACCTCCCCAACCCCACCCTGCCACTTTCTCTCTCTCTCTCTCTCTCTCTCTCTCTCTCTCTCTCTCTCTCTCTCTCTCTCTCTCTCTCTCTCTCTCTCCTGTATTTTTAAGGGAGTTATTTATTTATGTCCTTCTTAAAGTCTTCTATTTATCATCATGAGACGTGACTTTAAATCAGCATCCTGCTTTTTTGGTGTGTTGGGGTATCCAGAGCTTGCTGTGATGGAAGAACTGGGTTCTGATGATGCCAAGTAGCCTGGTTTCTGTTGCTTATGTTCTTGCATTTGCCTCTCACCATCTGGTTATCTGTGGTATTAGCTGGTCTTGCTGTCTCTGACTGTGGCTTGTCCCTCCTGTAAGCCTCTCTAGTAACAATTTGGGTATGGAGAGCTGTGTCACAGGGTCAGCTCTGGGGAGCAGATGGAAACCAGCAGGATCCTGTCCCTAGCTGTTCCATGATTCCTTTGTCCTGATGGCTCTAGATGGGTCCCTCTTGGGTCAGGAATTTGAACAGAAGTGGTAGTTTCACCTGTGCTCTCAGGCGTGTCAGCACTCCTAGGAAACCAACTCTCTCTCCAGGCAGAGATGGAAACTTGAAGCTCCACTGTATTCTTATATGATTAATTGTTTCATTTCTAGAAGTCCTGTTTGGTTTTCTCAGTTCCACGCTGATTCTTTACTGTGATAACTTCCTTGCCTGGATTCTTAAATGCCTTAATAACTCCACTGGTATGTATGAGTATTTTATATTTCCATTGTTATTTTATACATACATATATAGAGATATAGATATAATATGTATACTACATAATGCTTATATAACTACACTGTGTTAACACTAAGTTTCTAAACCTGTAGGTTGCAACCCCTTGAGGAGTTAAATGGTTCTCTCACAGTAATCATCTAAGACTATCAAAAAACACAAGTATTAACATTATGACTCACAACAGTAGCAAAATTACAGTTATGAAGTAGCAATTAAAGTCATCTATAGGTGTGGGAGTCACCACAACATGAGAAATTATGTTAAAGGGTCACAGCCTTAGGAAGGTTTAGAGTCACTGTATTAACAGAACATAATATGTAGTTGTAGTAATAGACTCTTCTCAACAGCTCTTTCTAAAGTAGATCAATTTTAAACTTCTAACCAAGTCTTAACAAATACAAAATAATTGAATTTCTTCTTCTATCTAAACAGATTAAGCTAAATAAAACTAAAACTCAATAGCAATACAAACCAAAAATCTATACAAATTATTGATAATGAATCAGTGGGTCATAGAGAAGTGCGTGAATAAATTTTTTCAATTCATAAAATCAAAACCGTGGCTATGTGACTAATCAGAGTCTTCAAGATACAGCAAAGCTAGTTCTAAGAAGAAAGTTTATGGCTGTGAGTGCTAATTAATATGAAAAAGGTCAGTGAGCCTAGAGAAATGTCTCAGTGGTTAAGAGCATCGGTTAGTCTTTCAGATGACTCAGGTTTATTTCCCAGTATTCACATGGTGGCTTGCCATAATCTGTAGCTCCAGTTCTAGGGGACCTGAATTTCTCTTCTGGCCTCCATGGGCCTCAGACACATATACAATACACATCCAGGCAAAATGCTCATACACATAAAATAATTTTAATTCAATTTTTAAAATCAAAAATATCAAATAAATAAAGCACATTTTACATAGCCAATAAATACAGACGTAAGAACAATAGTAAGTAAGCTAAGACCCCCAAACAGTATACACCATGAAATAATATCAGGGAAGAAATTATGCAATGATAGCTTAAGAAATGGTATAATGATTGAAAGAGTTAGTTCTCCAGGACTGGAGAGATAGTTCAGTCATTCAGAGTGCTAGATCCTCTTCCAAAGGACCCAAGTTCAATTCCCAGCACTCACATGTCAGCTCACAAACAGCTTAAATTTCAGGATACCCTGGGGTACCAGGTACCATGTGGTGTACTTTATACATGCAAACCAAAATCCCATATACATTAAATAAATAAATAAAATTTTAGAGCATAATAAAATAAATATTTTTAAATGAGTTAGTTCTTCAAGAAAAGCAGCAAATTCTTAGCCAAACTAAGGAGAACAAAAACCCCAAATCAATAAAATTAGAAATAAAGGGAGGAACCCTGAACAGATAGATGCCAATGAAATCCAGAAAATGACTGGAAAATACCTTGAAAATACAATGCCAAAATGTGTGGGAAAATTGATACATTCTTAATAATACATTACCTCACACATTATTAAGTCAAGAGGACATAGACAACATAAGCAGCTACTGAAATGTCTCCAAAAAAAAAAAACAGGCTCAGACAGATTCACCAAAAACTTATATCAGATCATTACAGAAAAGCTATACTATGCTGCTTAAAGAGCTCTTTCTTGGTAAGCATAACAGAGTATCATTAATAGTGTCAGTTATTGGTTCTTGCCCATGGAATGGGTCTCAACTTGGGGCAGTCATTGGTTGGCCATCCTCTCAGTCTTTGTTCCATCTTTGTCCTCAACTAACCTGGACCCTTGGGAGCTCCCAGAGACTGAGCCAAAGAGGATACATGGACTAGACCTAACCACCTAACCAACACATACACACACACAAACACACACACACACACACACATATGTAGCAAATGTGCAACTTGGTCTTCATGCAAGTCTCCCAACAACTGGAGCTGGAGCTGTCTCTGATTCTGTTGCCTGCCTGTGGATCCTGTTCCCTTAACTGGGATGCCTTTTATGATCTTTGTGAGAAAGGATGTGCTCAGTTCTGCAGTAACTTGACATGTCAGATTGGCTTGGTACAAGGAACGGAACTTCCTCTTCTCAAAGGGAAAGGAGAATATGTGAGAGAGGGTTTGTGTGAAGAGTAACTGACTGGGAGGAAAGGAATAATAGAGCAAAAAGAGCTATTTCTGATAGAAAAAAAAAGACCATCAAAACCATTTGCAGAGACAATTACCCAGTAAAGATATTCCAACATGCAGTCCAGAAAGCATTGATCATGACCCAACACAATTATAGACCACAGGGTCATGTTCAAATGTCAGAAGATTAAACACCTCTTTCCTAATGCCAACATCAAAGATATTCATATCAGAAAAAAAGAAAACTCCAGAAGAGTTTTCTGGATGAACATAAATAGGTGTAAAAATTCTCAATAAAGTACTAGAAAATTCAAATGAGCATTAAGATGATCACATAACCAAGATAAAATTAGAGAATTGATTCCCCATGAGCAAATCAGTAAATTGCATATAGCACACACATAGATGTAAGGACAGAAACCACATGAGCTTCTCAATAGATACAGAAAGGTCCTTTGACGAAGTCAACACCAATTAATGATAAAAGTCCTGAAAAACTATACATAAGAAACCTATCACCAAAAAAAAAGGAAGTTATCTGCAGGTGGCAAAACCATGCCTCTGAAAGAGCATGTGGCAAATCACAATCAGCTGCTTTCCACAGTCCAAGGAAGCCCCATTATCTCCATAATTGAAATAACAACAATATGAACCAACCAGTACCCACAGAGCTCCCAGGGACTAAAACACCAACCAAAGAATACACATGGAGGGTTCTATGGCTCTGACTGCATATGTAGCAGAGGATGGTCCTTTTAGACATCAATGAGAGGAAAAGTTATTGGTCCTGTGAAGGCTTGATGCCCTAATGTAAGGGGATGCCAGGATAGGGAAGCAGGGGGAGGAAGGATGGATGGGATAGGGTGTTTTTGGAGAGGAAACCAGTAAAGGGGATAACATTTGAAATGTAAATAAAGAAAATTAAAAATTAAAATTAAAAAATTAAAAATTAAAAAACTAATTTAAAAAGTGGGAAAAAAAAAAAAAGAAACCTATCACCAGTGTTACACTAATGGGGAAAACTGAGAGCTCTTCCTTTAAAATTTGGAATGAGACAAAAGTATATAATCTCATTCAATACACAGCTTGAAGTCTTGCTAGAGCAATAAGCTTTAAAAAATCCAAAATAAAGAGGATATAAACAGGAAGAGAAAAAGTCTAATTATCCCTAATTGCAGGTTATATAATCCTATGCTTAAAACACTGAAAATAGCTATCATGTGTCAGGTATATCACAGACAGAAACTAAGCCAGCATAACATAAAGAATCCCATTCATCCACGTTTGTTTGAACTACACTCAATATCCAAGACGTTTAACCAGCTTAGACGTCCACAAAAGATACGCTTATATAGAAAACGTGTGTGTGTGTGTGTGTGTGTGTGTGTGTGTATGTGTGTGTGTGTGTGTGTGTGTGTGTGTGTGTGATGAAAACAACGGGGAACTATTAAAGGAGTTGAAGGACAGAAAGGTGGAAGAGGAGAAACTCAAGAGTATATAGTGAGAGAAAGGAAGAAACTATGCTTTCTCTCATATGTGGAATCCGTATTATTATAGGGAAACTGCCACATGAAAACAGAAGAGAGACTACATGAGGAGGAGAAAGGGGACCATAAAGAGCAAGATAGAAGGGTCAGGAGAGTGTTGGGTCAAGTATGAGCAAGGTACAATGACACAGTAACAAAAACTCTATAATGAAATCCACTATTTTATATACCAACTAAAAATTACTAAAATAACAGAAATAAAATTACAAAGACTATTCTTTTACTCTGAATGAGACTATTTTCTATGCTACCTTAATATGTAGAAGGCTAATGGTTCTCCATCTCAACCATATTTCAAACTGACAAATTGGATTCCACTAAAAGACAATGATATGGGATTGTATGAAATGAGAAATTGGCTCCTATACAGATAGAAAATCCAGTGGTCCCATCAGGACCAAATAATGGCCCAAAGCATCATACTAGGAAGGCCAGGGCTCCAGGGAAAATACAGTAGAAAAAAGCAAGTTATAGACTTCTGTTTGATGCTTATTTTAATTTTATATTTCTTGCAGTGCTGAGGTTAAACCCAGGTCACCAGTCCCATTCATACACTTTTAAAGAATGTCAAACAACTTTAGGTACTACTTTTTTCAAGAGATATGACCAGAAAACTCCAGAAGACCCACCCACCAGCTAGACAAACAGGCAACTATGTCAAGAAGTCATCTGGCTCTATTGACATTTGATATTGGTGTTATCCTAGCTGTCTACCAGAGAACTTAAACTCTTATAAAGAATGATTTTTCTAAGTGAGTTGTGGTCTGTTTTCATGATGCTCTAACAAGAATGAAGTGTATTACTAATATCTACATTCCTAGAAATATGATTTCTCTACTATATGTATATACATGTGTGTATGTGCATGTACATGTGTGTGTATGTGTGTGTGTATGTGCGTGTGGGTGTGTGTTATGTATCTCTTTTTGTGAAGTGGGGTTAATTTTCTAATAATACTAAAAGTTTTTAAACTCCCTGAGAATATATTTCTACAATAAATCTGGGTTAAACTTTTTTGCCTGTTCCATGCAGGACACATAGATGGGGCAGTTGAGTTTGTATGAGTCTATTCCTTATCTGTGAAATGGGGATACTGTGTTCCCTTCCTTCACAGTTTCATGAGAAATAGGCAAATGCCCATGAAAGCACCTTATATAGTCACTGCCACATAAGACCCCAATAGATGTCTGGGCTGTTTGCTCCAACCAAAGGGGCTTTTAATGAGTAAAACAATAAAGGCCGAAATTAGTATTCACATCACATCGAATTTTGTCCAAAGCATGTATGCCTGTTTGCTTATCCATGTGTTGGTTCCTCACAATACTAATTAGGTCACATCAAATGTATTGTAATTAACCATGACACTTGTGCGGGCTTACATTTTCACGCAGAAAAACTGAAAATGAATTAATAACTAGCAATTTTGACAATTATGGTCAATTAATTTGTCAGCAATAAACTATGTATGCTTTCTTCTTAAAAATATGGAATATTTTAAATATTGGTGGGCAAACAACTGTGGAGCTCACACTCTTTGTTGACCTTGTATATCTATTTAAATTTTATTGTATTTTGTATTAAATTTTTTAAAACAAATTTTAAACTTAAATATATGTTGATGATATTCTTCCCTTCCCCCTGGTTCTTTCAGATCTGCACCTGACCCACCCAACTTTAAGGTATTTCTCAAAAAACAAACAAAACCACAATACTTCAACAAAACCAAGGAAACACTCCCCATCCCCCCCCAAACTAAACTGTAAGCAAGTAAAAGCACACACACACACATACACACACACACACACAAAATTCTGCGGAGTTCATTATATGTTGGTCACATACTCCTGAAAATAAAGCCTGTTGTGGAGTGGTTAATACACCCAGTATCACTCTATTGGAGAAAACTGATTTTCGCTCTCCCAGCAGGTATAAGTGACAGTTCAGTTGTTAACCTTTGCCCTAGAGGGGAATTTTTCATTCATTCATTCATTCATTCACTCACTCACTCATTTTTAAATATAACAAAATAAAATGCAATGAGATTAAACAAAAAGTATCATATTGAAGTTGGACAAGACAAACCAACAGAAAGAAAGGAGACTAAGAGAAAGCACAAGAATCAGAGACCCTCAGGAATGTCTTGTGTGTACACTCAAGAAGTCACACACACACACACACACACACACACACAGCCACAGAGGACCTGGTACAGACCAGCACAGGCCATGTACAATAATCACATCAAATGTGCAAATGTCAAGTATGAACTAAAAGCAGAAATTGTCAAATGAGTTTTTAAAGTAAGACCCAAGTATGTGTTGCTTATAAAAATTTATCTTTAAATAAATAACACAAGTAGGTAAAAAGTAAAACCATGGAAATTATATATCATGATAACAACACTACAATGAAGCTGGTAGAGTTGTTTTAATATCAAGGTAAATCCAAACACTATCACCATTGATAAAGAGGGTTATTTCAGAATGATAATATCAACTGATACAGATGATATTAAAATAGAAAAACTCTACTTATTTAAACAGATAAGAATGGTTTCAGATTACACTAAGCAGAAAAGTACAAAAGTACAAAGAAAAACAGACAAACCCACAATTACTGTCAGAAATTCCAAAGTCATTAAAAATCAGAGAGAGAAGACTTGATCAGCTGCAGCAAACAACTTGACCTGGTTGACATTCCGGAAACACTCTACTAAGCAACAGAGGAGCACATTTTCATTTTAAGCATGTTCACAACTTTTATCAAGATAAGCCACATTCAGGGCCACAATAATCACCAATAAATAAAAGGATTAAAATGAAATAAAATATGTTCTTTGTGCACAATGAAATTAATTGCAAATTAATAAAAAACATTCATAAAACTCTATAAATCCTTGAAAGGTAAGTACTATAAATCTAAACTATCCATAGATCAAAAAAATCAACCAGAAAATGAGAATTATTTTAAGATAATATGTAGAGAAACATTTAAAGCAACAATCACCTACATTAGAAGGGAATAGAGTTTTGACTATACCTTACAAAATGGAAAATTGCAGGTGAATTAAAGCCACAATAATTGGAAGAAATGAATAAAGATCAGAGCAGAAATAAAGCACACGCAAAGCAGAACGTAACAAAGAAAATCCACGAAGCCTATGACTGGATTTTGAGTATACATTTTAAAAATTGATAAGCTACAATCTAGAATTCTTAAAAGAGAAAGAGTGAGAACGGAAATCAAGAATGAAGTCACTGTGAGTTCTAAGAATATTAAAAAACAAAAACAGTACAGTCATCTCACAGACAATTAGTTTCAGCCTCATAGATGAGAATATTTATGAACACTTGAGTCTATTGCAAAAAAATTCTAATACTTTAAAGCAACATACACCCTCTGTGGATTTTTTTTACTGCCATACATTCATTGTACATAGCACAGTAGTAGATTTCACAAAATACCTTCATACAAGCATACTATATAGTCTAATCATATTCATTTAGTTAAATTCTGTAGCTGCCATTTCCTACTTTGTAGGTTCTCCTTTTTGCCACCCTTTATCTCCCCCAAGACTGGCATTTTACCCCTAGCACTAGATAGAAAGAAGGGGAGAGAAACAAGGAAAGAGGAGAAAGAAGAATTAGGAAAATGCCTGAATTAATTTCTTTCCTTTTGGTTTTGGTTTGATTGCTTTTGTTTTGGTTTTCGTATGGTTTTGGTTGGTTTTTTGTTTTTGTTTTGGTTTCGGTTTTGTTAGCTTTTTTTTTTTTTTTTTTACTATGACTACTAACAAGCCACAACCAGCTACCCTAAACAACCAAGAACCACCAACTATGCCTCTCAGGACCCATGTGTATACTCTCTAAAATGTTTTCAGGATTCCAAATGTCACACAATTGCAGAAACTATCTGCAGCTGGCAAAACCATGTCTCTACTGAACCCTGAGGCAAATCATAGTCAGCTAATATGGATATCCCAAAGCAGATCCTATCCTCACATCTGGGATTAAAATGAAAATACATTCTTATAATATTTCTGTGATTTTAAAGAAAACAAAATTCTCATTACAATATCCATTATCTCATACTCCCCTTTACCTTGACCAACTCCCCTATTTCCTTTCATTCCTACCCACAGTTTTCCTTACTGTACTGGCTGGTTTTGTGTGTCAACTTGACACAGGCTGGAGTTATCACAGAGAAAGGAGCTTCAGTTGAGGAAGTGCCTCCATGAGATCCAGCTGTGGGGCATTTTCTCAATTAGTGATCAAGTGGGGAGGGCCCCTAGTGGGTGATACCATCCTTGGGCTGGTATTCTTGGATTTTATTTTTTTAATTAATTTTTTTCTTTATTGATATATTTTTATTTACATTTCAAATGATTTCCCCTTTTCTGGGTCCCCACTCCCCAAAAGTCCCATAAGCCCTCTTCCCTCCCCCTGTTCCTCCATCTACCCCTTCCCACTTCCCTGTCCTGGTATTCCCCTATACTGTTGCACTGAGTCTTTCCAGAACCAGGGGCCACTCCTCCCTTCTTTTTGGACCTCATTTAATATGTGGATTATGTCTTGGGTATTCAAAGTTTCTAGGCTAATATCCACTTATCAGTGAGTGCATAACATGATTGATCTTTTGAGACTGTGTTACCTCACTTAGTATGATGTTCTCCAGCTCCATCCATTTGTCTAAGAATTTCATGAATTCATTGTTTCTGATGGCTGAATAGTACTCCATTGTGTAAAATACCACATTTTTTGTATCCATTCCTCCGTTGAGGGACACCTGGGTTCTTTCCAGCTTCTGGCTATTACAAATAGGGTTGCAAGCAAGCTGAGCAAGCCAGGGGAAGCAAGCGAGTAAGAAACATCCCTCCTTGGCCTCTGCATCAGCTCCTGCTTCCTGACCTGCTGGAATTCCAGTCCAGACTTCCTTTAGTGATGAACAGCATCATGGAAGTGTAAGCTCAATAAACCCTTTCCTCCCCAACTGGCTTCATGGTCATGATGTTTGTGCAGGAATGAAACCCTGACTAAGACACTTACTTTCACAGAATATATACATAATAATTGTATGTGTCTACATAAAGATCCAACATGTGTCTTTTTTACTTGCTTCACTTTATATGATGAGCTTGAATGCACCTATCACCTAAAAGGACGTAATTGCATTATTTGTAATTGAACAAAATTCCATTCTGTATAAATACCACATTTTTCATCCATTTGTCTCTTGACAGACATCCAGATTGGTTCTATAACTTGGCTATTGGGAATTGTGCCTTAGGGAAGCAGATTTGCAAGCAATGAGAGTCCATCTGGTAAACACACAAGTGTGACATGACTGGGTCATATGGTCATTCTGCTTCTGTTTTCTTGAAGAGCTGCTATGTTGACTTCCATAACACCTCAATTAATTTCCATCTTCATGAGTAGTGTATAAGAGCTGTCTTTTCCACTCCTTATCAATATTTCCTGTTTTCATTTTTAACTCATGTTAGAGAGAGAGAGAGAGAGAGAGAGAGAGAGAGAGAGAGAGAGAGAGAGAGAGAGAGACTATGCACTTGCACATACACCTGGAAGACTAGTGTCTCACAGATTCCAGAAGTCGTCAGATCCATTCATTGGATAGGAGTTATAGGTGGTTCTGAGCCATCTCATGTGGATGCTGAGTACTAAATCCCAGTCTTCTATAAGAATAATACCTGCTTTTATCAACTGAGCAATCTCTATAGGCTCCATTATTTCATTTTCTTAATGATGATCATTGTAACTAGAATAAGGTCAATTCTCAATTGGTTTTAATTTGACACTGACTATTGTATTTTCTTTGACTCAAAAACTGTATTATGGATATTGATTCACTCAAATAAAAACCCCAATGTCTTCATCAGGGTTTCTATTCCTGTACAAACATCATGACCAAGAAGCAAGCTGGGGAGAAAAGGGTTTATTCAGCTTACACTTCCATGCTGCTGTTCATTACTAAAGGAAGTCAGGACTGGAACTCAAGCAGGAAGCAGAAGCTGATGCATAGGCCATGGAGGGATGTTACTTACTGGCTTGCTTCCCCCTGGCTTGCTCAGCTTGCTTTCTTATAGAATCCAAGAATACCAGCCCAGGAGGGCACCACCCATGATGGGCCTTCACCCCTTGATCACTAATTGAGAAAATGCCTTACTCATGGAAACATTTCCTCAACTGAAGCTCCTTTCTCTGTGATAACTCCAGCCTGTGTCAAGTTGACACACAAAACCAGCCAGTACACACAGGGGTATTGCTATGGTTTCAGTCTTTTTATAAAAGTCTTCTATAAGCCATGTAGTTGTTGAATCTGAGTCATTAGTTTTGTAGCTTTTCTGACATTCTAGATCTGGTTGAGGCCCTCGGTTTGCTTCACAGGTTCTGCATCATTTTTACTTTATCTTTTGAAAACTGATATATACATCCATCCATTTATTGATTGGACTGTTTAGTTTCTTCATATTTAGGGATTGAGCCCTTTTGCAGTTAATATCAATCCTCTATCAGTCAGATGTATAGATAACAGAGATTTTTTTAATATTTTTATTTTCTATATTTTTTGTTTACATTCCAAATGATTTCCCCTTTGCCAGATCCCCTCTCCCCATATGTCCCATAAACCTTCTTCTCTCCATCCATTCTCCAATCACCTCCCTCCTTTTTTTCTCTGTCCTTATATTCCCCTCCAATGCTAGATCAATCCTTTCCAGGATCAGGACCTTCTCCATACTTCTTCATGGGAGTCATTTGTTATGCAATTTGTGCCTTGGGTATTCAGGGCTTCTGGGCTAATTAATATCCACTTATCAGAGATTGCATTCCATGTGTATTCTTTTGTGACTGGGTTACCTCACTTAGGATGGTATTTTCCAGATCAAACCATTTGCCTAAAAATTTTGTGAATTCATTGTTTCTAATTGCTGAGTAGTATTCCATTGTGCAAATATACTACATTTTCTGTATCCATTCCTCCTTTGAGGGACATCAGAGTTCTTTCCAGCTTCTGGCTATTATAAATAAGGCTGCTATGAACATAATGGAGCATGTGTCTTTATTGCATGCTGGGAATCCTTTGGATATATGTCCAGGAGAGGTATAGCAGGGTCCTCCGGAAGTGTCATGTCCAGTTTTCTGAGGAACCGCCAGACTGATTTCCAAAGTGGTTGTACCATCTTACAACCCCACCAGCAGTGGAGGAGTGTTCCTCTTTCCCCCATTCTTCATGCACGTTTTCCTTGTGATTTTATGTAGTCCTATTCATCAATGTCAGTTTTAACCTGGGCTATTAGAGTCAGTTTAGAGACTTCTCTGTCTATATCTCGAAATGTGATTTTTATGTTTACCTCTAGGAGTTTAAGAGTTCAGGTCTTCATCTTAAAAAATGCTCAACTTCATTAGTCATTAGGGAAATGCAAATCAAAACAACCCTAAGATTTCATCTTACACCAGTCAGAATGGCTAAGATTAAAAATTCAGGAGACAGCAGGTGTTGGAGAGGGTGTGGAGAAAGAGGAACACTCCTCCACTGCTGGTGGGGTTGCAAATTGGTACAACCACTCTGGAAATCAGTCTGGCGGTTCCTCCGAAAACTGGGCACCTCACTTCCAGAAGATCCTGCTATACCACTCCTGGGCATATACCCAGAGGATTCCCCACCATGTAATAAAGATACATGCTCTACTATGTTCATAGCAGCCCTATTTATAATTGCCAGATGCTGGAAAGAACCCAGGTATCCCTCAACAGAAGAGTGGATGCAAAAAATGTGGTATATCTACACAATGGAGTACTATTCAGCCATTAGAAACAATGAATTCATGAAATTCTTAGGCAAATGGATGGAGCTAGAGAACATCATACTAAGTGAGGTAACCCAGACTCAAAAGGTGAATCATGGTATGCACTCACTAATAAGTGGTTATTAACCTAGAAAACTGGAATACCCAAAACATAATCCACACATCAAATGAGATACAAGAAGAAAGGAGGAGTGGTCCCTGGTTCTGGAAAGACTCAGTGAAACAGTATTCGGTAAAACCAGAACGGGGAACTGGGAAGGGGTGGGAGGGAGGACAGGGGAAGAGAAGGGGGCTTACGGGACTTTCGGGGAGTGGGGGGGGGGGCTAGAAAAGGGGAAATCACTTGAAATGTAAATAAATTATATCGAATAAAAAAAATTAAAAAAAAAAAGAGTTCAGGTCTTAAACTGACATACCAGTCTATTTTGGATTGAGTCTTGTACTGAGAGAGAGATATAGGGCCCTAGTAGTTTTCAAAGTACCATTTATTGAAAGGCTTCCTTTTCTTTATATGCTTTTATAGGACTTGCTCAGCCAGGTGCTTGGAGGTGGAAAGATGGATCAACGAGCCACCTCCCATCTGCTGCAGACCCGCTGCTGTACCTACAAAAACCAAATCAGCCGCCTCAGTTTCTCTTTCTCACCAGCCCCCAGAGCCTACTAACTGCACCTCTCCAGACCCCTCCCCTCCTTCTGTGCCAGCTGCAGGTCATTCCAAATGCCCTGAACTGCCATCTACCTTTACCCCTCCTATCACGCATTCTAAAGTTACAGCCAGATCCCCAAGTCCTTCTCCTCCAGGTACACCTGTCCCAGCAGTGCCCTTTCCTTTAAGGGAAGTGGCTGGAGTTAACGGTCTGGTCAGAGTACATGTTCCTTCCTCGCTGAGTGGACTTTCTCAAACAGAAAGTAGACTAGGCAATAAGGACATATGCTCTACTTTGTTCATAGCAGCCTTATTTATAATAGCCAGAAGCCAGATATCCCTCAATGGAGGAATGGATACAGAAAATGTGGTATATTTACACAATGGAATACTACTCAGCAATTAAAAACAATGAATTCGTGAAATTCTTAGGAAATGGTTAGATCTGGAAAATATCATCCTAAGTGAGGTAACCAAATCACAAAAGAACACACATGGAATGCAGTTACTGATAAGTGGATATTAGCTCAGAAGCTTTGAATACCCAAGACACAATTCACATATCAAATGATTCCCAAGAAAAAGGAAGGAGAGGGCCCTGGTCCTGGAAAGGCTTGATGCAGCAATGTAGGGGATTACCAGAACAGAGAAGTAGGAGGGGGTGATTGGAGAATGGGTAGAGGAAAGAGGGCTTATGGGACTTATGAGTAGGGGGAAACCAGGAAAGGGAAAAGCATTTGGAATGTAAACAAATAATATAGAAAATAAAAGAAAAAGAAAAAGAAAATAGACTGTGTTCCTAATCTTCTAACTCTTCCAGCTTTATTAAGGTGTTCCAGTAGATCACTCAATCTTATAGATTGACTTTCCATGATGTTCATATGATTCTTACTAATAAATTACTTCCTGATGAATGCAGGTGAGTTTGGGAAAAGGCAAGAATGCATGCAGACGAAATTCACCAAGCAGACAGAACATATCCAATAGGATCTGAGGCAGTGCCTGACCAGGATCTCCAATGGAATTACAATTCCACAGGTGGTACCAGAGACAGGTTTATTACATGCCTTCTCGCTGGTCTTAGAAGAGCAGCCTTAAAGCCAGTAAATTTTGAAAAATTCCAAGAGGTTGTCCAGTAGAAGCAGGAGAATCCATCTCAGGTTTTAGAATGAAAAAAGTTTTGTTACAATACACTAATCTGGACCTTAAAAATCCTAAACGTAAGCAACTTCTGATGGCTTACTTTTTTCCCAGAGCTACCCCAACATAAAAGCTAAATTTAGGCTCTTGAAGAGGGGGCCCCTAACTCCACAGGCAGAAGTCTTGGCGCTGGCCTTCAGAGTGTACCATGAGAGAGAGGAAAAAGCCAGAAAACAAAAGAACCACATGCTGGCAAAGGCTGTCTGACAAGCTCCAGCTACCACCCTGGATCCCTGGCCTTCTAAGGCTCAGTTACCACCAGCAACCTGCTATAGATGTGGTCAACAAGGTCACTGGGCAAGGGCTTGCCCCAACCCCTGTAAGCCAAGAGGACCATGTCCTAAGTGTCATTGTGAGGGACAGTGGGCTGTCGATTGCCCTCGTGTCACGCAGAACAGAGGACCATACTGTCCAGGAACCCCTCCAACTGACCTCCTAGGCTTGGCTATGGATGACTGAAGGGGCCCGAGCTTCCTCTACCTGACAATGCCCATCACCAGCAGGGAGTCCGGGGTAGCTATCATGGTATGTGGGTGGCCCATATCCTTCCGTTTGGACACTGGGGCCACTTACATGGTCCTGACAGTTTTGAGGAGCCACTTCACCTTTTGCATTTTCCTATCATCAGGGTAAGAGGACAACCTTATCTTCCTCATCAGACCCCACCACTTGCACTTTTAGGGGTGTACCCCTCACCCATTCCTTTTTGGTAGTGCTGATTTGTCCTGTTCTCTTATTAGGAAGGGAACTTTTAACTAAGTTGGGAGCCTCCATTTCTTTTGCTGCCCCCACTTTTGAACACAAGCTCTCCAACAGTTTCTCTATTTCTTCTTCTAGCCAGTCAACCTACTAACACTAACATGTTGCTTCCTTTGCCATTTCTCTGGTGGACCCCAGAGTTTGGGACGTCCAGAACCTCTCTGTTGCTAAACATCATTCTCCTGTTGTCATCCAGTTACTAGACTCTACCAGGTACATCACCCAAGCTCAATACCCCCTCTCTCTCTCTCCAGACTGAAGCCTATCATTTCTAACCTCTTAAGGAAAAAATGAATTTGTCCCACTTCTTCCCCCTTCAACACCCCTATACTAGCAGTTAAGAAACCTAATGGTACCTATTGCCTGGTTCAAGACTTCAGGCATATTAATTCTGCAGTGATCCCCCTCCATCCTGTTGTAGCTAACCCCTACACACTTCTTTCTACTATCCCCTCAGGAACTTCTCATTTCTCAGTCCTAGATCTAAAGGACACATTTTTTCTCTATCCCTCTTGATACCCAGTCACAGAACATATTTGCCTTTACCTGGGCAGATCCAGACACCTACTTTTCTACCCAACTTACCTGGACTGTTCTGCCTCAGGGATTCCGAGACAGACCACACCTATTTGGCCAGGCCCTGGCTTCTGACTTACTCTCTTTAACGCTCCCTAGATCTAAAATTCTTCTTTATGTAGATGACGTCCTTGTCTGTAGCCTGTCTCTAGAGATTAGTCAGGCTGACACCTGTGCTCTTCTAAATTTCCTTTCTAGTCTAGGCTACAGGGTCTCACCTTCTAAAGTCCAACTGTCCACTCCTCGGGTTACCTATTTGGGACTAACAATTACCCCAACCCACAAAACTGTTACATTAGATAGGAAGATTCTGATTCAGTCTTTAACTGTTCCTTCTACAAAGGAAGAGATTTTTGTCATTCCTAGGAATGGACAGCTTTTTACATTCCTGGGTTCCTTCCTTTTCCCTCCTTTCTCGACCCTTATATGAAGCAGTGTTAGGTCCCACCCATGAACCACTTCTCAAACCTGTTACCAAACCCTTTAAGAGGCTCCAATGGGCTCTCCTTAAGGCCCCAGCTTTAAATCTCCCTGACCTGACTCGTCCTTTTCCCCCTCTATGTAACTGAAAAAGAAGGATTTGCCCTTGGAGTCTTAGGTCACCAACTGGGACCTTCTTTTGAACCTGTAGCATACTTGTCAAAAAGACTAGATTTAACCATCCAGGGATGGGCACCTCATACCTTATTCGAGAATTAAAGAAACTAAACTTGGGGTCACCCATAAATGTCCTCTCTTCTCATAACCTGCCACAGCTCCTAACTTACAAAGGTTTGCAGACTCTACCTCCCTCCAGAGTTCTTTCTCTTCAGGTAGTGCTACTAGAAGATTCCACACTCATCTTCCAATCATGCCTCCCTCTTAATATTTCTAATCTTCTTCCCCAACCTAATACTAACCACTCCCTGTCTCACTCCTACACTGAGACTTTAGGGGAAATATTACCTCATCCTTCACACACACAGGAGGGCACATTGCCTCAAGCCATCTATACCTGGTACACAGATGGAAGCTCCTTTCTATATGAAAGGGCTAGAAAAGCTGGCTATACCATAGTATCAGACACTGAGGTGGTAGAGGCACAGGCCCTTCCTGCACACACCACTAATCAACGGGTTGAACTAATAGCCCTCACCTGTGCCTTTCAACTGGCACAGGGACAATCCCTCAACATCTACTCAGATTCCAAATATGCTTTCCATATCGTTCTGTTCCATGCTGCTATCTGGAAGGAGCAAGGGCTATTTACCACAACAGGAGGATCAGTAACTAATGCAAACCACATTATGGCCATGCTAAAGGCCTCCCATCTCCCCACAGCTATTGGGATTGTCCACTGCAGATCCCACCAGATGACTCTATTGTCTCCAAGGGAAACAATGGAACAGATGGGGCAGCTAGAGCTGTGGCCCTTAGGGACCTAAACGCATCTCACCTTCCCCAGGACATCCTTACACTGCAACCCACATCTCTGCCTTCACCCGCTGACACTCACCAAACTCTGTCCTATCTTCACCAGATCTTTCATCCTAACAGCCAAGCGTTGTCTTCTTTTGTTAAGACCCACTTACAGCCTACTTCTGAGTACTTACGTTTCTTAAAATCTATCACTGTTTCTTGCAAAATCTGTCAGATATCAGACTCCAACTCGAGATATCATAGCACCCCTTTTCCTACCCATCAGGCTAGAGGTTCCCTTCCTGGAACTGACTGGCAACTTGACTTTCCCCACATGCCCACGGTCAACCGTGTCAAGTACCTCCTGGTCTTGGTGGATACCTTGGGGTGGGTAGAGGCATTTCTCACAACTAACAAAAGGGCTCAGACAGTCTCTGATCTCCAAGAGATTATCTCCCAATTTGGTGTCCCAGCCTCCCTTCAGTCAGACAGTGGTCCTGAATTTACTTTCAAGATTTCTCAAATTCTATCTAAGGCCCTAGACATCCTCTGGCATTTTCACATTCCCTACCATCCTCAGTCTGCAGGAAAGGTAGAAAGAACTAATAGCTCTTTAAAAACCACTCTTGCAGGACAAATCGGCAACCAACAAATTGGGAGAAGATCTTCACCAATCCTACATCAGATAGAGGGCTAATATCCAACATATATAAAGAACTCAAAAAGTTAGACTCCAGAAAACCAAACAACCCTATTAAAAATGGGGTACAGAGTTAAACAAAGAATTCTCACCTGAAGAACATCGGGTGGCGGAGAAGCATCTTAAAAAATGCTCAACTTCATTGGTCATTAGGGAAATGCAAATCAAAACAACCCTGAGATTTCACCTTACACCAGTCAGAATGGCTAAGATTAAAAATTCCGGAGATAGCAGGTGTTGGAGAGGGTGTGGAGAAAGAGGAGCACTCCTCCACTGCTGGTGGGGTTGCAAATTGGTACAACCACTCTGGAAATCAGTCTGGCGGTTCCTCCGAAAACTGGGCACCCCACTTCCAGAAGATCCTGCTATACTACTCCTGGGCATATACCCAGAGGATTCCCCACCATGTAATAAGGATACATGCTCTACTATGTTCATAGCAGCCCTATTTATAATTGCCAGGTGCTGGAAAGAACCCAGGTATCCCTCAACAGAAGAGTGGATGCAAAAAATGTGGTATATCTACACAATGGAGTACTATTCAGCCATTAGAAACAATGAATTCATGAAATTCTTAGACAAATGGATGGACCTAGAGAACATCATACTAAGTGAGGTAACCCAGACTCAAAAGATGAATCATGGTATGCACTCACTAATAAGTGGATATTAACCTAGAAAACTGGAATACCCAAAACATAATCCACACATCAAATGAGGTACAAGAAGAAAGGAAGAATGGACCCTTGTTCTGGAAAGACTCAGTGAAGCAGTATTCAGCAAAACCAGAACGGGGAAGTGGGAAGGGGTGGGTGGGAGGACAGAGGGAGAGAAGGGGGCTTACGGGACTTTTTGGGAGGGGGGGGGGCTAGGAAAGGGGAAATCGTTTGAATGTAAATAAAAAATATACCGAATAAAAAAATTAAAAAAAAACCACTCTTGCTAAGCAGTCACAGGACCTTCACCTGTGAAGGCTCTTTTCAGGCTATAAATTCTCCCCAGATGACCTCTTCTCACCTCAGCCTTTGAACTCATGTATGGATTCCAGTCTTAACTCCTGGTCTTTCACCTAAATGCTCTCCTATCCCAGTCCATCTACTCACCTCTGACCACTTTGCCACCTCTGTTCTCTCCTATGGAATTTTGCTGACCACCATCTACCGCAGCCACAGACTGTCTTCTGTCAACTCCCTGTCAACACTGGAGACCAAGTCCTTCTATCCCCTCCAGATCATCAACTCTCACCCCTCTCTCCCAAAAGGCAGGGCCCTTTTAAGGTAATTCTCATGCTCCCTACAGCTGCTAAACTCGAAGGACTCTCTCATTGGTTCCAACTGTCTTACCTTAAACCTTTCATCCCTCTACATAAAAATGACTCTTCTTCCTACATGTTGACTCTAACAGGATGGTGCTCTGTTAAGCTCCGGAGGACATCGACGCCACTCACCTTGCCCCTGATCCCAGAAAATGAGACTCCACTCCAGCAGCCGAGCTCAACCTCACTGGATTAGACATGGGTTTCTTGTCCTACTCCTGCTGTTCTTCATTTCCATCCAGGGCAGTCCTTACATCTGGAGATTCAAGGTTCAAGAAAACCCCACATAACAAACAGTCTTTCCAAATAGGGTCAGGAAACTGCTCCATAGCCAGATGCCAGGAACTGATCCAAATCACTGCCAACATTGTATCTGTTATCCCATCTAACTATTATGATCTCTATACTTGCTTTCTTTTTTACCAGACAAATGATTATTGTAGAAAATGGCCAGACAAATATGGGGGCTGCCCATATTGGTCTTGTCAGATTCATATGCTAGGATCACAGATCAATCATTTCTTCTATCAACACCGCATGACACTCTTCTTCTACATACAAGACCCATGGGATTCCAGGTGGGAGACAGGAGTTGTTGGTAAGCTCTATCATAAAAATCAGCCAAGTTCTCCAGTAAGTGCTATTCATATTAAGAGAAAATATATCTCAATTGCCCAACCCCTAAATATTGAAAAAGTAGGGGAGATAAACACTCCCCCAAGGTCCTTACCTCTTTGACAGCACCCCTCATAAACAGCACTAACTTGTCATTTCACGTTTTGCTTCAGACCTTGACCTTGGCGCACCAACTTCTTAATGTTACCAAGCCTGGTAGCTTTAAAGATTGCTGGTTATGTGTACCCCCTGGAATTGACTCAAAATTGTCACTTACAGCCTCTCCAGGAATACTGCCTAGTAACCTTAGTTCACCTTTTGTCAGCTGTCCTGACTCCAATGTTACCATGACTCCATAACTTACCTCTGTCTCTCTCTTTGGTATGGCAAACTGTTTGAAGACCTCTGGGACACGTTCTGTAGGAATACTAAGCTCACTAGACTGCAATAGAACCATAAGCCTTGATATATCATCTATGCCACAATGCCCTGCAGTCCAGAACACTTCTATTCT